>NW_028251345.1:0-600000 GCF_964263255.1 Lissotriton vulgaris | reverse complement strand
ATGGCCAATTTACTCACTCTGAGTTCTCAAAAAGGGTTTCTTCACCCCGGGAAGTTAATTAAATAACATTTGGAGGCATTTAATCTTCAAGCAATGACAGCTGATTTTCGACAAAAGAGATAACACCCCCCCCATTACGTCATGCTTCAGAAATGTGGAAAATGGTCCGTTTTCAAATGTTTTATTTTTGAACGTCAGTTCACATTTGTAGGTGGATCATCAGTGTTAGAGCTAAAATTAGCATGTTTAAAGTGATTTTCATGCTTCCAGGGGCTCGGGAAGTTAATTAAATACCATTTGGAGGCATTTAATGTTCGAGCAAAAACGGCTGATTTTCGACAAAAGAGATAACACCCCCCATTACGTCATGCTTCAGAAATGTGGAAAATGGTCCGTTTTCAAATGTTTTATTTTTGAACGTCAGTTCACATTTGTAGGTGGATCATCAGTTTTAGAGCTAAAATTAGCATGTTTAAAGTGATTTTCATGCTTCCAGGGGCTCAGGAAGTTAATTAAATACCATTTGGAGGCATTTAATGTTCGAGCAAAAACAGCTGATTTTCGAGAAAAGAGATAACACCCCCCCCATTACGTCATGCTTCAGAAATGTGGAAAATGGTCCGTTTTCAAATGTTTTTTTTTTTAACGTCAGTTCACATTTGTAGGTGGATCATCAGTGTTAGAGCTAAAATTAGCATGTTTAAAGTGATTTTCATGCTTCCAGGGGCCCTAAACACAAGATTTATGGAATGGTTAAAAGTGCATGAAATGGCCAATTTACTCACTCTGAGTTCTCAAAAAGGGTTTCTTCACCCCGGGAAGTTATTTAAATACCATTTGGAGGCATTTCTTGTTCGAGCAAAAACGGCTGATTTTCGACAAAAGGGATAACACCCCCCCATTACGTCATGCTTCAGAAATGTGGAAAATGGTCCGTTTTCAAATGTTTTATTTTTGAACGTCAGTTCACATTTGTAGGTGGATCATCAGTGTTAGAGCTAAAATTAGCATGTTTAAAGTGATTTTCATGCTTCCAGGGGCCCTAAACACAAGATTTATGGAATGGTTAAAAGTGCATGAAAATGGCCAATTTACTCACTCTGAGTTCTCAAAAAGGGTTTCTTCACCCCGGGAAGTTAATTAAATAACATTTGGAGGCATTTAATCTTCAAGCAATGACAGCTGATTTTCGACAAAAGAGATAACACCCCCCCCATTACGTCATGCTTCAGAAATGTGGAAAATGGTCCGTTTTCAAATGTTTTATTTTTGAACGTCAGTTCACATTTGTAGGTGGATCATCAGTGTTAGAGCTAAAATTAGCATGTTTAAAGTGATTTTCATGCTTCCAGGGGCTCGGGAAGTGAAATAAATACCATTTGGAGGCATTTAATGTTCGAGCTAAAATGGCTGATTTTCGACAAAAGAGATAACACCCCCCCATTACATCATGCTTCAGAAATGTGGAAAATGGTCCGTTTTCAAATGTTTTATTTTTGAACGTCAGTTCACATTTGTAGGTGGATCATCAGTGTGAGAGCTAAAATTAGCATGTTTAAAGTGATTTTCATGCTTCCAGGGGCTCGGGAAGTTAATTAAATACCATTTGGAGGCATTTAATGTTCGAGCAAAAACAGCTGATTTTCGACAAAAGAGATAACACCCCCCCCATTACGTCATGCTTCAGAAATGTGGAAAATGGTCCGTTTTCAAATGTTTTATTTTTGAACGTCAGTTCACATTTGTAGGTGGATCATCAGTGTTAGAGCTAAAATTAGCCTGTTTAAAGTGATTTTCATGCTTCCAGGGGCCCTAAACACAAGATTTATGGAATGGGTAAAAGTGCATGAAAATGGCCAATTTACTCACTCTGAGTTCTCAAAAAGGGTTTCTTCACCCCGGGAAGCTAATTAAATACCATTTGGAGGCATTTAATGTTCAAGCAATGACAGCTGATTTTCGACAAAAGAGATAACACCCCCCCATTACGTCATGCTTCAGAAATGTGGAAAATGGTCCGTTTTCAAATGTTTTATTTTTGAACGTCAGTTCACATTTGTAGGTGGATCATCAGTGTTAGAGCTAAAATTAGCATGTTTAAAGTGATGTTCATGCTATCAGGGGCCCTAAACACAAGATTTATGGAATGGTTAAAAGTGCATGAAAATGGCCAATTTACTCACTCTGAGTTCTCAAAAAGGGTTTCTTCACCCCGGGAAGTTAATTAAATACCATTTGGAGGCATTTAATGTTCGAGCAAAAACGGCTGATTTTCGACAAAAGAGATAACACCCCCCCATTACGTCATGCTTCAGAAATGTGGAAAATGGTCCGTTTTCAAATGTTTTATTTTTGAACGTCAGTTCACATTTGTAGGTGGATCATCAGTGTTAGAGCTAAAATTAGCATGTTTAAAGTGATTTTCATGCTTCCAGGGGCCCAAAACACAAGATTTATGGAATGGTTAAAAGTGCATGAAAATGGCCAATTTACTCACTCTGAGTTCTCAAAAAGGGTTTCTTCACCCCGGGAAGTTAATTAAATACCATTTGGAGGCATTTAATGTTCGAGCAAAAACGGCTGATTTTCGACAAAAGAGATAACACCCTCCCATTACGTCATGCTTCAGAAATGTGGAAAATGGTCTGTTTTCAAATGTTTTATTTTTGAACGTCAGTTCACATTTGTAGGTGGATCATCAGTGTTAGAGCTAAAATTAGCATGTTTAAAGTGATTTACATGCTTCCAGGGGCCCTAAACACAAGATTTATGGAATGGTTAAAAGTGCATGAAAATGGCCAATTTACTCACTCTGAGTTCTCAAAAAGGGTTTCTTCACCCCGGGAAGTTATTTAAATACCATTTGGAGGCATTTCTTGTTCGAGCAAAAACGGCTGATTTTCGACAAAAGGGATAACACCCCCCCATTACGTCATGCTTCAGAAATGTGGAAAATGGTCCGTTTTCAAATGTTTTATTTTTGAACGTCAGTTCACATTTGTAGGTGGATCATCAGTGTTAGAGCTAAAATTAGCATGTTTAAAGTGATTTTCATGCTTCCAGGGGCTCGGGAAGTGAAATAAATACCATTTGGAGGCATTTAATGTTCGAGCAAAAACGGCTGATTTTCGACAAAAGAGATAACACCCCCCCATTACGTCATGCTTCAGAAATGTGGAAAATGGTCCGTTTTCAAATGTTTTATTTTTGAACGTCAGTTCACATTTGTATGTGGATCATCAGTGTTAGAGCTAAAATTAGCATGTTTAAAGTGATTTTCATGCTTCCAGGGGCCCTAAACACAAGATTTATGGAATGGTTAAAAGTGCATGAAAATGGCCAATTTACTCACTCTGAGTTCTCAAAAAGGGTTTCTTCACCCCGGGAAGTTAATTAAATACCGTTTGGAGGCATTTAATGTTCAAGCAAAAACGGCTGATTTTCGACAAAAGAGATAACACCCCCCCCATTACGTCATGCTTCAGAAATGTGGAAAATGGTCCGTTTTCAAATGTTTTATTTTTGAATGTCAGTTCACATTTGTAGGTGGATCATCAGTGTTAGAGCTAAAATTAGCATGTTTAAAGTGATTTTCATGCTTCCAGGGGCTCGGGAAGTGAAATAAATACCATTTGGAGGCATTTAATGTTCGAGCAAAAACGGCTGATTTTCGACAAAAGAGATAACACCCCCCATTACGTCATGCTTCAGAAATGTGGAAAATGGTCCGTTTTCAAATGTTTTATTTTTGAACGTCAGTTCACATTTGTAGGTGGATCATCAGTGTTAGAGCTAAAATTAGCATGTTTAAAGTGATTTTCATGCTTCCAGGGGCTCGGGAAGTTAATGAAATACCATTTGGAGGCATTTAATGTTCGAGCAAAAACGGCTGATTTTCGACAAAAGAGATAACACCCCCCCATTACGTCATGCTTCAGAAATGTGGAAAATGGTCCGTTTTCAAATGTTTTATTTTTGAACGTCAGTTCACATTTGTAGGTGGATCATCAGTGTTAGAGCTAAAATTAGCATGTTTAAAGTGATTTTCATGCTTCCAGGGGCCCAAAACACAAGATTTATGGAATGGTTAAAAGTGCATGAAAATGGCCAATTTACTCACTCTGAGTTCTCAAAAAGGGTTTCTTCACCCCGGGAAGTTAATTAAATACCATTTGGAGGCATTTAATGTTCGAGCAAAAACGGCTGATTTTCGACAAAAGAGATAACACCCCCCATTACGTCATGCTTCAGAAATGTGGAAAATGGTCCTGTTTTCAAATGTTTTATTTTTGAACGTCAGTTCACATTTGTAGGTGGATCATCAGTGTTAGAGCTAAAATTAGCATGTTTAAAGTGATTTTCATGCTTCCAGGGGCCCTAAACACAAGATTTATGGAATGGTTAAAAGTGCATGAAAATGGCCAATTTACTCACTCTGAGTTCTCAAAAAGGGTTTCTTCACCCCGGGAAGTTAATTAAATACCGTTTGGAGGCATTTAATGTTCAAGCAAAAACGGCTGATTTTCGACAAAAGAGATAACACCCCCCCCATTACGTCATGCTTCAGAAATGTGGAAAATGGTCCGTTTTCAAATGTTTTATTTTTGAATGTCAGTTCACATTTGTAGGTGGATCATCAGTGTTAGAGCTAAAATTAGCATGTTTAAAGTGATTTTCATGCTTCCAGGGGCCCTAAACACAAGATTTATGGAATGGTTAAAAGTGCATGAAAATGGCCAATTTACTCACTCTGAGTTCTCAAAAAGGGTTTCTTCGCCCCGGGAAGTTAATTAAATACCATTTGGAGGCATTTAATGTTCGAGCAAAAACGGCTGATTTTCGACAAAAGAGATAACACCCCCCCATTACGTCATGCTTCAGAAATGTGGAAAATGGTCCGTTTTCAAATGTTTTATTTTTGAACGTCATTTCACATTTGTAGGTGGATCATCAGTGTTAGAGCTAATATTAGCATGTTTAAAGTGATTTTCATGCTTCCAGGGGCCCTAAACACAAGATTTATGGAATGGTTAAAAGTGCATGAAAATGGCCAATTTACTCACTCTGAGTTCTCAAAAAGGGTTTCTTCACCCCGGGAAGTTAATTAAATACCATTTGGAGGCATTTAATGTTCAAGCAATGACAGCTGATTTTCGACAAAAGAGATAACACCCCCCCATTACGTCATGCTTCAGAAATGTGGAAAATGGTCCGTTTTCAAATGTTTTAATTTTGAACGTCAGTTCACATTTGTAGGTGGATCATCAGTGTTAGAGCTAAAATTAGCATGTTTAAAGTGATTTTCATGCTTCCAGGGGCTCGGGAAGTGAAATAAATACCATTTGGAGGCATTTAATGTTCGAGCAAAAACGGCTGATTTTCGACAAAAGAGATAACACCCCCCCATTACATCATGCTTCAGAAATGTGGAAAATGGTCCGTTTTCAAATGTTTTATTTTTGAACATCAGTTCACATTTGTAGGTGGATCATCAGTGTTAGAGCTAAAATTAGCATGTTTAAAGTGATTTTCATGCTTCCAGGGGCCCTAAACACAAGATTTATGGAATAGTTAAAAGTGCATGAAAATGGCCAATTTAATCACTCTGAGTTCTCAAAAAGGGTTTCTTCACCCCGGGAAGTTAATTAAATACCATTTGGAGGCATTTAATGTTCGAGCAAAAACGGCTGATTTTCGACAAAAGAGATAACACCCTCCCATTACGTCATGCTTCAGAAATGTGGAAAATGGTCCGTTTTCAAATGTTTTATTTTTGAACGTCAGTTCACATTTGTAGGTGGATCATCAGTGTTAGAGCTAAAATTAGCATGTTTAAAGTGATTTTCATGCTTCCAGGGGCCCTAAACACAAGATTTATGGAATGGTTAAAAGTGCATGAAAATGGCCAATTTACTCACTCTGAGTTCTCAAAAAGGGTTTCTTCACCCCGGGAAGTTAATTAAATACCATTTGGAGGCATTTCTTGTTCGAGCAAAAACGGCTGATTTTCGACAAAAGGGATAACACCCCCCCATTACGTCATGCTTCAGAAATGTGGAAAATGGTCAGTTTTCAAATGTTTTATTTTTGAACGTCAGTTCACATTTGTAGGTGGATCATCAGTGTTAGAGCTAAAATTAGCATGTTTAAAGTGATTTTCATGCTTCCAGGGGCTCGGGAAGTTAATTAAATACCATTTGGAGGCATTTAATGTTCGAGCAAAAACGGCTGATTTTCGACAAAAGAGATAACACCCCCCCATTACGTCATGCTTCAGAAATGTGGAAAATGGTCCGTTTTCAAATGTTTTATTTTTGAACGTCAGTTCACATTTGTAGGTGGATCATCAGTTTTAGAGCTAAAATTAGCATGTTTAAAGTGATTTTCATGCTTCCAGGGGCTCAGGAAGTTAATTAAATACCATTTGGAGGCATTTAATGTTCGCGCAAAAACAGCTGATTTTCGAGAAAAGAGATAACACCCCCCCATTACGTCATGCTTCAGAAATGTGGAAAATTGTCCGTTTTCAAATGTTTTTTTTTTAACGTCAGTTCACATTTGTAGGTGGATCATCAGTGTTAGAGCTAAAATTAGCATGTTTAAAGTGATTTTCATGCTTCCAGGGGCCCTAAACACAAGATTTATGGAATGGTTAAAAGTGCATGAAATGGCCAATTTACTCACTCTGAGTTCTCAAAAAGGGTTTCTTCACCCCGGGAAGTTAATTAAATACCATTTGGAGGCATTTAATGTTCGAGCAAAAACGGCTGATTTTCGACAAAAGAGATAACACCCCCCCCCATTACGTCATGCTTCAGAAATGTGGAAAATGTTCAGTTTTCAAATGTTTTATTTTTGAACGTCAGTTCACATTTGTAGGTGGATCATCAGTGTTAGAGCTAAAATTAGCATGTTTAAAGTGATTTTCATGCTTCCAGGGGCTCGGGAAGTAAAATAAATACCATTTGGAGGCATTTAATGTTCGAGCTAAAATGGCTGATTTTCGACAAAAGAGATAACACCCCCCCATTACATCATGCTTCAGAAATGTGGAAAATGGTCCGTTTTCAAATGTTTTATTTTTGAACGTCAGTTCACTTTTGTAGGTGGATCATCAGTGTGAGAGCTAAAATTAGCATGTTTAAAGTGATTTTCATGCTTCCAGGGGCTCGGGAAGTTAATTAAATACCATTTGGAGGCATTTAATGTTCGAGCAAAAACGGCTGATTTTCGACAAAAGAGATAACACCCCCCATTACGTCATGCTTCAGAAATGTGGAAAATGGTCCGTTTTCAAATGTTTTATTTTTGAACGTCAGTTCACATTTGTAGGTGGATCATCAGTGTTAGAGCTAAAATTAGCATGTTTAAAGTGATTTTCATGCTTCCAGGGGCCCTAAACACAAGATTTATGGAATGGGTAAAAGTGCATGAAAATGGCCAATTTACTCACTCTGAGTTCTCAAAAAGGGTTTCTTCACCCCGGGAAGCTAATTAAATACCATTTGGAGGCATTTAATGTTCAAGCAATGACAGCTGATTTTCGACAAAAGAGATAACACCCCCCCATTACGTCATGCTTCAGAAATGTGGAAAATGTTCCGTTTTCAAATGTTTAATTTTTGAACGTCAGTTCACATTTGTAGGTGGATCATCAGTGTTAGAGCTAAAATTAGCATGTTTAAAGTGATTTTCATGCTTCCAGGGGCCCTAAACACAAGATTTATGGAATGGTTAAAAGTGCATGAAAATGGCCAATTTACTCACTCTGAGTTCTCAAAAAGGGTTTCTTCACCCCGGGAAGTTAATTAAATACCATTTGGAGGCATTTAATGTTCGAGCAAAAACGGCTGATTTTCGACAAAAGAGATAACACCCCCCCATTACGTCATGCTTCAGAAATGTGGAAAATGGTCCGTTTTCAAATGTTTTATTTTTGAACGTCAGTTCACATTTGTAGGTGGATCATCAGTGTTAGAGCTAAAATTAGCATGTTTAAAGTGATTTTCATGCTTCCAGGGGCCCAAAACACAAGATTTATGGAATGGTTAAAAGTGCATGAAAATGGCCAATTTACTCACTCTGAGTTCTCAAAAAGGGTTTCTTCACCCCGGGAAGTTAATTAAATACCATTTGGAGGCATTTAATGTTCGAGCAAAAACGGCTGATTTTCGACAAAAGAGATAACACCCTCCCATTACGTCATGCTTCAGAAATGTGGAAAATGGTCCGTTTTCAAATGTTTTATTTTTGAACGTCAGTTCACATTTGTAGGTGGATCATCAGTGTTAGAGCTAAAATTAGCATGTTTAAAGTGATTTTCATGCTTCCAGGGGCCCTAAACACAAGATTTATGGAATGGTTAAAAGTGCATGAAATGGCCAATTTACTCACTCTGAGTTCTCAAAAAGGGTTTCTTCACCCCGGGAAGTTATTTAAATACCATTTGGAGGCATTTCTTGTTCGAGCAAAAACGGCTGATTTTCGACAAAAGGGATAACACCCCCCCATTACGTCATGCTTCAGAAATGTGGAAAATGGTCCGTTTTCAAATGTTTTATTTTTGAACGTCAGTTCACATTTGTAGGTGGATCATCAGTGTTAGAGCTAAAATTAGCATGTTTAAAGTGATTTTCATGCTTCCAGGGGCCCTAAACACAAGATTTATGGAATGGTTAAAAGTGCATGAAAATGGCCAATTTACTCACTCTGAGTTCTCAAAAAGGGTTTCTTCACCCCGGGAAGTTAATTAAATAACATTTGGAGGCATTTAATCTTCAAGCAATGACAGCTGATTTTCGACAAAAGAGATAACACCCCCCCCATTACGTCATGCTTCAGAAATGTGGAAAATGGTCCGTTTTCAAATGTTTTATTTTTGAACGTCAGTTCACATTTGTAGGTGGATCATCAGTGTTAGAGCTAAAATTAGCATGTTTAAAGTGATTTTCATGCTTCCAGGGGCTCGGGAAGTGAAATAAATACCATTTGGAGGCATTTAATGTTCGAGCTAAAATGGCTGATTTTCGACAAAAGAGATAACACCCCCCCATTACATCATGCTTCAGAAATGTGGAAAATGGTCCGTTTTCAAATGTTTTATTTTTGAACGTCAGTTCACATTTGTAGGTGGATCATCAGTGTGAGAGCTAAAATTAGCATGTTTAAAGTGATTTTCATGCTTCCAGGGGCTCGGGAAGTTAATTAAATACCATTTGGAGGCATTTAATGTTCGAGCAAAAACGGCTGATTTTCGACAAAAGAGATAACACCCCCCCATTACGTCATGCTTCAGAAATGTGGAAAATGGTCCGTTTTCAAATGTTTTATTTTTGAACGTCAGTTCACATTTGTAGGTGGATCATCAGTGTTAGAGCTAAAATTAGCATGTTTAAAGTGATTTTCATGCTTCCAGGGGCCCTAAACACAAGATTTATGGAATGGGTAAAAGTGCATGAAAATGGCCAATTTACTCACTCTGAGTTCTCAAAAAGGGTTTCTTCACCCCGGGAAGCTAATTAAATACCATTTGGAGGCATTTAATGTTCAAGCAATGACAGCTGATTTTCGACAAAAGAGATAACACCCCCCCATTACGTCATGCTTCAGAAATGTGGAAAATGGTCCGTTTTCAAATGTTTTATTTTTGAACGTCAGTTCACATTTGTAGGTGGATCATCAGTGTTAGAGCTAAAATTAGCATGTTTAAAGTGATGTTCATGCTTCCAGGGGCCCTAAACACAAGATTTATGGAATGGTTAAAAGTGCATGAAAATGGCCAATTTACTCACTCTGAGTTCTCAAAAAGGGTTTCTTCACCCCGGGAAGTTAATTAAATACCATTTGGAGGCATTTAATGTTCGAGCAAAAACGGCTGATTTTCGACAAAAGAGATAACACCCCCCCATTACGTCATGCTTCAGAAATGTGGAAAATGGTCCGTTTTCAAATGTTTTATTTTTGAACGTCAGTTCACATTTGTAGGTGGATCATCAGTGTTAGAGCTAAAATTAGCATGTTTAAAGTGATTTTCATGCTTCCAGGGGCCCAAAACACAAGATTTATGGAATGGTTAAAAGTGCATGAAAATGGCCAATTTACTCACTCTGAGTTCTCAAAAAGGGTTTCTTCACCCCGGGAAGTTAATTAAATACCATTTGGAGGCATTTAATGTTCGAGCAAAAACGGCTGATTTTCGACAAAAGAGATAACACCCTCCCATTACGTCATGCTTCAGAAATGTGGAAAATGGTCTGTTTTCAAATGTTTTATTTTTGAACGTCAGTTCACATTTGTAGGTGGATCATCAGTGTTAGAGCTAAAATTAGCATGTTTAAAGTGATTTACATGCTTCCAGGGGCCCTAAACACAAGATTTATGGAATGGTTAAAAGTGCATGAAAATGGCCAATTTACTCACTCTGAGTTCTCAAAAAGGGTTTCTTCACCCCGGGAAGTTATTTAAATACCATTTGGAGGCATTTCTTGTTCGAGCAAAAACGGCTGATTTTCGACAAAAGGGATAACACCCCCCCATTACGTCATGCTTCAGAAATGTGGAAAATGGTCCGTTTTCAAATGTTTTATTTTTGAACGTCAGTTCACATTTGTAGGTGGATCATCAGTGTTAGAGCTAAAATTAGCATGTTTAAAGTGATTTTCATGCTTCCAGGGGCTCGGGAAGTGAAATAAATACCATTTGGAGGCATTTAATGTTCGAGCAAAAACGGCTGATTTTCGACAAAAGAGATAACACCCCCCCATTACGTCATGCTTCAGAAATGTGGAAAATGGTCCGTTTTCAAATGTTTTATTTTTGAACATCAGTTCACATTTGTATGTGGATCATCAGTGTTAGAGCTAAAATTAGCATGTTTAAAGTGATTTTCATGCTTCCAGGGGCCCTAAACACAAGATTTATGGAATGGTTAAAAGTGCATGAAAATGGCCAATTTACTCACTCTGAGTTCTCAAAAAGGGTTTCTTCACCCCGGGAAGTTAATTAAATACCATTTGGAGGCATTTAATGTTCGAGCAAAAACGGCTGATTTTCGACAAAAGAGATAACACCCCCCCATTACGTCATGCTTCAGAAATGTGGAAAATGGTCCGTTTTCAAATGTTTTATTTTTGAACGTCATTTCACATTTGTAGGTGGATCATCAGTGTTAGAGCTAATATTAGCATGTTTAAAGTGATTTTCATGCTTCCAGGGGCCCTAAACACAAGATTTATGGAATGGTTAAAAGTGCATGAAAATGGCCAATTTACTCACTCTGAGTTCTCAAAAAGGGTTTCTTCACCCCGGGAAGTTAATTAAATACCATTTGGAGGCATTTAATGTTCAAGCAATGACAGCTGATTTTCGACAAAAGAGATAACACCCCCCCATTACGTCATGCTTCAGAAATGTGGAAAATGGTCCGTTTTCAAATGTTTTAATTTTGAACGTCAGTTCACATTTGTAGGTGGATCATTAGTGTTAGAGCTAAAATTAGCATGTTTAAAGTGATTTTCATGCTTCCAGGGGCTCGGGAAGTGAAATAAATACCATTTGGAGGCATTTAATGTTCGAGCAAAAACGGCTGATTTTCGACAAAAGAGATAACACCCCCCCATTACATCATGCTTCAGAAATGTAGAAAATGGTCCGTTTTCAAATGTTTTATTTTTGAACATCAGTTCACATTTGTAGGTGGATCATCAGTGTTAGAGCTAAAATTAGCATGTTTAAAGTGATTTTCATGCTTCCAGGGGCCCTAAACACAAGATTTATGGAATAGTTAAAAGTGCATGAAAATGGCCAATTTACTCACTCTGAGTTCTCAAAAAGGGTTTCTTCACCCCGGGAAGTTAATTAAATACCATTTGGAGGCATTTAATGTTCGAGCAAAAACGGCTGATTTTCGACAAAAGAGATAACACCCTCCCATTACGTCATGCTTCAGAAATGTGGAAAATGGTCCGTTTTCAAATGTTTTATTTTTGAACGTCAGTTCACATTTGTAGGTGGATCATCAGTGTTAGAGCTAAAATTAGCATGTTTAAAGTGATTTTCATGCTTCCAGGGGCCCTAAACACAAGATTTATGGAATGGTTAAAAGTGCATGAAAATGGCCAATTTACTCACTCTGAGTTCTCAAAAAGGGTTTCTTCACCCCGGTAAGTTAATTAAATACCATTTGGAGGCATTTCTTGTTCGAGCAAAAACGGCTGATTTTCGACAAAAGGGATAACACCCCCCCATTACGTCATGCTTCAGAAATGTGGAAAATGGTCCGTTTTCAAATGTTTTATTTTTGAACGTCAGTTCACATTTGTAGGTGGATCATCAGTGTTAGAGCTAAAATTAGCATGTTTAAAGTGATTTTCATGCTTCCAGGGGCTCGGGAAGTTAATTAAATACCATTTGGAGGCATTTAATGTTCGAGCAAAAACGGCTGATTTTCGACAAAAGAGATAACACCCCCCCATTACGTCATGCTTCAGAAATGTGGAAAATGGTCCGTTTTCAAATGTTTTATTTTTGAACGTCAGTTCACATTTGTAGGTGGATCATCAGTTTTAGAGCTAAAATTAGCATGTTTAAAGTGATTTTCATGCTTCCAGGGGCTCAGGAAGTTAATTAAATACCATTTGGAGGCATTTAATGTTCGCGCAAAAACAGCTGATTTTCAAGAAAAGAGATAACACCCCCCCATTACGTTATGCTTCAGAAATGTGGAAAATTGTCCGTTTTCAAATGTTTTTTTTTTAACGTCAGTTCACATTTGTAGGTGGATCATCAGTGTTAGAGCTAAAATTAGCATGTTTAAAGTGATTTTCATGCTTCCAGGGGCCCTAAACACAAGATTTATGGAATGGTTAAAAGTGCATGAAATGGCCAATTTACTCACTCTGAGTTCTCAAAAAGGGTTTCTTCACCCCGGGAAGTTAATTAAATACCATTTGGAGGCATTTAATGTTCGAGCAAAAACGGCTGATTTTCGACAAAAGAGATAACACCCCCCCCCATTATGTCATGCTTCAGAAATGTGGAAAATGTTCAGTTTTCAAATGTTTTATTTTTGAACGTCAGTTCACATTTGTAGGTGGATCATCAGTGTTAGAGCTAAAATTAGCATGTTTAAAGTGATTTTCATGCTTCCAGGGGCTCGGGAAGTGAAATAAATACCATTTGGAGGCATTTAATGTTCGAGCTAAAATGGCTGATTTTCGACAAAAGAGATAACACCCCCCCATTACATCATGCTTCAGAAATGTGGAAAATGGTCCGTTTTCAAATGTTTTATTTTTGAACGTCAGTTCACTTTTGTAGGTGGATCATCAGTGTGAGAGCTAAAATTAGCATGTTTAAAGTGATTTTCATGCTTCCAGGGGCTCGGGAAGTTAATTAAATACCATTTGGAGGCATTTAATGTTCGAGCAAAAACGGCTGATTTTCGACAAAAGAGATAACACCCCCCATTACGTCATGCTTCAGAAATGTGGAAAATGGTCCGTTTTCAAATGTTTTATTTTTGAACGTCAGTTCACATTTGTAGGTGGATCATCAGTGTTAGAGCTAAAATTAGCATGTTTAAAGTGATTTTCATGCTTCCAGGGGCCCTAAACACAAGATTTATGGAATGGGTAAAAGTGCATGAAAATGGCCAATTTACTCACTCTGAGTTCTCAAAAAGGGTTTCTTCACCCCGGGAAGCTAATTAAATACCATTTGGAGGCATTTAATGTTCAAGCAATGACAGCTGATTTTCGACAAAAGAGATAACACCCCCCCATTACGTCATGCTTCAGAAATGTGGAAAATGTTCCGTTTTCAAATGTTTAATTTTTGAACGTCAGTTCACATTTGTAGGTGGATCATCAGTGTTAGAGCTAAAATTAGCATGTTTAAAGTGATTTTCATGCTTCCAGGGGCCCTAAACACAAGATTTATGGAATGGTTAAAAGTGCATGAAAATGGCCAATTTACTCACTCTGAGTTCTCAAAAAGGGTTTCTTCACCCCGGGAAGTTAATTAAATACCATTTGGAGGCATTTAATGTTCGAGCAAAAACGGCTGATTTTCGACAAAAGAGATAACACCCCCCCATTACGTCATGCTTCAGAAATGTGGAAAATGGTCCGTTTTCAAATGTTTTATTTTTGAACGTCAGTTCACATTTGTAGGTGGATCATCAGTGTTAGAGCTAAAATTAGCATGTTTAAAGTGATTTTCATGCTTCCAGGGGCCCAAAACACAAGATTTATGGAATGGTTAAAAGTGCATGAAAATGGCCAATTTACTCACTCTGAGTTCTCAAAAAGGGTTTCTTCACCCCGGGAAGTTAATTAAATACCATTTGGAGGCATTTAATGTTCGAGCAAAAACGGCTGATTTTCGACAAAAGAGATAACACCCTCCCATTACGTCATGCTTCAGAAATGTGGAAAATGGTCCGTTTTCAAATGTTTTATTTTTGAACGTCAGTTCACATTTGTAGGTGGATCATCAGTGTTAGAGCTAAAATTAGCATGTTTAAAGTGATTTTCATGCTTCCAGGGGCCCTAAACACAAGATTTATGGAATGGTTAAAAGTGCATGAAAATGGCCAATTTACTCACTCTGAGTTCTCAAAAAGGGTTTCTTCACCCCGGGAAGTTATTTAAATACCATTTGGAGGCATTTCTTGTTCGAGCAAAAACGGCTGATTTTCGACAAAAGGGATAACACCCCCCCATTACGTCATGCTTCAGAAATGTGGAAAATGGTCCGTTTACAAATGTTTTATTTTTGAACGTCAGTTCACATTTGTAGGTGCATCATCAGTGTTAGAGCTAAAATTAGCATGTTTAAAGTGATTTTCATGCTTCCAGGGGCCCTAAACACAAGATTTATGGAATGGTTAAAAGTGCATGAAAATGGCCAATTTACTCACTCTGAGTTCTCAAAAAGGGTTTCTTCACCCCGGGAAGTTAATTAAATAACATTTGGAGGCATTTAATCTTCAAGCAATGACAGCTGATTTTCGACAAAAGAGATAACACCCCCCCATTACGTCATGCTTCAGAAATGTGGAAAATGGTCCGTTTTCAAATGTTTTATTTTTGAACGTCAGTTCACATTTGTAGGTGGATCATCAGTGTTAGAGCTAAAATTAGCATGTTTAAAGTGATTTTCATGCTTCCAGGGGCTCGGGAAGTTAATTAAATACCATTTGGAGGCATTTAATGTTCGAGCAAAAACGGCTGATTTTCGACAAAAGAGATAACACCCCCCCATTACGTCATGCTTCAGAAATGTGGAAAATGGTCCGTTTTCAAATGTTTTATTTTTGAACGTCAGTTCACATTTGTAGGTGGATCATCAGTTTTAGAGCTAAAATTAGCATGTTTAAAGTGATTTTCATGCTTCCAGGGGCTCAGGAAGTTAATTAAATACCGTTTGGAGGCATTTAATGTTCGAGCAAAAACAGCTGATTTTCGAGAAAAGAGATAACACCCCCCCATTACGTCATGCTTCAGAAATGTGGAAAATGGTCCGTTTTCAAATGTTTGTTTTTTTAACGTCAGTTCACATTTGTAGGTGGATCATCAGTGTTAGAGCTAAAATTAGCATGTTTAAAGTGATTTTCATGCTTCCAGGGGCCATAAACACAAGATTTATGGAATGGTTAAAAGTGCATGAAATGGCCAATTTACTCACTCTGAGTTCTCAAAAAGGGTTTCTTCACCCCGGGAAGTTAATTAAATACCATTTGGAGGCATTTAATGTTCGAGCAAAAACGGCTGATTTTCGACAAAAGAGATAACACCCCCCCATTACGTCATGCTTCAGAAATGTGGAAAATGGTCCGTTTTCAAATGTTTTATTTTTGAACGTCAGTTCACTTTTGTAGGTGGATCATCAGTGTGAGAGCTAAAATTAGCATGTTTAAAGTGATTTTCATGCTTCCAGGGGCTCGGGAAGTTAATTAAATACCATTTGGAGGCATTTAATGTTCGAGCAAAAACGGCTGATTTTCGACAAAAGAGATAACACTCCCCATTACGTCATGCTTCAGAAATGTGGAAAATGGTCCGTTTTCAAATGTTTTATTTTTGAACGTCAGTTCACATTTGTAGGTGGATCATCAGTGTTAGAGCTAAAATTAGCATGTTTAAAGTGATTTTCATGCTTCCAGGGGCCCTAAACACAAGATTTATGGAATGGGTAAAAGTGCATGAAAATGGCCAATTTACTCACTCTGAGTTCTCAAAAAGGGTTTCTTCACCCCGGGAAGCTAATTAAATACCATTTGGAGGCATTTAATGTTCAAGCAATGACAGCTGATTTTCGACAAAAGAGATAACACCCCCCCATTACGTCATGCTTCAGAAATGTGGAAAATGTTCCGTTTTCAAATGTTTTATTTTTGAACGTCAGTTCACATTTGTAGGTGGATCATCAGTGTTAGAGCTAAAATTAGCATGTTTAAAGTGATTTTCATGCTTCCAGGGGCCCTAAACACAAGATTTATGGAATGGTTAAAAGTGCATGAAAATGGCCAATTTACTCACTCTGAGTTCTCAAAAAGGGTTTCTTCACCCTGGGAAGTTAATTAAATACCATTTGGAGGCATTTAATGTTCGAGCAAAAACGGCTGATTTTCGACAAAAGAGATAACACCCCCCCATTACGTCATGCTTCAGAAATGTGGAAAATGGTCCGTTTTCAAATGTTTTATTTTTGAACGTCAGTTCACATTTGTAGGTGGATCATCAGTGTTAGAGCTAAAATTAGCATGTTTAAAGTGATTTTCATGCTTCCATGGGGCCCAAAACACAAGATTTATGGAATGTTTAAAAGTGCATGAAAATGGCCAATTTACTCACTCTGAGTTCTCAAAAAGGGTTTCTTCACCCCGGGAAGTTAATTAAATACCATTTGGAGGCATTTAATGTTCGAGCAAAAACGGCTGATTTTCGACAAAAGAGATAACACCCTCCCATTACGTCATGCTTCAGAAATGTGGAAAATGGTCCGTTTTCAAATGTTTTATTTTTGAACGTCAGTTCACATTTGTAGGTGGATCATCAGTGTTAGAGCTAAAATTAGCATGTTTAAAGTGATTTTCATGCTTCCAGGGGCCCTAAACACAAGATTTATGGAATGGTTAAAAGTGCATGAAAATGGCCAATTTACTCACTCTGAGTTCTCAAAAAGGGTTTCTTCACCCCGGGAAGTTATTTAAATACCATTTGGAGGCATTTCTTGTTCGAGCAAAAACGGCTGATTTTCGACAAAAGGGATAACACCCCCCCATTACGTCATGCTTCAGAAATGTGGAAAATGGTCCGTTTTCAAATGTTTTATTTTTGAACGTCAGTTCACATTTGTAGGTGGATCATCAGTGTTAGAGCTAAAATTAGCATGTTTAAAGTGATTTTCATGCTTCCAGGGGCCCTAAACACAAGATTTATGGAATGGTTAAAAGTGCATGAAAATGGCCAATTTACTCACTCTGAGTTCTCAAAAAGGGTTTCTTCACCCCGGGAAGTTAATTAAATAACATTTGGAGGCATTTAATCTTCAAGCAATGACAGCTGATTTTCGACAAAAGAGATAACACCCCCCCATTACGTCATGCTTCAGAAATGTGGAAAATGGTCCGTTTTCAAATGTTTTATTTTTGAACGTCAGTTCACATTTGTAGGTGGATCATCAGTGTTAGAGCTAAAATTAGCATGTTAAAAGTGATTTTCA
The DNA here is from genome assembly GCF_964263255.1 of Lissotriton vulgaris. Classification (NCBI taxonomy): domain Eukaryota; kingdom Metazoa; phylum Chordata; class Amphibia; order Caudata; family Salamandridae; genus Lissotriton; species Lissotriton vulgaris. The sequence goes on along the minus strand of NW_028251345.1, from coordinate 582,273 downwards.
TGCTTCCAGGGGCTCGGGAAGTTAATTAAATACCATTTGGAGGCATTTAATGTTCGAGCAAAAACGGCTGATTTTCGACAAAAGAGATAACACCCCCCCATTACGTCATGCTTCAGAAATGTGGAAAATGGTCAGTTTTCAAATGTTTTATTTTTGAACGTCAGTTCACATTTGTAGGTGGATCATCAGTTTTAGAGCTAAAATTAGCATGTTTAAAGTGATTTTCATTCTTCCAGGGGCTCAGGAAGTTAATTAAATACCATTTGGAGGCATTTAATGTTCGAGCAAAAACAGCTGATTTTCGACAAAAGAGATAACACCCCCCCCCCATTACGTCATGCTTCAGAAATGTGGAAAATGGTCCGTTTTCAAATGTTTTTTTTTTAACGACAGTTCACATTTGTAGGTGGATCATCAGTGTTAGAGCTAAAATTAGCATGTTTAAAGTGATTTTCATGCTTCCAGGGGCCCTAAACACAAGATTTATGGAATGGTTAAAAGTGCATGAAATGGCCAATTTACTCACTCTGAGTTCTCAAAAAGGGTTTCTTCACCCCGGGAAGTTAATTAAATACCATTTGGAGGCATTTAATGTTCGAGCAAAAACGGCTGATTTTCGACAAAAGAGATAACACCCCCCCATTACGTCATGCTTCAGAAATGTGGAAAATGGTCCGTTTTCAAATGTTTTATTTTTGAACGTCAGTTCACATTTGTAGGTGGATCATCAGTGTTAGAGCTAAAATTAGCATGTTTAAAGTGATTTTCATGCTTCCAGGGGCTCGGAAAGTTAATTAAATACCATTTGGAGGCATTTAATGTTCGAGCAAAAACGGCTGATTTTCGACAAAAGAGATAACACCCCCCCATTTCGTCATGCTTCAGAAATGTGGAAAATGGTCCGTTTTCAAATGTTTTATTTTTGAACGTCAGTTCACTTTTGTAGGTGGATCATCAGTGTTAGAGCTAAAATTAGCATGTTTAAAGTGATTTTCATGCTTCCAGGGGCCCTAAACACAAGATTTATGGAATGGTTAAAAGTGCATGAAAATGGCCAATTTACTCACTCTGAGTTCTCAAAAAGGGTTTCTTCACCCCGGGAAGTTAATTAAATACCATTTGGAGGCATTTAATGTTCGAGCAAAAACGGCTGATTTTCGACAAAAGAGATAACACCCCCCCATTACGTCATGCTTCAGAAATGTGGAAAATGGTCCGTTTTCAAATGTTTTATTTTTGAACGTCATTTCACATTTGTAGGTGGATCATCAGTGTTAGAGCTAATATTAGCATGTTTAAAGTGATTTTCATGCTTCCAGGGGCCCTAAACACAAGATTTATGGAATGGTTAAAAGTGCATGAAAATGGCCAATTTACTCACTCTGAGTTCTCAAAAAGGGTTTCTTCACCCCGGGAAGTTAATTAAATACCATTTGGAGGCATTTAATGTTCAAGCAATGACAGCTGATTTTCGACAAAAGAGATAACACCCCCCCATTACGTCATGCTTCAGAAATGTGGAAAATGGTCCGTTTTCAAATGTTTTAATTTTGAACGTCAGTTCACATTTGTAGGTGGATCATCAGTGTTAGAGCTAAAATTAGCATGTTTAAAGTGATTTTCATGCTTCCAGGGGCTCGGGAAGTGAAATAAATACCATTTGGAGGCATTTAATGTTCGAGCAAAAACGGCTGATTTTCGACAAAAGAGATAACACCCCCCCATTACATCATGCTTCAGAAATGTAGAAAATGGTCCGTTTTCAAATGTTTTATTTTTGAACATCAGTTCACATTTGTAGGTGGATCATCAGTGTTAGAGCTAAAATTAGCATGTTTAAAGTGATTTTCATGCTTCCAGGGGCCCTAAACACAAGATTTATGGAATAGTTAAAAGTGCATGAAAATGGCCAATTTACTCACTCTGAGTTCTCAAAAAGGGTTTCTTCACCCCGGGAAGTTAATTAAATACCATTTGGAGGCATTTAATGTTCGAGCAAAAACGGCTGATTTTCGACAAAAGAGATAACACCCTCCCATTACGTCATGCTTCAGAAATGTGGAAAATGGTCCGTTTTCAAATGTTTTATTTTTGAACGTCAGTTCACATTTGTAGGTGGATCATCAGTGTTAGAGCTAAAATTAGCATGTTTAAAGTGATTTTCATGCTTCCAGGGGCCCTAAACACAAGATTTATGGAATGGTTAAAAGTGCATGAAAATGGCCAATTTACTCACTCTGAGTTCTCAAAAAGGGTTTCTTCACCCCGGGAAGTTAATTAAATACCATTTGGAGGCATTTCTTGTTCGAGCAAAAACGGCTGATTTTCGACAAAAGGGATAACACCCCCCCATTACGTCATGCTTCAGAAATGTGGAAAATGGTCCGTTTTCAAATGTTTTATTTTTGAACGTCAGTTCACATTTGTAGGTGGATCATCAGTTTTAGAGCTAAAATTAGCATGTTTAAAGTGATTTTCATGCTTCCAGGGGCTCAGGAAGTTAATTAAATACCATTTGGAGGCATTTAATGTTCGCGCAAAAACAGCTGATTTTCGAGAAAAGAGATAACACCCCCCCATTACGTCATGCTTCAGAAATGTGGAAAATTGTCCGTTTTCAAATGTTTTTTTTTTAACGTCAGTTCACATTTGTAGGTGGATCATCAGTGTTAGAGCTAAAATTAGCATGTTTAAAGTGATTTTCATGCTTCCAGGGGCCCTAAACACAAGATTTATGGAATGGTTAAAAGTGCATGAAATGGCCAATTTACTCACTCTGAGTTCTCAAAAAGGGTTTCTTCACCCCGGGAAGTTAATTAAATACCATTTGGAGGCATTTAATGTTCGAGCAAAAACGGCTGATTTTCGACAAAAGAGATAACACCCCCCCCCATTACGTCATGCTTCAGAAATGTGGAAAATGTTCAGTTTTCAAATGTTTTATTTTTGAACGTCAGTTCACATTTGTAGGTGGATCATCAGTGTTAGAGCTAAAATTAGCATGTTTAAAGTGATTTTCATGCTTCCAGGGGCTCGGGAAGTGAAATAAATACCATTTGGAGGCATTTAATGTTCGAGCTAAAATGGCTGATTTTCGACAAAAGAGATAACACCCCCCCATTACATCATGCTTCAGAAATGTGGAAAATGGTCCGTTTTCAAATGTTTTATTTTTGAACGTCAGTTCACTTTTGTAGGTGGATCATCAGTGTGAGAGCTAAAATTAGCATGTTTAAAGTGATTTTCATGCTTCCAGGGGCTCGGGAAGTTAATTAAATACCATTTGGAGGCATTTAATGTTCGAGCAAAAACGGCTGATTTTCGACAAAAGAGATAACACCCCCCATTACGTCATGCTTCAGAAATGTGGAAAATGGTCCGTTTTCAAATGTTTTATTTTTGAACGTCAGTTCACATTTGTAGGTGGATCATCAGTGTTAGAGCTAAAATTAGCATGTTTAAAGTGATTTTCATGCTTCCAGGGGCCCTAAACACAAGATTTATGGAATGGGTAAAAGTGCATGAAAATGGCCAATTTACTCACTCTGAGTTCTCAAAAAGGGTTTCTTCATCCCGGGAAGCTAATTAAATACCATTTGGAGGCATTTAATGTTCAAGCAATGACAGCTGATTTTCGACAAAAGAGATAACACCCCCCCATTACGTCATGCTTCAGAAATGTGGAAAATGTTCCGTTTTCAAATGTTTAATTTTTGAACGTCAGTTCACATTTGTAGGTGGATCATCAGTGTTAGAGCTAAAATTAGCATGTTTAAAGTGATTTTCATGCTTCCAGGGGCCCTAAACACAAGATTTATGGAATGGTTAAAAGTGCATGAAAATGGCCAATTTACTCACTCTGAGTTCTCAAAAAGGGTTTCTTCACCCCGGGAAGTTAATTAAATACCATTTGGAGGCATTTAATGTTCGAGCAAAAACGGCTGATTTTCGACAAAAGAGATAACACCCCCCCATTACGTCATGCTTCAGAAATGTGGAAAATGGTCCGTTTTCAAATGTTTTATTTTTGAACGTCAGTTCACATTTGTAGGTGGATCATCAGTGTTAGAGCTAAAATTAGCATGTTTAAAGTGATTTTCATGCTTCCAGGGGCCCAAAACACAAGATTTATGGAATGGTTAAAAGTGCATGAAAATGGCCAATTTACTCACTCTGAGTTCTCAAAAAGGGTTTCTTCACCCCGGGAAGTTAATTAAATACCATTTGGAGGCATTTAATGTTCGAGCAAAAACGGCTGATTTTCGACAAAAGAGATAACACCCTCCCATTACGTCATGCTTCAGAAATGTGGAAAATGGTCCGTTTTCAAATGTTTTATTTTTGAACGTCAGTTCACATTTGTAGGTGGATCATCAGTGTTAGAGCTAAAATTAGCATGTTTAAAGTGATTTTCATGCTTCCAGGGGCCCTAAACACAAGATTTATGGAATGGTTAAAAGTGCATGAAAATGGCCAATTTACTCACTCTGAGTTCTCAAAAAGGGTTTCTTCACCCCGGGAAGTTATTTAAATACCATTTGGAGGCATTTCTTGTTCGAGCAAAAACGGCTGATTTTCGACAAAAGGGATAACACCCCCCCATTACGTCATGCTTCAGAAATGTGGAAAATGGTCCGTTTTCAAATGTTTTATTTTTGAACGTCAGTTCACATTTGTAGGTGCATCATCAGTGTTAGAGCTAAAATTAGCATGTTTAAAGTGATTTTCATGCTTCCAGGGGCCCTAAACACAAGATTTATGGAATGGTTAAAAGTGCATGAAAATGGCCAATTTACTCACTCTGAGTTCTCAAAAAGGGTTTCTTCACCCCGGGAAGTTAATTAAATAACATTTGGAGGCATTTAATCTTCAAGCAATGACAGCTGATTTTCGACAAAAGAGATAACACCCCCCCATTACGTCATGCTTCAGAAATGTGGAAAATGGTCCGTTTTCAAATGTTTTATTTTTGAACGTCAGTTCACATTTGTAGGTGGATCATCAGTGTTAGAGCTAAAATTAGCATGTTTAAAGTGATTTTCATGCTTCCAGGGGCTCGGGAAGTTAATTAAATACCATTTGGAGGCATTTAATGTTCGAGCAAAAACGGCTGATTTTCGACAAAAGAGATAACACCCCCCCATTACGTCATGCTTCAGAAATGTGGAAAATGGTCCGTTTTCAAATGTTTTATTTTTGAACGTCAGTTCACATTTGTAGGTGGATCATCAGTTTTAGAGCTAAAATTAGCATGTTTAAAGTGATTTTCATGCTTCCAGGGGCTCAGGAAGTTAATTAAATACCATTTGGAGGCATTTAATGTTCGAGCAAAAACAGCTGATTTTCGAGAAAAGAGATAACACCCCCCCATTACGTCATGCTTCAGAAATGTGGAAAATGGTCCGTTTTCAAATGTTTGTTTTTTTAACGTCAGTTCACATTTGTAGGTGGATCATCAGTGTTAGAGCTAAAATTAGCATGTTTAAAGTGATTTTCATGCTTCCAGGGGCCATAAACACAAGATTTATGGAATGGTTAAAAGTGCATGAAATGGCCAATTTACTCACTCTGAGTTCTCAAAAAGGGTTTCTTCACCCCGGGAAGTTAATTAAATACCATTTGGAGGCATTTAATGTTCGAGCAAAAACGGCTGATTTTCGACAAAAGAGATAACACCCCCCCATTACGTCATGCTTCAGAAATGTGGAAAATGGTCCGTTTTCAAATGTTTTATTTTTGAACGTCAGTTCACTTTTGTAGGTGGATCATCAGTGTGAGAGCTAAAATTAGCATGTTTAAAGTGATTTTCATGCTTCCAGGGGCTCGGGAAGTTAATTAAATACCATTTGGAGGCATTTAATGTTCGAGCAAAAACGGCTGATTTTCGACAAAAGAGATAACACTCCCCATTACGTCATGCTTCAGAAATGTGGAAAATGGTCCGTTTTCAAATGTTTTATTTTTGAACGTCAGTTCACATTTGTAGGTGGATCATCAGTGTTAGAGCTAAAATTAGCATGTTTAAAGTGATTTTCATGCTTCCAGGGGCCCTAAACACAAGATTTATGGAATGGGTAAAAGTGCATGAAAATGGCCAATTTACTCACTCTGAGTTCTCAAAAAGGGTTTCTTCACCCCGGGAAGCTAATTAAATACCATTTGGAGGCATTTAATGTTCAAGCAATGACAGCTGATTTTCGACAAAAGAGATAACACCCCCCCATTACGTCATGCTTCAGAAATGTGGAAAATGTTCCGTTTTCAAATGTTTTATTTTTGAACGTCAGTTCACATTTGTAGGTGGATCATCAATGTTAGAGCTAAAATTAGCATGTTTAAAGTGATTTTCATGCTTCCAGGGGCCCTAAACACAAGATTTATGGAATGGTTAAAAGTGCATGAAAATGGCCAATTTACTCACTCTGAGTTCTCAAAAAGGGTTTCTTCACCCCGGGAAGTTAATTAAATACCATTTGGAGGCATTTAATGTTCGAGCAAAAATGGCTGATTTTCGACAAAAGAGATAACACCCCCCCATTACGTCATGCTTCAGAAATGTGGAAAATGGTCCGTTTTCAAATGTTTTATTTTTGAACGTCAGTTCACATTTGTAGGTGGATCATCAGTGTTAGAGCTAAAATTAGCATGTTTAAAGTGATTTTCATGCTTCCATGGGGCCCAAAACACAAGATTTATGGAATGTTTAAAAGTGCATGAAAATGGCCAATTTACTCACTCTGAGTTCTCAAAAAGGGTTTCTTCACCCCGGGAAGTTAATTAAATACCATTTGGAGGCATTTAATGTTCGAGCAAAAACGGCTGATTTTCGACAAAAGAGATAACACCCTCCCATTACGTCATGCTTCAGAAATGTGGAAAATGGTCCGTTTTCAAATGTTTTATTTTTGAACGTCAGTTCACATTTGTAGGTGGATCATCAGTGTTAGAGCTAAAATTAGCATGTTTAAAGTGATTTTCATGCTTCCAGGGGCCCTAAACACAAGATTTATGGAATGGTTAAAAGTGCATGAAAATGGCCAATTTACTCACTCTGAGTTCTCAAAAAGGGTTTCTTCACCCCGGGAAGTTATTTAAATACCATTTGGAGGCATTTCTTGTTCGAGCAAAAACGGCTGATTTTCGACAAAAGGGATAACACCCCCCCATTACGTCATGCTTCAGAAATGTGGAAAATGGTCCGTTTTCAAATGTTTTATTTTTGAACGTCAGTTCACATTTGTAGGTGGATCATCAGTGTTAGAGCTAAAATTAGCATGTTTAAAGTGATTTTCATGCTTCCAGGGGCCCTAAACACAAGATTTATGGAATGGTTAAAAGTGCATGAAAATGGCCAATTTACTCACTCTGAGTTCTCAAAAAGGGTTTCTTCACCCCGGGAAGTTAATTAAATAACATTTGGAGGCATTTAATCTTCAAGCAATGACAGCTGATTTTCGACAAAAGAGATAACACCCCCCCATTACGTCATGCTTCAGAAATGTGGAAAATGGTCCGTTTTCAAATGTTTTATTTTTGAACGTCAGTTCACATTTGTAGGTGGATCATCAGTGTTAGAGCTAAAATTAGCATGTTAAAAGTGATTTTCATGCTTCCAGGGGCTCGGGAAGTTAATTAAATACCATTTGGAGGCATTTAATGTTCGAGCAAAAACGGCTGATTTTCGACAAAAGAGATAACACCCCCCCATTACGTCATGCTTCAGAAATGTGGAAAATGGTCAGTTTTCAAATGTTTTATTTTTGAACGTCAGTTCACATTTGTAGGTGGATCATCAGTTTTAGAGCTAAAATTAGCATGTTTAAAGTGATTTTCATGCTTCCAGGGGCTCAGGAAGTTAATTAAATACCATTTGGAGGCATTTAATGTTCGAGCAAAAACAGCTGATTTTCGACAAAAGAGATAACACCCCCCCCCCATTACGTCATGCTTCAGAAATGTGGAAAATGGTCCGTTTTCAAATGTTTTTTTTTTAACGACAGTTCACATTTGTAGGTGGATCATCAGTGTTAGAGCTAAAATTAGCATGTTTAAAGTGATTTTCATGCTTCCAGGGGCCCTAAACACAAGATTTATGGAATGGTTAAAAGTGCATGAAATGGCCAATTTACTCACTCTGAGTTCTCAAAAAGGGTTTCTTCACCCCGGGAAGTTAATTAAATACCATTTGGAGGCATTTAATGTTCGAGCAAAAACGGCTGATTTTCGACAAAAGAGATAACACCCCCCCATTACGTCATAATTCAGAAATGTGGAAAATGGTCCGTTTTCAAATGTTTTATTTTTGAACGTCAGTTCACATTTGTAGGTGGATCATCAGTGTTAGAGCTAAAATTAGCATGTTTAAAGTGATTTTCATGCTTCCAGGGGCTCGGAAAGTTAATTAAATACCATTTGGAGGCATTTAATGTTCGAGCAAAAACGGCTGATTTTCGACAAAAGAGATAACACCCCCCCATTTCGTCATGCTTCAGAAATGTGGAAAATGTTCCGTTTTCAAATGTTTTATTTTTGAACGTCAGTTCACATTTGTAGGTGGATCATCAGTGTTAGAGCTAAAATTAGCATGTTTAAAGTGATTTTCATGCTTCCAGGGGCCCTAAACACAAGATTTATGGAATGGTTAAAAGTGCATGAAAATGGCCAATTTACTCACTCTGAGTTCTCAAAAAGGGTTTCTTCACCCCGGGAAGTTAATTAAATACCATTTGGAGGCATTTAATGTTCGAGCAAAAACGGCTGATTTTCGACAAACGAGATAACACCCCCCCATTACGTCATGCTTCAGAAATGTGGAAAATGGTCTGTTTTCAAATGTTTTATTTTTCAACGTCAGTTCACATTTGTAGGTGGATCATCAGTGTTAGAGCTAAAATTAGCATGTTTAAAGTGATTTTCATGCTTCCAGGGGCCCAAAACACAAGATTTATGGAATGGTTAAAAGTGCATGAAAATGGCCAATTTACTCACTCTGAGTTCTCAAAAAGGGTTTCTTCATCCCGGGAAGTTAATTAAATACCATTTGGAGGCATTTAATGTTCGAGCAAAAACGGCTGATTTTCGACAAAAGAGATAACACCCCCCCATTACGTCATGCTTCAGAAATGTGGAAAATGGTCCGTTTTCAAATGTTTTATTTTTGAACGTCAGTTCACATTTGTAGGTGGATCATCAGTGTTAGAGCTAAAATTAGCATGTTTAAAGTGATTTTCATGCTTCCAGGGGCCCTAAACACAAGATTTATGGGATGGTTAAAAGTGCATGAAAATGGCCAATTTACTCACTCTGAGTTCTCAAAAAGGGTTTCTTCACCCCGGAAAGTTATTTAAATACCATTTGGAGGCATTTAACGTTCGAGCAAAAACGGCTGATTTTCGACAAAAGGGATAACACCCCCCCATTACGTCATGCTTCAGAAATGTGGAAAATGGTCCGTTTTCAAATGTTTTATTTTTGAACGTCAGTTCACATTTGTAGGTGGATCATCAGTGTTAGAGCTAAAATTAGCATGTTTAAAGTGATTTTCATGCTTCCAGGGGCTCGGGAAGTTAATTAAATACCATTTGGAGGCATTTAATGTTCGAGCAAAAACGGCTGATTTTCGACAAAAGAGATAACACCCCCCCATTACGTCATGCTTCAGAAATGTGGAAAATGGTCCGTTTTCAAATGTTTTATTTTTGAACGTCAGTTCACATTTGTAGGTGGATCATCAGTGTTAGAGCTAAAATTAGCATGTTTAAAGTGATTTTCATGCTTCCAGGGGCCCTAAACACAAGATTTGTGGAATGGTTAAAAGTGCATGAAAATGGCCAATTTACTCACTCTGAGTTCTCAAAAAGGGTTTCTTCACCCCGGGAAGTTAATTAAATACCATTTGGAGGCATTTAATGTTCGAGCAAAAACGGCTGATTTTCGACAAAAGAGATAACACCCCCCCATTACGTCATGCTTCAGAAATGTGGAAAATGGTCCGTTTTCAAATGTTTTATTTTTGAACGTCAGTTCACATTTGTAGGTGGATCATCAGTGTTAGAGCTAAAATTAGCATGTTTAAAGTGATTTTCATGCTTCCAGGGGCTCGGGAAGTTAATTAAATACCATTTGGAGGCATTTAATGTTCGAGCAAAAACGGCTGATTTTCGACAAAAGAGATAACACCCCTCCATTACGTCATGCTTCAGAAATGTGGAAAATGGTCCGTTTTCAAATGTTTTATTTTTGAACGTCAGTTCACATTTGTAGGTGGATCATCAGTGTTAGAGCTAAAATTAGCATGTTTAAAGTGATTTTCATGCTTCCAGGGGCTCGGGAAGTTAATTAAATACCATTTGGAGGCATTTAATGTTCGAGCAAAAACTGCTGATTTTCGACAAAAGAGATAACACCCCCCCATTACGTCATGCTTCAGAAATGTGGAAAATGGTCCGTTTTAAAATGTTTTATTTTTGAACGTCAGTTCACATTTGTAGGTGGATCATCAGTGTTAGAGCTAAAATGAGCATGTTTAAAGTGTTTTTCATGCTTCCAGGGGCCCTAAACACAAGATTTATGGAATGGTTAAAAGTGCATGAAAATGGCCAATTTACTCACTCTGAGTTCTCAAAAAGGGTTTCTTCACCCCGGGAAGTTAATTAAATACCATTTGGAGGCATTTAATGTTCGAGCAATGACAGCTGATTTTCGACAAAAGAGATAACACCCCCCCATTACGTCATGCTTCAGAAATGTGGAAAATGGTCCGTTTTCAAATGTTTTATTTTTGAACGTCAGTTCACATTTGTAGGTGAATCATCAGTGTTAGAGCTAAAATTAGCATGTTTAAAGTGATTTTCATGCTTCCAGGGGCCCTAAACACAAGATTTATGGAATGGTTAAAAGTGCATGAAAATGGTCAATTTACTCACTCTGAGTTCTCAAAAAGGGTTTCTTCACCCCGGGAAGTTAATTAAATACCATTTGGAGGCATTTAATGTTCGAGCAAAAACGGCTGATTTTCGACAAAAGAGATATCATCCCCCCCCATTACGTCATGCTTCAGAAATGTGGTAAATGGTCCGTTTTCAAATGTTTTATTTTTGAACGTCAGTTCACATTTGTAGGTGGATCATCAGTGTTAGAGCTAAAATTAGCATGTTTAAAGTGATTTTCATGCTTCCAGGGGCCCTAAACACAAGATTTATGGAATGGTTAAAAGTGCATGAAAATGGCCAATTTACTCACTCTGAGTTCTCAAAAAGGGTTTCTTCACCCCGGGAAGTTAATTAAATACCATTTGGAGGCATTTAATGTTCGAGCAAAAACGGCTGATTTTCAACAAAAGAGATAACACCCCCCCTTTACGTCATGCTTCAGAAATGTGGAAAATGGTCCGTTTTCAAATGTTTTATTTTTTTTCGTCAGTTCACATTTGTAGGTGGATCATCAGTGTTAGAGCTAAAATTAGCATGTTTAAAGTGATTTTCATGCTTCCAGGGGCTCGGGAAGTTAATTAAATACCATTTGGAGGCATTTAATGTTCGAGCAAAAACGGCTGATTTTCGACAAAAGAGATAACACCCCCCATTACGTCATGCTTCAGAAATGTGGAAAATGGTCCGTTTTCAAATGTTTTATTTTTGAACGTCAGTTCACATTTGTAGGTTGATCATCAGTGTTAGAGCTAAAATTAGCACGTTTAAAGTGATTTTCATGCTTCCAGGGGCCCTAAACACAAGATTTATGGAATGGGTAAAAGTGCATGAAAATGGCCAATTTACTCACTCTGAGTTCTCAAAAAGGGTTTCTTCACCCCGGGAAGTTAATTAAATACCATTTGGAGGCATTTAATGTTCGAGCAAAAACGGCTGATTTTCGACAAAAGAGATAACACCACCCCATTACGTCATGCTTCAGAAATGTGGAAAATGGTCCGTTTTCAAATGTTTTATTTTTGAACGTCAGTTCACATTTGTAAGTGGATCATCAGTGTTAGAGCTAAAATTAGCATGTTTAAAGTGATTTTCATGCTTCCAGGGGCTCGGGAAGTGAAATAAATACCATTTGGAGGCATTTAATGTTCGAGCAAAAACGGCAGATTTTCGACAAAAGAGATAACACCCCCCCCATTACGTCATGCTTCAGAAATGTGGAAAATGGTCCATTTTCAAATGTTTTATTTTTGAACGTCAGTTCACATTTGTAGGTGGATCATCAGTGTTAAAGCTAAAATTAGCATGTTTAAAGTGATTTTCATGCTTCCAGGGGCCCTAAACACAAGATTTATGGAATGGTTAAAAGTGCATGAAAATGGCCAATTTACTCACTCTGAGTTCTCAAAAAGGGTTTCTTCACCCCGGGAAGTTAATTAAATACCATTTGGAGGCATTTAATGTTCGAGCAAAAACGGCTGATTTTCGACAAAAGAGATAACACCCCCACAGTACGTCATGCTTCAGAAATGTGGAAAATGGTCCGTTTTCAAATGTTTTATTTTTGAACGTCAGTTCACATTTGTAGGTGGATCATCAGTGTTAGAGCTAAAATTAGCATGTTTAAAGTGATTTTCATGCTTCCAGGGGCTCGGGAAGTTAATTAAATACCATTTGGAGGCATTTAAAGTTCGAGCAAAAACGGCTGATTTTCGACAAAAGAGATAACACCCCCCCATTACGTCATGCTTCAGAAATGTGGAAAATGGTCCGTTTTCAAATGTTTTATTTTTGAACGTCAGTTCACATTTGTAGGTGGATCATCAGTGTTAGAGCTAAAATTAGCATGTTTAAAGTGATTTTCATGCTTCCAGGGGCTCGGGAAGTGAAATAAAAACCATTTGGAGGCATTTAATGTTCGAGCAAAAACGGCAGATTTTCGACAAAAGAGATAACTCCCCCCCATTACGTCATGCTTCAGAAATGTGGAAAATGGTCCGTTTTCAAATGTTTTATTTTTGAACGTCAGTTCACATTTGTAGGTGGATCATCAGTGTTAGAGCTAAAATTAGCATGTTTAAAGTGATTTTCATGCTTCCAGGGGCTCGGGAAATTAATTAAATACCATTTGGAGGCATTTAATGTTCGAGCAAAAACGGCTGATTTTCGACAAAAGAGATAACACCCCCCCCCTTACGTCATGCTTCAGAAATGTGGAAAATGGTCCGTTTTCAAATGTTTTATTTTTGAACGTCAGTTCACATTTGTAGGTGGATCATCAGTGTTAGAGCTAAAATTAGCATGTTTAAAGTGATTTTCATGCTTCCAGGGGCCCTAAACACAAGATTTATGGAATGGTTAAAAGTGCATGAAAATGGCCAATTTACTCACTCTGAGTTCTCAAAAAGGGTTTCTTCACCCCGGGAAGTTAATTAAATACCATTTGGAGGCATTTCTTGTTCGAGCAAAAACGGCTGATTTTCGACAAAAGGGATAACACCCCCCCATTACGTCATGCTTCAGAAATGTGGAAAATGGTCCGTTTTCAAATGTTTTATTTTTGAACGTCAGTTCACATTTGTAGGTTGATCATCAGTGTTAGAGCTAAAATTAGCATGTTTAAAGTGATTTTCATGCTTCCAGGGGCCCTAAACACAAGATTTATGGAATGGTTAAAAGTGCATGAAAATGGCCAATTTACTCACTCTGAGTTCTCAAAAAGGGTTTCTTCACCCCGGGAAGTTAATTAAATAACATTTGGAGGCATTTAATCTTCAAGCAATGACAGCTGATTTTCGACAAAAGAGATAACACCCCCCCATTACGTCATGCTTCAGAAATGTGGAAAATGGTCAGTTTTCAAATGTTTTATTTTTGAACGTCAGTTCACATTTGTAGGTGGATCATCAGTTTTAGAGCTAAAATTAGCATGTTTAAAGTGATTTTCATGCTTCCAGGGGCTCAGGAAGTTAATTAAATACCATTTGGAGGCATTTAATGTTCGAGCAAAAACAGCTGATTTTCGACAAAAGAGATAACACCCCCCCCCCATTACGTTATGCTTCAGAAATGTGGAAAATGGTCCGTTTTCAAATGTTTTTTTTTTAACGACAGTTCACATTTGTAGGTGGATCATCAGTGTTAGAGCTAAAATTAGCATGTTTAAAGTGATTTTCATGCTTCCAGGGGCCCTAAACACAAGATTTATGGAATGGTTAAAAGTGCATGAAATGGCCAATTTACTCACTCTGAGTTCTCAAAAAGGGTTTCTTCACCCCGGGAAGTTAATTAAATACCATTTGGAGGCATTTAATGTTCGAGCAAAAACGGCTGATTTTCGACAAAAGAGATAACACCCCCCCCATTACGTCATGCTTCAGAAATGTGGAAAATGGTCCGTTTTCAAATGTTTTATTTTTGAACGTCAGTTCACATTTGTAGGTGGATCATCAGTGTTAGAGCTAAAATTAGCATGTTTAAAGTGATTTTCATGCTTCCAGGGGCTCGGGAAGTTAATTAAATACCATTTGGAGGCATTTAATTTTCGAGCAACAACGGCTGATTTTCGACAAAAGAGATAACACCCCCCCATTTCGTCATGCTTCAGAAATGTGGAAAATGGTCCGTTTTCAAATGTTTTATTTTTGAACGTCAGTTCACTTTTGTAGGTGGATCATCAGTGTTAGAGCTAAAATGAGCATGTTTAAAGTGATTTTCATGCTTCCAGGGGCCCTAAACACAAGATTTATGGAATGGTTAAAAGTGCATGAAAATGGCCAATTTACTCACTCTGAGTTCTCAAAAAGGGTTTCTTCACCCCGGGAAGCTAATTAAATACCATTTGGAGGCATTTAATGTTCAAGCAATGACAGCTGATTTTCGACAAAAGAGATAACACCCCCCCATTATGTCATGCTTCAGAAATGTGGAAAATGTTCCGTTTTCAAATGTTTTATTTTTGAACGTCAGTTCACATTTGTAGGTGGATCATCAGTGTTAGAGCTAAAATTAGCATGTTTAAAGTGATTTTCAGGCTTCCAGGGGCCCTAAACACAAGATTTATGGAATGGTTAAAAGTGCATGAAAATGGCCAATTTACTCACTCTGAGTTCTCAAAAAGGGTTTCTTCACCCCGGGAAGTTAATTAAATACCATTTGGAGGCATTTAATGTTCGAGCAAAAACGGCTGATTTTCGACAAAAGAGATAACACCCCCCCATTACGTCATGCTTCAGAAATGTGGAAAATGGTCTGTTTTCAAATGTTTTATTTTTCAACGTCAGTTCACATTTGTAGGTGGATCATCAGTGTTAGAGCTAAAATTAGCATGTTTAAAGTGATTTTCATGCTTCCAGGGGCCCAAAACACAAGATTTATGGAATGGTTAAAAGTGCATGAAAATGGCCAATTTACTCACTCTGAGTTCTCAAAAAGGGTTTCTTCACCCCGGGAAGTTAATTAAATACCATTTGGAGGCATTTAATGTTCGAGCAAAAACGGCTGATTTTCGACAAAAGAGATAACACCCCCCCGTTACGTCATGCTTCAGAAATGTGGAAAATGGTCCGTTTTCAAATGTTTTATTTTTGAACGTCAGTTCACATTTGTAGGTGGATCATCAGTGTTAGAGCTAAAATTAGCATGTTTAAAGTGATTTTCATGCTTCCAGGGGCCCTAAACACAAGATTTATGGGATGGTTAAAAGTGCATGAAAATGGCCAATTTACTCACTCTGAGTTCTCAAAAAGGGTTTCTTCACCCCGGAAAGTTATTTAAATACCATTTGGAGGCATTTAACGTTCGAGCAAAAACGGCAGATTTTCGACAAAAGGGATAACACCCCCCCATTACGTCATGCTTCAGAAATGTGGAAAATGGTCCGTTTTCAAATGTTTTATTTTTGAACGTCAGTTCACATTTGTAGGTGGATCATCAGTGTTAGAGCTAAAATTAGCATGTTTAAAGTGATTTTCATGCTTCCAGGGGCTCGGGAAGTTAATTAAATACCATTTGGAGGCATTTAATGTTCGAGCAAAAACGGCTGATTTTCGACAAAAGAGATAACACCCCCCCATTACGTCATGCTTCAGAAATGTGGAAAATGGTCCGTTTTCAAATGTTTTATTTTTGAACGTCAGTTCACATTTGTAGGTGGATCATCAGTGTTAGAGCTAAAATTAGCATGTTTAAAGTGATTTTCATGCTTCCAGGGGCCCTAAACACAAGATTTGTGGAATGGTTAAAAGTGCATGAAAATGGCCAATTTACTCACTCTGAGTTCTCAAAAAGGGTTTCTTCACCCCGGGAAGTTAATTAAATACCATTTGGAGGCATTTAATGTTCGAGCAAAAACGGCTGATTTTCGACAAAAGAGATAACACCCCCCCATTACGTCATGCTTCAGAAATGTGGAAAATGGTCCGTTTTCAAATGTTTTATTTTTGAACGTCAGTTCACATTTGTAGGTGGATCATCAGTGTTAGAGCTAAAATTAGCATGTTTAAAGTGATTTTCATGCTTCCAGGGCCTCGGGAAGTTAATTAAATACCATTTGGAGGCATTTAATGTTCGAGCAAAAACGGCTGATTTTCGACAAAAGAGATAACACCCCTCCATTACGTCATGCTTTAGAAATGTGGAAAATGGTCCGTTTTCAAATGTTTTATTTTTGAACGTCAGTTCACATTTGTAGGTGGATCATCAGTGTTAGAGCTAAAATTAGCATGTTTAAAGTGATTTTCATGCTTCCAGGGGCTCGGGAAGTTAATTAAATACCATTTGGAGGCATTTAATGTTCGAGCAAAAAATGCTGATTTTCGACAAAAGAGATAACACCCCCCCCATTACGTCATGCTTCAGAAATGTGGAAAATGGTCCGTTTTAAAATGCTTTATTTTTGAACGTCAGTTCACATTTGTAGGTGGATCATCAGTGTTAGAGCTAAAATGAGCATGTTTAAAGTGTTTTTCATGCTTCCAGGGGCCCTAAACACAAGATTTATGGAATGGTTAAAAGTGCATGAAAATGGCCAATTTACTCACTCTGAGTTCTCAAAAAGGGTTTCTTCACCCCGGGAAGTTAATTAAATACCATTTGGAGGCATTTAATGTTCGAGCAATGACAGCTGATTTTCGACAAAAGAGATAACACCCCCCCATTACGTCATGCTTCAGAAATGTGGAAAATGGTCCGTTTTCAAATGTTTTATTTTTGAACGTCAGTTCACATTTGTAGGTGAATCATCAGTGTTAGAGCTAAAATTAGCATGTTTAAAGTGATTTTCATGCTTCCAGGGGCCCTAAACACAAGATTTATGGAATGGTTAAAAGTGCATGAAAATGGTCAATTTACTCACTCTGAGTTCTCAAAAAGGGTTTCTTCACCCCGGGAAGTTAATTAAATACCATTTGGAGGCATTTAATGTTCGAGCAAAAACGGCTGATTTTCGACAAAAGAGATATCATCCCCCCCCCATTACGTCATGCTTCAGAAATGTGGTAAATGGTCCGTTTTCAAATGTTTTATTTTTGAACGTCAGTTCACATTTGTAGGTGGATCATCAGTGTTAGAGCTAAAATTAGCATGTTTAAAGTGATTTTCATGCTTCCAGGGGCCCTAAACACAAGATTTATGGAATGGTTAAAAGTGCATGAAAATGGCCAATTTACTCACTCTGAGTTCTCAAAAAGGGTTTCTTCACCCCGGGAAGTTAATTAAATACCATTTGGAGGCATTTAATGTTCGAGCAAAAACGGCTGATTTTCAACAAAAGAGATAACACCCCCCCTTTACGTCATGCTTCAGAAATGTGGAAAATGGTCCGTTTTCAAATGTTTTATTTTTTTTCGTCAGTTCACATTTGTAGGTGGATCATCAGTGTTAGAGCTAAAATTAGCATGTTTAAAGTGATTTTCATGCTTCCAGGGGCTCGGGAAGTTAATTAAATACCATTTGGAGGCATTTAATGTTCGAGCAAAAACGGCTGATTTTCGACAAAAGAGATAACACCCCCCATTACGTCATGCTTCAGAAATGTGGAAAATGGTCCGTTTTCAAATGTTTTATTTTTGAACGTCAGTTCACATTTGTAGGTTGATCATCAGTGTTAGAGCTAAAATTAGCACGTTTAAAGTGATTTTCATGCTTCCAGGGGCCCTAAACACAAGATTTATGGAATGGGTAAAAGTGCATGAAAATGGCCAATTTACTCACTCTGAGTTCTCAAAAAGGGTTTCTTCACCCCGGGAAGTTAATTAAATACCATTTGGAGGCATTTAATGTTCGAGCAAAAACGGCTGATTTTCGACAAAAGAGATAACACCACCCCATTACGTCATGCTTCAGAAATGTGGAAAATGGTCCGTTTTCAAATGTTTTATTTTTGAACGTCAGTTCACATTTGTAGGTGGATCATCAGTGTTAGAGCTAAAATTAGCATGTTTAAAGTGATTTTCATGCTTCCAGGGGCTCGGGAAGTGAAATAAATACCATTTGGAGGCATTTAATGTTCGAGCAAAAACTGCAGATTTTCGACAAAAGAGATAACACCCCCCCCATTACGTCATGCTTCAGAAATGTGGAAAATGGTCCATTTTCAAATGTTTTATTTTTGAACGTCAGTTCACATTTGTAGGTGGATCATCAGTGTTAAAGCTAAAATTAGCATGTTTAAAGTGATTTTCATGCTTCCAGGGGCCCTAAACACAGGATTTATGGAATGGTTAAAAGTGCATGAAAATGGCCAATTTACTCACTCTGAGTTCTCAAAAAGGGTTTCTTCACCCCGGGAAGTTAATTAAATACCATTTGGAGGCATTTAATGTTCGAGCAAAAACGGCTGATTTTCGACAAAAGAGATAACACCCCCACAGTACGTCATGCTTCAGGAATGTGGAAAATGGTCCGTTTTCAAATGTTTCATTTTTGAACGTCAGTTCACATTTGTAGGTGGATCATCAGTGTTAGAGCTAAAATTAGCATGTTTAAAGTGATTTTCATGCTTCCAGGGGCTCGGGAAGTTAATTAAATACCATTTGGAGGCATTTAATGTTCGAGCAAAAACGGCTGATTTTTTTCAAAAGAGATAACACCCCCCCATTACGTCATGCTTCAGAAATGTGGAAAATGGTCCGTTTTCAAATGTTTTATTTTTGAACGTCAGTTCACATTTGTAGGTGGATCATCAGTGTTAGAGCTAAAATTAGCATGTTTAAAGTGATTTTCATGCTTCCAGGGGCTCGGGAAATGAAATAAATACCATTTGGAGGCATTTAATGTTCGAGCAAAAACAGCAGATTTTCGACAAAAGAGATAACACCCCCCCATTACGTCATGCTTCAGAAATGTGGAAAATGGTCAAATGTTTTATTTTTGAACGTCAGTTCACATTTGTAGGTGGATCATCAGTGTTAGAGCTAAAATTAGCATGTTTAAAGTGATTTTCATGCTTCCAGGGGCTCGGGAAATTAATTAAATACCATTTGGAGGCATTTAATGTTCGAGCAAAAACGGCTGATTTTCGACAAAAGAGATAACACCCCCCCCATTACGTCATGCTTCAGAAATGTGGAAAATGGTCCGTTTTCAAACGTTTTATTTTTGAACGTCAGTTCACATTTGTAGGTGGATCATCAGTGTTAGAGCTAAAATTAGCATGTTTAAAGTGATTTTCATGCTTCCAGGGGCTCGGAAAGTTAATTAAATACCATTTGGAGGCATTTAATGTTCGAGCAAAAACGGCTGATTTTCGACAAAAGAGATAACACCCCCCCCATTTCGTCATGCTTCAGAAATGTGGAAAATGGTCCGTTTTCAAATGTTTTATTTTTGAACGTCAGTTCACATTTGTAGGTGGATCATCAGTGTTAGAGCTAAAATTAGCATGTTTAAAGTGATTTTCATGCTTCCAGGGGCCCTAAACACAAGATTTATGGAATGGTTAAAAGTGCATGAAAATGGCCAATTTACTCACTCTGAGTTCTCAAAAAGGGTTTCTTCACCCCGGGAAGCTAATTAAATACCATTTGGAGGCATTTAATGTTCAAGCAATGACAGCTGATTTTCGACAAAAGAGATAACACCCCCCCATTATGTCATGCTTCAGAAATGTGGAAAATGTTCCGTTTTCAAATGTTTTATTTTTGGACGTCAGTTCACATTTGTAGGTGGATCATCAGTGTTAGAGCTAAAATTAGCATGTTTAAAGTGATTTTCATGCTTCCAGGGGCCCTAAACACAAGATTTATGGAATGGTTAAAAGTGCATGAAAATGGCCAATTTACTCACTCTGAGTTCTCAAAAAGGGTTTCTTCACCCCGGGAAGTTAATTAAATACCATTTGGAGGCATTTAATGTTCGAGCAAAAACGGCTGATTTTCGACAAAAGAGATAACACCCCCCCATTACGTCATGCTTCAGAAATGTGGAAAATGGTCCGTTTTCAAATGTTTTATTTTTGAACGTCAGTTCACATTTGTAGGTGGATCATCAGTGTTAGAGCTAAAATTAGCATGTTTAAAGTGATTTTCATGCTTCCAGGGGCTCGGGAAGTTAATTAAATACCATTTGGAGGCATTTAATGTTCGAGCAAAAACGGCTGATTTTCGACAAAAGAGATAACACTCCCCATTACGTCATGCTTCAGAAATGTGGAAAATGGTCCGTTTTCAAATGTTTTATTTTTGAACGTCAGTTCACATTTGTAGGTGGATCATCAGTGTTAGAGCTAAAATTAGCATGTTTAAAGTGATTTTCATGCTTCCAGGGGCCCTAAACACAAGATTTATGGAATGGGTAAAAGTGCATGAAAATGGCCAATTTACTCACTCTGAGTTCTCAAAAAGGGTTTCTTCACCCCGGGAAGCTAATTAAATACCATTTGGAGGCATTTAATGTTCAAGCAATGACAGCTTATTTTCGACAAAAGAGATAACACCCCCCCATTACGTCATGCTTCAGAAATGTGGAAAATGTTCCGTTTTCAAATGTTTTATTTTTGAACGTCAGTTCACATTTGTAGGTGGATCATCAGTGTTAGAGCTAAAATTAGCATGTTTAAAGTGATTTTCATGCTTCCAGGGGCCCTAAACACAAGATTTATGGAATGGTTAAAAGTGCATGAAAATGGCCAATTTACTCACTCTGAGTTCTCAAAAAGGGTTTCTTCACCCCGGGAAGTTAATTAAATACCATTTGGAGGCATTTAATGTTCGAGCAAAAACGGCTGATTTTCGACAAAAGAGATAACACCCCCCCATTACGTCATGCTTCAGAAATGTGGAAAATGGTCCGTTTTCAAATGTTTTATTTTTGAACGTCAAATCACATTTGTAGGTGGATCATCAGTGTTAGAGCTAAAATTAGCATGTTTAAAGTGATTTTCATGCTTCCATGGGGCCCAAAACACAAGATTTATGGAATGTTTAAAAGTGCATGAAAATGGCCAATTTACTCACTCTGAGTTCTCAAAAAGGGTTTCTTCACCCCGGGAAGTTAATTAAATACCATTTGGAGGCATTTAATGTTCGAGCAAAAACGGCTGATTTTCGACAAAAGAGATAACACCCTCCCATTACGTCATGCTTCAGAAATGTGGAAAATGGTCCGTTTTCAAATGTTTTATTTTTGAACGTCAGTTCACATTTGTAGGTGGATCATCAGTGTTAGAGCTAAAATTAGCATGTTTAAAGTGATTTTCATGCTTCCAGGGGCCCTAAACACAAGATTTATGGAATGGTTAAAAGTGCATGAAAATGGCCAATTTACTCACTCTGAGTTCTCAAAAAGGGTTTCTTCACCCCGGGAAGTTATTTAAATACCATTTGGAGGCATTTCTTGTTCGAGCAAAAACGGCTGATTTTCGACAAAAGGGATAACACCCCCCCATTACGTCATGCTTCAGAAATGTGGAAAATGGTCCGTTTTCAAATGTTTTATTTTTGAACGTCAGTTCACATTTGTAGGTGGATCATCAGTGTTAGAGCTAAAATTAGCATGTTTAAAGTGATTTTCATGCTTCCAGGGGCCCTAAACACAAGATTTATGGAATGGTTAAAAGTGCATGAAAATGGCCAATTTACTCACTCTGAGTTCTCAAAAAGGGTTTCTTCACCCCGGGAAGTTAATTAAATAACATTTGGAGGCATTTAATCTTCAAGCAATGACAGCTGATTTTCGACAAAAGAGATAACACCCCCCCATTACGTCATGCTTCAGAAATGTGGAAAATGGTCCGTTTTCAAATGTTTTATTTTTGAACGTCAGTTCACATTTGTAGGTGGATCATCAGTGTTAGAGCTAAAATTAGCATGTTAAAAGTGATTTTCATGCTTCCAGGGGCTCGGGAAGTTAATTAAATACCATTTGGAGGCATTTAATGTTCGAGCAAAAACGGCTGATTTTCGACAAAAGAGATAACACCCCCCCATTACGTCATGCTTCAGAAATGTGGAAAATGGTCAGTTTTCAAATGTTTTATTTTTGAACGTCAGTTCACATTTGTAGGTGGATCATCAGTTTTAGAGCTAAAATTAGCATGTTTAAAGTGATTTTCATGCTTCCAGGGGCTCAGGAAGTTAATTAAATACCATTTGGAGGCATTTAATGTTCGAGCAAAAACAGCTGATTTTCGACAAAAGAGATAACACCCCCCCCCCATTACGTCATGCTTCAGAAATGTGGAAAATGGTCCGTTTTCAAATGTTTTTTTTTTAACGACAGTTCACATTTGTAGGTGGATCATCAGTGTTAGAGCTAAAATTAGCATGTTTAAAGTGATTTTCATGCTTCCAGGGGCCCTAAACACAAGATTTATGGAATGGTTAAAAGTGCATGAAATGGCCAATTTACTCACTCTGAGTTCTCAAAAAGGGTTTCTTCACCCCGGGAAGTTAATTAAATACCATTTGGAGGCATTTAATGTTCGAGCAAAAACGGCTGATTTTCGACAAAAGAGATAACACCCCCCCATTACGTCATGCTTCAGAAATGTGGAAAATGGTCCGTTTTCAAATGTTTTATTTTTGAACGTCAGTTCACATTTGTAGGTGGATCATCAGTGTTAGAGCTAAAATTAGCATGTTTAAAGTGATTTTCATGCTTCCAGGGGCTCGGAAAGTTAATTAAATACCATTTGGAGGCATTTAATGTTCGAGCAAAAACGGCTGATTTTCGACAAAAGAGATAACACCCCCCCATTTCGTCATGCTTCAGAAATGTGGAAAATGGTCCGTTTTCAAATGTTTTATTTTTGAACGTCAGTTCACTTTTGTAGGTGGATCATCAGTGTTAGAGCTAAAATTAGCATGTTTAAAGTGATTTTCATGCTTCCAGGGGCCCTAAACACAAGATTTATGGAATGGTTAAAAGTGCATGAAAATGGCCAATTTACTCACTCTGAGTTCTCAAAAAGGGTTTCTTCACCCCGGGAAGCTAATTAAATACCATTTGGAGGCATTTAATGTTCAAGCAATGACAGCTGATTTTCGACAAAAGAGATAACACCCCCCCATTATGTCATGCTTCAGAAATGTGGAAAATGTTCCGTTTTCAAATGTTTTATTTTTGAACGTCAGTTCACATTTGTAGGTGGATCATCAGTGTTAGAGCTAAAATTAGCATGTTTAAAGTGATTTTCATGCTTCCAGGGGCCCTAAACACAAGATTTATGGAATGGTTAAAAGTGCATGAAAATGGCCAATTTACTCACTCTGAGTTCTCAAAAAGGGTTTCTTCACCCCGGGAAGTTAATTAAATACCATTTGGAGGCATTTAATGTTCGAGCAAAAACGGCTGATTTTCGACAAAAGAGATAACACCCCCCCATTACGTCATGCTTCAGAAATGTGGAAAATGGTCTGTTTTCAAATGTTTTATTTTTCAACGTCAGTTCACATTTGTAGGTGGATCATCAGTGTTAGAGCTAAAATTAGCATGTTTAAAGTGATTTTCATGCTTCCAGGGGCCCAAAACACAAGATTTATGGAATGGTTAAAAGTGCATGAAAATGGCCAATTTACTCACTCTGAGTTCTCAAAAAGGGTTTCTTCATCCCGGGAAGTTAATTAAATACCATTTGGAGGCATTTAATGTTCGAGCAAAAACGGCTGATTTTCGACAAAAGAGATAACACCCCCCCATTACGTCATGCTTCAGAAATGTGGAAAATGGTCCGTTTTCAAATGTTTTATTTTTGAACGTCAGTTCACATTTGTAGGTGGATCATCAGTGTTAGAGCTAAAATTAGCATGTTTAAAGTGATTTTCATGCTTCCAGGGGCCCTAAACACAAGATTTATGGGATGGTTAAAAGTGCATGAAAATGGCCAATTTACTCACTCTGAGTTCTCAAAAAGGGTTTCTTCACCCCGGAAAGTTATTTAAATACCATTTGGAGGCATTTAACGTTCGAGCAAAAACGGCTGATTTTCGACAAAAGGGATAACACCCCCCCATTACGTCATGCTTCAGAAATGTGGAAAATGGTCCGTTTTCAAATGTTTTATTTTTGAACGTCAGTTCACATTTGTAGGTGGATCATCAGTGTTAGAGCTAAAATTAGCATGTTTAAAGTGATTTTCATGCTTCCAGGGGCTCGGGAAGTTAATTAAATACCATTTGGAGGCATTTAATGTTCGAGCAAAAACGGCTGATTTTCGACAAAAGAGATAACACCCCCCCCATTACGTCATGCTTCAGAAATGTGGAAAATGGTCCGTTTTCAAATGTTTTATTTTTGAACGTCAGTTCACATTTGTAGGTGGATCATCAGTGTTAGAGCTAAAATTAGCATGTTTAAAGTGATTTTCATGCTTCCAGGGGCCCTAAACACAAGATTTGTGGAATGGTTAAAAGTGCATGAAAATGGCCAATTTACTCACTCTGAGTTCTCAAAAAGGGTTTCTTCACCCCGGGAAGTTAATTAAATACCATTTGGAGGCATTTAATGTTCGAGCAAAAACGGCTGATTTTCGACAAAAGAGATAACACCCCCCCATTACGTCATGCTTCAGAAATGTGGAAAATGGTCCGTTTTCAAATGTTTTATTTTTGAACGTCAGTTCACATTTGTAGGTGGATCATCAGTGTTAGAGCTAAAATTAGCATGTTTAAAGTGATTTTCATGCTTCCAGGGGCTCGGGAAGTTAATTAAATACCATTTGGAGGCATTTAATGTTCGAGCAAAAACGGCTGATTTTCGACAAAAGAGATAACACCCCTCCATTACGTCATGCTTCAGAAATGTGGAAAATGGTCCGTTTTCAAATGTTTTATTTTTGAACGTCAGTTCACATTTGTAGGTGGATCATCAGTGTTAGAGCTAAAATTAGCATGTTTAAAGTGATTTTCATGCTTCCAGGGGCTCGGGAAGTTAATTAAATACCATTTGGAGGCATTTAATGTTCGAGCAAAAACTGCTGATTTTCGACAAAAGAGATAACACCCCCCCATTACGTCATGCTTCAGAAATGTGGAAAATGGTCCGTTTTAAAATGTTTTATTTTTGAACGTCAGTTCACATTTGTAGGTGGATCATCAGTGTTAGAGCTAAAATGAGCATGTTTAAAGTGTTTTTCATGCTTCCAGGGGCCCTAAACACAAGATTTATGGAATGGTTAAAAGTGCATGAAAATGGCCAATTTACTCACTCTGAGTTCTCAAAAAGGGTTTCTTCACCCCGGGAAGTTAATTAAATACCATTTGGAGGCATTTAATGTTCGAGCAATGACAGCTGATTTTCGACAAAAGAGATAACACCCCCCCATTACGTCATGCTTCAGAAATGTGGAAAATGGTCCGTTTTCAAATGTTTTATTTTTGAACGTCAGTTCACATTTGTAGGTGAATCATCAGTGTTAGAGCTAAAATTAGCATGTTTAAAGTGATTTTCATGCTTCCCGGGGCCCTAAACACAAGATTTATGGAATGGTTAAAAGTGCATGAAAATGGTCAATTTACTCACTCTGAGTTCTCAAAAAGGGTTTCTTCACCCCGGGAAGTTAATTAAATACCATTTGGAGGCATTTAATGTTCGAGCAAAAACGGCTGATTTTCGACAAAAGAGATATCATCCCCCCCCCATTACGTCATGCTTCAGAAATGTGGTAAATGGTCCGTTTTCAAATGTTTTATTTTTGAACGTCAGTTCACATTTGTAGGTGGATCATCAGTGTTAGAGCTAAAATTAGCATGTTTAAAGTGATTTTCATGCTTCCAGGGGCCCTAAACACAAGATTTATGGAATGGTTAAAAGTGCATGAAAATGGCCAATTTACTCACTCTGAGTTCTCAAAAAGGGTTTCTTCACCCCGGGAAGTTAATTAAATACCATTTGGAGGCATTTAATGTTCGAGCAAAAACGGCTGATTTTCAACAAAAGAGATAACACCCCCCCTTTACGTCATGCTTCAGAAATGTGGAAAATGGTCCGTTTTCAAATGTTTTATTTTTTTTCGTCAGTTCACATTTGTAGGTGGATCATCAGTGTTAGAGCTAAAATTAGCATGTTTAAAGTGATTTTCATGCTTCCAGGGGCTCGGGAAGTTAATTAAATACCATTTGGAGGCATTTAATGTTCGAGCAAAAACGGCTGATTTTCGACAAAAGAGATAACACCCCCCATTACGTCATGCTTCAGAAATGTGGAAAATGGTCCGTTTTCAAATGTTTTATTTTTGAACGTCAGTTCACATTTGTAGGTTGATCATCAGTGTTAGAGCTAAAATTAGCACGTTTAAAGTGATTTTCATGCTTCCAGGGGCCCTAAACACAAGATTTATGGAATGGGTAAAAGTGCATGAAAATGGCCAATTTACTCACTCTGAGTTCTCAAAAAGGGTTTCTTCACCCCGGGAAGTTAATTAAATACCATTTGGAGGCATTTAATGTTCGAGCAAAAACGGCTGATTTTCGACAAAAGAGATAACACCACCCCATTACGTCATGCTTCAGAAATGTGGAAAATGGTCCGTTTTCAAATGTTTTATTTTTGAACGTCAGTTCACATTTGTAAGTGGATCATCAGTGTTAGAGCTAAAATTAGCATGTTTAAAGTGATTTTCATGCTTCCAGGGGCTCGGGAAGTGAAATAAATACCATTTGGAGGCATTTAATGTTCGAGCAAAAACGGCAGATTTTCGACAAAAGAGATAACACCCCCCCCATTACGTCATGCTTCAGAAATGTGGAAAATGGTCCATTTTCAAATGTTTTATTTTTGAACGTCAGTTCACATTTGTAGGTGGATCATCAGTGTTAAAGCTAAAATTAGCATGTTTAAAGTGATTTTCATGCTTCCAGGGGCCCTAAACACAAGATTTATGGAATGGTTAAAAGTGCATGAAAATGGCCAATTTACTCACTCTGAGTTCTCAAAAAGGGTTTCTTCACCCCGGGAAGTTAATTAAATACCATTTGGAGGCATTTAATGTTCGAGCAAAAACGGCTGATTTTCGACAAAAGAGATAACACCCCCACAGTACGTCATGCTTCAGAAATGTGGAAAATGGTCCGTTTTCAAATGTTTTATTTTTGAACGTCAGTTCACATTTGTAGGTGGATCATCAGTGTTAGAGCTAAAATTAGCATGTTTAAAGTGATTTTCATGCTTCCAGGGGCTCGGGAAGTTAATTAAATACCATTTGGAGGCATTTAAAGTTCGAGCAAAAACGGCTGATTTTCGACAAAAGAGATAACACCCCCCATTACGTCATGCTTCAGAAATGTGGAAAATGGTCCGTTTTCAAATGTTTTATTTTTGAACGTCAGTTCACATTTGTAGGTGGATCATCAGTGTTAGAGCTAAAATTAGCATGTTTAAAGTGATTTTCATGCTTCCAGGGGCTCGGGAAGTGAAATAAAAACCATTTGGAGGCATTTAATGTTCGAGCAAAAACGGCAGATTTTCGACAAAAGAGATAACTCCCCCCCATTACGTCATGCTTCAGAAATGTGGAAAATGGTCCGTTTTCAAATGTTTTATTTTTGAACGTCAGTTCACATTTGTAGGTGGATCATCAGTGTTAGAGCTAAAATTAGCATGTTTAAAGTGATTTTCATGCTTCCAGGGGCTCGGGAAATTAATTAAATACCATTTGGAGGCATTTAATGTTCGAGCAAAAACGGCTGATTTTCGACAAAAGAGATAACACCCCCCCCCTTACGTCATGCTTCAGAAATGTGGAAAATGGTCCGTTTTCAAATGTTTTATTTTTGAACGTCAGTTCACATTTGTAGGTGGATCATCAGTGTTAGAGCTAAAATTAGCATGTTTAAAGTGATTTTCATGCTTCCAGGGGCCCTAAACACAAGATTTATGGAATGGTTAAAAGTGCATGAAAATGGCCAATTTACTCACTCTGAGTTCTCAAAAAGGGTTTCTTCACCCCGGGAAGTTAATTAAATACCATTTGGAGGCATTTCTTGTTCGAGCAAAAACTGCTGATTTTCGACAAAAGGGATAACACCCCCCCATTACGTCATGCTTCAGAAATGTGGAAAATGGTCCGTTTTCAAATGTTTTATTTTTGAACGTCAGTTCACATTTGTAGGTTGATCATCAGTGTTAGAGCTAAAATTAGCATGTTTAAAGTGATTTTCATGCTTCTAGGGGCCCTAAACACAAGATTTATGGAATGGTTAAAAGTGCATGAAAATGGCCAATTTACTCACTCTGAGTTCTCAAAAAGGGTTTCTTCACCCCGGGAAGTTAATTAAATAACATTTGGAGGCATTTAATCTTCAAGCAATGACAGCTGATTTTCGACAAAAGAGATAACACCCCCCCATTACGTCATGCTTCAGAAATGTGGAAAATGGTCAGTTTTCAAATGTTTTATTTTTGAACGTCAGTTCACATTTGTAGGTGGATCATCAGTTTTAGAGCTAAAATTAGCATGTTTAAAGTGATTTTCATGCTTCCAGGGGCTCAGGAAGTTAATTAAATACCATTTGGAGGCATTTAATGTTCGAGCAAAAACAGCTGATTTTCGACAAAAGAGATAACACCCCCCCCCCCATTACGTTATGCTTCAGAAATGTGGAAAATGGTCCGTTTTCAAATGTTTTTTTTTTAACGACAGTTCACATTTGTAGGTGGATCATCAGTGTTAGAGCTAAAATTAGCATGTTTAAAGTGATTTTCATGCTTCCAGGGGCCCTAAACACAAGATTTATGGAATGGTTAAAAGTGCATGAAATGGCCAATTTACTCACTCTGAGTTCTCAAAAAGGGTTTCTTCACCCCGGGAAGTTAATTAAATACCATTTGGAGGCATTTAATGTTCGAGCAAAAACGGCTGATTTTCGACAAAAGAGATAACACCCCCCCCATTACGTCATGCTTCAGAAATGTGGAAAATGGTCCGTTTTCAAATGTTTTATTTTTGAACGTCAGTTCACATTTGTAGGTGGATCATCAGTGTTAGAGCTAAAATTAGCATGTTTAAAGTGATTTTCATGCTTCCAGGGGCTCGGGAAGTTAATTAAATACCATTTGGAGGCATTTAATTTTCGAGCAACAACGGCTGATTTTCGACAAAAGAGATAACACCCCCCCATTTCGTCATGCTTCAGAAATGTGGAAAATGGTCCGTTTTCAAATGTTTTATTTTTGAACGTCAGTTCACTTTTGTAGGTGGATCATCAGTGTTAGAGCTAAAATGAGCATGTTTAAAGTGATTTTCATGCTTCCAGGGGCCCTAAACACAAGATTTATGGAATGGTTAAAAGTGCATGAAAATGGCCAATTTACTCACTCTGAGTTCTCAAAAAGGGTTTCTTCACCCCGGGAAGCTAATTAAATACCATTTGGAGGCATTTAATGTTCAAGCAATGACAGCTGATTTTCGACAAAAGAGATAACACCCCCCCATTATGTCATGCTTCAGAAATGTGGAAAATGTTCCGTTTTCAAATGTTTTATTTTTGAACGTCAGTTCACATTTGTAGGTGGATCATCAGTGTTAGAGCTAAAATTAGCATGTTTAAAGTGATTTTCATGCTTCCAGGGGCCCTAAACACAAGATTTATGGAATGGTTAAAAGTGCATGAAAATGGCCAATTTACTCACTCTGAGTTCTCAAAAAGGGTTTCTTCACCCCGGGAAGTTAATTAAATACCATTTGGAGGCATTTAATGTTCGAGCAAAAACGGCTGATTTTCGACAAAAGAGATAACACCCCCCCATTACGTCATGCTTCAGAAATGTGGAAAATGGTCTGTTTTCAAATGTTTTATTTTTCAACGTCAGTTCACATTTGTAGGTGGATCATCAGTGTTAGAGCTAAAATTAGCATGTTTAAAGTGATTTTCATGCTTCCAGGGGCCCAAAACACAAGATTTATGGAATGGTTAAAAGTGCATGAAAATGGCCAATTTACTCACTCTGAGTTCTCAAAAAGGGTTTCTTCACCCCGGGAAGTTAATTAAATACCATTTGGAGGCATTTAATGTTCGAGCAAAAACGGCTGATTTTCGACAAAAGAGATAACACCCCCCCATTACGTCATGCTTCAGAAATGTGGAAAATGGTCCGTTTTCAAATGTTTTATTTTTGAACGTCAGTTCACATTTGTAGGTGGATCATCAGTGTTAGAGCTAAAATTAGCATGTTTAAAGTGATTTTCATGCTTCCAGGGGCCCTAAACACAAGATTTATGGGATGGTTAAAAGTGCATGAAAATGGCCAATTTACTCACTCTGAGTTCTCAAAAAGGGTTTCTTCACCCCGGAAAGTTATTTAAATACCATTTGGAGGCATTTAACGTTCGAGCAAAAACGGCTGATTTTCGACAAAAGGGATAACACCCCCCCATTACGTCATGCTTCAGAAATGTGGAAAATGGTCCGTTTTCAAATGTTTTATTTTTGAACGTCAGTTCACATTTGTAGGTGGATCATCAGTGTTAGAGCTAAAATTAGCATGTTTAAAGTGATTTTCATGCTTCCAGGGGCTCGGGAAGTTAATTAAATACCATTTGGAGGCATTTAATGTTCGAGCAAAAACGGCTGATTTTCGACAAAAGAGATAACACCCCCCCATTACGTCATGCTTCAGAAATGTGGAAAATGGTCCGTTTTCAAATGTTTTATTTTTGAACGTCAGTTCACATTTGTAGGTGGATCATCAGTGTTAGAGCTAAAATTAGCATGTTTAAAGTGATTTTCATGCTTCCAGGGGCCCTAAACACAAGATTTGTGGAATGGTTAAAAGTGCATGAAAATGGCCAATTTACTCACTCTGAGTTCTCAAAAAGGGTTTCTTCACCCCGGGAAGTTAATTAAATACCATTTGGAGGCATTTAATGTTCGAGCAAAAACGGCTGATTTTCGACAAAAGAGATAACACCCCCCCATTACGTCATGCTTCAGAAATGTGGAAAATGGTCCGTTTTCAAATGTTTTATTTTTGAACGTCAGTTCACATTTGTAGGTGGATCATCAGTGTTAGAGCTAAAATTAGCATGTTTAAAGTGATTTTCATGCTTCCAGGGCCTCGGGAAGTTAATTAAATACCATTTGGAGGCATTTAATGTTCGAGCAAAAACGGCTGATTTTCGACAAAAGAGATAACACCCCTCCATTACGTCATGCTTTAGAAATGTGGAAAATGGTCCGTTTTCAAATGTTTTATTTGTGAACGTCAGTTCACATTTGTAGGTGGATCATCAGTGTTAGAGCTAAAATTAGCATGTTTAAAGTGATTTTCATGCTTCCAGGGGCTCGGGAAGTTAATTAAATACCATTTGGAGGCATTTAATGTTCGAGCAAAAACGGCTGATTTTCGACAAAAGAGATAACACCCCCCCCATTACGTCATGCTTCAGAAATGTGGAAAATGGTCCGTTTTAAAATGCTTTATTTTTGAACGTCAGTTCACATTTGTAGGTGGATCATCAGTGTTAGAGCTAAAATGAGCATGTTTAAAGTGTTTTTCATGCTTCCAGGGGCCCTAAACACAAGATTTATGGAATGGTTAAAAGTGCATGAAAATGGCCAATTTACTCACTCTGAGTTCTCAAAAAGGGTTTCTTCACCCCGGGAAGTTAATTAAATACCATTTGGAGGCATTTAATGTTCGAGCAATGACAGCTGATTTTCGACAAAAGAGATAACACCCCCCCATTACGTCATGCTTCAGAAATGTGGAAAATGGTCCGTTTTCAAATGTTTTATTTTTGAACGTCAGTTCACATTTGTAGGTGAATCATCAGTGTTAGAGCTAAAATTAGCATGTTTAAAGTGATTTTCATGCTTCCAGGGGCCCTAAACACAAGATTTATGGAATGGTTAAAAGTGCATGAAAATGGTCAATTTACTCACTCTGAGTTCTCAAAAAGGGTTTCTTCACCCCGGGAAGTTAATTAAATACCATTTGGAGGCATTTAATGTTCGAGCAAAAACGGCTGATTTTCGACAAAAGAGATATCATCCCCCCCCCATTACGTCATGCTTCAGAAATGTGGTAAATGGTCCGTTTTCAAATGTTTTATTTTTGAACGTCAGTTCACATTTGTAGGTGGATCATCAGTGTTAGAGCTAAAATTAGCATGTTTAAAGTGATTTTCATGCTTCCAGGGGCCCTAAACACAAGATTTATGGAATGGTTAAAAGTGCATGAAAATGGCCAATTTACTCACTCTGAGTTCTCAAAAAGGGTTTCTTCACCCCGGGAAGTTAATTAAATACCATTTGGAGGCATTTAATGTTCGAGCAAAAACGGCTGATTTTCAACAAAAGAGATAACACCCCCCCTTTACGTCATGCTTCAGAAATGTGGAAAATGGTCCGTTTTCAAATGTTTTATTTTTTTTCGTCAGTTCACATTTGTAGGTGGATCATCAGTGTTAGAGCTAAAATTAGCATGTTTAAAGTGATTTTCATGCTTCCAGGGGCTCGGGAAGTTAATTAAATACCATTTGGAGGCATTTAATGTTCGAGCAAAAACGGCTGATTTTCGACAAAAGAGATAACACCCCCCATTACGTCATGCTTCAGAAATGTGGAAAATGGTCCGTTTTCAAATGTTTTATTTTTGAACGTCAGTTCACATTTGTAGGTTGATCATCAGTGTTAGAGCTAAAATTAGCACGTTTAAAGTGATTTTCATGCTTCCAGGGGCCCTAAACAAAAGATTTATGGAATGGGTAAAAGTGCATGAAAATGGCCAATTTACTCACTCTGAGTTCTCAAAAAGGGTTTCTTCACCCCGGGAAGTTAATTAAATACCATTTGGAGGCATTTAATGTTCGAGCAAAAACGGCTGATTTTCGACAAAAGAGATAACACCACCCCATTACGTCATGCTTCAGAAATGTGGAAAATGGTCCGTTTTCAAATGTTTTATTTTTGAACGTCAGTTCACATTTGTAGGTGGATCATCAGTGTTAGAGCTAAAATTAGCATGTTTAAAGTGATTTTCATGCTTCCAGGGGCTCGGGAAGTGAAATAAATACCATTTGGAGGCATTTAATGTTCGAGCAAAAACGGCAGATTTTCGACAAAAGAGATAACACCCCCCCCATTACGTCATGCTTCAGAAATGTGGAAAATGGTCCATTTTCAAATGTTTTATTTTTGAACGTCAGTTCACATTTGTAGGTGGATCATCAGTGTTAAAGCTAAAATTAGCATGTTTAAAGTGATTTTCATGCTTCCAGGGGCCCTAAACACAGGATTTATGGAATGGTTAAAAGTGCATGAAAATGGCCAATTTACTCACTCTGAGTTCTCAAAAAGGGTTTCTTCACCCGGGAAGTTAATTAAATACCATTTGGAGGCATTTAATGTTCGAGCAAAAACGGCTGATTTTCGACAAAAGAGATAACACCCCCACAGTACGTCATGCTTCAGGAATGTGGAAAATGGTCCGTTTTCAAATGTTTCATTTTTGAACGTCAGTTCACATTTGTAGGTGGATCATCAGTGTTAGAGCTAAAATTAGCATGTTTAAAGTGATTTTCATGCTTCCAGGGGCTCGGGAAGTTAATTAAATACCATTTGGAGGCATTTAATGTTCGAGCAAAAACGGCTGATTTTTTTCAAAAGAGATAACACCCCCCCATTACGTCATGCTTCAGAAATGTGGAAAATGGTCCGTTTTCAAATGTTTTATTTTTGAACGTCAGTTCACATTTGTAGGTGGATCATCAGTGTTAGAGCTAAAATTAGCATGTTTAAAGTGATTTTCATGCTTCCAGGGGCTCGGGAAATGAAATAAATACCATTTGGAGGCATTTAATGTTCGAGCAAAAACAGCAGATTTTCGACAAAAGAGATAACACCCCCCCATTACGTCATGCTTCAGAAATGTGGAAAATGGTCAAATGTTTTATTTTTGAACGTCAGTTCACATTTGTAGGTGGATCATCAGTGTTAGAGCTAAAATTAGCATGTTTAAAGTGATTTTCATGCTTCCAGGGGCTCGGGAAATTAATTAAATACCATTTGGAGGCATTTAATGTTCGAGCAAAAACGGCTGATTTTCGACAAAAGAGATAACACCCCCCCCATTACGTCATGCTTCAGAAATGTGGAAAATGGTCCGTTTTCAAACGTTTTATTTTTGAACGTCAGTTCACATTTGTAGGTGGATCATCAGTGTTAGAGCTAAAATTAGCATGTTTAAAGTGATTTTCATGCTTCCAGGGGCTCGGAAAGTTAATTAAATACCATTTGGAGGCATTTAATGTTCGAGCAAAAACGGCTGATTTTCGACAAAAGAGATAACACCCCCCCCATTTCGTCATGCTTCAGAAATGTGGAAAATGGTCCGTTTTCAAATGTTTTATTTTTGAACGTCAGTTCACATTTGTAGGTGGATCATCAGTGTTAGAGCTAAAATTAGCATGTTTAAAGTGATTTTCATGCTTCCAGGGGCCCTAAACACAAGATTTATGGAATGGTTAAAAGTGCATGAAAATGGCCAATTTACTCACTCTGAGTTCTCAAAAAGGGTTTCTTCACCCCGGGAAGCTAATTAAATACCATTTGGAGGCATTTAATGTTCAAGCAATGACAGCTGATTTTCGACAAAAGAGATAACACCCCCCCATTATGTCATGCTTCAGAAATGTGGAAAATGTTCCGTTTTCAAATGTTTTATTTTTGGACGTCAGTTCACATTTGTAGGTGGATCATCAGTGTTAGAGCTAAAATTAGCATGTTTAAAGTGATTTTCATGCTTCCAGGGGCCCTAAACACAAGATTTATGGAATGGTTAAAAGTGCATGAAAATGGCCAATTTACTCACTCTGAGTTCTCAAAAAGGGTTTCTTCACCCCGGGAAGTTAATTAAATACCATTTGGAGGCATTTAATGTTCGAGCAAAAACGGCTGATTTTCGACAAAAGAGATAACACCCCCCCATTACGTCATGCTTCAGAAATGTGGAAAATGGTCCGTTTTCAAATGTTTTATTTTTGAACGTCAGTTCACATTTGTAGGTGGATCATCAGTGTTAGAGCTAAAATTAGTATGTTTAAAGTGATTTTCATGCTTCCAGGTGCCCTAAACACAAGATTTATGGGATGGTTAAAAGTGCATGAAAATGGCCAATTTACTCACTCTGAGTTCTCAAAAAGGGTTTCTTCACCCCGGAAAGTTATTTAAATACCATTTGGAGGCATTTAATGTTCGAGCAAAAACGGCTGATTTTCGACAAAAGGGATAACACCCCCCCATTACGTCATGCTTCAGAAATGTGGAAAATGGTCCATTTTCAAATGTTTTATTTTTGAACGTCAGTTCACATTTGTAGGTGGATCATCAGTGTTAGAGCTAAAATTAGCATGTTTAAAGTGATTTTCATGCTTCCAGGGGCTCGGGAAGTTAATTAAATACCATTTGGAGGCATTTAATGTTCGAGCAAAAACGGCTGATTTTCGACAAAAGAGATAACACCCCCCCATTACGTCATGCTTCAGAAATGTGGTAAATGGTCCGTTTTCAAATGTTTTATTTTTGAACGTCAGTTCACATTTGTAGGTGGATCATCAGTGTTAGAGCTAAAATTAGCATGTTTAAAGTGATTTTCATGCTTCCAGGGGCCCTAAACACAAGATTTATGGAATGGTTAAAAGTGCATGAAAATGGCCAATTTACTCACTCTGAGTTCTCAAAAAGGGTTTCTTCACCCCGGGAAGTTAATTAAATACCATTTGGAGGCATTTAATGTTCGAGCAAAAACGGTTGATTTTCAACAAAAGAGATAACACCCCCCCCATTACGTCATGCTTCAGAAATGTGGAAAATGGTCCGTTTTCAAATGTTTTATTTTTGAACGTCAGTTCACATTTGTAGGTGGATCATCAGTGTTAGAGCTAAAATTAGCATGTTTAAAGTGATTTTCATGCTTCCAGGGGCTCGGGAAGTTAATTAAATACCATTTGGATGCATTTAATGTTCGAGCAAAAACGGCTGATTTTCGACAAAAGAGATAACACCCCCCATTACGTCATGCTTCAGAAATGTGGAAAATGGTCCGTTTTCAAATGTTTTATTTTTGAACGTCAGTTCACATTTGTAGGTTGATCATCAGTGTTAGAGCTAAAATTAGCACGTTTAAAGTGATTTTCATGCTTCCAGGGGCCCTAAACACAAGATTTATGGAATGGGTAAAAGTGCATGAAAATGGCCAATTTACTCACTCTGAGTTCTCAAAAAGGGTTTCTTCACCCCGGGAAGTTAATTAAATACCATTTGGAGGCATTTAATGTTCGAGCAAAAACGGCTGATTTTCGACAAAAGAGATAACACCACCCCATTACGTCATGCTTCAGAAATGTGGAAAATGGTCCGTTTTCAAATGTTTTATTTTTGAACGTCAGTTCACATTTGTAGGTGGATCATCAGTGTTAAAGCTAAAATTAGCATGTTTAAAGTGATTTTCATGCTTCCAGGGGCCCTAAACACAAGATTTATGGAATGGTTAAAAGTGCATGAAAATGGCCAATTTACTCACTCTGAGTTCTCAAAAAGGGTTTCTTCACCCCGGGAAGTTAATTAAATACCATTTGGAGGCATTTAATGTTCGAGCAAAAACGGCTGATTTTTGACAAAAGAGATAACACCCCCACAGTACGTCATGCTTCAGAAATGTGGAAAATGGTCCGTTTTCAAATGTTTTATTTTTGAACGTCAGTTCACATTTGTAGGTGGATCATCAGTGTTAGAGCTAAAATTAGCATGTTTAAAGTGATTTTCATGCTTCCAGGGGCTCAGGAAGTTAATTAAATACCATTTGGAGGCATTTAATGTTCGAGCAAAAACGGCTGATTTTCGACAAAAGAGATAACACCCCCCCCATTACGTCATGCTTCAGAAATGTGGAAAATGGTCCGTTTTCAAATGTTTTATTTTTGAACGTCAGTTCACATTTGTAGGTGGATCATCAGTGTTAGAGCTAAAATTAGCATGTTTAAAGTGATTTTCATGCTTCCAGGGGCTCGGGAAGTGAAATAAATACCATTTGGAGGCATTTAATGTTCGAGCAAAAACGGCAGATTTTCGACAAAAGAGATAACACCCCCCCATTACGTCATGCTTCAGAAATGTGGAAAATGGTCCGTTTTCAAATGTTTTATTTTTGAACGTCAGTTCACATTTGTAGGTGGATCATCAGTGTTAGAGCTAAAATTAGCATGTTTAAAGTGATTTTCATGCTTCCAGGGGCTCGGGAAATTAATTAAATACCATTTGGAGGCATTTAATGTTCGAGCAAAAACGGCTGATTTTCGACAAAAGAGCTAACACCCCCCCATTACGTCATGCTTCAGAAATGTGGAAAATGGTCCGTTTTCAAATGTTTTATTTTTGAACGTCAGTTCACATTTGTAGGTGGATCATCAGTGTTAGAGCTAAAATTAGCATGTTTAAAGTGATTTTCATGCTTCCAGGGGCCCTAAACACAAGATTTATGGAATGGTTAAAAGTGCATGAAAATGGCCAATTTACTCACTCTGAGTTCTCAAAAAGGGTTTCTTCACCCCGGGAAGTTAATTAAATACCATTTGGAGGCATTTCTTGTTCGAGCAAAAACGGCTGATTTTCGACAAAAGGGATAACACCCCCCCATTACGTCATGCTTCAGAAATGTGGAAAATGGTCCGTTTTCAAATGTTTTATTTTTGAACGTCAGTTCACATTTGTAGGTTGATCATCAGTGTTAGAGCTAAAATTAGCATGTTTAAAGTGATTTTCATGCTTCCAGGGGCCCTAAACACAAGATTTATGGAATGGTTAAAAGTGCATGAAAATGGCCAATTTACTCACTCTGAGTTCTCAAAAAGGGTTTCTTCACCCCGGGAAGTTAATTAAATAACATTTGGAGGCATTTAATCTTCAAGCAATGACAGCTGATTTTCGACAAAAGAGATAACACCCCCCCATTACGTCATGCTTCAGAAATGTGGAAAATGGTCCGTTTTCAAATGTTTTATTTTTGAACGTCAGTTCACATTTGTAGGTGGATCATCAGTGTTAGAGCTAAAATTAGCATGTTTAAAGTGATTTTCATGCTTCCAGGGGCTCGGGAAGTTAATTAAATACCATTTGGAGGCATTTAATGTTCGAGCAAAAACGGCTGATTTTCGACAAAAGAGATAACACCCCCCCATTACGTCATGCTTCAGAAATGTGGAAAATGGTCAGTTTTCAAATGTTTTATTTTTGAACGTCAGCTCACATTTGTAGGTGGATCATCAGTTTTAGAGCTAAAATTAGCATGTTTAAAGTGATTTTCATGCTTCCAGGGGCTCAGGAAGTTAATTAAATACCATTTGGAGGCATTTAATGTTCGAGCAAAAACAGCTGATTTTCGACAAAAGAGATAACACCCCCCCCATTACGTCATGCTTCAGAAATGTGGAAAATGGTCCGTTTTCAAATGTTTTTTTTTTCAACGACAGTTCAAATTTGTAGGTGGATCATCAGTGTTAGAGCTAAAATTAGCATGTTTAAAGTGATTTTCATGCTTCCAGGGGCCCTAAACACAAGATTTATGGAATGGTTAAAAGTGCATGAAATGGCCAATTTACTCACTCTGAGTTCTCAAAAAGGGTTTCTTCACCCCGGGAAGTTAATTAAATACCATTTGGAGGCATTTAATGTTCGAGCAAAAACGGCTGATTTTCGACAAAAGAGATAACACCCCCCATTACGTCATGCTTCAGAAATGTGGAAAATGGTCCGTTTTCAAATGTTTTATTTTTGAACGTCAGTTCACATTTGTAGGTGGATCATC
This sequence comes from Lissotriton vulgaris, assembly GCF_964263255.1. Taxonomy (NCBI): domain Eukaryota; kingdom Metazoa; phylum Chordata; class Amphibia; order Caudata; family Salamandridae; genus Lissotriton; species Lissotriton vulgaris. The sequence goes on along the minus strand of NW_028251345.1, from coordinate 543,109 downwards.
AGTGTTAGAGCTAAAATTAGCATGTTTAAAGTGATTTTCATGCTTCCAGGGGCTCGGAAAGTTAATTAAATACCATTTGGAGGCATTTAATGTTCGAGCAAAAACGGCTGATTTTCGACAAAAGAGATAACACCCCCACATTTCGTCATGCTTCAGAAATGTGGAAAATGGTCCGTTTTCAAATGTTTTATTTTTGAACGTCAGTTCACATTTGTAGGTGGATCATCAGTGTTAGAGCTAAAATTAGCATGTTTAAAGTGATTTTCATGCTTCCAGGGGCCCTAAACACAAGATTTGTGGAATGGTTAAAAGTGCATGAAAATGGCCAATTTACTCACTCTGAGTTCTCAAAAAGGGTTTCTTCACCCCGGGAAGTTAATTAAATACCATTTGGAGGCATTTAATGTTCGAGCAAAAACGGCTGATTTTCGACAAAAGAGATAACACCCCCCCATTACGTCATGCTTCAGAAATGTGGAAAATGGTCCGTTTTCAAATGTTTTATTTTTGAACGTCAGTTCACATTTGTAGGTGGATCATCAGTGTTAGAGCTAAAATTAGCATGTTTAAAGTGATTTTCATGCTTCCAGGGGCTCGGGAAGTTAATTAAATACCATTTGGAGGCATTTAATGTTCGAGCAAAAATGGTTGATTTTCGACAAAAGAGATAACACCCCTCCATTACGTCATGCTTCAGAAATGTGGAAAATGGTCCGTTTTCAAATGTTTTATTTTTGAACGTCAGTTCACATTTGTAGGTGGATCATCAGTGTTAGAGCTAAAATTAGCATGTTTAAAGTGATTTTCATGCTTCCAGGGGCTCGGGAAGTTAATTAAATACCATTTGGAGGCATTTAATGTTCGAGCAAAAACGGCTGATTTTCGACAAAAGAGATAACACCCCCCCATTACGTCATGCTTCAGAAATGTGGAAAATGGTCCGTTTTAAAATGTTTTATTTTTGAACGTCAGTTCACATTTGTAGGTGGATCATCAGTGTTAGAGCTAAAATTAGCATGTTTAAAGTGTTTTTCATGCTTCCAGGGGCCCTAAACACAAGATTTATGGAATGGTTAAAAGTGCATGAAAATGGCCAATTTACTCACTCTGAGTTCTCAAAAAGGGTTTCTTCACCCCGGGAAGTTAATTAAATACCATTTGGAGGCATTTAATGTTCGAGCAATGACAGCTGATTTTCGACAAAAGAGATAACACCCCCCCAATTACGTCATGCTTCAGAAATGTGGAAAATGGTCCGTTTTCAAATGTTTTATTTTTGAACGTCAGTTCACATTTGTAGGTGAATCATCAGTGTTAGAGCTAAAATTAGCATGTTTAAAGTGATTTTCATGCTTCCAGGGGCCCTAAATACAAGATTTATGGATTGGTTAAAAGTGCATGAAAATGGTCAATTTACTCACTCTGAGTTCTCAAAAAGGGTTTCTTCACCCCGGGAAGTTAATTAAATACCATTTGGAGGCATTTAATGTTCAAGCAATGACAGCTGATTTTCGACAAAAGAGATAACACCCCCCCCATTACGTCATGCTTCAGAAATGTGGAAAATGGTCCGTTTTCAAATGTTTTATTTTTGAACGTCAGTTCACATTTGTAGGTGGATCATCATTGTTAGAGCTAAAATTAGCATGTTTAAAGTGATTTTCATGCTTCCAGGGGCTCGGGAAGTTAATTAAATACCATTTGGAGGCATTTAATGTTCGAGCAAAAACGGCTGATTTTCGACAAAAGAGATAACACCCCCCCATTACGTCATGCTTCAGAAATGTGGAAAATGGTCCGTTTTAAAATGTTTTATTTTTGAACGTCAGTTCACATTTGTAGGTGGATCATCAGTGTTAGAGCTAAAATTAGCATGTTTAAAGTGTTTTTCATGCTTCCAGGGGCCCTAAACACAAGATTTATGGAATGGTTAAAAGTGCATGAAAATGGCCAATTTACTCACTCTGAGTTCTCAAAAAGGGTTTCTTCACCCCGGGAAGTTAATTAAATACCATTTGGAGGCATTTAATGTGCGAGCAAAAACGGCTGATTTTCGACAAAAGAGATATCACCCCCCCCCCCCATTACGTCATGCTTCAGAAATGTGGTAAATGGTCCGTTTTCAAATGTTTTATTTTTGAACATCAGTTCACATTTGTAGGTGGATCATCAGTGTTAGAGCTAAAATTAGCATGTTTAAAGTGATTTTCATGCTTCCAGGGGCCCTAAACACAAGATTTATGGAATGGTTAAAAGTGCATGAAAATGGCCAATTTACTCACTCTGAGTTCTCAAAAAGGGTTTCTTCACCCCGGGAAGTTAATTAAATACCATTTGGAGGCATTTAATGTTCGAGCAAAAACGGCTGATTTTCAACAAAAGAGATAACACCCCCCCATTACGTCATGCTTCAGAAATGTGGAAAATGGTCCGTTTTCAAATGTTTTATTTTTGAACGTCAGTTCACATTTGTAGGTGGATCATCAGTGTTAGAGCTAAAATTAGCATGTTTAAAGTGATTTTCATGCTTCCAGGGGCTCGGGAAGTTAATTAAATACCATTTGGAGGCATTTAATGTTCGAGCAAAAACGGCTGATTTTCGACAAAAGAGATAACACCCCCCATTACGTCATGCTTCAGAAATGTGGAAAATGGTCCGTTTTCAAATGTTTTATTTTTGAACGTCAGTTCACATTTGTAGGTGGATCATCAGTGTTAGAGCTAAAATTAGCACGTTTAAAGTGATTTTCATGCTTCCAGGGGCCCTAAACACAAGATTTATGGAATGGGTAAAGTGCATGAAAATGGCCAATTTACTCACTCTGAGTTCTCAAAAAGGGTTTCTTCACCCCGGGAAGTTAATTAAATACCATTTGGAGGCATTTAATGTTCGAGCAAAAACGGCTGATTTTCGACAAAAGAGATAACACCACCCCATTACGTCATGCTTCAGAAATGTGGAAAATGGTCAGTTTTCAAATGTTTTATTTTTGAACGTCAGTTCACATTTGTAGGTGGATCATCAGTGTTAGAGCTAAAATTAGCATGTTTAAAGTGATTTTCATGCTTCCAGGGGCTCGGGAAGTGAAATAAATACCATTTGGAGGCATTTAATGTTCGAGCAAAAACGGCAGATTTTCGACAAAAGAGATAACACCCCCCCATTACATCATGCTTCAGAAATGTGGAAAATGGTCCGTTTTCAAATGTTTTATTTTTGAACGTCAGTTCACATTTGTAGGTGGATCATCAGTGTTAAAGCTAAAATTAGCATGTTTAAAGTGATTTTCATGCTTCCAGGGGCCCTAAACACAAGATTTATGGAATGGTTAAAAGTGCATGAAAATGGCCAATTTACTCACTCTGAGTTCTCAAAAAGGGTTTCTTCACCCCGGGAAGTTAATTAAATACCATTTGGAGGCATTTAATGTTCGAGCAAAAACGGCTGATTTTCGACAAAAGAGATAACACCCCCCCATTACGTCATGCTTCAGAAATGTGGAAGATGGTCCGTTTTCAAATGTTTTATTTTTGAACGTCAGTTCACATTTGTAGGTGGATTATCAGTGTTAGAGCTAAAATTAGCATGTTTAAAGTGATTTTCATGCTTCCAGGGGCTCGGGAAGTTAATTAAATACCATTTGGAGGCATTTAATGTTCGAGCAAAAACGGCAGATTTTCGACAAAAGAGATAACACCCCCCCATTACGTCATGCTTCAGAAATGTGGAAAATGGTCCGTTTTCAAATGTTTTATTTTTGAACGTCAGTTCACATTTGTAGGTGGATCATCAGTGTTAGAGCTAAAATTAGCATGTTTAAAGTGATTTTCATGTTTCCAGGGGCTCGGGAAATTAATTAAATACCATTTGGAGGCATTTAATGTTCGAGCAAAAATGGCTAAATTTCGACAAAAGAGATAACACCCCCCCATTACGTCATGCTTCAGAAATGTGGAAAATGGTCCGTTTTCAAATGTTTTATTTTTGAACGTCAGTTCACATTTGTAGGTGGATCATCAGTGTTAGAGCTAAAATTAGCATGTTTAAAGTGATTTCCATGCTTCCAGGGGCCCTAAACACAAGATTTATGGAATGGTTAAAAGTGCATGAAAATCGCCAATTTACTCACTCTGAGTTCTCAAAAAGGGTTTCTTCACCCCGGGAAGTTAATTAAATACCATTTGGAGGCATTTAATGTTCGAGCAAAAACGGCTGATTTTCGATAAAAGAGATAACACCCCCCCATTACGTCATGCTTCAGAAATGTGGAAAATGGTCCGTTTTCAAATGTTTTATTTTTGAACGTCAGTTCACATTTGTAGGTGGATCATCAGTGTTAAAGCTAAAATTAGCATGTTTAAAGTGATTTTCATGCTTCCAGGGGCCCTAAACACAAGATTTATGGAATGGTTAAAAGTGCATGAAAATGGCCAATTTACTCACTCTGAGTTCTCAAAAAGGGTTTCTTCACCCCGGGAAGTTAATTAAATACCATTTGGAGGCATTTAATGTTCGAGCAAAAACGGCTGATTTTCGACAAAAGAGATAACACCCCCCCATTACGTCATGCTTCAGAAATGTGGAAGATGGTCCGTTTTCAAATGTTTTATTTTTGAACGTCAGTTCACATTTGTAGGTGGATTATCAGTGTTAGAGCTAAAATTAGCATGTTTAAAGTGATTTTCATGCTTCCAGGGGCTCGGGAAGTTAATTAAATACCATTTGGAGGCATTTAATGTTCGAGCAAAAACGGCTGATTTTCGACAAAAGAGATAACACCCCCCATTACGTCATGCTTCAGAAATGTGGAAAATGGTCCGTTTTCAAATGTTTTATTTTTGAACGTCAGTTCCCATTTGTAGGTGGATCATCAGTGTTAGAGCTAAAATTATTATGTTTAAAGTGATTTTCATGCTTCCAGGGGCTCGGGAAGTGAAATAAATACCATTTGGAGGCATTTAATGTTCGAGCAAAAACGGCAGATTTTCGACAAAAGAGATAACACCCCCCCATTACGTCATGCTTCAGAAATGTGGAAAATGGTCCGTTTTCAAATGTTTTATTTTTGAACGTCAGTTCACATTTGTAGGTGGATCATCAGTGTTAGAGCTAAAATTAGCATGTTTAAAGTGATTTTCATGTTTCCAGGGGCTCGGGAAATTAATTAAATACCATTTGGAGGCATTTAATGTTCGAGCAAAAACGGCTGATTTTCGATAAAAGAGATAACACCCCCCCATTACGTCATGCTTCAGAAATGTGGAAAATGGTCCGTTTTCAAATGTTTTATTTTTGAACGTCAGTTCACATTTGTAGGTGGATCATCAGTGTTAGAGCTAAAATTAGCATGTTTAAAGTGATTTTCATGCTTCCAGGGGCCCTAAACACAAGAGTTATGGAATGGTTAAAAGTGCATGAAAATGGCCAATTTACTCACTCTGAGTTCTCAAAAAGGGTTTCTTCACCCCGGGAAGTTAATTAAATACCATTTGGAGGCATTTAATGTTCGAGCAAAAACGGCTGATTTTCGACAAAAGAGATAACACCCCCCCATTACGTCATGCTTCAGAAATGTGGAAAATGGTCCGTTTTCAAATGTTTTATTTTTGAACGTCATTTCACATTTGTAGGTGGATCATCAGTGTTAGAGCTAATATTAGCATGTTTAAAGTGATTTTCATGCTTCCAGGGGCCCTAAACACAAGATTTATGGAATGGTTAAAAGTGCATGAAAATGGCCAATTTACTCACTCTGAGTTCTCAAAAAGGCTTTCTTCACCCCGGGAAGTTAATTAAATACCATTTGGAGGAATTTAATGTTCAAGCAATGACAGCTGATTTTCGACAAAAGAGATAACACCCCCCCATTACGTCATGCTTCAGAAATGTGGAAAATCGTCCGTTTTCAAATGTTTTATTTTTGAACGTCAGTTCACATTTGTAGGTGGATCATCAGTGTTAGAGCTAAAATTAGCATGTTTAAAGTGATTTTCATGCTTCCAGGGGCTCGGGAAGTGAAATAAATACCATTTGGAGGCATTTAATGTTCGAGCAAAAACGGCTGATTTTCGACAAAAGAGATAACACCCCCCCATTACATCATGCTTCAGAAATGTGGAAAATGGTCCGTTTTCAAATTTTTTATTTTTGAACGTCAGTTCACATTTGTAGGTGGATCATCAGTGTTAGAGCTAAAATTGGCATGTTTAAAGTGATTTTCATGCTTCCAGGGGCTCGGGAAGTTAATTAAATACCATTTGGAGGCATTTAATGTTCGAGCAAAAACGGCTGATTTTCGACAAAAGAGATAACACCCCCCCATAACGTCATGCTTCAGAAATGTGGAAAATGGTCCGTTTTCAAATGTTTTATTTTTGAACGTCAGTTCACATTTGTAGGTGGATCATCAGTGTTAGAGCTAAAATTAGCATGTTTAAAGTGATTTTCATGCTTCCAGGGGCTCGGGAAGTTAATTAAATACCATTTGGAGGCATTTAATGTTCGAGCAAAAACGGCTGATTTTCGACAAAAGAGATAACAACCCCCCATTACGTCATGCTTCAGAAATGTGGAAAATGGTCCGTTTTCAAATGTTTTATTTTTGAACGTCAGTTCACATTTGTAGGTGGATCATCAGTGTTAGAGCTAAAATTAGCATGTTTAAAGTGATTTTCATGCTTCCAGGGGCCCTAAACACAAGATTTATGGAATGGTTAAAAGTGCATGAAAATGGCCAATGTACTCACTCTGAGTTCTCAAAAAGTGTTTCTTCACCCCGGGAAGTTAATTAAATACCATTTGGAGGCATTTAATGTTCGAGCAAAAACGGCTGATTTTCGACAAAAGAGATAACACCCCCCCCATTGCGCCATGCTTCAGAAATGTGGAAAATGGTCCGTTTTCAAATGTTTTATTTTTGAACGTCAGTTCACATTTGTAGGTGGATCATCAGTGTTAGAGCTAAAATTAGCATGTTTAAAGTGATTTTCATGCTTCCAGGGGCTCGGGAAGTTAATTAAATACCATTTGGAGGCATTTAATGTTCGAGCAAAAACGGCTGATTTTCGACAAAAGAGATAACACCCCCCATTACGTCATGCTTCAGAAATGTGGAAAATGGTCTGTTTTCAAATGTTTTATTTTTGAACGTCAGTTCACATTTGTAGGTGGATCATCAGTGTTAGAGCTAAAATTAGCACGTTTAAAGTGATTTTCATGCTTCCAGGGGCCCTAAACACAAGATTTATGGAATGGGTAAAGTGCATGAAAATGGCCAATTTACTCACTCTGAGTTCTCAAAAAGGGTTTCTTCACCCCGGGAAGTTAATTAAATACCATTTGGAGGCATTTAATGTTCGAGCAAAAACGGCTGATTTTCGACAAAAGAGATAACACCACCCCATTACGTCATGCTTCAGAAATGTGGAAAATGGTCAGTTTTCAAATGTTTTATTTTTGAACGTCAGTTCACATTTGTAGGTGGATCATCAGTGTTAGAGCTAAAATTAGCATGTTTAAAGTGATTTTCATGCTTCCAGGGGCTCGGGAAGTGAAATAAATACCATTTGGAGGCATTTAATGTTCGAGCAAAAACGGCAGATTTTCGACAAAAGAGATAACACCCCCCCATTACGTCATGCTTCAGAAATGTGGAAAATGGTCCGTTTTCAAATGTTTTATTTTTGAACGTCAGTTCACATTTGTAGGTGGATCATCAGTGTTAAAGCTAAAATTAGCATGTTTAAAGTGATTTTCATGCTTCCAGGGGCCCTAAACACAAGATTTATGGAATGGTTAAAAGTGCATGAAAATGGCCAATTTACTCACTCTGAGTTCTCAAAAAGGGTTTCTTCACCCCGGGAAGTTAATTAAATACCATTTGGAGGCATTTAATGTTCGAGCAAAAACGGCTGATTTTCGACAAAAGAGATAACACCCCCCCATTACGTCATGCTTCAGAAATGTGGAAGATGGTCCGTTTTCAAATGTTTTATTTTTGAACGTCAGTTCACATTTGTAGGTGGATTATCAGTGTTAGAGCTAAAATTAGCATGTTTAAAGTGATTTTCATGCTTCCAGGGGCTCGGGAAGTTAATTAAATACCATTTGGAGGCATTTAATGTTCGAGCAAAAACGGCTGATTTTCGACAAAAGAGATAACACCCCCCCATTACGTCATGCTTCAGAAATGTGGAAAATGGTCCGTTTTCAAATGTTTTATTTTTGAACGTCAGTTCCCATTTGTAGGTGGATCATCAGTGTTAGAGCTAAAATTATTATGTTTAAAGTGATTTTCATGCTTCCAGGGGCTCGGGAAGTGAAATAAATACCATTTGGAGGCATTTAATGTTCGAGCAAAAACGGCAGATTTTCGACAAAAGAGATAACACCCCCCCATTACGTCATGCTTCAGAAATGTGGAAAATGGTCCGTTTTCAAATGTTTTATTTTTGAACGTCAGTTCACATTTGTAGGTGGATCATCAGTGTTAGAGCTAAAATTAGCATGTTTAAAGTGATTTTCATGTTTCCAGGGGCTCGGGAAATTAATTAAATACCATTTGGAGGCATTTAATGTTCGAGCAAAAACGGCTGATTTTCGACAAAAGAGATAACACCCCCCCATTACGTCATGCTTCAGAAATGTGGAAAATGGTCCGTTTTCAAATGTTTTATTTTTGAACGTCAGTTCACATTTGTAGGTGGATCATCAGTGTTAGAGCTAAAATTAGCATGTTTAAAGTGATTTCCATGCTTCCAGGGGCCCTAAACACAAGATTTATGGAATGGTTAAAAGTGCATGAAAATCGCCAATTTACTCACTCTGAGTTCTCAAAAAGGGTTTCTTCACCCCGGGAAGTTAATTAAATACCATTTGGAGGCATTTAATGTTCGAGCAAAAATGGCTGATTTTCGACAAAAGAGATAACACCCCCCCATTACATCATGCTTCAGAAATGTGGAAAATGGTCCGTTTTCAAATGTTTTATTTTTGAACGTCAGTTCACATTTGTAGGTGGATCATCAGTGTTAAAGCTAAAATTAGCATGTTTAAAGTGATTTTCATGCTTCCAGGGGCCCTAAACACAAGATTTATGGAATGGTTAAAAGTGCATGAAAATGGCCAATTTACTCACTCTGAGTTCTCAAAAAGGGTTTCTTCACCCCGGGAAGTTAATTAAATACCATTTGGAGGCATTTAATGTTCGAGCAAAAACGGCTGATTTTCGACAAAAGAGATAACACCCCCCCATTACGTCATGCTTCAGAAATGTGGAAGATGGTCCGTTTTCAAATGTTTTATTTTTGAACGTCAGTTCACATTTGTAGGTGGATTATCAGTGTTAGAGCTAAAATTAGCATGTTTAAAGTGATTTTCATGCTTCCAGGGGCTCGGGAAGTTAATTAAATACCATTTGGAGGCATTTAATGTTCGAGCAAAAACGGCTGATTTTCGACAAAAGAGATAACACCCCCCCATTACGTCATGCTTCAGAAATGTGGAAAATGGTCCGTTTTCAAATGTTTTATTTTTGAACGTCAGTTCCCATTTGTAGGTGGATCATCAGTGTTAGAGCTAAAATTATTATGTTTAAAGTGATTTTCATGCTTCCAGGGGCTCGGGAAGTGAAATAAATACCATTTGGAGGCATTTAATGTTCGAGCAAAAACGGCAGATTTTCGACAAAAGAGATAACACCCCCCCATTACGTCATGCTTCAGAAATGTGGAAAATGGTCCGTTTTCAAATGTTTTATTTTTGAACGTCAGTTCACATTTGTAGGTGGATCATCAGTGTTAGAGCTAAAATTAGCATGTTTAAAGTGATTTTCATGTTTCCAGGGGCTCGGGAAATTAATTAAATACCATTTGGAGGCATTTAATGTTCGAGCAAAAATGGCTGATTTTCGACAAAAGAGATAACACCCCCCCATTACGTCATGCTTCAGAAATGTGGAAAATGGTCCGTTTTCAAATGTTTTATTTTTGAACGTCAGTTCACATTTGTAGGTGGATCATCAGTGTTAGAGCTAAAATTAGCATGTTTAAAGTGATTTCCATGCTTCCAGGGGCCCTAAACACAAGATTTATGGAATGGTTAAAAGTGCATGAAAATCGCCAATTTACTCACTCTGAGTTCTCAAAAAGGGTTTCTTCACCCCGGGAAGTTAATTAAATACCATTTGGAGGCATTTAATGTTCGAGCAAAAACGGCTGATTTTCGATAAAAGAGATAACACCCCCCCATTACGTCATGCTTCAGAAATGTGGAAAATGGTCCGTTTTCAAATGTTTTATTTTTGAACGTCAGTTCACATTTGTAGGTGGATCATCAGTGTTAGAGCTAAAATTAGCATGTTTAAAGTGATTTTCATGCTTCCAGGGGCCCTAAACACAAGATTTATGGAATGGTTAAAAGTGCATGAAAATGGCCAATTTACTCACTCTGAGTTCTCAAAAAGGGTTTCTTCACCCCGGGAAGTTAATTAAATACCATTTGGAGGCATTTAATGTTCGAGCAAAAACGGCTGATTTTCGACAAAAGAGATAACACCCCCCCATTACGTCATGCTTCAGAAATGTGGAAAATGGTCCGTTTTCAAATGTTTTATTTTTGAACGTCATTTCACATTTGTAGGTGGATCATCAGTGTTAGAGCTAATATTAGCATGTTTAAAGTGATTTTCATGCTTCCAGGGGCCCTAAACACAAGATTTATGGAATGGTTAAAAGTGCATGAAAATGGCCAATTTACTCACTCTGAGTTCTCAAAAAGGCTTTCTTCACCCCGGGAAGTTAATTAAATACCATTTGGAGGAATTTAATGTTCAAGCAATGACAGCTGATTTTCGACAAAAGAGATAACACCCCCCCATTACGTCATGCTTCAGAAATGTGGAAAATCGTCCGTTTTCAAATGTTTTATTTTTGAACGTCAGTTCACATTTGTAGGTGGATCATCAGTGTTAGAGCTAAAATTAGCATGTTTAAAGTGATTTTCATGCTTCCAGGGGCTCGGGAAGTGAAATAAATACCATTTGGAGGCATTTAATGTTCGAGCAAAAACGGCTGATTTTCGACAAAAGAGATAACACCCCCCCATTACATCATGCTTCAGAAATGTGGAAAATGGTCCATTTTCAAATTTTTTATTTTTGAACGTCAGTTCACATTTGTAGGTGGATCATCAGTGTTAGAGCTAAAATTGGCATGTTTAAAGTGATTTTCATGCTTCCAGGGGCTCGGGAAGTTAATTAAATACCATTTGGAGGCATTTAATGTTCGAGCAAAAACGGCTGATTTTCGACAAAAGAGATAACACCCCCCCATAACGTCATGCTTCAGAAATGTGGAAAATGGTCCGTTTTCAAATGTTTTATTTTTGAACGTCAGTTCACATTTGTAGGTGGATCATCAGTGTTAGAGCTAAAATTAGCATGTTTAAAGTGATTTTCATGCTTCCAGGGGCTCGGGAAGTTAATTAAATACCATTTGGAGGCATTTAATGTTCGAGCAAAAACGGCTGATTTTCGACAAAAGAGATAACAACCCCCCATTACGTCATGCTTCAGAAATGTGGAAAATGGTCCGTTTTCAAATGTTTTATTTTTGAACGTCAGTTCACATTTGTAGGTGGATCATCAGTGTTAGAGCTAAAATTAGCATGTTTAAAGTGATTTTCATGCTTCCAGGGGCCCTAAACACAAGATTTATGGAATGGTTAAAAGTGCATGAAAATGGCCAATGTACTCACTCTGAGTTCTCAAAAAGTGTTTCTTCACCCCGGGAAGTTAATTAAATACCATTTGGAGGCATTTAATGTTCGAGCAAAAACGGCTGATTTTCGACAAAAGAGATAACACCCCCCCCATTGCGCCATGCTTCAGAAATGTGGAAAATGGTCCGTTTTCAAATGTTTTATTTTTGAACGTCAGTTCACATTTGTAGGTGGATCATCAGTGTTAGAGCTAAAATTAGCATGTTTAAAGTGATTTTCATGCTTCCAGGGGCTCGGGAAGTTAATTAAATACCATTTGGAGGCATTTAATGTTCGAGCAAAAACGGCTGATTTTCGACAAAAGAGATAACACCCCCCATTACGTCATGCTTCAGAAATGTGGAAAATGGTCCGTTTTCAAATGTTTTATTTTTGAACGTCAGTTCACATTTGTAGGTGGATCATCAGTGTTAGAGCTAAAATTAGCACGTTTAAAGTGATTTTCATGCTTCCAGGGGCCCTAAACACAAGATTTATGGAATGGGTAAAGTGCATGAAAATGGCCAATTTACTCACTCTGAGTTCTCAAAAAGGGTTTCTTCACCCCGGGAAGTTAATTAAATACCATTTGGAGGCATTTAATGTTCGAGCAAAAACGGCTGATTTTCGACAAAAGAGATAACACCACCCCATTACGTCATGCTTCAGAAATGTGGAAAATGGTCAGTTTTCAAATGTTTTATTTTTGAACGTCAGTTCACATTTGTAGGTGGATCATCAGTGTTAGAGCTAAAATTAGCATGTTTAAAGTGATTTTCATGCTTCCAGGGGCTCGGGAAGTGAAATAAATACCATTTGGAGGCATTTAATGTTCGAGCAAAAACGGCAGATTTTCGACAAAAGAGATAACACCCCCCCATTACGTCATGCTTCAGAAATGTGGAAAATGGTCCGTTTTCAAATGTTTTATTTTTGAACGTCAGTTCACATTTGTAGGTGGATCATCAGTGTTAAAGCTAAAATTAGCATGTTTAAAGTGATTTTCATGCTTCCAGGGGCCCTAAACACAAGATTTATGGAATGGTTAAAAGTGCATGAAAATGGCCAATTTACTCACTCTGAGTTCTCAAAAAGGGTTTCTTCACCCCGGGAAGTTAATTAAATACCATTTGGAGGCATTTAATGTTCGAGCAAAAACGGCTGATTTTCGACAAAAGAGATAACACCCCCCCATTACGTCATGCTTCAGAAATGTGGAAGATGGTCCGTTTTCAAATGTTTTATTTTTGAACGTCAGTTCACATTTGTAGGTGGATTATCAGTGTTAGAGCTAAAATTAGCATGTTTAAAGTGATTTTCATGCTTCCAGGGGCTCGGGAAGTTAATTAAATACCATTTGGAGGCATTTAATGTTCGAGCAAAAACGGCTGATTTTCGACAAAAGAGATAACACCCCCCCATTACGTCATGCTTCAGAAATGTGGAAAATGGTCCGTTTTCAAATGTTTTATTTTTGAACGTCAGTTCCCATTTGTAGGTGGATCATCAGTGTTAGAGCTAAAATTATTATGTTTAAAGTGATTTTCATGCTTCCAGGGGCTCGGGAAGTGAAATAAATACCATTTGGAGGCATTTAATGTTCGAGCAAAAACGGCAGATTTTCGACAAAAGAGATAACACCCCCCCATTACGTCATGCTTCAGAAATGTGGAAAATGGTCCGTTTTCAAATGTTTTATTTTTGAACGTCAGTTCACATTTGTAGGTGGATCATCAGTGTTAGAGCTAAAATTAGCATGTTTAAAGTGATTTTCATGTTTCCAGGGGCTCGGGAAATTAATTAAATACCATTTGGAGGCATTTAATGTTCGAGCAAAAACGGCTGATTTTCGACAAAAGAGATAACACCCCCCCATTACGTCATGCTTCAGAAATGTGGAAAATGGTCCGTTTTCAAATGTTTTATTTTTGAACGTCAGTTCACATTTGTAGGTGGATCATCAGTGTTAGAGCTAAAATTAGCATGTTTAAAGTGATTTCCATGCTTCCAGGGGCCCTAAACACAAGATTTATGGAATGGTTAAAAGTGCATGAAAATCGCCAATTTACTCACTCTGAGTTCTCAAAAAGGGTTTCTTCACCCCGGGAAGTTAATTAAATACCATTTGGAGGCATTTAATGTTCGAGCAAAAACGGCTGATTTTCGATAAAAGAGATAACACCCCCCCATTACGTCATGCTTCAGAAATGTGGAAAATGGTCCGTTTTCAAATGTTTTATTTTTGAACGTCAGTTCACATTTGTAGGTGGATCATCAGTGTTAGAGCTAAAATTAGCATGTTTAAAGTGATTTTCATGCTTCCAGGGGCCCTAAACACAAGATTTATGGAATGGTTAAAAGTGCATGAAAATGGCCAATTTACTCACTCTGAGTTCTCAAAAAGGGTTTCTTCACCCCGGGAAGTTAATTAAATACCATTTGGAGGCATTTAATGTTCGAGCAAAAACGGCTGATTTTCGACAAAAGAGATAACACCCCCCCATTACGTCATGCTTCAGAAATGTGGAAAATGGTCCGTTTTCAAATGTTTTATTTTTGAACGTCATTTCACATTTGTAGGTGGATCATCAGTGTTAGAGCTAATATTAGCATGTTTAAAGTGATTTTCATGCTTCCAGGGGCCCTAAACACAAGATTTATGGAATGGTTAAAAGTGCATGAAAATGGCCAATTTACTCACTCTGAGTTCTCAAAAAGGCTTTCTTCACCCCGGGAAGTTAATTAAATACCATTTGGAGGAATTTAATGTTCAAGCAATGACAGCTGATTTTCGACAAAAGAGATAACACCCCCCATTACGTCATGCTTCAGAAATGTGGAAAATCGTCCGTTTTCAAATGTTTTATTTTTGAACGTCAGTTCACATTTGTAGGTGGATCATCAGTGTTAGAGCTAAAATTAGCATGTTTAAAGTGATTTTCATGCTTCCAGGAGCTCGGGAAGTGAAATAAATACCATTTGGAGGCATTTAATGTTCGAGCAAAAACGGCTGATTTTCGACAAAAGAGATAACACCCCCCCATTACATCATGCTTCAGAAATGTGGAAAATGGTCCGTTTTCAAATTTTTTATTTTTGAACGTCAGTTCACATTTGTAGGTGGATCATCAGTGTTAGAGCTAAAATTGGCATGTTTAAAGTGATTTTCATGCTTCCAGGGGCTCGGGAAGTTAATTAAATACCATTTGGAGGCATTTAATGTTCGAGCAAAAACGGCTGATTTTCGACAAAAGAGATAACACCCCCCCATAACGTCATGCTTCAGAAATGTGGAAAATGGTCCGTTTTCAAATGTTTTATTTTTGAACGTCAGTTCACATTTGTAGGTGGATCATCAGTGTTAGAGCTAAAATTAGCATGTTTAAAGTGATTTTCATGCTTCCAGGGGCTCGGGAAGTTAATTAAATACCATTTGGAGGCATTTAATGTTCGAGCAAAAACGGCTGATTTTCGACAAAAGAGATAACAACCCCCCATTACGTCATGCTTCAGAAATGTGGAAAATGGTCCGTTTTCAAATGTTTTATTTTTGAACGTCAGTTCACATTTGTAGGTGGATCATCAGTGTTAGAGCTAAAATTAGCATGTTTAAAGTGATTTTCATGCTTCCAGGGGCCCTAAACACAAGATTTATGGAATGGTTAAAAGTGCATGAAAATGGCCAATTTACTCACTCTGAGTTCTCAAAAAGTGTTTCTTCACCCCGGGAAGTTAATTAAATACCATTTGGAGGCATTTAATGTTCGAGCAAAAACGGCTGATTTTCGACAAAAGAGATAACACCCCCCCCATTGCGCCATGCTTCAGAAATGTGGAAAATGGTCCGTTTTCAAATGTTTTATTTTTGAACGTCAGTTCACATTTGTAGGTGGATCATCAGTGTTAGAGCTAAAATTAGCATGTTTAAAGTGATTTTCATGCTTCCAGGGGCTCGGGAAGTTAATTAAATACCATTTGGAGGCATTTAATGTTCGAGCAAAAACGGCAGATTTTCGACAAAAGAGATAACACCCCCCATTACGTCATGCTTCAGAAATGTGGAAAATGGTCCGTTTTCAAATGTTTTATTTTTGAACGTCAGTTCACATTTGTAGGTGGATCATCAGTGTTAGAGCTAAAATTAGCATGTTTAAAGTGATTTTCATGCTTCCAGGGGCTCGGGAAGTTAATTAAATACCATTTGGAGGCATTTAATGTTCGAGCAAAAACGGCTGATTTTCGACAAAAGAGATAACAACCCCCCATTACGTCATGCTTCAGAAATGTGGAAAATGGTCCGTTTTCAAATGTTTTATTTTTGAACGTCAGTTCACATTTGTAGGTGGATCATCAGTGTTAGAGCTAAAATTAGCATGTTTAAAGTGATTTTCATGCTTCCAGGGGCCCTAAACACAAGATTTATGGAATGGTTAAAAGTGCATGAAAATGGCCAATGTACTCACTCTGAGTTCTCAAAAAGTGTTTCTTCACCCCGGGAAGTTAATTAAATACCATTTGGAGGCATTTAATGTTCGAGCAAAAACGGCTGATTTTCGACAAAAGAGATAACACCCCCCCCATTGCGCCATGCTTCAGAAATGTGGAAAATGGTCCGTTTTCAAATGTTTTATTTTTGAACGTCAGTTCACATTTGTAGGTGGATCATCAGTGTTAGAGCTAAAATTAGCATGTTTAAAGTGATTTTCATGCTTCCAGGGGCTCGGGAAGTTAATTAAATACCATTTGGAGGCATTTAATGTTCGAGCAAAAACGGCTGATTTTCGACAAAAGAGATAACACCCCCCATTACGTCATGCTTCAGAAATGTGGAAAATGGTCCGTTTTCAAATGTTTTATTTTTGAACGTCAGTTCACATTTGTAGGTGGATCATCAGTGTTAGAGCTAAAATTAGCACGTTTAAAGTGATTTTCATGCTTCCAGGGGCCCTAAACACAAGATTTATGGAATGGGTAAAGTGCATGAAAATGGCCAATTTACTCACTCTGAGTTCTCAAAAAGGGTTTCTTCACCCCGGGAAGTTAATTAAATACCATTTGGAGGCATTTAATGTTCGAGCAAAAACGGCTGATTTTCGACAAAAGAGATAACACCACCCCATTACGTCATGCTTCAGAAATGTGGAAAATGGTCAGTTTTCAAATGTTTTATTTTTGAACGTCAGTTCACATTTGTAGGTGGATCATCAGTGTTAGAGCTAAAATTAGCATGTTTAAAGTGATTTTCATGCTTCCAGGGGCTCGGGAAGTGAAATAAATACCATTTGGAGGCATTTAATGTTCGAGCAAAAACGGCAGATTTTCGACAAAAGAGATAACACCCCCCCATTACGTCATGCTTCAGAAATGTGGAAAATGGTCCGTTTTCAAATGTTTTATTTTTGAACGTCAGTTCACATTTGTAGGTGGATCATCAGTGTTAAAGCTAAAATTAGCATGTTTAAAGTGATTTTCATGCTTCCAGGGGCCCTAAACACAAGATTTATGGAATGGTTAAAAGTGCATGAAAATGGCCAATTTACTCACTCTGAGTTCTCAAAAAGGGTTTCTTCACCCCGGGAAGTTAATTAAATACCATTTGGAGGCATTTAATGTTCGAGCAAAAACGGCTGATTTTCGACAAAAGAGATAACACCCCCCCATTACGTCATGCTTCAGAAATGTGGAAGATGGTCCGTTTTCAAATGTTTTATTTTTGAACGTCAGTTCACATTTGTAGGTGGATTATCAGTGTTAGAGCTAAAATTAGCATGTTTAAAGTGATTTTCATGCTTCCAGGGGCTCGGGAAGTTAATTAAATACCATTTGGAGGCATTTAATGTTCGAGCAAAAACGGCTGATTTTCGACAAAAGAGATAACACCCCCCCATTACGTCATGCTTCAGAAATGTGGAAAATGGTCCGTTTTCAAATGTTTTATTTTTGAACGTCAGTTCCCATTTGTAGGTGGATCATCAGTGTTAGAGCTAAAATTATTATGTTTAAAGTGATTTTCATGCTTCCAGGGGCTCGGGAAGTGAAATAAATACCATTTGGAGGCATTTAATGTTCGAGCAAAAACGGCAGATTTTCGACAAAAGAGATAACACCCCCCCATTACGTCATGCTTCAGAAATGTGGAAAATGGTCCGTTTTCAAATGTTTTATTTTTGAACGTCAGTTCACATTTGTAGGTGGATCATCAGTGTTAGAGCTAAAATTAGCATGTTTAAAGTGATTTTCATGTTTCCAGGGGCTCGGGAAATTAATTAAATACCATTTGGAGGCATTTAATGTTCGAGCAAAAACGGCTGATTTTCGACAAAAGAGATAACACCCCCCCATTACGTCATGCTTCAGAAATGTGGAAAATGGTCCGTTTTCAAATGTTTTATTTTTGAACGTCAGTTCACATTTGTAGGTGGATCATCAGTGTTAGAGCTAAAATTAGCATGTTTAAAGTGATTTCCATGCTTCCAGGGGCCCTAAACACAAGATTTATGGAATGGTTAAAAGTGCATGAAAATCGCCAATTTACTCACTCTGAGTTCTCAAAAAGGGTTTCTTCACCCCGGGAAGTTAATTAAATACCATTTGGAGGCATTTAATGTTCGAGCAAAAACGGCTGATTTTCGATAAAAGAGATAACACCCCCCCCATTACGTCATGCTTCAGAAATGTGGAAAATGGTCCGTTTTCAAATGTTTTATTTTTGAACGTCAGTTCACATTTGTAGGTGGATCATCAGTGTTAGAGCTAAAATTAGCATGTTTAAAGTGATTTTCATGCTTCCAGGGGCCCTAAACACAAGATTTATGGAATGGTTAAAAGTGCATGAAAATGGCCAATTTACTCACTCTGAGTTCTCAAAAAGGGTTTCTTCACCCCGGGAAGTTAATTAAATACCATTTGGAGGCATTTAATGTTCGAGCAAAAACGGCTGATTTTCGACAAAAGAGATAACACCCCCCCATTACGTCATGCTTCAGAAATGTGGAAAATGGTCCGTTTTCAAATGTTTTATTTTTGAACGTCATTTCACATTTGTAGGTGGATCATCAGTGTTAGAGCTAATATTAGCATGTTTAAAGTGATTTTCATGCTTCCAGGGGCCCTAAACACAAGATTTATGGAATGGTTAAAAGTGCATGAAAATGGCCAATTTACTCACTCTGAGTTCTCAAAAAGGCTTTCTTCACCCCGGGAAGTTAATTAAATACCATTTGGAGGAATTTAATGTTCAAGCAATGACAGCTGATTTTCGACAAAAGAGATAACACCCCCCATTACGTCATGCTTCAGAAATGTGGAAAATCGTCCGTTTTCAAATGTTTTATTTTTGAACGTCAGTTCACATTTGTAGGTGGATCATCAGTGTTAGAGCTAAAATTAGCATGTTTAAAGTGATTTTCATGCTTCCAGGAGCTCGGGAAGTGAAATAAATACCATTTGGAGGCATTTAATGTTCGAGCAAAAACGGCTGATTTTCGACAAAAGAGATAACACCCCCCCATTACATCATGCTTCAGAAATGTGGAAAATGGTCCGTTTTCAAATTTTTTATTTTTGAACGTCAGTTCACATTTGTAGGTGGATCATCAGTGTTAGAGCTAAAATTGGCATGTTTAAAGTGATTTTCATGCTTCCAGGGGCTCGGGAAGTTAATTAAATACCATTTGGAGGCATTTAATGTTCGAGCAAAAACGGCTGATTTTCGACAAAAGAGATAACACCCCCCCATAACGTCATGCTTCAGAAATGTGGAAAATGGTCCGTTTTCAAATGTTTTATTTTTGAACGTCAGTTCACATTTGTAGGTGGATCATCAGTGTTAGAGCTAAAATTAGCATGTTTAAAGTGATTTTCATGCTTCCAGGGGCTCGGGAAGTTAATTAAATACCATTTGGAGGCATTTAATGTTCGAGCAAAAACGGCTGATTTTCGACAAAAGAGATAACAACCCCCCATTACGTCATGCTTCAGAAATGTGGAAAATGGTCCGTTTTCAAATGTTTTATTTTTGAACGTCAGTTCACATTTGTAGGTGGATCATCAGTGTTAGAGCTAAAATTAGCATGTTTAAAGTGATTTTCATGCTTCCAGGGGCCCTAAACACAAGATTTATGGAATGGTTAAAAGTGCATGAAAATGGCCAATTTACTCACTCTGAGTTCTCAAAAAGTGTTTCTTCACCCCGGGAAGTTAATTAAATACCATTTGGAGGCATTTAATGTTCGAGCAAAAACGGCTGATTTTCGACAAAAGAGATAACACCCCCCCCATTGCGCCATGCTTCAGAAATGTGGAAAATGGTCCGTTTTCAAATGTTTTATTTTTGAACGTCAGTTCACATTTGTAGGTGGATCATCAGTGTTAGAGCTAAAATTAGCATGTTTAAAGTGATTTTCATGCTTCCAGGGGCTCGGGAAGTTAATTAAATACCATTTGGAGGCATTTAATGTTCGAGCAAAAACGGCAGATTTTCGACAAAAGAGATAACACCCCCCATTACGTCATGCTTCAGAAATGTGGAAAATGGTCCGTTTTCAAATGTTTTATTTTTGAACGTCAGTTCACATTTGTAGGTGGATCATCAGTGTTAGAGCTAAAATTAGCATGTTTAAAGTGATTTTCATGCTTCCAGGGGCTCAGGAAGTTAATTAAATACCATTTGGAGGCATTTAATGTTCGAGCAAAAACAGCTGATTTTCGACAAAAGAGATAACACCCCCCCATTACATCATGCTTCAGAAATGTGGAAAATGGTCCGTTTTCAAATTTTTTATTTTTGAACGTCAGTTCACATTTGTAGGTGGATCATCAGTGTTAGAGCTAAAATTGGCATGTTTAAAGTGATTTTCATGCTTCCAGGGGCTCAGGAAGTTAATTAAATACCATTTGGAGGCATTTAATGTTCGAGCAAAAACGGCTGATTTTCGACAAAAGAGATAACACCCCCCCATAACGTCATGCTTCAGAAATGTGGAAAATGGTCCGTTTTCAAATGTTTTATTTTTGAACGTCAGTTCACATTTGTAGGTGGATCATCAGTGTTAGAGCTAAAATTAGCATGTTTAAAGTGATTTTCATGCTTCCAGGGGCTCGGGAAGTTAATTAAATACCATTTGGAGGCATTTAATGTTCGAGCAAAAACGGCTGATTTTCGACAAAAGAGATAACAACCCCCCATTACGTCATGCTTCAGAAATGTGGAAAATGGTCCGTTTTCAAATGTTTTATTTTTGAACGTCAGTTCACATTTGTAGGTGGATCATCAGTGTTAGAGCTAAAATTAGCATGTTTAAAGTGATTTTCATGCTTCCAGGGGCCCTAAACACAAGATTTATGGAATGGTTAAAAGTGCATGAAAATGGCCAATTTACTCACTCTGAGTTCTCAAAAAGTGTTTCTTCACCCCGGGAAGTTAATTAAATACCATTTGGAGGCATTTAATGTTCGAGCAAAAACGGCTGATTTTCGACAAAAGAGATAACACCCCCCCCATTGCGCCATGCTTCAGAAATGTGGAAAATGGTCCGTTTTCAAATGTTTTATTTTTGAACGTCAGTTCACATTTGTAGGTGGATCATCAGTGTTAGAGCTAAAATTAGCATGTTTAAAGTGATTTTCATGCTTCCAGGGGCTCGGGAAGTTAATTAAATACCATTTGGAGGCATTTAATGTTCGAGCAAAAACGGCAGATTTTCGACAAAAGAGATAACACCCCCCCATTACGTCATGCTTCAGAAATGTGGAAAATGGTCCGTTTTCAAATGTTTTATTTTTGAACGTCAGTTCACATTTGTAGGTGGATCATCAGTGTTAGAGCTAAAATTAGCATGTTTAAAGTGATTTTCATGCTTCCAGGGGCTCAGGAAGTTAATTAAATACCATTTGGAGGCATTTAATGTTCGAGCAAAAACAGCTGATTTTCGACAAAAGAGATAACACCCCCCCATTACGTCATGCTTCAGAAATGTGGAAAATGGTCCGTTTTCAAATGTTTTTTTTTTTAACGTCAGTTCACATTTGTAGGTGGATCATCAGTGTTAGAGCTAAAATTAGCATGTTTAAAGTGATTTTTATGCTTCCAGGGGCCCTAAACACAAGATTTATGGAATGGTTAAAAGTGCATGAAATGGCCAATTTACTCACTCTGAGGTCTCAAAAAGGGTTTCTTCACCCCGGGAAGTTAATTAAATACCATTTGGAGGCATTTAATGTTCGAGCAAAAACGGCTGATTTTCGACAAAAGAGATAACACCCCCCCATTACGTCATGCTTCAGAAATGTGGAAAATGGTCCGTTTTCAAATGTTTTATTTTTGAACGTCAGTTCACATTTGTAGGTGGATCATCAGTGTTAGAGCTAAAATTAGCATGTTTAAAGTGATTTTCATGCTTCCAGGGGCTCGGAAAGTTAATTAAATACCATTTGGAGGCATTTAATGTTCGAGCAAAAACGGCTGATTTTCGACAAAAGAGATAACACCCCCCCATTTCGTCATGCTTCAGAAATGTGGAAAATGGTCCGTTTTCAAATGTTTTATTTTTGAACGTCAGTTCACATTTGTAGGTGGATCATCAGTGTTAGAGCTAAAATTAGCATGTTTAAAGTGATTTTCATGCTTCCAGGGGCCCTAAACACAAGATTTATGGAATGGTTAAAAGTGCATGAAAATGGCCAATTTACTCACTCTGAGTTCTCAAAAAGGGTTTCTTCACCCCGGGAAGTTAATTAAATACCATTTGGAGGCATTTAATGTTCGAGCAAAAACGGCTGATTTTCGATAAAAGAGATAACACCCCCCCATTACGTCATGCTTCAGAAATGTGAAAATGGTCCGTTTTCAAATGTTTTATTTTTGAACGTCAGTTCACATTTGTAGGTGGATCATCAGTGTTAGAGCTAAAATTAGCATGTTTAAAGTGATTTTCATGCTTCCAGGGGCCCTAAACACAAGATTTATGGAATGGTTAAAAGTGCATGAAAATGGCCAATTTACTCACTCTGAGTTCTCAAAAAGGGTTTCTTCACCCCGGGAAGTTAATTAAATACCATTTGGAGGCATTTAATGTTCGAGCAAAAACGGCTGATTTTCGACAAAAGAGATAACACCCCCCCATTACGTCATGCTTCAGAAATGTGGAAAATGGTCCGTTTTCAAATGTTTTATTTTTGAACGTCATTTCACATTTGTAGGTGGATCATCAGTGTTAGAGCTAATATTAGCATGTTTAAAGTGATTTTCATGCTTCCAGGGGCCCTAAACACAAGATTTATGGAATCGTTAAAAGTGCATGAAAATGGCCAATTTACTCACTCTGAGTTCTCAAAAAGGCTTTCTTCACCCCGGGAAGTTAATTAAATACCATTTGGAGGAATTTAATGTTCAAGCAATGACAGCTGATTTTCGACAAAAGAGATAACACCCCCCCATTACGTCATGCTTCAGAAATGTGGAAAATCGTCCGTTTTCAAATGTTTTATTTTTGAACGTCAGTTCACATTTGTAGGTGGATCATCAGTGTTAGAGCTAAAATTAGCATGTTTAAAGTGATTTTCATGCTTCCAGGGGCTCGGGAAGTGAAATAAATACCATTTGGAGGCATTTAATGTTCGAGCAAAAACGGCTGATTTTCGACAAAAGAGATAACACCCCCCCATTACATCATGCTTCAGAAATGTGGAAAATGGTCCGTTTTCAAATTTTTTATTTTTGAACGTCAGTTCACATTTGTAGGTGGATCATCAGTGTTAGAGCTAAAATTGGCATGTTTAAAGTGATTTTCATGCTTCCAGGGGCTCGGGAAGTTAATTAAATACCATTTGGAGGCATTTAATGTTCGAGCAAAAACGGCTGATTTTCGACAAAAGAGATAACACCCCCCCATAACGTCATGCTTCAGAAATGTGGAAAATGGTCCGTTTTCAAATGTTTTATTTTTGAACGTCAGTTCACATTTGTAGGTGGATCATCAGTGTTAGAGCTAAAATTAGCATGTTTAAAGTGATTTTCATGCTTCCAGGGGCTCGGGAAGTTAATTAAATACCATTTGGAGGCATTTAATGTTCGAGCAAAAACGGCTGATTTTCGACAAAAGAGATAACAACCCCCCATTACGTCATGCTTCAGAAATGTGGAAAATGGTCCGTTTTCAAATGTTTTATTTTTGAACGTCAGTTCACATTTGTAGGTGGATCATCAGTGTTAGAGCTAAAATTAGCATGTTTAAAGTGATTTTCATGCTTCCAGGGGCCCTAAACACAAGATTTATGGAATGGTTAAAAGTGCATGAAAATGGCCAATTTACTCACTCTGAGTTCTCAAAAAGTGTTTCTTCACCCCGGGAAGTTAATTAAATACCATTTGGAGGCATTTAATGTTCGAGCAAAAACGGCTGATTTTCGACAAAAGAGATAACACCCCCCCCCATTGCACCATGCTTCAGAAATGTGGAAAATGGTCCGTTTTCAAATGTTTTATTTTTGAACGTCAGTTCACATTTGTAGGTGGATCATCAGTGTTAGAGCTAAAATTAGCATGTTTAAAGTGATTTTCATGCTTCCAGGGGCTCGGGAAGTTAATTAAATACCATTTGGAGGCATTTAATGTTCGAGCAAAAACGGCAGATTTTCGACAAAAGAGATAACACCCCCCCATTACGTCATGCTTCAGAAATGTGGAAAATGGTCCGTTTTCAAATGTTTTATTTTTGAACGTCAGTTCACATTTGTAGGTGGATCATCAGTGTTAGAGCTAAAATTAGCATGTTTAAAGTGATTTTCATGCTTCCAGGGGCTCAGGAAGTTAATTAAATACCATTTGGAGGCATTTAATGTTCGAGCAAAAACAGCTGATTTTCGACAAAAGAGATAACACCCCCCCATTACGTCATGCTTCAGAAATGTGGAAAATGGTCCGTTTTCAAATGTTTTTTTTTTTAACGTCAGTTCACATTTGTAGGTGGATCATCAGTGTTAGAGCTAAAATTAGCATGTTTAAAGTGATTTTTATGCTTCCAGGGGCCCTAAACACAAGATTTATGGAATGGTTAAAAGTGCATGAAATGGCCAATTTACTCACTCTGAGGTCTCAAAAAGGGTTTCTTCACCCCGGGAAGTTAATTAAATACCATTTGGAGGCATTTAATGTTCGAGCAAAAACGGCTGATTTTCGACAAAAGAGATAACACCCCCCCATTACGTCATGCTTCAGAAATGTGGAAAATGGTCCGTTTTCAAATGTTTTATTTTTGAACGTCAGTTCACATTTGTAGGTGGATCATCAGTGTTAGAGCTAAAATTAGCATGTTTAAAGTGATTTTCATGCTTCCAGGGGCTCGGAAAGTTAATTAAATACCATTTGGAGGCATTTAATGTTCGAGCAAAAACGGCTGATTTTCGACAAAAGAGATAACACCCCCCCATTTCGTCATGCTTCAGAAATGTGGAAAATGGTCCGTTTTCAAATGTTTTATTTTTGAACGTCAGTTCACATTTGTAGGTGGATCATCAGTGTTAGAGCTAAAATTAGCATGTTTAAAGTGATTTTCATGCTTCCAGGGGCCCTAAACACAAGATTTATGGAATGGGTAAAAGTGCATGAAAATGGCCAATTTACTCACTCTGAGTTCTCAAAAAGGGTTTCTTCACCCCGGGAAGCTAATTAAATACCATTTGGAGGCATTTAATGTTCAAGCAATGACAGCTGATTTTCGACAAAAGAGATAACACCCCCCCATTACGTCATGCTTCAGAAATGTGGAAAATGTTCCGTTTTCAAATGTTTTATTTTTGAACGTCAGTTCACATTTGTAGGTGGATCATCAGTGTTAGAGCTAAAATTAGCATGTTTAAAGTGATTTTCATGCTTCCAGGGGCCCTAAACACAAGATTTATAGAATGGTTAAAAGTGCATGAAAATGGCCAATTTACTCACTCTGAGTTCTCAAAAAGGGTTTCTTCACCCCGGGAAGTTAATTAAATACCATTTGGAGGCATTTAATGTTCGAGCAAAAACGGCAGATTTTCGACAAAAGAGATAACACCCCCCCATTACGTCATGCTTCAGAAATGTGGAAAATGGTCCGTTTTCAAATGTTTTATTTTTGAACGTCAGTTCACATTTGTAGGTGGATCATCAGTGTTAGAGCTAAAATTAGCATGTTTAAAGTGATTTTCATGCTTCCAGGGGCCCAAAACACAAGATTTATGGAATGGTTAAAAGTGCATGAAAATGGCCAATTTACTCACTCTGAGTTCTCAAAAAGGGTTTCTTCACCCCGGGAAGTTAATTAAATACCATTTGGAGGCATTTCTTGTTCGAGCAAAGACGGCTGATTTTAGACAAAAGGGATAACACCCCCCCATTACGTCATGCTTCAGAAATGTGGAAAATGGTCCGTTTTCAAATGTTTTATTTTTGAACGTCAGTTCACATTTGTAGGTGGATCATCAGTGTTAGAGCTAAAATTAGCATGTTTAAAGTGATTTTCATGCTTCCAGGGGCCCTAAACACAAGATTTATGGAATGGTTAAAAGTGCATGAAAATGGCCAATTTACTCACTCTGAGTTCTCAAAAAGGGTTTCTCCACCCCGGGAAGTTAATTAAATACCATTTGGAGGCATTTAATGTTCGAGCAAAAACGGCTGATTTTTGACAAAAGAGATAACACCCCCCCATTAGGTCATGCTTCAGAAATGTGGAAAATGGTCCATTTTCAAATGTTTTATTTTTGAACGTCAGTTCACATTTGTAGGTGGATCATCAGTGTTAGAGCTAAAATTAGCATGTTTAAAGTGATTTTCATGCTTCCAGGGGCTCGGAAAGTTAATTAAATACCATTTGGAGGCATTTAATGTTCGAGCAAAAACAGCTGATTTTCGACAAAAGAGATAACACCCCCCCCATTTCGTCATGCTTCAGAAATGTGGAAAATGGTCCGTTTTCAAATGTTTTATTTTTGAACATCAGTTCACATTTGTAGGTGGGTCATCAGTGTTAGAGCTAAAATTAGCATGTTTAAAGTGATTTTCATGCTTCCAGGGGCTCGGGAAGTTAATTAAATACCATTTGGAGGCATTTAATGTTCGAGCAAAAACGGCAGATTTTCGACAAAAGAGATAACACCCCCCCATTACGTCATGCTTCAGAAATGTGGAAAATGGTCCGTTTTCAAATGTTTTATTTTTGAACGTCAGTTCACATTTGTAGGTGGATCATCAGTGTTAGAGCTAAAATTAGCATGTTTAAAGTGATTTTCATGCTTCCAGGGGCTCAGGAAGTTAATTAAATACCATTTGGAGGCATTTAATGTTCGAGCAAAAACAGCTGATTTTCGACAAAAGAGATAACACCCCCCATTACGTCATGCTTCAGAAATGTGGAAAATGGTCCGTTTTCAAATGTTTTTTTTTTTAACGTCAGTTCACATTTGTAGGTGGATCATCAGTGTTAGAGCTAAAATTAGCATGTTTAAAGTGATTTTTATGCTTCCAGGGGCCCTAAACACAAGATTTATGGAATGGTTAAAAGTGCATGAAATGGCCAATTTACTCACTCTGAGGTCTCAAAAAGGGTTTCTTCACCCCGGGAAGTTAATTAAATACCATTTGGAGGCATTTAATGTTCGAGCAAAAACGGCTGATTTTCGACAAAAGAGATAACACCCCCCCATTACGTCATGCTTCAGAAATGTGGAAAATGGTCCGTTTTCAAATGTTTTATTTTTGAACGTCAGTTCACATTTGTAGGTGGATCATCAGTGTTAGAGCTAAAATTAGCATGTTTAAAGTGATTTTCATGCTTCCAGGGGCTCGGAAAGTTAATTAAATACCATTTGGAGGCATTTAATGTTCGAGCAAAAACGGCTGATTTTCGACAAAAGAGATAACACCCCCCCATTTCGTCATGCTTCAGAAATGTGGAAAATGGTCCGTTTTCAAATGTTTTATTTTTGAACGTCAGTTCACATTTGTAGGTGGATCATCAGTGTTAGAGCTAAAATTAGCATGTTTAAAGTGATTTTCATGCTTCCAGGGGCCCTAAACACAAGATTTATGGAATGGGTAAAAGTGCATGAAAATGGCCAATTTACTCACTCTGAGTTCTCAAAAAGGGTTTCTTCACCCCGGGAAGCTAATTAAATACCATTTGGAGGCATTTAATGTTCAAGCAATGACAGCTGATTTTCGACAAAAGAGATAACACCCCCCCATTACGTCATGCTTCAGAAATGTGGAAAATGTTCCGTTTTCAAATGTTTTATTTTTGAACGTCAGTTCACATTTGTAGGTGGATCATCAGTGTTAGAGCTAAAATTAGCATGTTTAAAGTGATTTTCATGCTTCCAGGGGCCCTAAACACAAGATTTATAGAATGGTTAAAAGTGCATGAAAATGGCCAATTTACTCACTCTGAGTTCTCAAAAAGGGTTTCTTCACCCCGGGAAGTCAATTAAATACCATTTGGAGGCATTTAATGTTCGAGCAAAAACGGCAGATTTTCGACAAAAGAGATAACACCCCCCCATTACGTCATGCTTCAGAAATGTGGAAAATGGTCCGTTTTCAAATGTTTTATTTTTGAACGTCAGTTCACATTTGTAGGTGGATCATCAGTGTTAGAGCTAAAATTAGCATGTTTAAAGTGATTTTCATGCTTCCAGGGGCCCAAAACACAAGATTTATGGAATGGTTAAAAGTGCATGAAAATGGCCAATTTACTCACTCTGAGTTCTCAAAAAGGGTTTCTTCACCCCGGGAAGTTAATTAAATACCATTTGGAGGCATTTCTTGTTCGAGCAAAGACGGCTGATTTTAGACAAAAGGGATAACACCCCCCCATTACGTCATGCTTCAGAAATGTGGAAAATGGTTGATTTTCAAATGCTTTATTTTTGAACGTCAGTTCACATTTGTAGGTGGATCATCAGTGTTAGAGCTAAAATTAGCATGTTTAAAGTGATTTTCATGCTTCCAGGGGCCCTAAACACAAGATTTATGGAATGGTTAAAAGTGCATGAAAATGGCCAATTTACTCACTCTGAGTTCTCAAAAAGGGTTTCTCCACCCCGGGAAGTTAATTAAATACCATTTGGAGGCATTTAATGTTCGAGCAAAAACGGCTGATTTTTGACAAAAGAGATAACACCCCCCCATAAGGTCATGCTTCAGAAATGTGGAAAATGGTCCATTTTCAAATGTTTTATTTTTGAACGTCAGTTCACATTTGTAGGTGGATCATCAGTGTTAGAGCTAAAATTAGCATGTTTAAAGTGATTTTCATGCTTCCAGGGGCTCGGAAAGTTAATTAAATACCATTTGGAGGCATTTAATGTTCGAGCAAAAACAGCTGATTTTCGACAAAAGAGATAACACCCCCCCCATTTCGTCATGCTTCAGAAATGTGGAAAATGGTCCGTTTTCAAATGTTTTATTTTTGAACATCAGTTCACATTTGTAGGTGGGTCATCAGTGTTAGAGCTAAAATTAGCATGTTTAAAGTGATTTTCATGCTTCCAGGGGCCCTAAACACAAGATTTATGGAATGGTTAAAAGTGCATGAAAATGGCCAATTTACTCACTCTGAGTTCTCAAAAAGGGTTTCTTCACCCCGGGAAGCTAATTAAATACCATTTGGAGGCATTTAATGTTCAAGCAATGACAGCTGATTTTCGACAAAAGAGATAACACCCCCCATTACGTCATGCTTCAGAAATGTGGAAAATGGTCCGTTTTCAAATGTTTTATTTTTGAACGTCAGTTCACATTTGTAGGTGGATCATCAGTGTTAGAGCTAAAATTAGCATGTTTAAAGTGATTTTCATGCTTCCAGGGGCCCAAAACACAAGATTTATGGAATGGTTAAAAGTGCATGAAAATGGCCAATTTACTCACTCTGAGTTCTCAAAAAGGGTTTCTTCACCCCGGGAAGTTAATTAAATACCATTTGGAGGCATTTCTTGTTCGAGCAAAGACGGCTGATTTTAGACAAAAGGGATAACACCCCCCCATTACGTCATGCTTCAGAAATGTGGAAAATGGTCCGTTTTCAAATGTTTTATTTTTGAACGTCAGTTCACATTTGTAGGTGGATCATCAGTGTTAGAGCTAAAATTAGCATGTTTAAAGTGATTTTCATGCTTCCAGGGGCCCTAAACACAAGATTTATGGAATGGTTAAAAGTGCATGAAAATGGCCAATTTACTCACTCTGAGTTCTCAAAAAGGGTTTCTCCACCCCGGGAAGTTAATTAAATACCATTTGGAGGCATTTAATGTTCGAGCAAAAACGGCTGATTTTTGACAAAAGAGATAACACCCCCCCATTAGGTCATGCTTCAGAAATGTGGAAAATGGTCCATTTTCAAATGTTTTATTTTTGAACGTCAGTTCACATTTGTAGGTGGATCATCAGTGTTAGAGCTAAAATTAGCATGTTTAAAGTGATTTTCATGCTTCCAGGGGCTCGGAAAGTTAATTAAATACCATTTGGAGGCATTTAATGTTCGAGCAAAAACAGCTGATTTTCGACAAAAGAGTTAACACCCCCCCCATTTCGTCATGCTTCAGAAATGTGGAAAATGGTCCGTTTTCAAATGTTTTATTTTTGAACATCAGTTCACATTTGTAGGTGGGTCATCAGTGTTAGAGCTAAAATTAGCATGTTTAAAGTGATTTTCATGCTTCCAGGGGCCCTAAACACAAGATTTATGGAATGGTTAAAAGTGCATGAAAATGGCCAATTTACTCACTCTGAGTTCTCAAAAAGGGTTTCTTCACCCCGGGAAGCTAATTAAATACCATTTGGAGGCATTTAATGTTCAAGCAATGACAGCTGATTTTTGACAAAAGAGATAACACCCCCCATTACGTCATGCTTCAGAAATGTGGAAAATGGTCCGTTTTCAAATGTTTTATTTTTGAACGTCAGTTCACATTTGTAGGTGGATCATCAGTGTTAGAGCTAAAATTAGCATGTTTAAAGTGATTTTCATGCTTCCAGGGGCCCAAAACACAAGATTTATGGAATGGTTAAAAGTGCATGAAAATGGCCAATTTACTCACTCTGAGTTCTCAAAAAGGGTTTCTTCACCCCGGGAAGTTAATTAAATACCATTTGGAGGCATTTAATGTTCGATCAAAAACGGCTGATTTTCGACAAAAGAGATAACACCCCCCCATTACGTCATGCTTCAGAAATGTGGAAAATGGTCCGTTTTCAAATGTTTTATTTTTGAACGTCAGTTCACATTTGTAGGTGGATCATCAGTGTTAGAGCTAAAATTAGCATGTTTAAAGTGATTTTCATGCTTCCAGGGGCCCTAAACACAAGATTTATGGGATGGTTAAAAGTGCATGAAAATGGCCAATTTACTCACTCTGAGTTCTCAAAAAGGGTTTCTTCACCCCGGGAAGTTAATTAAATATCATTTGGAGGCATTTAATGTTTGAGCAAAAACGGCTGATTTTCGACAAAAGGGATAACACCCCCCCATTACGTCATGCTTCAGAAATGTGGAAAATGGTCCGTTTTCAAATGTTTTATTTTTGAACGTCAGTTCACATTTGTAGGTGGATCATCAGTGTTAGAGCTAAAATTAGCATGTTTAAAGTGGTTTTCATGCTTCCAGGGGCTCTGGAAGTTAATTAAATACCATTTGGAGGCATTTAATGTTCGAGCAAAAACAGCAGATTTTCGACAAAAGAGATAACACCCCCCCATTACGTCATGCTTCAGAAATGTGGAAAATGGTCCGTTTTCAAATGTTTTATTTTTGAACGTCAGTTCACATTTGTAGGTGGATCATCAGTGTTAGAGCTAAAATTAGCATGTTTAAAGTGATTTTCATGCTTCCAGGGGCCCAAAACACAAGATTTATGGAATGGTTAAAAGTGCATGAAAATGGCCAATTTACTCACTCTGAGTTCTCAAAAAGGGTTTCTTCACCCCGGGAAGTTAATTAAATACCATTTGGAGGCATTTCTTGTTCGAGCAAAGACGGCTGATTTTAGACAAAAGGGATAACACCCCCCCATTACGTCATGCTTCAGAAATGTGGAAAATGGTCCGTTTTCAAATGTTTTATTTTTGAACGTC
Source organism: Lissotriton vulgaris (assembly GCF_964263255.1). Taxonomy (NCBI): domain Eukaryota; kingdom Metazoa; phylum Chordata; class Amphibia; order Caudata; family Salamandridae; genus Lissotriton; species Lissotriton vulgaris. The sequence goes on along the minus strand of NW_028251345.1, from coordinate 511,250 downwards.
AGTTCACATTTGTAGGTGGATCATCAGTGTTAGAGCTAAAATTAGCATGTTTAAAGTGATTTTCATGCTTCCAGGGGCCCTAAACACAAGATTTATGGAATGGTTAAAAGTGCATGAAAATGGCCAATTTACTCACTCTGAGTTCTCAAAAAGGGTTTCTCCACCCCGGGAAGTTAATTAAATACCATTTGGAGGCATTTAATGTTCGAGCAAAAACGGCTGATTTTTGACAAAAGAGATAACACCCCCCCATTAGGTCATGCTTCAGAAATGTGGAAAATGGTCCATTTTCAAATGTTTTTTTTTTGAACGTCAGTTCACATTTGTAGGTGGATCATCAGTGTTAGAGCTAAAATTAGCATGTTTAAAGTGATTTTCATGCTTCCAGGGGCTCGGAAAGTTAATTAAATACCATTTGGAGGCATTTAATGTTCGAGCAAAAACAGCTGATTTTCGACAAAAGAGATAACACCCCCCCCATTTCGTCATGCTTCAGAAATGTGGAAAATGGTCCGTTTTCAAATGTTTTATTTTTGAACATCAGTTCACATTTGTAGGTGGGTCATCAGTGTTAGAGCTAAAATTAGCATGTTTAAAGTGATTTTCATGCTTCCAGGGGCCCTAAACACAAGATTTATGGAATGGTTAAAAGTGCATGAAAATGGCCAATTTACTCACTCTGAGTTCTCAAAAAGGGTTTCTTCACCCCGGGAAGCTAATTAAATACCATTTGGAGGCATTTAATGTTCAAGCAATGACAGCTGATTTTCGACAAAAGAGATAACACCCCCCATTACGTCATGCTTCAGAAATGTGGAAAATGGTCCGTTTTCAAATGTTTTATTTTTGAACGCCAGTTCACATTTGTAGGTGGATCATCAGTGTTAGAGCTAAAATTAGCATGTTTAAAGTGATTTTCATGCTTCCAGGGGCCCAAAACACAAGATTTATGGAATGGTTAAAAGTGCATGAAAATGGCCAATTTACTCACTCTGAGTTCTCAAAAAGGGTTTCTTCACCCCGGGAAGTTAATTAAATACCATTTGGAGGCATTTCTTGTTCGAGCAAAGACGGCTGATTTTAGACAAAAGGGATAACACCCCCCCATTACGTCATGCTTCAGAAATGTGGAAAATGGTCCGTTTTCAAATGTTTTATTTTTGAACGTCAGTTCACATTTGTAGGTGGATCATCAGTGTTAGAGCTAAAATTAGCATGTTTAAAGTGATTTTCATGCTTCCAGGGGCCCTAAACACAAGATTTATGGAATGGTTAAAAGTGCATGAAAATGGCCAATTTACTCACTCTGAGTTCTCAAAAAGGGTTTCTCCACCCCGGGAAGTTAATTAAATACCATTTGGAGGCATTTAATGTTCGAGCAAAAACGGCTGATTTTTGACAAAAGAGATAACACCCCCCCATTAGGTCATGCTTCAGAAATGTGGAAAATGGTCCATTTTCAAATGTTTTATTTTTGAACGTCAGTTCACATTTGTAGGTGGATCATCAGTGTTAGAGCTAAAATTAGCATGTTTAAAGTGATTTTCATGCTTCCAGGGGCTCGGAAAGTTAATTAAATACCATTTGGAGGCATTTAATGTTCGAGCAAAAACAGCTGATTTTCGACAAAAGAGATAACACCCCCCCCATTTCGTCATGCTTCAGAAATGTGGAAAATGGTCCGTTTTCAAATGTTTTATTTTTGAACATCAGTTCACATTTGTAGGTGGGTCATCAGTGTTAGAGCTAAAATTAGCATGTTTAAAGTGATTTTCATGCTTCCAGGGGCCCTAAACACAAGATTTATGGAATGGTTAAAAGTGCATGAAAATGGCCAATTTACTCACTCTGAGTTCTCAAAAAGGGTTTCTTCACCCCGGGAAGCTAATTAAATACCATTTGGAGGCATTTAATGTTCAAGCAATGACAGCTGATTTTTGACAAAAGAGATAACACCCCCCATTACGTCATGCTTCAGAAATGTGGAAAATGGTCCGTTTTCAAATGTTTTATTTTTGAACGTCAGTTCACATTTGTAGGTGGATCATCAGTGTTAGAGCTAAAATTAGCATGTTTAAAGTGATTTTCATGCTTCCAGGGGCCCAAAACACAAGATTTATGGAATGGTTAAAAGTGCATGAAAATGGCCAATTTACTCACTCTGAGTTCTCAAAAAGGGTTTCTTCACCCCGGGAAGTTAATTAAATACCATTTGGAGGCATTTAATGTTCGATCAAAAACGGCTGATTTTCGACAAAAGAGATAACACCCCCCCATTACGTCATGCTTCAGAAATGTGGAAAATGGTCTGTTTTCAAATGTTTTATTTTTGAACGTCAGTTCACATTTGTAGGTGGATCATCAGTGTTAGAGCTAAAATTAGCATGTTTAAAGTGATTTTCATGCTTCCAGGGGCCCTAAACACAAGATTTATGGGATGGTTAAAAGTGCATGAAAATGGCCAATTTACTCACTCTGAGTTCTCAAAAAGGGTTTCTTCACCCCGGGAAGTTAATTAAATATCATTTGGAGGCATTTAATGTTTGAGCAAAAACGGCTGATTTTCGACAAAAGGGATAACACCCCCCCATTACGTCATGCTTCAGAAATGTGGAAAATGGTCCGTTTTCAAATGTTTTATTTTTGAACGTCAGTTCACATTTGTAGGTGGATCATCAGTGTTAGAGCTAAAATTAGCATGTTTAAAGTGGTTTTCATGCTTCCAGGGGCTCTGGAAGTTAATTAAATACCATTTGGAGGCATTTAATGTTCGAGCAAAAACAGCTGATTTTCGACAAAAGAGATAACACCCCCCCATTACGTCATGCTTCAGAAATGTGGAAAATGGTCCGTTTTCAAATGTTTTATTTTTGAACGTCAGTTCACATTTGTAGGTGGATCATCAGTGTTAGAGCTAAAATTAGCATGTTTAAAGTGATTTTCATGCTTCCAGGGGCTCAGGAAGTTAATTAAATACCATTTGGAGGCATTTAATGTTCGAGCAAAAACAGCTGATTTTCGACAAAAGAGATAACACCCCCCCATTACGTCATGCTTCAGAAATGTGGAAAATGGTCCGTTTTCAAATGTTTTTTTTTTTAACGTCAGTTCAGATTTGTAGGTGGATCATCAGTGTTAGAGCTAAAATTAGCATGTTTAAAGTGATTTTTATGCTTCCAGGGGCCCTAAACACAAGATTTATGGAATGGTTAAAAGTGCATGAAATGGCCAATTTACTCACTCTGAGTTCTCAAAAAGGGTTTCTTCACCCCGGGAAGTTAATTAAATACCATTTGGAGGCATTTAATGTTCGAGCAAAAGCGGCTGATTTTCGACAAAAGAGATAACACCCCCCCATTACGTCATGCTTCAGAAATGTGGAAAATGGTCCGTTTTCAAATGTTTTATTTTTGAACGTCAGTTCACATTTGTAGGTGGATCATCAGTGTTAGAGCTAAAATTAGCATGTTTAAAGTGATTTTCATGCTTCCAGGGGCTCTGAAAGTTAATTAAATACCATTTGGAGGCATTTAATGTTCGAGCAAAAACGGCTGATTTTCGACAAAAGAGATAACACCCCCCCATTTCGTCATGCTTCAGAAATGTGGAAAATGGTCCGTTTTCAAATGTTTTATTTTTGAACGTCAGTTCACATTTGTAGGTGGATCATCAGTGTTAGAGCTAAAATTAGCATGTTTAAAGTGATGTTCATGCTTCCAGGGGCCCTAAACACAAGATTTATGGAATGGGTAAAAGTGCATGAAAATGGCCAATTTACTCACTCTGAGTTCTCAAAAAGGGTTTCTTCACCCCGGGAAGCTAATTAAATACCATTTGGAGGCATTTAATGTTCAAGCAATGACAGCTGATTTTCGACAAAAGAGATAACACCCCCCCATTACGTCATGCTTCAGAAATGTGGAAAATGTTCCGTTTTCAAATGTTTTATTTTTGAACGTCAGTTCACATTTGTAGGTGGATCATCAGTGTTAGAGCTAAAATTAGCATGTTTAAAGTGATTTTCATGCTTCCAGGGGCCCTCAACACAAGATTTATGGAATGGTTAAAAGTGCATGAAAATGGCGAATTTACTCACTCTGAGTTCTCAAAAAGGGTTTCTTCACCCCGGGAAGTTAATTAAATACCATTTGGAGGCATTTCTTGTTCGAGCAAAAACGGCTGATTTTCGACAAAAGGGATAACACCCCCCCATTACGTCATGCTTCAGAAATGTGGAAAATGGTCCGTTTTCAAATGTTTTATTTTTGAACGTCAGTTCACATTTGTAGGTGGATCATCAGTGTTAGAGCTAAAATTAGCATGTTTAAAGTGATTTTCATGCTTCCAGGGGCCCTAAACACAAGATTTATGGAATGGTTAAAAGTGCATGAAAATGGCCAATTTACTCACTCTGAGTTCTCAAAAAGGGTTTCTCCACCCCGGGAAGTTAATTAAATACCATTTGGAGGCATTTAATGTTCGAGCAAAAACAGCTGATTTTCGACAAAAGAGATAACACCCCCCCATTACGTCATGCTTCAGAAATGTGGAAAATGGTCCGTTTTCAAATGTTTTATTTTTGAACGTCAGTTCACATTTGTAGGTGGATCATCAGTGTTAGAGCTAAAATTAGCATGTTTAAAGTGATTTTCATGCTTCCAGGGGCTCGGAAAGTTAATTAAATACCATTTGGAGGCATTTAATGTTCGAGCAAAAACAGCTGATTTTCGACAAAAGAGATAACACCCCCCCATTTCGTCATGCTTCAGAAATGTGGAAAATGGTCCGTTTTCAAATGTTTTATTTTTGAACATCAGTTCACATTTGTAGGTGGATCATCAGTGTTAGAGCTAAAATTAGCATGTTTAAAGTGATTTTCATGCTTCCAGGGGCCCTAAACACAAGATTTATGGAATGGTTAAAAGTGCATGAAAATGGCCAATTTACTCACTCTGAGTTCTCAAAAAGGGTTTCTTCACCCCGGGAAGCTAATTAAATACCATTTGGAGGCATTTAATGTTCGAACAAAAACGGCTGATTTTCGACAAAAGAGATAACACCCCCCCATTACGTCATGCTTCAGAAATGTGGAAAATGGTCCGTTTTCAAATGTTTTATTTTTGAACGTCAGTTCACATTTGTAGGTGGATCATCAGTGTTAGAGCTAAAATTAGCATGTTTAAAGTGATTTTCATGCTTCCAGGGGCCCAAAACACAAGATTTATGGAATGGTTAAAAGTGCATGAAAATGGCCAATTTACTCACTCTGAGTTCTCAAAAAGGGTTTCTTCACCCCGGGAAGTTAATTAAATACCATTTGGAGGCATTTAATGTTCGAGCAAAAACGGCTGATTTTCGACAAAAGAGATAACACCCCCCCATTACGTCATGCTTCAGAAATGTGGAAAATGGTCCGTTTTCAAATGTTTTATTTTTGAACGTCAGTTCACATTTGTAGGTGGATCATCAGTGTTAGAGCTAAAATTAGCATGTTTAAAGTGATTTTCATGCTTCCAGGGGCCCAAACACAAGATTTATGGGATGGTTAAAAGTGCATGAAAATGGCCAATTTACTCACTCTGAGTTCTCAAAAAGGGTTTCTCCACCCCGGGAAGTTAATTAAATACCATTTGGAGGCATTTAATGTTCGAGCAAAAACGGCTGATTTTTGACAAAAGAGATAACACCCCCCCATTAGGTCATGCTTCAGAAATGTGGAAAATGGTCCATTTTCAAATGTTTTATTTTTGAACGTCAGTTCACATTTGTAGGTGGATCATCAGTGTTAGAGCTAAAATTAGCATGTTTAAAGTGATTTTCATGCTTCCAGGGGCTCGGAAAGTTAATTAAATACCATTTGGAGGCATTTAATGTTCGAGCAAAAACAGCTGATTTTCGACAAAAGAGATAACACCCCCCCCCATTTCGTCATGCTTCAGAAATGTGGAAAATGGTCCGTTTTCAAATGTTTTATTTTTGAACATCAGTTCACATTTGTAGGTGGGTCATCAGTGTTAGAGCTAAAATTAGCATGTTTAAAGTGATTTTCATGCTTCCAGGGGCCCTAAACACAAGATTTATGGAATGGTTAAAAGTGCATGAAAATGGCCAATTTACTCACTCTGAGTTCTCAAAAAGGGTTTCTTCACCCCGGGAAGCTAATTAAATACCATTTGGAGGCATTTAATGTTCAAGCAATGACAGCTGATTTTCGACAAAAGAGATAACACCCCCCATTACGTCATGCTTCAGAAATGTGGAAAATGGTCCGTTTTCAAATGTTTTATTTTTGAACGTCAGTTCACATTTGTAGGTGGATCATCAGTGTTAGAGCTAAAATTAGCATGTTTAAAGTGATTTTCATGCTTCCAGGGGCCCAAAACACAAGATTTATGGAATGGTTAAAAGTGCATGAAAATGGCCAATTTACTCACTCTGAGTTCTCAAAAAGGGTTTCTTCACCCCGGGAAGTTAATTAAATACCATTTGGAGGCATTTAATGTTCGATCAAAAACGGCTGATTTTCGACAAAAGAGATAACACCCCCCCATTACGTCATGCTTCAGAAATGTGGAAAATGGTCCGTTTTCAAATGTTTTATTTTTGAACGTCAGTTCACATTTGTAGGTGGATCATCAGTGTTAGAGCTAAAATTAGCATGTTTAAAGTGATTTTCATGCTTCCAGGGGCCCTAAACACAAGATTTATGGGATGGTTAAAAGTGCATGAAAATGGCCAATTTACTCACTCTGAGTTCTCAAAAAGGGTTTCTTCACCCCGGGAAGTTAATTAAATATCATTTGGAGGCATTTAATGTTTGAGCAAAAACGGCTGATTTTCGACAAAAGGGATAACACCCCCCCATTACGTCATGCTTCAGAAATGTGGAAAATGGTCCGTTTTCAAATGTTTTATTTTTGAACGTCAGTTCACATTTGTAGGTGGATCATCAGTGTTAGAGCTAAAATTAGCATGTTTAAAGTGGTTTTCATGCTTCCAGGGGCTCTGGAAGTTAATTAAATACCATTTGGAGGCATTTAATGTTCGAGCAAAAACAGCTGATTTTCGACAAAAGAGATAACACCCCCCCATTACGTCATGCTTCAGAAATGTGGAAAATGGTCCGTTTTCAAATGTTTTATTTTTGAACGTCAGTTCACATTTGTAGGTGGATCATCAGTGTTAGAGCTAAAATTAGCATGTTTAAAGTGATTTTCATGCTTCCAGGGGCTCAGGAAGTTAATTAAATACCATTTGGAGGCATTTAATGTTCGAGCAAAAACAGCTGATTTTCGACAAAAGAGATAACACCCCCCCATTACGTCATGCTTCAGAAATGTGGAAAATGGTCCGTTTTCAAATGTTTTTTTTTTTAACGTCAGTTCAGATTTGTAGGTGGATCATCAGTGTTAGAGCTAAAATTAGCATGTTTAAAGTGATTTTTATTCTTCCAGGGGCCCTAAACACAAGATTTATGGAATGGTTAAAAGTGCATGAAATGGCCAATTTACTCACTCTGAGTTCTCAAAAAGGGTTTCTTCACCCCGGGAAGTTAATTAAATACCATTTGGAGGCATTTAATGTTCGAGCAAAAGCGGCTGATTTTCGACAAAAGAGATAACACCCCCCCATTACGTCATGCTTCAGAAATGTGGAAAATGGTCCGTTTTCAAATGTTTTATTTTTGAACGTCAGTTCACATTTGTAGGTGGATCATCAGTGTTAGAGCTAAAATTAGCATGTTTAAAGTGATTTTCATGCTTCCAGGGGCTCTGAAAGTTAATGAAATACCATTTGGAGGCATTTAATGTTCGAGCAAAAACAGCTGATTTTCGACAAAAGAGATAACACCCCCCCATTTCGTCATGCTTCAGAAATGTGGAAAATGGTCCGTTTTCAAATGTTTTATTTTTGAACGTCAGTTCACATTTGTAGGTGGATCATCAGTGTTAGAGCTCAAATTAGCATGTTTAAAGTAATGTTCATGCTTCCAGGGGCCCTAAACACAAGATTTATGGAATGGGTAAAAGTGCATGAAAATGGCCAATTTACTCACTCTGAGTTCTCAAAAAGGGTTTCTTCACCCCGGGAAGCTAATTAAATACCATTTGGAGGCATTTAATGTTCAAGCAATGACAGCTGATTTTCGACAAAAGAGATAACACCCCCCCATTACGTCATGCTTCAGAAATGTGGAAAATGTTCCGTTTTCAAATGTTTTATTTTTGAACGTCAGTTCACATTTGTAGGTGGATCATCAGTGTTAGAGCTAAAATTAGCATGTTTAAAGTGATTTTCATGCTTCCAGGGGCCCTCAACACAAGATTTATGGAATGGTTAAAAGTGCATGAAAATGGCGAATTTACTCACTCTGAGTTCTCAAAAAGGGTTTCTTCACCCCGGGAAGTTAATTAAATACCATTTGGAGGCATTTCTTGTTCGAGCAAAAACGGCTGATTTTCGACAAAAGGGATAACACCCCCCCATTACGTCATGCTTCAGAAATGTGGAAAATGGTCCGTTTTCAAATGTTTTATTTTTGAACGTCAGTTCACATTTGTAGGTGGATCATCAGTGTTAGAGCTAAAATTAGCATGTTTAAAGTGATTTTCATGCTTCCAGGGGCCCTAAACACAAGATTTATGGAATGGTTAAAAGTGCATGAAAATGGCCAATTTACTCACTCTGAGTTCTCAAAAAGGGTTTCTCCACCCCGGGAAGTTAATTAAATACCATTTGGAGGCATTTAATGTTCGAGCAAAAACAGCTGATTTTCGACAAAAGAGATAACACCCCCCCATTACGTCATGCTTCAGAAATGTGGAAAATGGTCCGTTTTCAAATGTTTTATTTTTGAACGTCAGTTCACATTTGTAGGTGGATCATCAGTGTTAGAGCTAAAATTAGCATGTTTAAAGTGATTTTCATGCTTCCAGGGGCTCGGAAAGTTAATTAAATACCATTTGGAGGCATTTAATGTTCGAGCAAAAACAGCTGATTTTCGACAAAAGAGATAACACCCCCCCATTTCGTCATGCTTCAGAAATGTGGAAAATGGTCCGTTTTCAAATGTTTTATTTTTGAACATCAGTTCACATTTGTAGGTGGATCATCAGTGTTAGAGCTAAAATTAGCATGTTTAAAGTGATTTTCATGCTTCCAGGGGCCCTAAACACAAGATTTATGGAATGGTTAAAAGTGCATGAAAATGGCCAATTTACTCACTCTGAGTTCTCAAAAAGGGTTTCTTCACCCCGGGAAGCTAATTAAATACCATTTGGAGGCATTTAATGTTCGAGCAAAAACGGCTGATTTTCGACAAAAGAGATAACACCCCCCCATTACGTCATGCTTCAGAAATGTGGAAAATGGTCCGTTTTCAAATGTTTTATTTTTGAACGTCAGTTCACATTTGTAGGTGGATCATCAGTGTTAGAGCTAAAATTAGCATGTTTAAAGTGATTTTCATGCTTCCAGGGGCCCAAAACACAAGATTTATGGAATGGTTAAAAGTGCATGAAAATGGCCAATTTACTCACTCTGAGTTCTCAAAAAGGGTTTCTTCACCCCGGGAAGTTAATTAAATACCATTTGGAGGCATTTAATGTTCGAGCAAAAACGGCTGATTTTTGACAAAAGAGATAACACCCCCCCATTACGTCATGCTTCAGAAATGTGGAAAATGGTCCGTTTTCAAATGTTTTATTTTTGAACGTCAGTTCACATTTGTAGGTGGATCATCAGTGTTAGAGCTAAAATTAGCATGTTTAAAGTGATTTTCATGCTTCCAGGGGCCCAAACACAAGATTTATGGGATGGTTAAAAGTGCATGAAAATGGCCAATTTACTCACTCTGAGTTCTCAAAAAGGGTTTCTTCACCCCGGGAAGTTAATTAAATACTATTTGGAGGCATTTAATGTTCGAGCAAAAACGGCTGATTTTCGACAAAAGGGATAACACCCCCCCATTACGTCATGCTTCAGAAATGTGGAAAATGGTCCGTTTTCAAATGTTTTATTTTTGAACGTCAGTTCACATTTGTAGGTGGATCATCAGTGTTAGAGCTAAAATTAGCATGTTTAAAGTGATTTTCATGCTTCCAGGGGCTCGGGAAGTTAATTAAATACCATTTGGAGGCATTTAATGTTCGAGCAAAAACGGCTGATTTTCAACAAAAGAGATAACACCCCCCCATTACGTCATGCTTCAGAAATGTGGAAAATGGTCCGTTTTCAAATGTTTTATTTTTGAACGTCAGTTCACATTTGTAGGTGGATCATCAGTGTTAGAGCTAAAATTAGCATGTTTAAAGTGATTTTCATGCTTCCAGGGGCTCGGAAAGTTAATTAAATACCATTTGGAGGCATTTAATGTTCGAGCAAAAACAGCTGATTTTCGACAAAAGAGATAACACCCCCCCATTTCGTCATGCTTCAGAAATGTGGAAAATGGTCCGTTTTCAAATGTTTTATTTTTGAACATCAGTTCACATTTGTAGGTGGATCATCAGTGTTAGAGCTAAAATTAGCATGTTTAAAGTGATTTTCATGCTTCCAGGGGCCCTAAACACAAGATTTATGGAATGGTTAAAAGTGCATGAAAATGGCCAATTTACTCACTCTGAGTTCTCAAAAAGGGTTTCTTCACCCCGGGAAGCTAATTAAATACCATTTGGAGGCATTTAATGTTCGAGCAAAAACGGCTGATTTTCGACAAAAGAGATAACACCCCCCCATTACGTCATGCTTCAGAAATGTGGAAAATGGTCCGTTTTCAAATGTTTTATTTTTGAACGTCAGTTCACATTTGTAGGTGGATCATCAGTGTTAGAGCTAAAATTAGCATGTTTAAAGTGATTTTCATGCTTCCAGGGGCCCAAAACACAAGATTTATGGAATGGTTAAAAGTGCATGAAAATGGCCAATTTACTCACTCTGAGTTCTCAAAAAGGGTTTCTTCACCCCAGGAAGTTAATTAAATACCATTTGGAGGCATTTAATGTTCGAGCAAAAACGGCTGATTTTCGACAAAAGAGATAACACCCCCCCATTACGTCATGCTTCAGAAATGTGGAAAATGGTCCGTTTTCAAATGTTTTATTTTTGAACGTCAGTTCACATTTGTAGGTGGATCATCAGTGTTAGAGCTAAAATTAGCATGTTTAAAGTCATTTTCATGCTTCCAGGGGCCCAAACACAAGATTTATGGGATGGTTAAAAGTGCATGAAAATGGCCAATTTACTCACTCTGAGTTCTCAAAAAGGGTTTCTTCACCCCGGGAAGTTAATTAAATACCATTTGGAGGCATTTAATGTTCGAGCAAAAACGGCTGATTTTCGACAAAAGGGATAACACCCCCCCATTACGTCATGCTTCAGAAATGTGGAAAATGGTCCGTTTTCAAATGTTTTATTTTTGAACGTCAGTTCACATTTGTAGGTGGATCATCAGTGTTAGAGCTAAAATTAGCATGTTTAAAGTGATTTTCATGCTTCCAGGGGCTCGGGAAGTTAATTAAATACCATTTGGAGGCATTTAATGTTCGAGCAAAAACGGCTGATTTTCAACAAAAGAGATAACACCCCCCCATTACGTCATGCTTCAGAAATGTGGAAAATGGTCCGTTTTCAAATGTTTTATTTTTGAACGTCAGTTCACATTTGTAGGTGGATCATCAGTGTTAGAGCTAAAATTAGCATGTTTAAAGTGATTTTCATGCTTCCAGGGGCTCGGGAAGTTAATTAAATACCATTTGGAGGCATTTAATATTCGAGCAAAAACGGCTGATTTTCAACAAAAGAGATAACACCCCCCCATTACGTCATGCTTCAGAAATGTGGAAAATGGTCTGTTTTCAAATGTTTTATTTTTGAACGTCAGTTCACATTTGTAGGTGGATCATCAGTGTTAGAGCTAAAATTAGCATGTTTAAAGTGATTTTCATGCTTCCAGGGGCTCGGGAAGTTAATTAAATACCATTTGGAGGCATTTAATGTTCGAGCAAAAACGGCTGATTTTCGACAAAAGAGATAACACCCCCCTATTACGTCATGCTTCAGAAATGTGGAAAATGGTCCGTTTTAAAATGTTTTATTTTTGAACGTCAGTTCACATTTGTAGGTGGATCATCAGTGTTAGAGCTAAAATTAGCATGTTTAAAGTGTTTTTCATGCTTCCAGGGGCCCTAAACACAAGATTTATGGAATGGTTAAAAGTGCATGAAAATGGCCAATTTACTCACTCTGAGTTCTCAAAAAGGGTTTCTTCACCCCGGGAAGTTAATTAAATACCATTTGGAGGCATTTAATGTTCGAGCAATGACAGCTGATTTTCGACAAAAGAGATAACACCCCCCCATTACGTCATGCTTCAGAAATGTGGAAAATGGTCCGTTTTCAAATGTTTTATTTTTGAACGTCAGTACACATTTGTAGGTGAATCGTCAGTGTTAGAGCTAAAATTAGCATGTTTAAAGTGATTTTCATGCTTCCAGGGGCCCTAAACACAAGATTTATGGAATGGTTAAAAGTGCATGAAAATGGTCAATTTACTCACTCTGAGTTCTCAAAAAGGGTTTCTTCACCCCGGGAAGTTAATTAAATACCATTTGGAGGCATTTAATGTTCGAGCAAAAACGGCTGATTTTCGACAAAAGAGATAACACCCCCCCATTACGTCATGCTTCAGAAATGTGGAAAATGGTCCGTTTTCAAATTTTTTATTTTTGAACGTCAGTTCACATTTGTAGGTGGATCATCAGTGTTAGAGCTAAAATTGGCATGTTTAAAGTGATTTTCATGCTTCCAGGGGCTCTGGAAGTTAATTAAATACCATTTGGATGCATTTAATGTTCGAGCAAAAACGGCTGATTTTCGACAAAAGAGATAACACCCCCCCATTACGTCATGCTTCAGAAATGTGGAAAATGGTCCGTTTTCAAATGTTTTATTTTTGAACGTCAGTTCACATTTGTAGGTGGATCATCAGTGTTAGAGCTAAAATTAGCATGTTTAAAGTGATTTTCATGCTTCCAGGGGCCCTAAACACAAGATTTATGGAATGGTTAAAAGTGCATGAAAATGGCCAATTTACTCACTCTGAGTTCTCAAAAAGTGTTTCTTCACCCCGGGAAGTTAATTAAATACCATTTGGAGGCATTTAATGTTCGAGCAAAAACGGCTGATTTTCGACAAAAGAGATAACACCCCCCCCCATTACGCCATGCTTCAGAAATGTGGAAAATGGTCCGTTTTCAAATGTTTTATTTTTGAACGTCAGTTCACATTTGTAGGTGGATCATCAGTGTTAGAGCTAAAATTAGCATGTTTAAAGTGATTTTCATGCTTCCAGGGGCTCGGGAAGTTAATTAAATACCATTTGGATGCATTTAATGTTCGAGCAAAAATGGCTGATTTTCGACAAAAGAGATAACACCCCCCCATTACGTCATGCTTCAGAAATGTGGAAAATGGTCCGTTTTCAAATGTTTTATTTTTGAACGTCAGTTCACATTTGTAGGTGGATCATCAGTGTTAGAGCTAAAATTAGCATGTTTAAAGTGATTTTCATGCTTCCAGGGGCCCTAAACACAAGATTTATGGAATGGTTAAAAGTGCATGAAAATGGCCAATTTACTCACTCTGAGTTCTCAAAAAGTGTTTCTTCACCCCGGGAAGTTAATTAAATACCATTTGGAGGCATTTAATGTTCGAGCAAAAACGGCTGATTTTCGACAAAAGAGATAACACCCCCCCCCATTACGCCATGCTTCAGAAATGTGGAAAATGGTCCGTTTTCAAATGTTTTATTTTTGAACGTCAGTTCACATTTGTAGGTGGATCATCAGTGTTAGAGCTAAAATTAGCATGTTTAAAGTGATTTTCATGCTTCCAGGGGCTCGGGAAGTTAATTAAATACCATTTGGAGGCATTTAATGTTCGAGCAAAAACTGCTGATTTTCGACAAAAGAGATAACACCCCCCCATTACGTCATGCTTCAGAAATGTGGAAAATGGTCCGTTTTCAAATGTTTTATTTTTGAACGTCAGTTCACATTTGTAGGTGGATCATCAGTGTTAGAGCTAAAATTAGCATGTTTAAAGTGATTTTCATGCTTCCAGGGGCTCAGGAAGTTAATTAAATACCATTTGGAGGCATTTAATGTTCGAGCAAAAACAGCTGATTTTCGACAAAAGAGATAACACCCCCCCATTACGTCATGCTTCAGAAATGTGGAAAATGGTCCGTTTTCAAATGTTTTTTTTTTTAACGTCAGTTCACATTTGTAGGTGGATCATCAGAGTTAGAGCTAAAATTAGCATGTTTAAAGTGATTTTTATGCTTCCAGGGGCCCTAAACACAAGATTTATGGAATGGTTAAAAGTGCATGAAATGGCCAATTTACTCACTCTGAGTTCTCAAAAAGGGTTTCTTCACCCCGGGAAGTTAATTAAATACCATTTGGAGGCATTTAATGTTCGAGCAAAAACGGCTGATTTTCGACAAAAGAGATAACACCCCCCCATTACGTCATGCTTCAGAAATGTGGAAAATGGTCTGTTTTCAAATGTTTTATTTTTGAACGTCAGTTCACATTTGTAGGTGGATCATCAGTGTTAGAGCTAAAATTAGCATGTTTAAAGTGATTTTCATGCTTCCAGGGGCTCGGAAAGTTAATTAAATACCATTTGGAGGCATTTAATGTTCGAGCAAAAACGGCTGATTTTCGACAAAAGAGATAACACCGCCCCATTTCGTCATGCTTCAGAAATGTGGAAAATGGTCCGTTTTCAAATGTTTTAGTTTTTGAACGTCAGTTCACATTTGTAGGTGGATCATCAGTGTTAGAGCTGAAATTAGCATGTTTAAAGTGATTTTCATGCTTCCAGGGGCCCTAAACACAAGATTTATGGAATCGGTAAAAGTGCATGAAAATGGCCAATTTACTCACTCTGAGTTCTCAAAAAGGGTTTCTTCACCCCGGGAAGCTAATTAAATACCATTTGGAGGCATTTAATGTTCAAGCAATGACAGCTGATTTTCGACAAAAGAGATAACACCCCCCCATTACGTCATGCTTCAGAAATGTGGAAAATGTTCCGTTTTCAAATGTTTTATTTTTGAACGTCAGTTCACATTTGTAGGTGGATCATCAGTGTTAGAGCTAAAATTAGCATGTTTAAAGGGATTTTCATGCTTCCAGGGGCCCTAAACACAAGATTTATGGAATGGTTAAAAGTGCATGAAAATGGCCAATTTACTCACTCTGAGTTCTCAAAAAGGGTTTCTTCACCCCGGGAAGTTAATTAAATACCATTTGGAGGCATTTAATGTTCGAGCAAAAACGGCTGATTTTCGACAAAAGAGATAACACCCCCCCATTACGTCATGCTTCAGAAATGTGGAAAATGGTCCGTTTTCAAATGTTTTATTTTTGAACGTCAGTTCACATTTGTAGGTGGATCATCAGTGTTAGAGCTAAATTAGCATGTTTAAAGTGATTTTCATGCTTCCAGGGGCCCAAAACACAAGATTTATGGAATGGTTAAAAGTGCATGAAAATGGCCAATTTACTCACTCTGAGTTCTCAAAAAGGGTTTCTTCACCCCGGGAAGTTAATTAAATACCATTTGGAGGCATTTAATGTTCGAGCAAAAACGGCTGATTTTCGACAAAAGAGATAACACCCCCCCATTACGTCATGCTTCAGAAATGTGGAAAATGGTCCGTTTTCAAATGTTTTATTTTTGAACGTCAGTTCACATTTGTAGGTGGATCATCAGTGTTAGAGCTAAAATTAGCATGTTTAAAGTGATTTTCATGCTTCCAGGGGCTCGGAAAGTTAATTAAATACCATTTGGAGGCATTTAATGTTCGAGCAAAAACAGCTGATTTTCGACAAAAGAGATAACACCCCCCCCATTTCGTCATGCTTCAGAAATGTGGAAAATGGTCCGTTTTCAAATGTTTTATTTTTGAACATCAGTTCACATTTGTAGGTGGATCATCAGTGTTAGAGCTAAAATTAGCATGTTTAAAGTGATTTTCATGCTTCCAGGGGCCCTAAACACAAGATTTATGGAATGGTTAAAAGTGCATGAAAATGGCCAATTTACTCACTCTGAGTTCTCAAAAAGGGTTTCTTCACCCCGGGAAGCTAATTAAATACCATTTGGAGGCATTTAATGTTCAAGCAATGACAGCTGATTTTCGACAAAAGAGATAACACCCCCCCATTACGTCATGCTTCAGAAATGTGGAAAATGTTCCGTTTTCAAATGTTTTATTTTTGAACGTCAGTTCACATTTGTAGGTGGATCATCAGTGTTAGAGCTAAAATTAGCATGTTTAAAGTGATTTTCATGCTTCCAGGGGCCCTAAACACAAGATTTATGGAATGGTTAAAAGTGCATGAAAATGGCCAATTTACTCACTCTGAGTTCTCAAAAAGGGTTTCTTCACCCCGGGAAGTTAATTAAATACCATTTGGAGGCATTTAATGTTCGAGCAAAAACGGCTGATTTTCGACAAAAGAGATAACACCCCCCATTACGTCATGCTTCAGAAATGTGGAAAATGGTCCGTTTTCAAATGTTTTATTTTTGAACGTCAGTTCACATTTGTAGGTGGATCATCAGTGTTAGAGCTAAAATTAGCATGTTTAAAGTGATTTTCATGCTTCCAGGGGCCCTAAACACAAGATTTATGGGATGGTTAAAAGTGCATGAAAATGGCCAATTTACTCACTCTGAGTTCTCAAAAAGGGTTTCTTCACCCCGGGAAGTTAATTAAATACCATTTGGAGGCATTTAATGTTCGAGCAAAAACGGCTGATTTTCGACAAAAGGGATAACACCCCCCCATTACGTCATGCTTCAGAAATGTGGAAAATGGTCCGTTTTCAAATGTTTTATTTTTGAACGTCAGTTCACATTTGTAGCTGGATCATCAGTGTTAGAGCTAAAATTAGCATGTTTAAAGTGATTTTCATGCTTCCAGGGGCTCGGGAAGTTAATTAAATACCATTTGGAGGCATTTAATGTTCGAGCAAAAACGGCTGATTTTCAACAAAAGAGATAACACCCCCCCATTACGTCATGCTTCAGAAATGTGGAAAATGGTCCGTTTTCAAATGTTTTATTTTTGAACGTCAGTTCACATTTGTAGGTGGATCATCAGTGTTAGAGCTAAAATTAGCATGTTTAAAGTGATTTTCATGCTTCCAGGGGCCCTAAACACAAGATTTGTGGAATGGTTAAAAGTGCATGAAAATGGCCAATTTACTCACTCTGAGTTCTCAAAAAGGGTTTCTTCACCCCGGGAAGTTAATTAAATACCATTTGGAGGCATTTATTGTTCGAGCAAAAACTGCTGATTTTCGACAAAAGAGATAACACCCCCCCATTAGGTCATGCTTCAGAAATGTGGAAAATGGTCCGTTTTCAAATGTTTTATTTTTGAACGTCAGTTCACATTTGTAGGTGGATCATCAGTGTTGGAGCTAAAATTAGCATGTTTAAAGTGATTTTCATGCTTCCAGGGGCTCGGGAAGTTAATTAAATACCATTTGGAGGCATTTAATATTCGAGCAAAAACGGCTGATTTTCAACAAAAGAGATAACACCCCCCCATTACGTCATGCTTCAGAAATGTGGAAAATGGTCCGTTTTCAAATGTTTTATTTTTGAACGTCAGTTCACATTTGTAGGTGGATCATCAGTGTTAGAGCTAAAATTAGCATGTTTAAAGTGATTTTCATGCTTCCAGGGGCTCGGGAAGTTAATTAAATACCATTTGGAGGCATTTAATGTTCGAGCAAAAACGGCTGATTTTCGACAAAAGAGATAACACCCCCCTATTACGTCATGCTTCAGAAATGTGGAAAATGGTCCGTTTTAAAATGTTTTATTTTTGAAAGTCAGTTCACATTTGTAGGTGGATCATCAGTGTTAGAGCTAAAATTAGCATGTTTAAAGTGTTTTTCATGCTTCCAGGGGCCCTAAACACAAGATTTATGGAATGGTTAAAAGTGCATGAAAATGGCCAATTTACTCACTCTGAATTCTCAAAAAGGGTTTCTTCACCCCGGGAAGTTAATTAAATACCATTTGGAGGCATTTAATGTTCGAGCAATGACAGCTGATTTTCGACAAAAGAGATAACACCCCCCCATTACGTCATGCTTCAGAAATGTGGAAAATGGTCCGTATTCAAATGTTTTATTTTTGAACGTCAGTACACATTTGTAGGTGAATCATCAGTGTTAGAGCTAAAATTAGCATGTTTAAAGTGATTTTCATGCTTCCAGGGGCCCTAAACACAAGATTTATGGAATGGTTAAAAGTGCATGAAAATGGCCAATTTACTCACTCTGAGTTCTCAAAAAGGGTTTCTTCACCCCGGGAAGTTAATTAAATACCATTTGGAGGCATTTAATGTTCGAGCAAAAACGGCTGATTTTCGACAAAAGAGATAACACCCCCCCATTACGTCATGCTTCAGAAATGTGGAAAATGGTCAGTTTTCAAATGTTTTATTTTTGAACGTCAGTTCACATTTGTAGGTGGATCATCAGTGTTAGAGCTAAAATTAGCATGTTTAAAGTGATTTTCATGCTTCCAGGGGCCCTAAACACAAGATTTATGGAATGGTTAAAAGTGCATGAAAATGGCCAATTTACTCACTCTGAGTTCTCAAAAAGGGTTTCTTCACCCCGGGAAGTTAATTAAATACCATTTGGAGGCATTTAATGTTCGAGCAAAAACGGCTGATTTTCGACAAAAGAGATAACACCCCCCCATTACGTCATGCTTCAGAAATGTGGAAAATGGTCCTTTTTCAAATGTTTTATTTTTGAACGTCAGTTCACATTTGTAGGTGGATCATCAGTGTTAGAGCTAAAATTAGCATGTTTAAAGTGATTTTCATGCTTCCAGGGGCTCGGGAAGTTAATTAAATACCATTTGGAGGCATTTAATGTTCGAGCAAAAACGGCTGATTTTCGACAAAAGAGATAACACCCCCCCATTACGTCATGCTTCAGAAATGTGGAAAATGGTCCGTTTTCAAATGTTTTATTTTTGAACGTCAGTTCACATTTGTAGGTGGATCATCAGTGTTAGAGCTAAAATTAGCATGTTTAAAGTGATTTTCATGCTTCCAGGGGCCCTAAACACAAGATTTATGGAATGGTTAAAAGTGCATGAAAATGGCCAATTTACTCACTCTGAGTTCTCAAAAAGGGTTTCTTCACCCCGGGAAGTTAATTAAATACCATTTGGAGGCATTTAATGTTCAAGCAATGACAGCTGATTTTCGACAAAAGAGATAACACCCCCCCATTACGTCATGCTTCAGAAATGTGGAAAATGGTCCATTTTCAAATGTTTTATTTTTGAACGTCAGTTCACATTTGTAGGTGGATCATCAGTGTTAGAGCTAAAATTAGCATGTTTAAAGTGTTTTTCATGCTTCCAGGGGCCCTAAACACAAGATTTATGGAATGGTTAAAAGTGCATGAAAATGGCCAATTTACTCACTTTGAGTTCTCAAAAAGGGTTTCTTCACCCCGGGAAGTTAATTAAATACCATTTGGAGGCATTTAATGTTCGAGCAAAAACGGCTGATTTTCGACAAAAGAGATATCACCCCCCCCCCATTACGTCATGCTTCAGAAATGTGGTAAATGGTCCGTTTTCAAATGTTTTCTTTTTGAACGTCAGTTCACATTTGTAGGTGGATCATCAGTGTTAGAGCTAAAATTAGCATGTTTAAAGTGATTTTCATGCTTCCAGGGGCCCTAAACACAACATTTATGGAATGGTTAAAAGTGCATGAAAATGGCCAATTTACTCACTCTGAGTTCTCAAAAAGGGTTTCTTCACCCGGGAAGTTAATTAAATACCATTTGGAGGCATTTAATGTTCGAGCAAAAACGGCTGATTTTCGACAAAAGAGATAACACCCCCCCATTACGTCATGCTTCAGAAATGTGGAAAATGGTCAGTTTTCAAATGTTTTATTTTTGAACGTCAGTTCACATTTGTAGGTGGATCATCAGTGTTAGAGCTAAAATTAGCATGTTTAAAGTGATTTTCATGCTTCCAGGGGCCCTAAACACAAGATTTATGGAATGGTTAAAAGTGCATGAAAATGGCCAATTTACTCACTCTGAGTTCTCAAAAAGGGTTTCTTCACCCCGGGAAGTTAATTAAATACCATTTGGAGGCATTTAATGTTCGAGCAAAAACGGCTGATTTTCGACAAAAGAGATAACACCCCCCCATTACGTCATGCTTCAGAAATGTGGAAAATGGTCCTTTTTCAAATGTTTTATTTTTGAACGTCAGTTCACATTTGTAGGTGGATCATCAGTGTTAGAGCTAAAATTAGCATGTTTAAAGTGATTTTCATGCTTCCAGGGGCTCGGGAAGTTAATTAAATACCATTTGGAGGCATTTAATGTTCGAGCAAAAACGGCTGATTTTCGACAAAAGAGATAACACCCCCCCATTACGTCATGCTTCAGAAATGTGGAAAATGGTCCGTTTTCAAATGTTTTATTTTTGAACGTCAGTTCACATTTGTAGGTGGATCATCAGTGTTAGAGCTAAAATTAGCATGTTTAAAGTGATTTTCATGCTTCCAGGGGCCCTAAACACAAGATTTATGGAATGGTTAAAAGTGCATGAAAATGGCCAATTTACTCACTCTGAGTTCTCAAAAAGGGTTTCTTCACCCCGGGAAGTTAATTAAATACCATTTGGAGGCATTTAATGTTCAAGCAATGACAGCTGATTTTCGACAAAAGAGATAACACCCCCCCATTACGTCATGCTTCAGAAATGTGGAAAATGGTCCATTTTCAAATGTTTTATTTTTGAACGTCAGTTCACATTTGTAGGTGGATCATCAGTGTTAGAGCTAAAATTAGCATGTTTAAAGTGTTTTTCATGCTTCCAGGGGCCCTAAACACAAGATTTATGGAATGGTTAAAAGTGCATGAAAATGGCCAATTTACTCACTCTGAGTTCTCAAAAAGGGTTTCTTCACCCCGGGAAGTTAATTAAATACCATTTGGAGGCATTTAATGTTCGAGCAAAAACGGCTGATTTTCGACAAAAGAGATATCACCCCCCCCCCATTACGTCATGCTTCAGAAATGTGGTAAATGGTCCGTTTTCAAATGTTTTCTTTTTGAACGTCAGTTCACATTTGTAGGTGGATCATCAGTGTTAGAGCTAAAATTAGCATGTTTAAAGTGATTTTCATGCTTCCAGGGGCCCTAAACACAACATTTATGGAATGGTTAAAAGTGCATAAAAATGGCCAATTTACTCACTCTGAGTTCTCAAAAAGGGTTTCTTCACCCGGGAAGTTAATTAAATACCATTTGGAGGCATTTAATGTTCGAGCAAAAACGGCTGATTTTCAACAAAAGAGATAACACCCCCCATTACGTCATGCTTCAGAAATGTGGAAAATGGTCCGTTTTCAAATGTTTTATTTTTGAACGTCAGTTCACATTTGTAGGTGGATCATCAGTGTTAGAGCTATAATTAGCACGTTCAAAGTGATTTTCATGCTTCCAGGGGCCCTAAACACAAGATTTATGGAATGGGTAAAAGTGCATGAAAATGGCCAATTTACTCACTCTGAGTTCTCAAAAAGGGTTTCTTCACCCCGGGAAGTTAATTAAATACAATTTGGAGGCATTTAATGTTCGAGCAAAAACGGCTGATTTTCGACAAAAGAGATAACACCACCCCATTACGTCATGCTTCAGAAATGTGGAAAATGGTCCGTTTTCAAATGTTTTATTTTTGAACGTCAGTTCACATTTGTAGGTGGATCATCAGTGTTAGAGCTAAAATTAGCATGTTTAAAGTGATTTTCATGCTTTCAGGGGCTCGGGAAGTGAAATAAATACCATTTGGAGGCATTTAATGTTCGAGCAAAAACGGCAGATTTTCGACAAAAGAGATAACACCCCCCCCATTACGTCATGCTTCAGAAATGTGGAAAATGGTCAGTTTTCAAATGTTTTATTTTTGAACGTCAGTTCACATTTGTAGGTGGATCATCAGTGTTAAAGCTAAAATTAGCATGTTTAAAGTGATTTTCATGCTTCCAGGGGCCCTAAACACAAGATTTATGGAATGGTTAAAAGTGCATGAAAATGGCCAATTTACTCACTCTGAGTTCTCAAAAAGGGTTTCTTCACCCCGGGAAGTTAATTAAATACCATTTGGAGGCATTTAATGTTCGAGCAAAAACGGCTGATTTTCGACAAAAGAGATAACACCCCCCCATTACGTCATGCTTCAGAAATGTGGAAAATGGTCCGTTTTCAAATGTTTTATTTTTGAACGTCAGTTCACATTTGTAGGTGGATCATCAGTGTTAGAGCTAAAATTAGCATGTTTAAAGTGATTTTCATGCTTCCAGGGGCTCGGGAAGTTAATTAAATACCATTTGGAGGCATTTAATGTTCAAGCAAAAACGGCTGATTTTCGACAAAAGAGATAACACCCCCCCATTACGTCATGCTTCAGAAATGTGGAAAATGGTCCGTTTTCAAATGTTTTATTTTTGAACGTCAGTTCACATTTGTAGGTGGATCATCAGTGTTAGAGCTAAAATTAGCATGTTTAAAGTGATTTTCATGCTTCCAGGGGCTCGGGAAATTAATTAAATACCATTTGGAGGCATTTAATGTTCGAGCAAAAACGGCTGATTTTCGACAAAAGAGATAACACCCCCCTATAACGTCATGCTTCAGAAATGTGGAAAATGGTCCGTTTTCAAATGTTTTATTTTTGAACGTCAGTTTACATTTGTAGGTGGATCATCAGTGTTAGAGCTAAAATTAGCATGTTTAATGTGATTTTCATGCTTCCAGGGGCCCTAAACACAAGATTTATGGAATGGTTAAAACTGCATGAAAATGGCCAATTTACTCACTCTGAGTTCTCAAAAAGGGTTTCTTCACCCCGGGAAGTTAATTAAATACCATTTGGAGGCATTTAATGTTCGAGCAAAAACGGCTGATTTTCGATAAAAGAGATAACACCCCCCCATTACGTCATGCTTCAGAAATTTGGAAAATGGTCCGTTTTCAAATGTTTTATTTTTGAACGTCAGTTCACATTTGTAGGTGGATCATCAGTGTTAGAGCTAAAATTAGCATGTTTAAAGTGATTTTCATGCTTCCAGGGGCCCTAAACACAAGATTTATGGAATGGTTAAAAGTGCATGAAAATGGCCAATTTACTCACTCTGAGTTCTCAAAAAGGGTTTCTTCACCCCGGGAAGTTAATTAAATACCGTTTGGAGGCATTTAATGTTCGAGCAAAAACGGCTGATTTTCGACAAAAGAGATAACACCCCCCCCATTACGTCATGCTTCAGAAATGTGGAAAATGGTCCGTTTTCAAATGTTTTATTTTTGAACGTCATTTCACATTTGTAGGTGGATCATCAGTGTTAGAGCTAATATTAGCATGTTTAAAGTGATTTTCATGCTTCCAGGGGCCCTAAACACAAGATTTATGGAATGGTTAAAAGTGCATGAAAATGGCCATTTTACTCACTCTGAGTTCTCAAAAAGGGTTTCTTCACCCCGGGAAGTTAATTAAATACCATTTGGAGGAATTGAATGTTCGAGCAAAACGGCTGATTTTCGACAAAAGAGATAACACCCCCCCATTACGTCATGCTTCAGAAATGTGGAAAATGGTCAGTTTTCAAATGTTTTATTTTTGAACGTCAGTTCACATTTGTAGGTGGATCATCAGTGTTAGAGCTAAAATTAGCATGTTTAAAGTGATTTTCATGCTTCCAGGGGCCCTAAACACAAGATTTATGGAAAGTTTAAAAGTGCATGAAAATGGCCAATTTACTCACTCTGAGTTCTCAAAAAGGGTTTCTTCACCCCGGGAAGTTAATTAAATACCATTTGGAGGCATTTAATGTTCGAGCAAAAACGGCTGATTTTCGACAAAAGAGATAACACCCCCCCATTACGTCATGCTTCAGAAATGTGGAAAATGGTCTGTTTTCAAATGTTTTATTTTTGAACGTCAGTTCACATTTGTAGGTGGATCATCAGTGTTAGAGCTAAAATTAGCATGTTTAAAGTGATTTTCATGCTTCCAGGGGCTCGGGAAGTTAATTAAATACCATTTGGAGGCATTTAATGTTCGAGCAAAAACGGCTGATTTTCGACAAAAGAGATAACACCCCCCCATTACGTCATGCTTCAGAAATGTGGAAAATGGTCCGTTTTCAAATGTTTTATTTTTGAACGTCAGTTCACATTTGTAGGTGGATCATCAGTGTTAGAGCTAAAATTAGCATGTTTAAAGTGATTTTCATGCTTCCAGGGGCCCTAAACACAAGATTTATGGAATGGTTAAAAGTGCATGAAAATGGCCAATTTACTCACTCTGAGTTCTCAAAAGGGTTTCTTCACCCCGGGAAGCTAATTAAATACCATTTGGAGGCATTTAATGTTCAAGCAATGACAGCTGATTTTCGACAAAAGAGATAACACCCCCCCATTACATCATGCTTCAGAAATGTGGAAAATGGTCCGTTTTCAAATGTTTTATTTTTGAATGTCAGTTCACATTTGTAGGTGGATCATCAGTGTTAGAGCTAAAATTAGCATGTTTAAAGTGTTTTTCATGCTTCCAGGGGCCCTAAACACAAGATTTATGGAATGGTTAAAAGTGCATGAAAATGGCCAATTTACTCACTCTGAGTTCTCAAAAAGGGTTTCTTCACCCCGGGAAGTTAATTAAATACCATTTGGAGGCATTTAATGTTCGAGCAAAAACGGCTGATTTTCGACAAAAGAGATATCACCCCCCCCCCATTACGTCATGCTTCAGAAATGTGGAAAATGGTCCGTTTTCAAATGTTTTCTTTTTGAACGTCAGTTCACATTTGTAGGTGGATCATCAGTGTTAGAGCTAAAATTAGCATGTTTAAAGTGATTTTCATGCTTCCAGGGGCCCTAAACACAACATTTATGGAATGGTTAAAAGTGCATGAAAATGGCCAATTTACTCACTCTGAGTTCTCAAAAAGGGTTTCTTCACCCCGGGAAGTTAATTAAATACCATTTGGAGGCATTTAATGTTCGAGCAAAAACGGCTGATTTTCAACAAAAGAGATAACACCCCCCATTACGTCATGCTTCAGAAATGTGGAAAATGGTCCGTTTTCAAATGTTTTATTTTTGAACGTCAGTTCACATTTGTAGGTGGATCATCAGTGTTAGAGCTAAAATTAGCATGTTTAAAGTGATTTTCATGCTTCCAGGGGCTCGGGAAGTTAATTAAATACCATTTGGAGGCATTTAATGTTCGAGCAAAAACGGCTGATTTTCGACAAAAGAGATAACACCCCCCCATTACGTCATGCTTCAGAAATGTGGAAAATGGTCCGTTTTCAAATGTTTTATTTTTGAACGTCAGTTCACATTTGTAGGTGGATCATCAGTGTTAGAGCTAAAATTAGCATGTTTAAAGTGATTTTCATGCTTCCAGGGGCCCTAAACACAAGATTTATGGAATGGTTAAAAGTGCATGAAAATGGCCAATTTACTCACTCTGAGTTCTCAAAAGGGTTTCTTCACCCCGGGAAGTTAATTAAATACCATTTGGAGGCATTTAATGTTCAAGCAATGACAGCTGATTTTCGACAAAAGAGATAACACCCCCCCATTACATCATGCTTCAGAAATGTGGAAAATGGTCCGTTTTCAAATGTTTTATTTTTGAATGTCAGTTCACATTTGTAGGTGGATCATCAGTGTTAGAGCTAAAATTAGCATGTTTAAAGTGTTTTTCATGCTTCCAGGGGCCCTAAACACAAGATTTATGGAATGGTTAAAAGTGCATGAAAATGGCCAATTTACTCACTCTGAGTTCTCAAAAAGGGTTTCTTCACCCCGGGAAGTTAATTAAATACCATTTGGAGGCATTTAATGTTCGAGCAAAAACGGCTGATTTTCGACAAAAGAGATATCACCCCCCCCCCATTACGTCATGCTTCAGAAATGTGGTAAATGGTCCGTTTTCAAATGTTTTCTTTTTGAACGTCAGTTCACATTTGTAGGTGGATCATCAGTGTTAGAGCTAAAATTAGCATGTTTAAAGTGATTTTCATGCTTCCAGGGGCCCTAAACACAACATTTATGGAATGGTTAAAAGTGCATGAAAATGGCCAATTTACTCACTCTGAGTTCTCAAAAAGGGTTTCTTCACCCCGGGAAGTTAATTAAATACCATTTGGAGGCATTTAATGTTCGAGCAAAAACGGCTGATTTTCAACAAAAGAGATAACACCCCCCATTACGTCATGCTTCAGAAATGTGGAAAATGGTCCGTTTTCAAATGTTTTATTTTTGAACGTCAGTTCACATTTGTAGGTGGATCATCAGTGTTAGAGCTAAAATTAGCACGTTTAAAGTGATTTTCATGCTTTCAGGGGCCCTAAACACAAGATTTATGGAATGGGTAAAAGTGCATGAAAATGGCCAATTTACTCACTCTGAGTTCTCAAAAAGGGTTTCTTCACCCCGGGAAGTTAATTAAATACCATTTGGAGGCATTTAATGTTCGAGCAAAAACGGCTGATTTTCGACAAAAGAGATAACACCACCCCATTACGTCATGCTTCAGAAATGTGGAAAATGGTCCGTTTTCAAATGTTTTATTTTTGAACGTCAGTTCACATTTGTAGGTGGATCATCAGTGTTAGAGCTAAAATTAGCATGTTTAAAGTGATTTTCATGCTTCCAGGGGCTCGGGAAGTGAAATAAATACCATTTGGAGGCATTTAATGTTCGAGCAAAAACGGCAGATTTTCGACAAAAGAGATAACACCCCCCCATTACGTCATGCTTCAGAAATGTGGAAAATGGCCAGTTTTCAAATGTTTTATTTTTGAACGTCAGTTCACATTTGTAGGTGGATTATCAGTGTTAAAGCTAAAATTAGCATGTTTAAAGTGATTTTCATGCTTCCAGGGGCCCTAAACACAAGATTTATGGAATGGTTAAAAGTGCATGAAAATGGCCAATTTACTCACTCTGAGTTCTCAAAAAGGGTTTCTTCACCCCGGGAAGTTAATTAAATACCATTTGGAGGCATTTAATGTTCGAGCAAAAACGGCTGATTTTCGACAAAAGAGATAACACCCCCCCATTACGTCATGCTTCAGAAATGTGGAAAATGGTCAGTTTTCAAATGTTTTATTTTTGAACGTCAGTTCACATTTGTAGGTGGATCATCAGTGTTAGAGCTAAAATTAGCATGTTTAAAGTGATTTTCATGCTTCCAGGGGCTCGGGAAGTTAATTAAATACCATTTGGAGGCATTTAATGTTCGAGCAAAAACGGCTGATTTTCGACAAAAGAGATAACACCCCCCCATTACGTCATGCTTCAGAAATGTGGAAAATGGTCCATTTTCAAATGTTTTATTTTTGAACGTCAGTTCACATTTGTAGGTGGATCATCAGTGTTAGAGCTAAAATTAGCATGTTTAAAGTGATTTTCATGCTTCCAGGGGCTCGGGAAATTAATTAAATACCATTTGGAGGCATTTAATGTTCGAGCAAAAACGGCTGATTTTCGACAAAAGAGATAACACCCCCCTATTACGTCATGCTTCAGAAATGTGGAAAATGGTCCGTTTTCAAATGTTTTATTTTTGAACGTCAGTTCACATTTGTAGGTGGATCATCAGTGTTAGAGCTAAAATTAGCATGTTTAAAGTGATTTTCATGCTTCCAGGGGCCCTAAACACAAGATTTATGGAATGGTTAAAAGTGCATGAAAATGGCCAATTTACTCACTCTGAGTTCTCAAAAAGGGTTTCTTCACCCCGGGAAGTTAATTAAATACCGTTTGGAGGCATTTAATGTTCGAGCAAAAACGGCTGATTTTCGACAAAATAGATAACACCCCCCCCATTACGTCATGCTTCAGAAATGTGGAAAATGGTCCGTTTTCAAATGTTTTATTTTTGAACGTCATTTCACATTTGTAGGTGGATCATCAGTGTTAGAGCTAATATTAGCATGTTTAAAGTGATTTTCATGCTTCCAGGGGCCCTAAACACAAGATTTATGGAATGGTTAAAAGTGCATGAAAATGGCCAATTTACTCACTCTGAGTTCTCAAAAAGGGTTTCTTCACCCCGGGAAGTTAATTAAATACCATTTGGAGGAATTTAATGTTCGAGCAAAACGGCTGATTTTCGACAAAAGAGATAACACCCCCCCATTATGTCATGCTTCAGAAATGTGGAAAATGGTCAGTTTTCAAATGTTTTATTTTTGAACGTCAGTTCACATTTGTAGGTGGATCATCAGTGTTAGAGCTAAAATTAGCATGTTTAAAGTGATTTTCATGCTTCCAGGGGCCCTAAACACAAGATTTATGGAATGGTTAAAAGTGCATGAAAATGGCCAATTTACTCACTCTGAGTTCTCAAAAAGGGTTTCTTCACCCCGGGAAGTTAATTAAATACCATTTGGAGGCATTTAATGTTCGAGCAAAAACGGCTGATTTTCGACAAAAGAGATAACACCCCCCCATTACGTCATGCTTCAGAAATGTGGAAAATGGTCCGTTTTCAAATGTTTTATTTTTGAACGTCAGTTCACATTTGTAGGTGGATCATCAGTGTTAGAGCTAAAATTAGCATGTTTAAAGTGATTTTCATGCTTCCAGGGGCTCGGGAAGTTAATTAAATACCATTTGGAGGCATTTAATGTTCGAGCAAAAACGGCTGATTTTCGACAAAAGAGATAACACCCCCCCATTACGTCATGCTTCAGAAATGTGGAAAATGGTCCGTTTTCAAATGTTTTATTTTTGAACGTCAGTTCACATTTGTAGGTGGATCATCAGTGTTAGAGCTAAAATTAGCATGTTTAAAGTGATTTTCATGCTTCCAGGGGCCCTAAACACAAGATTTATGGAATGGTTAAAAGTGCATGAAAATGGCCAATTTACTCACTCTGAGTTCTCAAAAAGGGTTTCTTCACCCCGGGAAGTTAATTAAATACTATTTGGAGGCATTTAATGTTCAAGCAATGACAGCTGATTTTCGACAAAAGAGATAACACCCCCCCATTACGTCATGCTTCAGAAATGTGGAAAATGGTCCGTTTTCAAATGTTTTATTTTTGAACGTCAGTTCACATTTGTAGGTGGATCATCAGTGTTAGAGCTAAAATTAGCATGTTTAAAGTGATTTTCATGCTTCCAGGGGCTCGGGAAGTGAAATAAATACCATTTGGAGGCATTTAATGTTCGAGCAAAAACTGCAGATTTTCGACAAAAGAGATAACACCCCCCCATTACGTCATGCTTCAGAAATGTGGAAAATGGTCCGTTTTCAAATGTTTTATTTTTGAACGTCAGTTCACATTTGTAGGTGGATCATCAGTGTTAGAGCTAAAATTAGCATGTTTAAAGTGTTTTTCATGCTTCCAGGGGCCCTAAACACAAGATTTATGGAATGGTTAAAAGTGCATGAAAATGGCCAATTTACTCACTCTGAGTTCTCAAAAGGTTTTCTTCACCCCGGGAAGTTAATTAAATACCATTTGGAGGCATTTAATGTTCGAGCAAAAACGGCTGATTTTCGACAAAAAAGATAACTTCACCCCATTACGTCATGCTTCAGAAATGTGGAAAATGGTCCGTTTTCAAATGTTTTATTTTTGAACGTCAGTTCACATTTGTAGGTGGATCATCAGTGTTAGAGCTAAAATTAGCATGTTTAAAGTGATTTTCATGCTTCCAGGGGCTCGGGAAGTGAAATAAATACCATTTGGAGGCATTTAATGTTCGAGCAAAAGCTGCAGATTTTCGACAAAAGAGATAACACCCCCCCATTACGTCATGCTTCAGAAATGTGGAAAATGGTCAGTTTTCAAATGTTTTATTTTTGAACGTCAGTTCACATTTGTAGGTGGATCATCAGTGTTAGAGCTAATATTAGCATGTTTAAAGTGATTTTCATGCTTCCAGGGGCCCTAAACACAAGATTTATGGAATGGTTAAAAGTGCATGAAAATGGCCAATTTACTCACTCTGAGTTCTCAAAAAGGGTTTCTTCACCCCGGGAAGTTAATTAAATACCATTTGGAGGAATTTAATGTTCGAGCAAAACGGCTGATTTTCGACAAAAGAGATAACACCCCCCCATTATGTCATGCTTCAGAAATGTGGAAAATGGTCAGTTTTCAAATGTTTTATTTTTGAACGTCAGTTCACATTTGTAGGTGGATCATCAGTGTTAGAGCTAAAATTAGCATGTTTAAAGTGATTTTCATGCTTCCAGGGGCCCTAAACACAAGATTTATGGAATGGTTAAAAGTGCATGAAAATGGCCAATTTACTCACTCTGAGTTCTCAAAAAGGGTTTCTTCACCCCGGGAAGTTAATTAAATACCATTTGGAGGCATTTAATGTTCGAGCAAAAACGGCTGATTTTCGACAAAAGAGATAACACCCCCCCATTACGTCATGCTTCAGAAATGTGGAAAATGGTCCGTTTTCAAATGTTTTATTTTTGAACGTCAGTTCACATTTGTAGGTGGATCATCAGTGTTAGAGCTAAAATTAGCATGTTTAAAGTGATTTTCATGCTTCCAGGGGCTCGGGAAGTTAATTAAATACCATTTGGAGGCATTTAATGTTCGAGCAAAAACGGCTGATTTTCGACAAAAGAGATAACACCCCCCCATTACGTCATGCTTCAGAAATGTGGAAAATGGTCCGTTTTCAAATGTTTTATTTTTGAACGTCATTTCACATTTGTAGGTGGATCATCAGTGTTAGAGCTAATATTAGCATGTTTAAAGTGATTTTCATGCTTCCAGGGGCCCTAAACACAAGATTTATGGAATGGTTAAAAGTGCATGAAAATGGCCAATTTACTCACTCTGAGTTCTCAAAAAGGGTTTCTTCACCCCGGGAAGTTAATTAAATACCATTTGGAGGAATTTAATGTTCGAGCAAAACGGCTGATTTTCGACAAAAGAGATAACACCCCCCCATTATGTCATGCTTCAGAAATGTGGAAAATGGTCAGTTTTCAAATGTTTTATTTTTGAACGTCAGTTCACATTTGTAGGTGGATCATCAGTGTTAGAG
This sequence comes from Lissotriton vulgaris, assembly GCF_964263255.1. Classification (NCBI taxonomy): domain Eukaryota; kingdom Metazoa; phylum Chordata; class Amphibia; order Caudata; family Salamandridae; genus Lissotriton; species Lissotriton vulgaris. The sequence continues at coordinate 480,066 of NW_028251345.1, read as the reverse complement.
CTAAAATTAGCATGTTTAAAGTGATTTTCATGCTTCCAGGGGCCCTAAACACAAGATTTATGGAATGGTTAAAAGTGCATGAAAATGGCCAATTTACTCACTCTGAGTTCTCAAAAAGGGTTTCTTCACCCCGGGAAGTTAATTAAATACCATTTGGAGGCATTTAATGTTCGAGCAAAAACGGCTGATTTTCGACAAAAGAGATAACACCCCCCCATTACGTCATGCTTCAGAAATGTGGAAAATGGTCCGTTTTCAAATGTTTTATTTTTGAACGTCAGTTCACATTTGTAGGTGGATCATCAGTGTTAGAGCTAAAATTAGCATGTTTAAAGTGATTTTCATGCTTCCAGGGGCTCGGGAAGTTAATTAAATACCATTTGGAGGCATTTAATGTTCGAGCAAAAACGGCTGATTTTCGACAAAAGAGATAACACCCCCCCATTACGTCATGCTTCAGAAATGTGGAAAATGGTCCGTTTTCAAATGTTTTATTTTTGAACGTCAGTTCACATTTGTAGGTGGATCATCAGTGTTAGAGCTAAAATTAGCATGTTTAAAGTGATTTTCATGCTTCCAGGGGCCCTAAACACAAGATTTATGGAATGGTTAAAAGTGCATGAAAATGGCCAATTTACTCACTCTGAGTTCTCAAAAAGGGTTTCTTCACCCCGGGAAGTTAATTAAATACCATTTGGAGGCATTTAATGTTCAAGCAATGACAGCTGATTTTCGACAAAAGAGATAACACCCCCCCATTACGTCATGCTTCAGAAATGAGGAAAATGGTCCGTTTTCAAATGTTTTATTTTTGAACGTCAGTTCACATTTGTAGGTGGATCATCAGTGTTAGAGCTAAAATTAGCATGTTTAAAGTGATTTTCATGCTTCCAGGGGCTCGGGAAGTGAAATAAATACCATTTGGAGGCATTTAATGTTCGAGCAAAAACTGCAGATTTTCGACAAAAGAGATAACACCCCCCCATTACGTCATGCTTCAGAAATGTGGAAAATGGTCCGTTTTCAAATGTTTTATTTTTGAACGTCAGTTCACATTTGTAGGTGGATCATCAGTGTTAGAGCTAAAATTAGCATGTTTAAAGTGTTTTTCATGCTTCCAGGGGCCCTAAACACAAGATTTATGGAATGGTTAAAAGTGCATGAAAATGGCCAATTTACTCACTCTGAGTTCTCAAAAAGGGTTTCTTCACCCCGGGAAGTTAATTAAATACCATTTGGAGGCATTTAATGTTCGAGCAAAAACGGCTGATTTTCGACAAAAAAGATAACACCACCCCATTACGTCATGCTTCAGAAATGTGGAAAATGGTCCGTTTTCAAATGTTTTATTTTTGAACGTCAGTTCACATTTGTAGGTGGATCATCAGTGTTAGAGCTAAAATTAGCATGTTTAAAGTGATTTTCATGCTTCCAGGGGCTCGGGAAGTGAAATAAATACCATTTGGAGGCATTTAATGTTCGAGCAAAAACTGCAGATTTTCGACAAAAGAGATAACACCCCCCCATTACGTCATGCTTCAGAAATGTGGAAAATGGTCAGTTTTCAAATGTTTTATTTTTGAACGTCAGTTCACATTTGTAGGTGGATTATCAGTGTTAAAGCTAAAATTAGCATGTTTAAAGTGATTTTCATGCTTCCAGGGGCCCTAAACACAAGATTTATGGAATGGTGAAAAGTGCATGAAAATGGCCAATTTACTCACTCTGAGTTCTCAAAAAGGGTTTCTTCACCCCGGGAAGTTAATTAAATACCATTTGGAGGCATTTAATGTTCGAGCAAAAACGGCTGATTTTCGACAAAAGAGATAACACCCCCCCATTACGTCATGCTTCAGAAATGTGGAAAATGGTCCGTTTTCAAATGTTTTATTTTTGAACGTCAGTTCACATTTGTAGGTGGATCATCAGTGTTAGAGCTAAAATTAGCATGTTTAAAGTGATTTTCATGCTTCCAGGGGCTCGGGAAGTTAATTAAATACCATTTGGAGGCATTTAATGTTCGAGCAAAAACGGCTGATTTTCGACAAAAGAGATAACACCCCCCCATTACGTCATGCTTCAGAAATGTGGAAAATGGTCCATTTTCAAATGTTTTATTTTTGAACGTCAGTTCACATTTGTAGGTGGATCATCAGTGTTAGAGCTAAAATTAGCATGTTTAAAGTGATTTTCATGCTTCCAGGGGCTCGGGAAATTAATTAAATACCATTTGGAGGCATTTAATGTTCGAGCAAAAACGGCTGATTTTCGACAAAAGAGATAACACCCCCCTATTACGTCATGCTTCAGAAATGTGGAAAATGGTCCGTTTTCAAATGTTTTATTTTTGAACGTCAGTTTACATTTGTAGGTGGATCATCAGTGTTAGAGCTAAAATTAGCATGTTTAATGTGATTTTCATGCTTCCAGGGGCCCTAAACACAAGATTTATGGAATGGTTAAAAGTGCATGAAAATGGCCAATTTACTCACTCTGAGTTCTCAAAAAGGGTTTCTTCACCCCGGGAAGTTAATTAAATACCATTTGGAGGCATTTAATGTTCGAGCAAAAACGGCTGATTTTCGACAAAAGAGATAACACCCCCCCATTACGTCATGCTTCAGAAATGTGGAAAATGGTCCGTTTTCAAATGTTTTATTTTTGAACGTCAGTTCACATTTGTAGGTGGATCATCAGTGTTAGAGCTAAAATTAGCATGTTTAAAGTGATTTTCATGCTTCCAGGGGCTCGGGAAGTTAATTAAATACCATTTGGAGGCATTTAATGTTCGAGCAAAAACGGCTGATTTTCGACAAAAGAGATAACACCCCCCCATTACGTCATGCTTCCGAAATGTGGAAAATGGTCCATTTTCAAATGTTTTATTTTTGAACGTCAGTTCACATTTGTAGGTGGATCATCAGTGTTAGAGCTAAAATTAGCATGTTTAAAGTGATTTTCATGCTTCCAGGGGCTCGGGAAATTAATTAAATACCATTTGGAGGCATTTAATGTTCGAGCAAAAACGGCTGATTTTCGACAAAAGAGATAACACCACCCCATTACGTCATGCTTCAGAAATGTGGAAAATGGTCCGTTTTCAAATGTTTTATTTTTGAACGTCAGTTCACATATGTAGGTGGATCATCAGTGTTAGAGCTAAAATTAGCATGTTTAAAGTGATTTTCATGCTTCCAGGGGCTCGGGAAGTGAAATAAATACCATTTGGAGGCATTTAATGTTCGAGCAAAAACGGCAGATTTTCGACAAAAGAGATAACACCCCCCCATTACGTCATGCTTCAGAAATGTGGAAAATGGTCAGTTTTCAAATGTTTTATTTTTGAACGTCAGTTCACATTTGTAGGTGGATCATCAGTGTTAAAGCTAAAATTAGCATGTTTAAAGTGATTTTCATGCTTCCAGGGGCCCTAAACACAAGATTTATGGAATGGTTAAAAGTGCATGAAAATGGCCAATTTACTCACTCTGAGTTCTCAAAAAGGGTTTCTTCACCCCGGGAAGTTAATTAAATACCATTTGGAGGCATTTAATGTTCGAGCAAAAACGGCTGATTTTCGACAAAAGAGATAACACCCCCCCATTACGTCATGCTTCAGAAATGTGGAAAATGGTCCGTTTTCAAAAGTTTTATTTTTGAACGTCAGTTCACATTTGTAGGTGGATCATCAGTGTTAGAGCTAAAATTAGCATGTTTAAAGTGATTTTCATGCTTCCAGGGGCTCGGGAAGTTAATTAAATACCATTTGGAGGCATTTAATGTTCGAGCAAAAACGGCTGATTTTCGACAAAAGAGATAACACCCCCCCATTACGTCATGCTTCAGAAATGTGGAAAATGGTCCATTTTCAAATGTTTTATTTTTGAACGTCAGTTCACATTTGTAGGTGGATCATCAGTGTTAGAGCTAAAATTAGCATGTTTAAAGTGATTTTCATGCTTCCAGGGGCTCGGGAAATTAATTAAATACCATTTGGAGGCATTTAATGTTCGAGCAAAAACGGCTGATTTTCGACAAAAGAGATAACACCCCCCTATTACGTCATGCTTCAGAAATGTGGAAAATGGTCCGTTTTCAAATGTTTTATTTTTGAACGTCAGTTTACATTTGTAGGTGGATCATCAGTGTTAGAGCTAAAATTAGCATGTTTAATGTGATTTTCATGCTTCCAGGGGCCCTAAACACAAGATTTATGGAATGGTTAAAAGTGCATGAAAATGGCCAATTTACTCACTCTGAGTTCTCAAAAAGGGTTTCTTCACCCCGGGAAGTTAATTAAATACCATTTGGAGGCATTTAATGTTCGAGCAAAAACGGCTGATTTTCGATAAAAGAGATAACACCCCCCCATTACGTCATGCTTCAGAAATTTGGAAAATGGTCCGTTTTCAAATGTTTTATTTTTGAACGTCAGTTCACATTTGTAGGTGGATCATCAGTGTTAGAGCTAAAATTAGCATGTTTAAAGTGATTTTCATGCTTCCAGGGGCCCTAAACACAAGATTTATGGAATGGTTAAAAGTGCATGAAAATGGCCAATTTACTCACTCTGAGTTCTCAAAAAGGGTTTCTTCACCCCGGGAAGTTAATTAAATACCGTTTGGAGGCATTTAATGTTCGAGCAAAAACGGCTGATTTTCGACAAAAGAGATAACACCCCCCCATTACGTCATGCTTCAGAAATGTGGAAAATGGTCCGTTTTCAAATGTTTTATTTTTGAACGTCATATCACATTTGTAGGTGGATCATCAGTGTTAGAGCTAATATTAGCATGTTTAAAGTGATTTTCATGCTTCCAGGGGCCCTAAACACAAGATTTATGGAATGGTTAAAAGTGCATGAAAATGGCCAATTTACTCACTCTGAGTTCTCAAAAAGGGTTTCTTCACCCCGGGAAGTTAATTAAATACCATTTGGAGGAATTTAATGTTCAAGCAATGACAGCTGATTTTCGACAAAAGAGATAACACCCCCCCATTACGTCATGCTTCAGAAATGTGGAAAATGGTCCGTTTTCAAATGTTTTATTTTTGAACGTCAGTTCACATTTGTAGGTGGATCATCAGTGTTAGAGCTAAAATTAGCATGTTTAAAGTGATTTTCATGCTTCCAGGGGCTCGGGAAGTGAAATAAATACCATTTGGAGGCATTTAATGTTCGAGCAAAAACTGCAGATTTTCGACAAAAGAGATAACACCCCCCCATTACGTCATGCTTCAGAAATGTGGAAAATGGTCCGTTTTCAAATGTTTTATTTTTGAACGTCAGTTCACATTTGTAGGTGGATCATCAGTGTTAGAGCTAAAATTAGCATGTTTAAAGTGTTTTTCATGCTTCCAGGGGCCCTAAACACAAGATTTATGGAATGGTTAAAAGTGCATGAAAATGGCCAATTTACTCACTCTGAGTTCTCAAAAAGGGTTTCTTCACCCCGGGAAGTTAATTAAATACCATTTGGAGGCATTTAATGTTCGAGCAAAAACGGCTGATTTTCGACAAAAAAGATAACACCACCCCATTACGTCATGCTTCAGAAATGTGGAAAATGGTCCGTTTTCAAATGTTTTATTTTTGAACGTCAGTTCACATTTGTAGGTGGATCATCAGTGTTAGAGCTAAAATTAGCATGTTTAAAGTGATTTTCATGCTTCCAGGGGCTCGGGAAGTGAAATAAATACCATTTGGAGGCATTTAATGTTCGAGCAAAAACTGCAGATTTTCGACAAAAGAGATAACACCCCCCCATTACGTCATGCTTCAGAAATGTGGAAAATGGTCAGTTTTCAAATGTTTTATTTTTGAACGTCAGTTCACATTTGTAGGTGGATTATCAGTGTTAAAGCTAAAATTAGCATGTTTAAAGTGATTTTCATGCTTCCAGGGGCCCTAAACACAAGATTTATGGAATGGTGAAAAGTGCATGAAAATGGCCAATTTACTCACTCTGAGTTCTCAAAAAGGGTTTCTTCACCCCGGGAAGTTAATTAAATACCATTTGGAGGCATTTAATGTTCGAGCAAAAACGGCTGATTTTCGACAAAAGAGATAACACCCCCCCATTACGTCATGCTTCAGAAATGTGGAAAATGGTCCGTTTTCAAATGTTTTATTTTTGAACGTCAGTTCACATTTGTAGGTGGATCATCAGTGTTAGAGCTAAAATTAGCATGTTTAAAGTGATTTTCATGCTTCCAGGGGCTCGGGAAGTTAATTAAATACCATTTGGAGGCATTTAATGTTCGAGCAAAAACGGCTGATTTTCGACAAAAGAGATAACACCCCCCCATTACGTCATGCTTCAGAAATGTGGAAAATGGTCCATTTTCAAATGTTTTATTTTTGAACGTCAGTTCACATTTGTAGGTGGATCATCAGTGTTAGAGCTAAAATTAGCATGTTTAAAGTGATTTTCATGCTTCCAGGGGCTCGGGAAATTAATTAAATACCATTTGGAGGCATTTAATGTTCGAGCAAAAACGGCTGATTTTCGACAAAAGAGATAACACCCCCCTATTACGTCATGCTTCAGAAATGTGGAAAATGGTCCGTTTTCAAATGTTTTATTTTTGAACGTCAGTTTACATTTGTAGGTGGATCATCAGTGTTAGAGCTAAAATTAGCATGTTTAATGTGATTTTCATGCTTCCAGGGGCCCTAAACACAAGATTTATGGAATGGTTAAAAGTGCATGAAAATGGCCAATTTACTCACTCTGAGTTCTCAAAAAGGGTTTCTTCACCCCGGGAAGTTAATTAAATACCATTTGGAGGCATTTAATGTTCGAGCAAAAACGGCTGATTTTCGACAAAAGAGATAACACCCCCCCATTACGTCATGCTTCAGAAATGTGGAAAATGGTCCGTTTTCAAATGTTTTATTTTTGAACGTCAGTTCACATTTGTAGGTGGATCATCAGTGTTAGAGCTAAAATTAGCATGTTTAAAGTGATTTTCATGCTTCCAGGGGCTCGGGAAGTTAATTAAATACCATTTGGAGGCATTTAATGTTCGAGCAAAAACGGCTGATTTTCGACAAAAGAGATAACACCCCCCCATTACGTCATGCTTCCGAAATGTGGAAAATGGTCCATTTTCAAATGTTTTATTTTTGAACGTCAGTTCACATTTGTAGGTGGATCATCAGTGTTAGAGCTAAAATTAGCATGTTTAAAGTGATTTTCATGCTTCCAGGGGCTCGGGAAATTAATTAAATACCATTTGGAGGCATTTAATGTTCGAGCAAAAACGGCTGATTTTCGACAAAAGAGATAACACCACCCCATTAGGTCATGCTTCAGAAATGTGGAAAATGGTCCGTTTTCAAATGTTTTATTTTTGAACGTCAGTTCACATTTGTAGGTGGATCATCAGTGTTAGAGCTAAAATTAGCATGTTTAAAGTGATTTTCATGCTTCCAGGGGCTCGGGAAGTGAAATAAATACCATTTGGAGGCATTTAATGTTCGAGCAAAAACGGCAGATTTTCGACAAAAGAGATAACACCCCCCCATTACGTCATGCTTCAGAAATGTGGAAAATGGTCAGTTTTCAAATGTTTTATTTTTGAACGTCAGTTCACATTTGTAGGTGGATCATCAGTGTTAAAGCTAAAATTAGCATGTTTAAAGTGATTTTCATGCTTCCAGGGGCCCTAAACACAAGATTTATGGAATGGTTAAAAGTGCATGAAAATGGCCAATTTACTCACTCTGAGTTCTCAAAAAGGGTTTCTTCACCCCGGGAAGTTAATTAAATACCATTTGGAGGCATTTAATGTTCGAGCAAAAACGGCTGATTTTCGACAAAAGAGATAACACCCCCCCATTACGTCATGCTTCAGAAATGTGGAAAATGGTCCGTTTTCAAAAGTTTTATTTTTGAACGTCAGTTCACATTTGTAGGTGGATCATCAGTGTTAGAGCTAAAATTAGCATGTTTAAAGTGATTTTCATGCTTCCAGGGGCTCGGGAAGTTAATTAAATACCATTTGGAGGCATTTAATGTTCGAGCAAAAACGGCTGATTTTCGACAAAAGAGATAACACCCCCCCATTACGTCATGCTTCAGAAATGTGGAAAATGGTCCATTTTCAAATGTTTTATTTTTGAACGTCAGTTCACATTTGTAGGTGGATCATCAGTGTTAGAGCTAAAATTAGCATGTTTAAAGTGATTTTCATGCTTCCAGGGGCTCGGGAAATTAATTAAATACCATTTGGAGGCATTTAATGTTCGAGCAAAAACGGCTGATTTTCGACAAAAGAGATAACACCCCCCTATTACGTCATGCTTCAAAAATGTGGAAAATGGTCCGTTTTCAAATGTTTTATTTTTGAACGTCAGTTTACATTTGTAGGTGGATCATCAGTGTTAGAGCTAAAATTAGCATGTTTAATGTGATTTTCATGCTTCCAGGGGCCCTAAACACAAGATTTATGGAATGGTTAAAAGTGCATGAAAATGGCCAATTTACTCACTCTGAGTTCTCAAAAAGGGTTTCTTCACCCCGGGAAGTTAATTAAATACCATTTGGAGGCATTTAATGTTCGAGCAAAAACGGCTGATTTTCGATAAAAGAGATAACACCCCCCCATTACGTCATGCTTCAGAAATTTGGAAAATGGTCCGTTTTCAAATGTTTTATTTTTGAACGTCAGTTCACATTTGTAGATGGATCATCAGTGTTAGAGCTAAAATTAGCATGTTTAAAGTGATTTTCATGCTTCCAGGGGCCCTAAACACAAGATTTATGGAATGGTTAAAAGTGCATGAAAATGGCCAATTTACTCACTCTGAGTTCTCAAAAAGGGTTTCTTCACCCCGGGAAGTTAATTAAATACCGTTTGGAGGCATTTAATGTTCGAGCAAAAACGGCTGATTTTCGACAAAAGAGATAACACCCCCCCATTACGTCATGCTTCAGAAATGTGGAAAATGGTCCGTTTTCAAATGTTTTATTTTTGAACGTCATATCACATTTGTAGGTGGATCATCAGTGTTAGAGCTAATATTAGCATGTTTAAAGTGATTTTCATGCTTCCAGGGGCCCTAAACACAAGATTTATGGAATGGTTAAAAGTGCATGAAAATGGCCAATTTACTCACTCTGAGTTCTCAAAAAGGGTTTCTTCACCCCGGGAAGTTAATTAAATACCATTTGGAGGAATTTAATGTTCAAGCAATGACAGCTGATTTTCGACAAAAGAGATAACACCCCCCCATTACGTCATGCTTCAGAAATGTGGAAAATGGTCCGTTTTCAAATGTTTTATTTTTGAACGTCAGTTCACATTTGTAGGTGGATCATCAGTGTTAGAGCTAAAATTAGCATGTTTAAAGTGATTTTCATGCTTCCAGGGGCTCGGGAAGTGAAATAAATACCAATTGGAGGCATTTAATGTTCGAGCAAAAACGGCTGATTTTCGACAAAAGAGATAACACCCCCCCCATTACGTCATGCTTCAGAAATGTGGAAAATGGTCCGTTTTCAAATGTTTTATTTTTGAACGTCAGTTCACATTTGTAGGTGGATCATCAGTGTTAGAGCTAAAATTAGCATGTTTAAAGTGATTTTCATGCTTCCAGGGGCTCGGGAAGTTAATTAAATACCATTTGGAGGCATTTAATGTTCGAGCAAAAACGGCTGATTTTCGACAAAAGAGATAACACCCCCCCATTACGTCATGCTTCAGAAATGTGGAAAATGGTCCATTTTCAAATGTTTTATTTTTGAACGTCAGTTCACATTTGTAGGTGGATCATCAGTGTTAGAGCTAAAATTAGCATGTTTAAAGTGATTTTCATGCTTCCAGGGGCTCGGGAAATTAATTAAATACCATTTGGAGGCATTTAATGTTCGAGCAAAAACGGCTGATTTTCGACAAAAGAGATAACACCCCCCTATTACGTCATGCTTCAGAAATGTGGAAAATGGTCCGTTTTCAAATGTTTTATTTTTGAACGTCAGTTTACATTTGTAGGTGGATCATCAGTGTTAGAGCTAAAATTAGCATGTTTAATGTGATTTTCATGCTTCCAGGGGCCCTAAACACAAGATTTATGGAATGGTTAAAAGTGCATGAAAATGGCCAATTTACTCACTCTGAGTTCTCAAAAAGGGTTTCTTCACCCCGGGAAGTTAATTAAATACCATTTGGAGGCATTTAATGTTCGAGCAAAAACGGCTGATTTTCGACAAAAGAGATAACACCCCCCCATTACGTCATGCTTCAGAAATGTGGAAAATGGTCCGTTTTCAAATGTTTTATTTTTGAACGTCAGTTCACATTTGTAGGTGGATCATCAGTGTTAGAGCTAAAATTAGCATGTTTAAAGTGATTTTCATGCTTCCAGGGGCTCGGGAAGTTAATTAAATACCATTTGGAGGCATTTAATGTTCGAGCAAAAACGGCTGATTTTCGACAAAAGAGATAACACCCCCCCATTACGTCATGCTTCCGAAATGTGGAAAATGGTCCATTTTCAAATGTTTTATTTTTGAACGTCAGTTCACATTTGTAGGTGGATCATCAGTGTTAGAGCTAAAATTAGCATGTTTAAAGTGATTTTCATGCTTCCAGGGGCTCGGGAAATTAATTAAATACCATTTGGAGGCATTTAATGTTCGAGCAAAAACGGCTGATTTTCGACAAAAGAGATAACACCACCCCATTAGGTCATGCTTCAGAAATGTGGAAAATGGTCCGTTTTCAAATGTTTTATTTTTGAACGTCAGTTCACATTTGTAGGTGGATCATCAGTGTTAGAGCTAAAATTAGCATGTTTAAAGTGATTTTCATGCTTCCAGGGGCTCGGGAAGTGAAATAAATACCATTTGGAGGCATTTAATGTTCGAGCAAAAACGGCAGATTTTCGACAAAAGAGATAACACCCCCCCATTACGTCATGCTTCAGAAATGTGGAAAATGGTCAGTTTTCAAATGTTTTATTTTTGAACGTCAGTTCACATTTGTAGGTGGATCATCAGTGTTAAAGCTAAAATTAGCATGTTTAAAGTGATTTTCATGCTTCCAGGGGCCCTAAACACAAGATTTATGGAATGGTTAAAAGTGCATGAAAATGGCCAATTTACTCACTCTGAGTTCTCAAAAAGGGTTTCTTCACCCCGGGAAGTTAATTAAATACCATTTGGAGGCATTTAATGTTCGAGCAAAAACGGCTGATTTTCGACAAAAGAGATAACACCCCCCCATTACGTCATGCTTCAGAAATGTGGAAAATGGTCCGTTTTCAAAAGTTTTATTTTTGAACGTCAGTTCACATTTGTAGGTGGATCATCAGTGTTAGAGCTAAAATTAGCATGTTTAAAGTGATTTTCATGCTTCCAGGGGCTCGGGAAGTTAATTAAATACCATTTGGAGGCATTTAATGTTCGAGCAAAAACGGCTGATTTTCGACAAAAGAGATAACACCCCCCCATTACGTCATGCTTCAGAAATGTGGAAAATGGTCCATTTTCAAATGTTTTATTTTTGAACGTCAGTTCACATTTGTAGGTGGATCATCAGTGTTAGAGCTAAAATTAGCATGTTTAAAGTGATTTTCATGCTTCCAGGGGCTCGGGAAATTAATTAAATACCATTTGGAGGCATTTAATGTTCGAGCAAAAACGGCTGATTTTCGACAAAAGAGATAACACCCCCCTATTACGTCATGCTTCAGAAATGTGGAAAATGGTCCGTTTTCAAATGTTTTATTTTTGAACGTCAGTTTACATTTGTAGGTGGATCATCAGTGTTAGAGCTAAAATTAGCATGTTTAATGTGATTTTCATGCTTCCAGGGGCCCTAAACACAAGATTTATGGAATGGTTAAAAGTGCATGAAAATGGCCAATTTACTCACTCTGAGTTCTCAAAAAGGGTTTCTTCACCCCGGGAAGTTAATTAAATACCATTTGGAGGCATTTAATGTTCGAGCAAAAACGGCTGATTTTCGATAAAAGAGATAACACCCCCCCATTACGTCATGCTTCAGAAATTTGGAAAATGGTCCGTTTTCAAATGTTTTATTTTTGAACGTCAGTTCACATTTGTAGATGGATCATCAGTGTTAGAGCTAAAATTAGCATGTTTAAAGTGATTTTCATGCTTCCAGGGGCCCTAAACACAAGATTTATGGAATGGTTAAAAGTGCATGAAAATGGCCAATTTACTCACTCTGAGTTCTCAAAAAGGGTTTCTTCACCCCGGGAAGTTAATTAAATACCGTTTGGAGGCATTTAATGTTCGAGCAAAAACGGCTGATTTTCGACAAAAGAGATAACACCCCCCCATTACGTCATGCTTCAGAAATGTGGAAAATGGTCCGTTTTCAAATGTTTTATTTTTGAACGTCATATCACATTTGTAGGTGGATCATCAGTGTTAGAGCTAATATTAGCATGTTTAAAGTGATTTTCATGCTTCCAGGGGCCCTAAACACAAGATTTATGGAATGGTTAAAAGTGCATGAAAATGGCCAATTTACTCACTCTGAGTTCTCAAAAAGGGTTTCTTCACCCCGGGAAGTTAATTAAATACCATTTGGAGGAATTTAATGTTCAAGCAATGACAGCTGATTTTCGACAAAAGAGATAACACCCCCCCATTACGTCATGCTTCAGAAATGTGGAAAATGGTCCGTTTTCAAATGTTTTATTTTTGAACGTCAGTTCACATTTGTAGGTGGATCATCAGTGTTAGAGCTAAAATTAGCATGTTTAAAGTGATTTTCATGCTTCCAGGGGCTCGGGAAGTGAAATAAATACCAATTGGAGGCATTTAATGTTCGAGCAAAAACGGCTGATTTTCGACAAAAGAGATAACACCCCCCCCATTACGTCATGCTTCAGAAATGTGGAAAATGGTCCGTTTTCAAATGTTTTATTTTTGAACGTCAGTTCACATTTGTAGGTGGATCATCAGTGTTAGAGCTAAAATTAGCATGTTTAAAGTGATTTTCATGCTTCCAGGGGCCCTAAACACAAGATTTATGGAATGGTTAAAAGTGCATGAAAATGGCCAATTTACTCACTCTGAGTTCTCAAAAAGGGTTTCTTCACCCCGGGAAGTTAATTAAATACCATTTGGAGGCATTTAATGTTCGAGCAAAAACGGCTGATTTTCGATAAAAGAGATAACACCCCCCCATTACGTCATGCTTCAGAAATGTGGAAAATGGTCCGTTTTCAAATGTTTTATTTTTGAACGTCAGTTCACATTTGTAGGTGGATCATCAGTGTTAGAGCTAAAATTAGCATGTTTAAAGTGATTTTCATGCTTCCAGGGGCCCTAAACACAAGATTTATGGAATGGTTAAAAGTGCATGAAAATGGCCAATTTACTCACTCTGAGTTCTCAAAAAGGGTTTCTTCACCCCGGGAAGTTAATTAAATACCGTTTGGAGGCATTTAATGTTCGAGCAAAAACGGCTGATTTTCGACAAAAGAGATAACACCCCCCCTATTACGTCATGCTTCAGAAATGTGGAAAATGGTCCATTTTCAAATTTTTTATTTTTGAACGTCAGTTCACATTTGTAGGTGGATCATCAGTGTTAGAGCTAAAATTGGCATGTTTAAAGTGATTTTCATGCTTCCAGGGGCTCGGGAAATTAATTAAATACCATTTGGAGGCATTTAATGTTCGAGCAAAAACGGCTGATTTTCGACAAAAGAGATAACACCCCCCCATTACGTCATGCTTCAGAAATGTGGAAAATGGTCCGTTTTCAAATGTTTTATTTTTGAACGTCAGTTCACATTTGTAGGTGGATCATCAGTGTTAGAGCTAAAATTAGCATGTTTAAAGTGATTTTCATGCTTCCAGGGGCCCTAAACACAAGATTTATGGAATGGTTAAAAGTGCATGAAAATGGCCAATTTACTCACTCTGAGTTCTCAAAAAGGGTTTCTTCACCCCGGGAAGTTAATTAAATACCATTTGGAGGCATTTAATGTTCGAGCAAAAACGGCTGATTTTCGATAAAAGAGATAACACCCCCCCATTACGTCATGCTTCAGAAATGTGGAAAATGGTCCGTTTTCAAATGTTTTATTTTTGAACGTCAGTTCACATTTGTAGGTGGATCATCAGTGTTAGAGCTAAAATTAGCATGTTTAAAGTGATTTTCATGCTTCCAGGGGCCCTAAACACAAGATTTATGGAATGGTTAAAAGTGCATGAAAATGGCCAATTTACTCACTCTGAGTTCTCAAAAAGGGTTTCTTCACCCCGGGAAGTTAATTAAATACCGTTTGGAGGCATTTAATGTTCGAGCAAAAACGGCTGATTTTCGACAAAAGAGATAACACCCCCCCTATTACGTCATGCTTCAGAAATGTGGAAAATGGTCCGTTTTCAAATGTTTTATTTTTGAATGTCAGTTCACATTTGTAGGTGGATCATCAGTGTTAGAGCTAAAATTAGCATGTTTAAAGTGATTTTCATGCTTCCAGGGGCCCTAAACACAAGATTTATGGAATGGTTAAAAGTGCATGAAAATGGCCAATTTACTCACTCTGAGTTCTCAAAAAGGGTTTCTTCACCCCGGGAAGTTAATTAAATACCATTTGGAGGCATTTAATGTTCGAGCAAAAACGGCTGATTTTCGACAAAAGAGATAACAACCCCCCATTACGTCATGCTTCAGAAATGTGGAAAATGGTCCGTTTTCAAATGTTTTATTTTTGAACGTCATTTCACATTTGTAGGTGGATCATCAGTGTTAGAGCTAATATTAGCATGTTTAAAGTGATTTTCATGCTTCCAGGGGCCCTAAACACAAGATTTATGGAATGGTTAAAAGTGCATAAAAATGGCCAATTTACTCACTCTGAGTTCTCAAAAAGGGTTTCTTCACCCCGGGAAGTTAATTAAATACCATTTGGAGGCATTTAATGTTCGAGCAAAAACTGCTGATTTTTGACAAAAGAGATAACACCCCCCCATTACGTCATGCTTCAGAAATGTGGAAAATGGTCCGTTTTCAAATGTTTTATTTTTGAACGTCAGTTCACATTTGTAGGTGGATCATCAGTGTTAGAGCTAAAATTAGCATGTTTAAAGTGATTTTCATGCTTCCAGGGGCCCTAAACACAAGATTTATGGAATGGTTAAAAGTGCATGAAAATGGCCAATTTACTCACTCTGAGTTCTCAAAAAGGGTTTCTTCACCCCGGGAAGTTAATTAAATACCATTTGGAGGCATTTAATGTTCGAGCAAAAACTGCTGATTTTCGACAAAAGAGATAACACCCCCCCATTACGTCATGCTTCAGAAATGTGGAAAATGGTCCGTTTTCAAATGTTTTATTTTTGAACGTCAGTTCACATTTGTAGGTGGATCATCAGTGTTAGAGCTAAAATTAGCATGTTTAAAGTGATTTTCATGCTTCCAGGGGCTCGGGAAGTTAATTAAATACCATTTGGAGGCATTTAATGTTCGAGCAAAAACGGCTGATTTTCGACAAAAGAGATAACAACCCCCCATTACGTCATGCTTCAGAAATGTGGAAAATGGTCCGTTTTCAAATGTTTTATTTTTGAACGTCAGTTCACATTTTAGGTGGATCACCAGTGTTAAAGCTAAAATTAGCATGTTTAAAGTGATTTTCATGCTTCCAGGGGCCCTAAACACAAGATTTATGGAATGGTTAAAAGTGCATGAAAATGGCCAATTTACTCACTCTGAGTTCTCAAAAAGGGTTTCTTCACCCCGGGAAGTTAATTAAATACCATTTGGAGGCATTTAATGTTCGAGCAAAAACGGCTGATTTTCGACAAAAGAGATAACACCCCCCCATTACGTCATGCTTCAGAAATGTGAAAATGGTCCGTTTTCAAATGTTTTATTTTTGAACGTCAGTTCACATTTGTAGGTGGATCATCAGTGTTAGAGCTAAAATTAGCATGTTTAAAGTGATTTTCATGCTTCCAGGGGCTCGGGAAGTTAATTAAATACCATTTGGAGGCATTTAATGTTCGAGCAAATACGGCTGATTTTCGACAAAAGAGATAACACCCCCCCATTACGTCATGCTTCAGAAATGTGGAAAATGGTCCGTTTTCAAATGTTTTATTTTTGAACGTCAGTTCACATTTGTAGGTGGATCATCAGTGTTAGAGCTAAAATTAGCATGTTTAAAGAGATTTTCATGCTTCCAGGGGCTCGGGAAGTGAAATAAATACCATTTGGAGGCATTTAATGTTCGAGCAAAAACGGCAGATTTTCGACAAAAGAGATAACACCCCCCCATTACGTCATGCTTCAGAAATGTGGAAAATGGTCCGTTTTCAAATGTTTTATTTTTGAACGTCAGTTCACATTTGTAGGTGGATCATCAGTGTTAGAGCTAAAATTAGCATGTTTAAAGTGATTTTCATGCTTCCAGGGGCTCGGGAAATTAATTAAATACCATTTGGAGGCATTTAATGTTCGAGCAAAAACGGCTGATTTTCGACAAAAGAGATAACACCCCCCCATTACGTCATGCTTCAGAAATGTGGAAAATGGTCCGTTTTCAAATGTTTTATTTTTGAACGTCAGTTCACATTTGTAGGTGGATCATCAGTGTTAGAGGTAAAATTAGCATGTTTAAAGTGATTTTCATGCTTCCAGGGGCCCTAAACACAAGATTTATGGAATGGTTAAAAGTGCATGAAAATGGCCAATTTACTCACTCTGAGTTCTCAAAAAGGGTTTCTTCACCCCGGGAAGTTAATTAAATACTATTTGGAGGCATTTAATGTTCGAGCAAAAACGGCTGATTTTCGATAAAAGAGATAACACCCACCCATTACATCATGCTTCAGAAATGTGGAAAATGGTCCGTTTTCAAATGTTTTATTTTTGAACGTCATTTCACATTTGTAGGTGGATCATCAGTGTTAGAGCTAATATTAGCATGTTTAAAGTGATTTTCATGCTTCCAGGGGCCCTAAACACAAGATTTATGGAATGGTTAAAAGTGCATGAAAATGGCCAATTTACTCACTCTGAGTTCTCAAAAAGGGTTTCTTCACCCCGGGAAGTTAATTAAATACCATTTGGAGGAATTTAATGTTCAAGCAATGACAGCTGATTTTCGACAAAAGAGATAACACCCCCCCATTACGTCATGCTTCAGAAATGTGGAAAATGGTCCGTTTTCAAATGTTTTATTTTTGAACGTCAGTTCACATTTGTAGGTGGATCATCAGTGTTAGAGCTAAAATTAGCATGTTTAAAGTGATTTTCATGCTTCCAGGGGCTCGGGAAGTGAAATAAATACCATTTGGAGGCATTTAATGTTCGAGCAAAAACGGCTGATTTTCGACAAAAGAGATAACACCCCCCCCCCCCATTACGTCATGCTTCAGAAATGTGGAAAATGGTCCGTTTTCAAATGTTTTATTTTTGAACGTCAGTTCACATTTGTAGGTGGATCATCAGTGTTAGAGCTAAAATTAGCATGTTTAAAGTGATTTTCATGCTTCCAGGGGCTCGGGAAGTTAATTAAATACCATTTGGAGGCATTTAATGTTCGAGCAAAAACGGCTGATTTTCGACAAAAGAGATAACACCCCCCCATTACGTCATGCTTCAGAAATGTGGAAAATGGTCCGTTTTCAAATGTTTTATTTTTGAACGTCAGTTCACATTTGTAGGTGGATCATCAGTGTTAGAGCTAAAATTAGCATGTTTAAAGTGATTTTCATGCTTCCAGGGGCCCTAAACACAAGATTTATGGAATGGTTAAAAGTGCATGAAAATGGCCAATTTACTCACTCTGAGTTCTCAAAAAGGGTTTCTTCACCCCGGGAAGTTAATTAAATACCATTTGGAGGCATTTAATGTTCAAGCAATGACAGCTGATTTTCGACAAAAGAGATAACACCCCCCCATTACGTCATGCTTCAGAAATGAGGAAAATGGTCCGTTTTCAAATGTTTTATTTTTGAACGTCAGTTCACATTTGTAGGTGGATCATCAGTGTTAGAGCTAAAATTAGCATGTTTAAAGTGATTTTCATGCTTCCAGGGGCTCGGGAAGTGAAATAAATACCATTTGGAGGCATTTAATGTTCGAGCAAAAACTGCAGATTTTCGACAAAAGAGATAACACCCCCCCATTACGTCATGCTTCAGAAATGTGGAAAATGGTCCGTTTTCAAATGTTTTATTTTTGAACGTCAGTTCACATTTGTAGGTGGATCATCAGTGTTAGAGCTAAAATTAGCATGTTTAAAGTGTTTTTCATGCTTCCAGGGGCCCTAAACACAAGATTTATGGAATGGTTAAAAGTGCATGAAAATGGCCAATTTACTCACTCTGAGTTCTCAAAAAGGGTTTCTTCACCCCGGGAAGTTAATTAAATACCATTTGGAGGCATTTAATGTTCGAGCAAAAACGGCTGATTTTCGACAAAAAAGATAACACCACCCCATTACGTCATGCTTCAGAAATGTGGAAAATGGTCCGTTTTCAAATGTTTTATTTTTGAACGTCAGTTCACATTTGTAGGTGGATCATCAGTGTTAGAGCTAAAATTAGCATGTTTAAAGTGATTTTCATGCTTCCAGGGGCTCGGGAAGTGAAATAAATACCATTTGGAGGCATTTAATGTTCGAGCAAAAACTGCAGATTTTCGACAAAAGAGATAACACCCCCCATTACGTCATGCTTCAGAAATGTGGAAAATGGTCAGTTTTCAAATGTTTTATTTTTGAACGTCAGTTCACATTTGTAGGTGGATTATCAGTGTTAAAGCTAAAATTAGCATGTTTAAAGTGATTTTCATGCTTCCAGGGGCCCTAAACACAAGATTTATGGAATGGTGAAAAGTGCATGAAAATGGCCAATTTACTCACTCTGAGTTCTCAAAAAGGGTTTCTTCACCCCGGGAAGTTAATTAAATACCATTTGGAGGCATTTAATGTTCGAGCAAAAACGGCTGATTTTCGACAAAAGAGATAACACCCCCCCATTACGTCATGCTTCAGAAATGTGGAAAATGGTCCGTTTTCAAATGTTTTATTTTTGAACGTCAGTTCACATTTGTAGGTGGATCATCAGTGTTAGAGCTAAAATTAGCATGTTTAAAGTGATTTTCATGCTTCCAGGGGCTCGGGAAGTTAATTAAATACCATTTGGAGGCATTTAATGTTCGAGCAAAAACGGCTGATTTTCGACAAAAGAGATAACACCCCCCCATTACGTCATGCTTCAGAAATGTGGAAAATGGTCCATTTTCAAATGTTTTATTTTTGAACGTCAGTTCACATTTGTAGGTGGATCATCAGTGTTAGAGCTAAAATTAGCATGTTTAAAGTGATTTTCATGCTTCCAGGGGCTCGGGAAATTAATTAAATACCATTTGGAGGCATTTAATGTTCGAGCAAAAACGGCTGATTTTCGACAAAAGAGATAACACCCCCCTATTACGTCATGCTTCAGAAATGTGGAAAATGGTCCGTTTTCAAATGTTTTATTTTTGAACGTCAGTTTACATTTGTAGGTGGATCATCAGTGTTAGAGCTAAAATTAGCATGTTTAATGTGATTTTCATGCTTCCAGGGGCCCTAAACACAAGATTTATGGAATGGTTAAAAGTGCATGAAAATGGCCAATTTACTCACTCTGAGTTCTCAAAAAGGGTTTCTTCACCCCGGGAAGTTAATTAAATACCATTTGGAGGCATTTAATGTTCGAGCAAAAACGGCTGATTTTCGACAAAAGAGATAACACCCCCCCATTACGTCATGCTTCAGAAATGTGGAAAATGGTCCGTTTTCAAATGTTTTATTTTTGAACGTCAGTTCACATTTGTAGGTGGATCATCAGTGTTAGAGCTAAAATTAGCATGTTTAAAGTGATTTTCATGCTTCCAGGGGCTCGGGAAGTTAATTAAATACCATTTGGAGGCATTTAATGTTCGAGCAAAAACGGCTGATTTTCGACAAAAGAGATAACACCCCCCCATTACGTCATGCTTCCGAAATGTGGAAAATGGTCCATTTTCAAATGTTTTATTTTTGAACGTCAGTTCACATTTGTAGGTGGATCATCAGTGTTAGAGCTAAAATTAGCATGTTTAAAGTGATTTTCATGCTTCCAGGGGCTCGGGAAATTAATTAAATACCATTTGGAGGCATTTAATGTTCGAGCAAAAACGGCTGATTTTCGACAAAAGAGATAACACCACCCCATTACGTCATGCTTCAGAAATGTGGAAAATGGTCCGTTTTCAAATGTTTTATTTTTGAACGTCAGTTCACATTTGTAGGTGGATCATCAGTGTTAGAGCTAAAATTAGCATGTTTAAAGTGATTTTCATGCTTCCAGGGGCTCGGGAAGTGAAATAAATACCATTTGGAGGCATTTAATGTTCGAGCAAAAACGGCAGATTTTCGACAAAAGAGATAACACCCCCCCATTACGTCATGCTTCAGAAATGTGGAAAATGGTCAGTTTTCAAATGTTTTATTTTTGAACGTCAGTTCACATTTGTAGGTGGATCATCAGTGTTAAAGCTAAAATTAGCATGTTTAAAGTGATTTTCATGCTTCCAGGGGCCCTAAACACAAGATTTATGGAATGGTTAAAAGTGCATGAAAATGGCCAATTTACTCACTCTGAGTTCTCAAAAAGGGTTTCTTCACCCCGGGAAGTTAATTAAATACCATTTGGAGGCATTTAATGTTCGAGCAAAAACGGCTGATTTTCGACAAAAGAGATAACACCCCCCCATTACGTCATGCTTCAGAAATGTGGAAAATGGTCCGTTTTCAAAAGTTTTATTTTTGAACGTCAGTTCACATTTGTAGGTGGATCATCAGTGTTAGAGCTAAAATTAGCATGTTTAAAGTGATTTTCATGCTTCCAGGGGCCCTAAACACAAGATTTATGGAATGGTTAAAAGTGCATGAAAATGGCCAATTTACTCACTCTGAGTTCTCAAAAAGGGTTTCTTCACCCCGGGAAGTTAATTAAATACCATTTGGAGGCATTTAATGTTCGAGCAAAAACGGCTGATTTTCGACAAAAGAGATAACACCCCCCCATTACGTCATGCTTCAGAAATGTGGAAAATGGTCCATTTTCAAATGTTTTATTTTTGAACGTCAGTTCACATTTGTAGGTGGATCATCAGTGTTAGAGCTAAAATTAGCATGTTTAAAGTGATTTTCATGCTTCCAGGGGCTCGGGAAATTAATTAAATACCATTTGGAGGCATTTAATGTTCGAGCAAAAACGGCTGATTTTCGACAAAAGAGATAACACCCCCCTATTACGTCATGCTTCAGAAATGTGGAAAATGGTCCGTTTTCAAATGTTTTATTTTTGAACGTCAGTTTACATTTGTAGGTGGATCATCAGTGTTAGAGCTAAAATTCGCATGTTTAATGTGATTTTCATGCTTCCAGGGGCCCTAAACACAAGATTTATGGAATGGTTAAAAGTGCATGAAAATGGCCAATTTACTCACTCTGAGTTCTCAAAAAGGGTTTCTTCACCCCGGGAAGTTAATTAAATACCATTTGGAGGCATTTAATGTTCGAGCAAAAACGGCTGATTTTCGATAAAAGAGATAACACCCCCCCATTACGTCATGCTTCAGAAATTTGGAAAATGGTCCGTTTTCAAATGTTTTATTTTTGAACGTCAGTTCACATTTGTAGGTGGATCATCAGTGTTAGAGCTAAAATTAGCATGTTTAAAGTGATTTTCATGCTTCCAGGGGCCCTAAACACAAGATTTATGGAATGGTTAAAAGTGCATGAAAATGGCCAATTTACTCACTCTGAGTTCTCAAAAAGGGTTTCTTCACCCCGGGAAGTTAATTAAATACCGTTTGGAGGCATTTAATGTTCGAGCAAAAACGGCTGATTTTCGACAAAAGAGATAACACCCCCCCATTACGTCATGCTTCAGAAATGTGGAAAATGGTCCGTTTTCAAATGTTTTATTTTTGAACGTCATATCACATTTGTAGGTGGATCATCAGTGTTAGAGCTAATATTAGCATGTTTAAAGTGATTTTCATGCTTCCAGGGGCCCTAAACACAAGATTTATGGAATGGTTAAAAGTGCATGAAAATGGCCAATTTACTCACTCTGAGTTCTCAAAAAGGGTTTCTTCACCCCGGGAAGTTAATTAAATACCATTTGGAGGAATTTAATGTTCAAGCAATGACAGCTGATTTTCGACAAAAGAGATAACACCCCCCCATTACGTCATGCTTCAGAAATGTGGAAAATGGTCCGTTTTCAAATGTTTTATTTTTGAACGTCAGTTCACATTTGTAGGTGGATCATCAGTGTTAGAGCTAAAATTAGCATGTTTAAAGTGATTTTCATGCTTCCAGGGGCTCGGGAAGTGAAATAAATACCATTTGGAGGCATTTAATGTTCGAGCAAAAACTGCAGATTTTCGACAAAAGAGATAACACCCCCCCCATTACGTCATGCTTCAGAAATGTGGAAAATGGTCCGTTTTCAAATGTTTTATTTTTGAACGTCAGTTCACATTTGTAGGTGGATCATCAGTGTTAGAGCTAAAATTAGCATGTTTAAAGTGTTTTTCATGCTTCCAGGGGCCCTAAACACAAGATTTATGGAATGGTTAAAAGTGCATGAAAATGGCCAATTTACTCACTCTGAGTTCTCAAAAAGGGTTTCTTCACCCCGGGAAGTTAATTAAATACCATTTGGAGGCATTTAATGTTCGAGCAAAAACGGCTGATTTTCGACAAAAAAGATAACACCACCCCATTACGTCATGCTTCAGAAATGTGGAAAATGGTCCGTTTTCAAATGTTTTATTTTTGAACGTCAGTTCACATTTGTAGGTGGATCATCAGTGTTAGAGCTAAAATTAGCATGTTTAAAGTGATTTTCATGCTTCCAGGGGCTCGGGAAGTGAAATAAATACCATTTGGAGGCATTTAATGTTCGAGCAAAAACTGCAGATTTTCGACAAAAGAGATAACACCCCCCCATTACGTCATGCTTCAGAAATGTGGAAAATGGTCAGTTTTCAAATGTTTTATTTTTGAACGTCAGTTCACATTTGTAGGTGGATTATCAGTGTTAAAGCTAAAATTAGCATGTTTAAAGTGATTTTCATGCTTCCAGGGGCCCTAAACACAAGATTTATGGAATGGTGAAAAGTGCATGAAAATGGCCAATTTACTCACTCTGAGTTCTCAAAAAGGGTTTCTTCACCCCGGGAAGTTAATTAAATACCATTTGGAGGCATTTAATGTTCGAGCAAAAACGGCTGATTTTCGACAAAAGAGATAACACCCCCCCATTACGTCATGCTTCAGAAATGTGGAAAATGGTCCGTTTTCAAATGTTTTATTTTTGAACGTCAGTTCACATTTGTAGGTGGATCATCAGTGTTAGAGCTAAAATTAGCATGTTTAAAGTGATTTTCATGCTTCCAGGGGCTCGGGAAGTTAATTAAATACCATTTGGAGGCATTTAATGTTCGAGCAAAAACGGCTGATTTTCGACAAAAGAGATAACACCCCCCCATTACGTCATGCTTCAGAAATGTGGAAAATGGTCCATTTTCAAATGTTTTATTTTTGAACGTCAGTTCACATTTGTAGGTGGATCATCAGTGTTAGAGCTAAAATTAGCATGTTTAAAGTGATTTTCATGCTTCCAGGGGCTCGGGAAATTAATTAAATACCATTTGGAGGCATTTAATGTTCGAGCAAAAACGGCTGATTTTCGACAAAAGAGATAACACCCCCCTATTACGTCATGCTTCAGAAATGTGGAAAATGGTCCGTTTTCAAATGTTTTATTTTTGAACGTCAGTTTACATTTGTAGGTGGATCATCAGTGTTAGAGCTAAAATTAGCATGTTTAATGTGATTTTCATGCTTCCAGGGGCCCTAAACACAAGATTTATGGAATGGTTAAAAGTGCATGAAAATGGCCAATTTACTCACTCTGAGTTCTCAAAAAGGGTTTCTTCACCCCGGGAAGTTAATTAAATACCATTTGGAGGCATTTAATGTTCGAGCAAAAACGGCTGATTTTCGACAAAAGAGATAACACCCCCCCATTACGTCATGCTTCAGAAATGTGGAAAATGGTCCGTTTTCAAATGTTTTATTTTTGAACGTCAGTTCACATTTGTAGGTGGATCATCAGTGTTAGAGCTAAAATTAGCATGTTTAAAGTGATTTTCATGCTTCCAGGGGCTCGGGAAGTTAATTAAATACCATTTGGAGGCATTTAATGTTCGAGCAAAAACGGCTGATTTTCGACAAAAGAGATAACACCCCCCCATTACGTCATGCTTCCGAAATGTGGAAAATGGTCCATTTTCAAATGTTTTATTTTTGAACGTCAGTTCACATTTGTAGGTGGATCATCAGTGTTAGAGCTAAAATTAGCATGTTTAAAGTGATTTTCATGCTTCCAGGGGCTCGGGAAATTAATTAAATACCATTTGGAGGCATTTAATGTTCGAGCAAAAACGGCTGATTTTCGACAAAAGAGATAACACCACCCCATTAGGTCATGCTTCAGAAATGTGGAAAATGGTCCGTTTTCAAATGTTTTATTTTTGAACGTCAGTTCACATTTGTAGGTGGATCATCAGTGTTAGAGCTAAAATTAGCATGTTTAAAGTGATTTTCATGCTTCCAGGGGCTCGGGAAGTGAAATAAATACCATTTGGAGGCATTTAATGTTCGAGCAAAAACGGCAGATTTTCGACAAAAGAGATAACACCCCCCCATTACGTCATGCTTCAGAAATGTGGAAAATGGTCAGTTTTCAAATGTTTTATTTTTGAACGTCAGTTCACATTTGTAGGTGGATCATCAGTGTTAAAGCTAAAATTAGCATGTTTAAAGTGATTTTCATGCTTCCAGGGGCCCTAAACACAAGATTTATGGAATGGTTAAAAGTGCATGAAAATGGCCAATTTACTCACTCTGAGTTCTCAAAAAGGGTTTCTTCACCCCGGGAAGTTAATTAAATACCATTTGGAGGCATTTAATGTTCGAGCAAAAACGGCTGATTTTCGACAAAAGAGATAACACCCCCCCATTACGTCATGCTTCAGAAATGTGGAAAATGGTCCGTTTTCAAAAAATTTATTTTTGAACGTCAGTTCACATTTGTAGGTGGATCATCAGTGTTAGAGCTAAAATTAGCATGTTTAAAGTGATTTTCATGCTTCCAGGGGCTCGGGAAGTTAATTAAATACCATTTGGAGGCATTTAATGTTCGAGCAAAAACGGCTGATTTTCGACAAAAGAGATAACACCCCCCCATTACGTCATGCTTCAGAAATGTGGAAAATGGTCCATTTTCAAATGTTTTATTTTTGAACGTCAGTTCACATTTGTAGGTGGATCATCAGTGTTAGAGCTAAAATTAGCATGTTTAAAGTGATTTTCATGCTTCCAGGGGCTCGGGAAATTAATTAAATACCATTTGGAGGCATTTAATGTTCGAGCAAAAACGGCTGATTTTCGACAAAAGAGATAACACCCCCCTATTACGTCATGCTTCAGAAATGTGGAAAATGGTCCGTTTTCAAATGTTTTATTTTTGAACTTCAGTTTACATTTGTAGGTGGATCATCAGTGTTAGAGCTAAAATTAGCATGTTTAATGTGATTTTCATGCTTCCAGGGGCCCTAAACACAAGATTTATGGAATGGTTAAAAGTGCATGAAAATGGCCAATTTACTCACTCTGAGTTCTCAAAAAGGGTTTCTTCACCCCGGGAAGTTAATTAAATACCATTTGGAGGCATTTAATGTTCGAGCAAAAACGGCTGATTTTCGATAAAAGAGATAACACCCCCCCATTACGTCATGCTTCAGAAATTTGGAAAATGGTCCGTTTTCAAATGTTTTATTTTTGAACGTCAGTTCACATTTGTAGATGGATCATCAGTGTTAGAGCTAAAATTAGCATGTTTAAAGTGATTTTCATGCTTCCAGGGGCCCTAAACACAAGATTTATGGAATGGTTAAAAGTGCATGAAAATGGCCAATTTACTCACTCTGAGTTCTCAAAAAGGGTTTCTTCACCCCGGGAAGTTAATTAAATACCGTTTGGAGGCATTTAATGTTCGAGCAAAAACGGCTGATTTTCGACAAAAGAGATAACACCCCCCCATTACGTCATGCTTCAGAAATGTGGAAAATGGTCCGTTTTCAAATGTTTTATTTTTGAACGTCATATCACATTTGTAGGTGGATCATCAGTGTTAGAGCTAATATTAGCATGTTTAAAGTGATTTTCATGCTTCCAGGGGCCCTAAACACAAGATTTATGGAATGGTTAAAAGTGCATGAAAATGGCCAATTTACTCACTCTGAGTTCTCAAAAAGGATTTCTTCACCCCGGGAAGTTAATTAAATACCATTTGGAGGAATTTAATGTTCAAGCAATGACAGCTGATTTTCGACAAAAGAGATAACACCCCCCCATTACGTCATGCTTCAGAAATGTGGAAAATGGTCCGTTTTCAAATGTTTTATTTTTGAACGTCAGTTCACATTTGTAGGTGGATCATCAGTGTTAGAGCTAAAATTAGCATGTTTAAAGTGATTTTCATGCTTCCAGGGGCTCGGGAAGTGAAATAAATACCAATTGGAGGCATTTAATGTTCGAGCAAAAACGGCTGATTTTCGACAAAAGAGATAACACCCCCCCCATTACGTCATGCTTCAGAAATGTGGAAAATGGTCCGTTTTCAAATGTTTTATTTTTGAACGTCAGTTCACATTTGTAGGTGGATCATCAGTGTTAGAGCTAAAATTAGCATGTTTAAAGTGATTTTCATGCTTCCAGGGGCCCTAAACACAAGATTTATGGAATGGTTAAAAGTGCATGAAAATGGCCAATTTACTCACTCTGAGTTCTCAAAAAGGGTTTCTTCACCCCGGGAAGTTAATTAAATACCATTTGGAGGCATTTAATGTTCGAGCAAAAACGGCTGATTTTCGATAAAAGAGATAACACCCCCCCATTACGTCATGCTTCAGAAATGTGGAAAATGGTCCGTTTTCAAATGTTTTATTTTTGAACGTCAGTTCACATTTGTAGGTGGATCATCAGTGTTAGAGCTAAAATTAGCATGTTTAAAGTGATTTTCATGCTTCCAGGGGCCCTAAACACAACATTTATGGAATGGTTAAAAGTGCATGAAAATGGCCAATTTACTCACTCTGAGTTCTCAAAAAGGGTTTCTTCACCCCGGGAAGTTAATTAAATACCGTTTGGAGGCATTTAATGTTCGAGCAAAAACGGCTGATTTTCGACAAAAGAGATAACACCTCCCCTATTACGTCATGCTTCAGAAATGTGGAAAATGGTCCATTTTCAAATTTTTTATTTTTGAACGTCAGTTCACATTTGTAGGTGGATCATCAGTGTTAGAGCTAAAATTGGCATGTTTAAAGTGATTTTCATGCTTCCAGGGGCTCGGGAAATTAATTAAATACCATTTGGAGGCATTTAATGTTCGAGCAAAAACGGCTGATTTTCGACAAAAGAGATAACACCCCCCCATTACGTCATGCTTCAGAAATGTGGAAAATGGTCCGTTTTCAAATGTTTTATTTTTGAACGTCAGTTCACATTTGTAGGTGGATCATCAGTGTTAGAGCTAAAATTAGCATGTTTAAAGTGATTTTCATGCTTCCAGGGGCCCTAAACACAAGATTTATGGAATGGTTAAAAGTGCATGAAAATGGCCAATTTACTCACTCTGAGTTCTCAAAAAGGGTTTCTTCACCCCGGGAAGTTAATTAAATACCATTTGGAGGCATTTAATGTTCGAGCAAAAACGGCTGATTTTCGATAAAAGAGATAACACCCCCCCATTACGTCATGCTTCAGAAATGTGGAAAATGGTCCGTTTTCAAATGTTTTATTTTTGAACGTCAGTTCACATTTGTAGGTGGATCATCAGTGTTAGAGCTAAAATTAGCATGTTTAAAGTGATTTTCATGCTTCCAGGGGCCCTAAACACAAGATTTATGGAATGGTTAAAAGTGCATGAAAATGGCCAATTTACTCACTCTGAGTTCTCAAAAAGGGTTTCTTCACCCCGGGAAGTTAATTAAATACCGTTTGGAGGCATTTAATGTTCGAGCAAAAACGGCTGATTTTCGACAAAAGAGATAACACCCCCCCTATTACGTCATGCTTCAGAAATGTGGAAAATGGTCCGTTTTCAAATGTTTTATTTTTGAATGTCAGTTCACATTTGTAGGTGGATCATCAGTGTTAGAGCTAAAATTAGCATGTTTAAAGTGATTTTCATGCTTCCAGGGGCCCTAAACACAAGATTTATGGAATGGTTAAAAGTGCATGAAAATGGCCAATTTACTCACTCTGAGTTCTCAAAAAGGGTTTCTTCACCCCGGGAAGTTAATTAAATACCATTTGGAGGCATTTAATGTTCGAGCAAAAACGGCTGATTTTCGACAAAAGAGATAACAACCCCCCATTACGTCATGCTTCAGAAATGTGGAAAATGGTCCGTTTTCAAATGTTTTATTTTTGAACGTCATTTCACATTTGTAGGTGGATCATCAGTGTTAGAGCTAATATTAGCATGTTTAAAGTGATTTTCATGCTTCCAGGGGCCCTAAACACAAGATTTATGGAATGGTTAAAAGTGCATGAAAATGGCCAATTTACTCACTCTGAGTTCTCAAAAAGGGTTTCTTCACCCCGGGAAGTTAATTAAATACCATTTGGAGGCATTTAATGTTCGAGCAAAAACTGCTGATTTTTGACAAAAGAGATAACACCCCCCCATTACGTCATGCTTCAGAAATGTGGAAAATGGTCCGTTTTCAAATGTTTTATTTTTGAACGTCAGTTCACATTTGTAGGTGGATCATCAGTGTTAGAGCTAAAATTAGCATGTTTAAAGTGATTTTCATGCTTCCAGGGGCCCTAAACACAAGATTTATGGAATGGTTAAAAGTGCATGAAAATGGCCAATTTACTCACTCTGAGTTCTCAAAAAGGGTTTCTTCACCCCGGGAAGTTAATTAAATACCATTTGGAGGCATTTAATGTTCGAGCAAAAACTGCTGATTTTCGACAAAAGAGATAACACCCCCCCATTACGTCATGCTTCAGAAATGTGGAAAATGGTCCGTTTTCAAATGTTTTATTTTTGAACGTCAGTTCACATTTGTAGGTGGATCATCAGTGTTAGAGCTAAAATTAGCATGTTTAAAGTGATTTTCATGCTTCCAGGGGCTCGGGAAGTTAATTAAATACCATTTGGAGGCATTTAATGTTCGAGCAAAAACGGCTGATTTTCGACAAAAGAGATAACAACCCCCCATTACGTCATGCTTCAGAAATGTGGAAAATGGTCCGTTTTCAAATGTTTTATTTTTGAACGTCAGTTCACATTTGTAGGTGGATCACCAGTGTTAAAGCTAAAATTAGCATGTTTAAAGTGATTTTCATGCTTCCAGGGGCCCTAAACACAAGATTTATGGAATGGTTAAAAGTGCATGAAAATGGCCAATTTACTCACTCTGAGTTCTCAAAAAGGGTTTCTTCACCCCGGGAAGTTAATTAAATACCATTTGGAGGCATTTAATGTTCGAGCAAAAACGGCTGATTTTCGACAAAAGAGATAACACCCCCCCATTACGTCATGCTTCAGAAATGTGAAAATGGTCCGTTTTCAAATGTTTTATTTTTGAACGTCAGTTCACATTTGTAGGTGGATCATCAGTGTTAGAGCTAAAATTAGCATGTTTAAAGTGATTTTCATGCTTCCAGGGGCTCGGGAAGTTAATTAAATACCATTTGGAGGCATTTAATGTTCGAGCAAATACGGCTGATTTTCGACAAAAGAGATAACACCCCCCCATTACGTCATGCTTCAGAAATGTGGAAAATGGTCCGTTTTCAAATGTTTTATTTTTGAACGTCAGTTCACATTTGTAGGTGGATCATCAGTGTTAGAGCTAAAATTAGCATGTTTAAAGAGATTTTCATGCTTCCAGGGGCTCGGGAAGTGAAATAAATACCATTTGGAGGCATTTAATGTTCGAGCAAAAACGGCAGATTTTCGACAAAAGAGATAACACCCCCCCATTACGTCATGCTTCAGAAATGTGGAAAATGGTCCGTTTTCAAATGTTTTATTTTTGAACGTCAGTTCACATTTGTAGGTGGATCATCAGTGTTAGAGCTAAAATTAGCATGTTTAAAGTGATTTTCATGCTTCCAGGGGCTCGGGAAATTAATTAAATACCATTTGGAGGCATTTAATGTTCGAGCAAAAACGGCTGATTTTCGACAAAAGAGATAACACCCCCCCATTACGTCATGCTTCAGAAATGTGGAAAATGGTCCGTTTTCAAATGTTTTATTTTTGAACGTCAGTTCACATTTGTAGGTGGATCATCAGTGTTAGAGGTAAAATTAGCATGTTTAAAGTGATTTTGATGCTTCCAGGGGCCCTAAACACAAGATTTATGGAATGGTTAAAAGTGCATGAAAATGGCCAATTTACTCACTCTGAGTTCTCAAAAAGGGTTTCTTCACCCCGGGAAGTTAATTAAATACTATTTGGAGGCATTTAATGTTCGAGCAAAAACGGCTGATTTTCGATAAAAGAGATAACACCCACCCATTACATCATGCTTCAGAAATGTGGAAAATGGTCCGTTTTCAAATGTTTTATTTTTGAACGTCATTTCACATTTGTAGGTGGATCATCAGTGTTAGAGCTAATATTAGCATGTTTAAAGTGATTTTCATGCTTCCAGGGGCCCTAAACACAAGATTTATGGAATGGTTAAAAGTGCATGAAAATGGCCAATTTACTCACTCTGAGTTCTCAAAAAGGGTTTCTTCACCCCGGGAAGTTAATTAAATACCATTTGGAGGAATTTAATGTTCAAGCAATGACAGCTGATTTTCGACAAAAGAGATAACACCCCCCCATTACGTCATGCTTCAGAAATGTGGAAAATGGTCCGTTTTCAAATGTTTTATTTTTGAACGTCAGTTCACATTTGTAGGTGGATCATCAGTGTTAGAGCTAAAATTAGCATGTTTAAAGTGATTTTCATGCTTCCAGGGGCTCGGGAAGTGAAATAAATACCATTTGGAGGCATTTAATGTTCGAGCAAAAACGGCTGATTTTCGACAAAAGAGATAACACCCCCCCCCATTACGTCATGCTTCAGAAATGTGGAAAATGGTCCGTTTTCAAATGTTTTATTTTTGAACGTCATTTCACATTTGTAGGTGGATCATCAGTGTTAGAGCTAATATTAGCATGTTTAAAGTGATTTTCATGCTTCCAGGGGCCCTAAACACAAGATTTATGGAATGGTTAAAAGTGCATGAAAATGGCCAATTTACTCACTCTGAGTTCTCAAAAAGGGTTTCTTCCCCCCGGGAAGTTAATTAAATACCATTTGGAGGAATTTAATGTTCGAGCAATGACAGCTGATTTTCGACAAAAGAGATAACACCCCCCCATTACGTCATGCTTCAGAAATGTGGAAAATGGTCCGTTTTCAAATGTTTTATTTTTGAACGTCAGTTCACATTTGTAGGTGGATCATCAGTGTTAGAGCTAAAATTAGCATGTTTAAAGTGATTTTCATGCTTCCAGGGGCTCGGGAAGTGAAATAAATACCATTTGGAGGCATTTAATGTTCGAGCAAAAACGGCTGATTTTCGACAAAAGAGATAACACCCCCCCCCATTACATCATGCTTCAGAAATGTGGAAAATGGTCAATTTTCAAATTTTTTATTTTTGAACGTCAGTTCACATTTGTAGGTGGATCATCAGTGTTAGAGCTAAAATTGGCATGTTTAAAGTGATTTTCATGCTTCCAGGGGCTCGGGAAATTAATTAAATACCATTTGGAGGCATTTAATGTTCGAGCAAAAACGGCTGATTTTCGACAAAAGAGATAACACCCCCCCATTACGTCATGCTTCAGAAATGTGGAAAATGGTCTGTTTTCAAATGTTTTATTTTTGAACGTCAGTTCACATTTGTAGGTGGATCATCAGTGTTAGAGCTAAAATTAGCATGTTTAAAGTGATTTTCATGCTTCCAGGGGCCCTAAACACAAGATTTATGGAATGGTTAAAAGTGCATGAAAATGGCCAATTTACTCACTCTGAGTTCTCAAAAAGGGTTTCTTCACCCCGGGAAGTTAATTAAATACCATTTGGAGGCATTTAATGTTCGAGCAAAAACGGCTGATTTTCGATAAAAGAGATAACACCCCCCCATTACGTCATGCTTCAGAAATGTGGAAAATGGTCCATTTTCAAATGTTTTATTTTTGAACGTCAGTTCACATTTGTAGGTGGATCATCAGTGTTAGAGCTAAAATTAGCATGTTTAAAGTGATTTTCATGCTTCCAGGGGCCCTAAACACAAGCTTTATGGAATGGTTAAAAGTGCATGAAAATGGCCAATTTACTCACTCTGAGTTCTCAAAAAGGGTTTCTTCACCCCGGGAAGTTAATTAAATACCGTTTGGAGGCATTTAATGTTCGAGCAAAAACGGCTGATTTTCGACAAAAGAGATAACACCCCCCCCATTACGTCATGCTTCAGAAATGTGGAAAATGGTCCGTTTTCAAATGTTTTATTTTTGAATGTCAGTTCACATTTGTAGGTGGATCATCAGTGTTAGAGCTAAAATTAGCATGTTTAAAGTGATTTTCATGCTTCCAGGGGCCCTAAACACAAGATTTATGGAATGGTTAAAAGTGCATGAAAATGGCCAATTTACTCACTCTGAGTTCTCAAAAAGGGTTTCTTCACCCCGGGAAGTTAATTAAATACCATTTGGAGGCATTTAATGTTCGAGCAAAAACGGCTGATTTTCGACAAAAGAGATAACACCCCCCCATTACGTCATGCTTCAGAAATGTGGAAAATGGTCCGTTTTCAAATGTTTTATTTTTTAACGTCAGTTCACATTTGTAGGTGGATCATCAGTGTTAGAGCTAAAATTAGCATGTTTAAAGTGATTTTCATGCTTCCAGGGGCCCAAAACACAAGATTCATGGAATGGTTAAAAGTGCATGAAAATGGCCAATTTACTCACTCTGAGTTCTCAAAAAGGGTTTCTTCACCCCGGGAAGTTAATTAAATACCATTTGGAGGAATTTAATGTTCAAGCAATGACAGCTGATTTTCGACAAAAGAGATAACACCCCCCCATTACGTCATGCTTCAGAAATGTGGAAAATGGTCCGTTTTCAAATGTTTTATTTTTGAACGTCAGTTCACATTTGTAGGTGGATCATCAGTGTTAGAGCTAAAATTAGCATGTTTAAAGTGATTTTCATGCTTCCAGGGGCTCGGGAAGTGAAATAAATACCATTTGGAGGCATTTAATGTTCGAGCAAAAACGGCTGATTTTCGACAAAAGAGATAACACCCCCCCCCATTACGTCATGCTTCAGAAATGTGGAAAATGGTCCGTTTTCAAATGTTTTATTTTTGAACGTCATTTCACATTTGTAGGTGGATCATCAGTGTTAGAGCTAATATTAGCATGTTTAAAGTGATTTTCATGCTTCCAGGGGCCCTAAACACAAGATTTATGGAATGGTTAAAAGTGCATGAAAATGGCCAATTTACTCACTCTGAGTTCTCAAAAAGGGTTTCTTCACCCCGGGAAGTTAATTAAATACCATTTGGAGGAATTTAATGTTCAAGCAATGACAGCTGATTTTCGACAAAAGAGATAACACCCCCCCATTACGTCATGCTTCAGAAATGTGGAAAATGGTCCGTTTTCAAATGTTTTATTTTTGAACGTCAGTTCACATTTGTAGGTGGATCATCAGTGTTAGAGCTAAAATTAGCATGTTTAAAGTGATTTTCATGCTTCCAGGGGCTCGGGAAGTGAAATAAATACCATTTGGAGGCATTTAATGTTCGAGCAAAAACGGCTGATTTTCGACAAAAGAGATAACACCCCCCATTACATCATGCTTCAGAAATGTGGAAAATGGTCCATTTTCAAATTTTTTATTTTTGAACGTCAGTTCACATTTGTAGGTGGATCATCAGTGTTAGAGCTAAAATTGGCATGTTTAAAGTGATTTTCATGCTTCCAGGGGCTCGGGAAATTAATTAAATACCATTTGGAGGCATTTAATGTTCGAGCAAAAACGGCTGATTTTCGACAAAAGAGATAACACCCCCCCATTACGTCATGCTTCAGAAATGTGGAAAATGGTCCATTTTCAAATGTTTTATTTTTGAACGTCAGTTCACATTTGTAGGTGGATCATCAGTGTTAGAGCTAAAATTAGCATGTTTAAAGTGATTTTCATGCTTCCAGGGGCCCTAAACACAAGCTTTATGGAATGGTTAAAAGTGCATGAAAATGGCCAATTTACTCACTCTGAGTTCTCAAAAAGGGTTTATTCACCCCGGGAAGTTAATTAAATACCATTTGGAGGCATTTAATGTTCGAGCAAAAACGGCTGATTTTCGACAAAAGAGATAACAACCCCCCATTACGTCATGCTTCAGAAATGTGGAAAATGGTCCGTTTTCAAATGTTTTATTTTTGAACGTCATTTCACATTTGTAGGTGGATCATCAGTGTTAGAGCTAATATTAGCATGTTTAAAGTGATTTTCATGCTTCCAGGGGCCCTAAACACAAGATTTATGGAATGGTTAAAAGTGCATGAAAATGGCCAATTTACTCACTCTGAGTTCTCAAAAAGGGTTTCTTCACCCCGGGAAGTTAATTAAATACCATTTGGAGGCATTTAATGTTCGAGCAAAAACGGCTGATTTTCGACAAAAGAGATAACACCCCCCCATTACGTCATGCTTCAGAAATGTGGAAAATGGTCCGTTTTCAAATGTTTTATTTTTGAACGTCAGTTCACATTTGTAGGTGGATCATCAGTGTTAGAGCTAAAATTAGCATGTTTAAAGTGATTTTCATGCTTCCAGGGGCTCGGGAAGTTAATTAAATACCATTTGGAGGCATTTAATGTTCGAGCAAAAACGGCTGATTTTCGACAAAAGAGATAACAACCCCCCATTACGTCATGCTTCAGAAATGTGGAAAATGGTCCGTTTTCAAATGTTTTATTTTTGAACGTCAGTTCACATTTGTAGGTGGATCATCAGTGTTAAAGCTAAAATTAGCATGTTTAAAGTGATTTTCATGCTTCCAGGGGCCCTAAACACAAGATTTATGGAATGGTTAAAAGTGCATGAAAATGGCCAATTTACTCACTCTGAGTTCTCAAAAAGGGTTTCTTCACCCCGGGAAGTTAATTAAATACCATTTGGAGGCATTTAATGTTCGAGCAAAAACGGCTGATTTTCGACAAAAGAGATAACACCCCCCCATTACGTCATGCTTCAGAAATGTGGAAAATGGTCCGTTTTCAAATGTTTTATTTTTGAACGTCAGTTCACATTTGTAGGTGGATCATCAGTGTTAGAGCTAAAATTAGCATGTTTAAAGTGATTTTCATGCTTCCAGGGGCTCGGGAAGTTAATTAAATACCATTTAGAGGCATTTAATGTTCGAGCAAATACGGCTGATTTTCGACAAAAGAGATAACACCCCCCCATTACGTCATGCTTCAGAAATGTGGAAAATGGTCCGTTTTCAAATGTTTTATTTTTGAACGTCAGTTCACATTTGTAGGTGGATCATCAGTGTTAGAGCTAAAATTAGCATGTTTAAAGTGATTTTCATGCTTCCAGGGGCTCGGGAAATTAATTAAATACCATTTGGAGGCATTTAATGTTCGAGCAAAAACGGCTGATTTTCGACAAAAGAGATAACACCCCCCCATTACGTCATGCTTCAGAAATGTGGAAAATGGTCCGTTTTCAAATGTTTTATTTTTGAACGTCAGTTCACATTTGTAGGTGGATCATCAGTGTTAGAGCTAAAATTAGCATGTTTAAAGTGATTTTCATGCTTCCAGGGGCCCTAAACACAAGATTTATGGAATGGTTAAAAGTGCATGAAAATGGCCAATTTACTCACTCTGAGTTCTCAAAAAGGGTTTCTTCACCCCGGGAAGTTAATTAAATACTATTTGGAGGCATTTAATGTTCGAGCAAAAACGGCTGATTTTCGATAAAAGAGATAACACCCACCCATTACGTCATGCTTCAGAAATGTGGAAAATGGTCCGTTTTCAAATGTTTTATTTTTGAACGTCATTTCACATTTGTAGGTGGATCATCAGTGTTAGAGCTAATATTAGCATGTTTAAAGTGATTTTCATGCTTCCAGGGGCCCTAAACACAAGATTTATGGAATGGTTAAAAGTGCATGAAAATGGCCAATTTACTCACTCTGAGTTCTCAAAAAGGGTTTCTTCACCCCGGGAAGTTAATTAAATACCATTTGGAGGAATTTAATGTTCAAGCAATGACAGCTGATTTTCGACAAAAGAGATAACACCCCCCCATTACGTCATGCTTCAGAAATGTGGAAAATGGTCCGTTTTCAAATGTTTTATTTTTGAACGTCAGTTCACATTTGTAGGTGGATCATCAGTGTTAGAGCTAAAATTAGCATGTTTAAAGTGATTTTCATGCTTCCAGGGGCTCGGGAAGTGAAATAAATACCATTTGGAGGCATTTAATGTTCGAGCAAAAACGGCTGATTTTCGACAAAAGAGATAACACCCCCCCCATTACATCATGCTTCAGAAATGTGGAAAATGGTCCGTTTTCAAATTTTTTATTTTTGAACGTCAGTTCACATTTGTAGGTGGATCATCAGTGTTAGAGCTAAAATTGGCATGTTTAAAGTGATTTTCATGCTTCCAGGGGCTCGGGAAATTAATTAAATACCATTTGGAGGCATTTAATGTTCGAGCAAAAACGGCTGATTTTCGACAAAAGAGATAACACCCCCCCATTACGTCATGCTTCAGAAATGTGGAAAAGGGTCCGTTTTCAAATGTTTTATTTTTGAACGTCAGTTCACATTTGTAGGTGGATCATCAGTGTTAGAGCTAAAATTAGCATGTTTAAAGTGATTTTCATGCTTCCAGGGGCCCTAAACACAAGATTTATGGAATGGTTAAAAGTGCATGAAAATGGCCAATTTACTCACTCTGAGTTCTCAAAAAGGGTTTCTTCACCCCGGGAAGTTAATTAAATACCATTTGGAGGCATTTAATGTTCGAGCAAAAACAGCTGATTTTTGACAAAAGAGATAACACCCCCCCATTACGTCATGCTTCAGAAATGTGGAAAATGGTCCGTTTTCAAATGTTTTATTTTTGAACGTCATTTCACATTTGTAGGTGGATCATCAGTGTTAGAGCTAATATTAGCATGTTTAAAGTGATTTTCATGCTTCCAGGGGCCCTAAACACAAGATTTATGGAATGGTTAAAAGTGCATGAAAATGGCCAATTTACTCACTCTGAGTTCTCAAAAAGGGTTTCTTCACCCCGGGAAGTTAATTAAATACCATTTGGAGGAATTTAATGTTCAAGCAATGACAGCTGATTTTCGACAAAAGAGATAACACCCCCCCATTACGTCATGCTTCAGAAATGTGGAAAATGGTCCGTTTTCAAATGTTTTATTTTTGAACGTCAGTTCACATTTGTAGGTGGATCATCAGTGTTAGAGCTAAAATTAGCATGTTTAAAGTGATTTTCATGCTACCAGGGGCTCGGGAAGTGAAATAAATACCATTTGGAGGCATTTAATGTTCGAGCAAAAACGGCTGATTTTCGACAACAGAGATAACACCCCCCCATTACATCATGCTTCAGAAATGTGGAAAATGGTCCGTTTTCAAAATTTTTATTTTTGAACGTCAGTTCACATTTGTAGGTGGATCATCAGTGTTAGAGCTAAAATTGGCATGTTTAAAGTGATTTTCATGCTTCCAGGGGCTCGGGAAGTTAATTAAATACCATTTGGAGGCATTTAATGTTCGAGCAAAAACGGCTGATTTTCGACAAAAGAGATAACAACCCCCCATTACGTCATGCTTCAGAAATGTGGAAAATGGTCCGTTTTCAAATGTTTTATTTTTGAAAGTCAGTTCACATTTGTAGGTGGATCATCAGTGTTAGAGCTAAAATTAGCATGTTTTAAGGGATTTTCATGCTTCCAGGGGCCCTAAACACAAGATTTATGGAATGGTTAAAAGTGCATGAAAATGGCCAATTTACTCACTCTGAGTTCTCAAAAAGGGTTTCTTCACCCCGGGAAGTTAATTAAATACCATTTGGAGGCATTTAATGTTCGAGCAAAAACGGCTGATTTTCGACAAAAGAGATAACACCCCCCCATTACGTCATGCTTCAGAAATGTGGAAAATGGTCCGTTTTCAAATGTTTTATTTTTGAACGTCAGTTCACATTTGTAGGTGGATCATCAGTGTTAGAGCTAAAATTAGCATGTTTAAAGTGATTTTCATGCTTCCAGGGGCTCGGGAAGTTAATTAAATACCATTTGGAGGCATTTAATGTTAGAGCAAAAACGGCTGATTTTCGACAAAAGAGATAACAACCCCCCATTACGTCATGCTTCAGAAATGTGGAAAATGGTCCGTTTTCAAATGTTTTATTTTTGAACGTCAGTTCACATTTGTAGGTGGATCATCAGTGTTAGAGCTAAAATTAGCATGTTTAAAGTGATTTTCATGCTTCCAGGGGCTCAGGAAGTGAAATAAATACCATTTGGAGGCATTTGATGTTCGAGCAAAAACGGCAGATTTTCGACAAAAGAGATAACACCCCCCCATTACGTCATGCTTCAGAAATGTGGAAAATGGTCCATTTTCAAATGTTTTATTTTTGAACGTCAGTTCACATTTGTAGGTGGATCATCAGTGTTAGAGCTAAAATTAGCATGTTTAAAGTGATTTTCATGCTTCCAGGGGCTCGGGAAATTAATTAAATACCATTTGGAGGCATTTAATGTTCGAGCAAAAACGGCTGATTTTCGACAAAAGAGATAACACCCCCCCATTACGTCATGCTTCAGAAATGTGGAAAATGGTCCGTTTTCAAATGTTTTATTTTTGAACGTCAGTTCACATTTGTAGGTGGATCATCAGTGTTAGAGCTAAAATTAGCATGTTTAAAGTGATTTTCATGCTTCCAGGGGCCCTAAACACAAGATTTATGGAATGGTTAAAAGTGCATGAAAATGGCCAATTTACTCACTCTGAGTTCTCAAAAAGGGTTTCTTCACCCCGGGAAGTTAATTAAATACTATTTGGAGGCATTTAATGTTCGAGCAAAAACGGCTGATTTTCGATAAAAGAGATAACACCCACCCATTACGTCATGCTTCAGAAATGTGGAAAATGGTCCGTTTTCAAATGTTTTATTTTTGAACGTCATTTCACATTTGTAGGTGGATCATCAGTGTTAGAGCTAATATTAGCATGTTTAAAGTGATTTTCATGCTTCCAGGGGCCCTAAACACAAGATTTATGGAATGGTTAAAAGTGCATGAAAATGGCCAATTTACTCACTCTGAGTTCTCAAAAAGGGTTTCTTCACCCCGGGAAGTTAATTAAATACCATTTGGAGGAATTTAATGTTCAAGCAATGACAGCTGATTTTCGACAAAAGAGATAACACCCCCCCCCATTACGTCATGCTTCAGAAATGTGGAAAATGGTCCGTTTTCAAATGTTTTATTTTTGAACGTCAGTTCACATTTGTAGGTGGATCATCAGTGTTAGAGCTAAAATTAGCATGTTTAAAGTGATTTTCATGCTTCCAGGGGCTCGGGAAGTGAAATAAATACCATTTGGAGGCATTTAATGTTCGAGCAAAAACGGCTGATTTTCGACAAAAGAGATAACACCCCCCCATTACATCATGCTTCAGAAATGTGGAAAATGGTCCGTTTTCAAATTTTTTATTTTTGAACGTCAGTTCACATTTGTAGGTGGATCATCAGTGTTAGAGCTAAAATTGGCATGTTTAAAGTGATTTTCATGCTTCCAGGGGCTCGGGAAATTAATTAAATACCATTTGGAGGCATTTAATGTTCGAGCAAAAACGGCTGATTTTCGACAAAAGAGATAACACCCCCCCCATTACGTCATGCTTCAGAAATGTGGAAAATGGTCCGTTTTCAAATGTTTTATTTTTGAACGTCAGTTCACATTTGTAGGTGGATCATCAGTGTTAGAGCTAATATTAGCATGTTTAAAGTGATTTTCATGCTTCCAGGGGCCCTAAACACAAGATTTATGGAATGGTTAAAAGTGCATGAAAATGGCCAATTTACTCACTCTGAGTTCTCAAAAAGGGTTTCTTCACCCCGGGAAGTTAATTAAATACCATTTGGAGGCATTTAATGTTCGAGCAAAAACTGCTGATTTTCGACAAAAGAGATAACACCCCCCCATTACGTCATGCTTCAGAAATGTGGAAAATGGTCCGTTTTCAAATGTTTTATTTTTGAACGTCAGTTCACATTTGTAGGTGGATCATCAGTGTTAGAGCTAAAATTAGCATGTTTAAAGTGATTTTCATGCTTCCAGGGGCTCGGGAAGTTAATTAAATACCATTTGGAGGCATTTAATGTTCGAGCAAAAACGGCTGATTTTCGACAAAAGAGATAACAACCCCCCATTACGTCATGCTTCAGACATGTGGAAAATGGTCCGTTTTCAAATGTTTTATTTTTGAACGTCAGTTCACATTTGTAGGTGGATCACCAGTGTTAAAGCTAAAATTAGCATGTTTAAAGTGATTTTCATGCTTCCAGGGGCCCTAAACACAAGATTTATGGAATGGTTAAAAGTGCATGAAAATGGCCAATTTACTCACTCTGAGTTTTCAAAAAGGGTTTCTTCACCCCGGGAAGTTAATTAAATACCATTTGGAGGCATTTAATGTTCGAGCAAAAACGGCTGATTTTCGACAAAAGAGATAACACCCCCCCATTACGTCATGCTTCAGAAATGTGGAAAATGGTCCGTTTTCAAATGTTTTATTTTTGAACGTCAGTTCACATTTGTAGGTGGATCATCAGTGTTAGAGCTAAAATTAGCATGTTTAAAGTGATTTTCATGCTTCCAGGGGCTCGGGAAGTTAATTAAATACCATTTGGAGGCATTTAATGTTCGAGCAAATACGGCTGATTTTCGACAAAAGAGATAACACCCCCCCATTACGTCATGCTTCAGAAATGTGGAAAATGGTCCGTTTTCAAATGTTTTATTTTTGAACGTCAGTTCACATTTGTAGGTGGATCATCAGTGTTAGAGCTAAAATTAGCATGTTTAAAGAGATTTTCATGCTTCCAGGGGCTCGGGAAGTGAAATAAATACCATTTGGAGGCATTTAATGATCGAGCAAAAACGGCTGATTTTCGACAAAAGAGATAACACCCCCCCCATTACATCATGCTTCAGAAATGTGGAAAATGGTCCGTTTTCAAATTTTTTATTTTTGAACGTCAGTTCACATTTGTAGGTGGATCATCAGTGTTAGAGCTAAAATTAGCATGTTTAAAGTGATTTTCATGCTTCCAGGGGCTCGGGAAGTTAATTAAATACCATTTGGAGGCATTTAATGTTCGAGCAAAAACGGCTGATTTTCGACAAAAGAGATAACAACCCCCCATTACGTCATGCTTCAGAAATGTGGAAAATGGTCCGTTTTCAAATGTTTTATTTTTGAACGTCAGTTCACATTTGTAGGTGGATCATCAGTGTTAAAGCTAAAATTAGCATGTTTAAAGTGATTTTCATGCTTCCAGGGGCCCTAAACACAAGATTTATGGAATGGTTAAAAGTGCATGAAAATGGCCAATTTACTCACTCTGAGTTCTCAAAAAGGGTTTATTCACCCCGGGAAGTTAATTAAATACCATTTGGAGGCATTTAATGTTCGAGCAAAAACGGCTGATTTTCGACAAAAGAGATAACAACCCCCCATTACGTCATGCTTCAGAAATGTGGAAAATGGTCCGTTTTCAAATGTTTTATTTTTGAAGGTCATTTCACATTTGTAGGTGGATCATCAGTGTTAGAGCTAATATTAGCATGTTTAAAGTGATTTTCATGCTTCCAGGGGCCCTAAACACAAGATTTATGGAATGGTTAAAAGTGCATGAAAATGGCCAATTTACTCACTCTGAGTTCTCAAAAAGGGTTTCTTCACCCCGGGAAGTTAATTAAATACCATTTGGAGGCATTTAATGTTCGAGCAAAAACGGCTGATTTTCGACAAAAGAGATAACACCCCCCCATTACGTCATGCTTCAGAAATGTGGAAAATGGTCCGTTTTCAAATGTTTTATTTTTGAACGTCAGTTCACATTTGTAGGTGGATCATCAGTGTTAGAGCTAAAATTAGCATGTTTAAAGTGATTTTCATGCTTCCAGGGGCTCGGGAAGTTAATTAAATACCATTTGGAGGCATTTAATGTTCGAGCAAAAACGGCTGATTTTCGACAAAAGAGATAACAACCCCCCATTACGTCATGCTTCAGAAATGTGGAAAATGGTCCGTTTTCAAATGTTTTATTTTT
This sequence comes from Lissotriton vulgaris, assembly GCF_964263255.1. Taxonomy (NCBI): domain Eukaryota; kingdom Metazoa; phylum Chordata; class Amphibia; order Caudata; family Salamandridae; genus Lissotriton; species Lissotriton vulgaris. The sequence goes on along the minus strand of NW_028251345.1, from coordinate 437,523 downwards.
GAACGTCAGTTCACATTTGTAGGTGGATCATCAGTGTTAAAGCTAAAATTAGCATGTTTAAAGTGATTTTCATGCTTCCAGGGGCCCTAAACACAAGATTTATGGAATGGTTAAAAGTGCATGAAAATGGCCAATTTACTCACTCTGAGTTCTCAAAAAGGGTTTCTTCACCCCGGGAAGTTAATTAAATACCATTTGGAGGCATTTAATGTTCGAGCAAAAACGGCTGATTTTCGACAAAAGAGATAACACCCCCCCATTACGTCATGCTTCAGAAATGTGGAAAATGGTCCGTTTTCAAATGTTTTATTTTTGAACGTCAGTTCACATTTGTAGGTGGATCATCAGTGTTAGAGCTAAAATTAGCATGTTTAAAGTGATTTTCATGCTTCCAGGGGCTCGGGAAGTTAATTAAATACCATTTAGAGGCATTTAATGTTCGAGCAAATACGGCTGATTTTCGACAAAAGAGATAACACCCCCCCATTACGTCATGCTTCAGAAATGTGGAAAATGGTCCGTTTTCAAATGTTTTATTTTTGAACGTCAGTTCACATTTGTAGGTGGATCATCAGTGTTAGAGCTAAAATTAGCATGTTTAAAGTGATTTTCATGCTTCCAGGGGCTCGGGAAATTAATTAAATACCATTTGGAGGCATTTAATGTTCGAGCAAAAACGGCTGATTTTCGACAAAAGAGATAACACCCCCCCATTACGTCATGCTTCAGAAATGTGGAAAATGGTCCGTTTTCAAATGTTTTATTTTTGAACGTCAGTTCACATTTGTAGGTGGATCATCAGTGTTAGAGCTAAAATTAGCATGTTTAAAGTGATTTTCATGCTTCCAGGGGCCCTAAACACAAGATTTATGGAATGGTTAAAAGTGCATGAAAATGGCCAATTTACTCACTCTGAGTTCTCAAAAAGGGTTTCTTCACCCCGGGAAGTTAATTAAATACTATTTGGAGGCATTTAATGTTCGAGCAAAAACGGCTGATTTTCGATAAAAGAGATAACACCCACCCATTACGTCATGCTTCAGAAATGTGGAAAATGGTCCGTTTTCAAATGTTTTATTTTTGAACGTCATTTCACATTTGTAGGTGGATCATCAGTGTTAGAGCTAATATTAGCATGTTTAAAGTGATTTTCATGCTTCCAGGGGCCCTAAACACAAGATTTATGGAATGGTTAAAAGTGCATGAAAATGGCCAATTTACTCACTCTGAGTTCTCAAAAAGGGTTTCTTCACCCCGGGAAGTTAATTAAATACCATTTGGAGGAATTTAATGTTCAAGCAATGACAGCTGATTTTCGACAAAAGAGATAACACCCCCCCATTACGTCATGCTTCAGAAATGTGGAAAATGGTCCGTTTTCAAATGTTTTATTTTTGAACGTCAGTTCACATTTGTAGGTGGATCATCAGTGTTAGAGCTAAAATTAGCATGTTTAAAGTGATTTTCATGCTTCCAGGGGCTCGGGAAGTGAAATAAATACCATTTGGAGGCATTTAATGTTCGAGCAAAAACGGCTGATTTTCGACAAAAGAGATAACACCCCCCCCATTACATCATGCTTCAGAAATGTGGAAAATGGTCCGTTTTCAAATTTTTTATTTTTGAACGTCAGTTCACATTTGTAGGTGGATCATCAGTGTTAGAGCTAAAATTGGCATGTTTAAAGTGATTTTCATGCTTCCAGGGGCTCGGGAAATTAATTAAATACCATTTGGAGGCATTTAATGTTCGAGCAAAAACGGCTGATTTTCGACAAAAGAGATAACACCCCCCCATTACGTCATGCTTCAGAAATGTGGAAAAGGGTCCGTTTTCAAATGTTTTATTTTTGAACGTCAGTTCACATTTGTAGGTGGATCATCAGTGTTAGAGCTAAAATTAGCATGTTTAAAGTGATTTTCATGCTTCCAGGGGCCCTAAACACAAGATTTATGGAATGGTTAAAAGTGCATGAAAATGGCCAATTTACTCACTCTGAGTTCTCAAAAAGGGTTTCTTCACCCCGGGAAGTTAATTAAATACCATTTGGAGGCATTTAATGTTCGAGCAAAAACAGCTGATTTTTGACAAAAGAGATAACACCCCCCCATTACGTCATGCTTCAGAAATGTGGAAAATGGTCCGTTTTCAAATGTTTTATTTTTGAACGTCATTTCACATTTGTAGGTGGATCATCAGTGTTAGAGCTAATATTAGCATGTTTAAAGTGATTTTCATGCTTCCAGGGGCCCTAAACACAAGATTTATGGAATGGTTAAAAGTGCATGAAAATGGCCAATTTACTCACTCTGAGTTCTCAAAAAGGGTTTCTTCACCCCGGGAAGTTAATTAAATACCATTTGGAGGAATTTAATGTTCAAGCAATGACAGCTGATTTTCGACAAAAGAGATAACACCCCCCCATTACGTCATGCTTCAGAAATGTGGAAAATGGTCCGTTTTCAAATGTTTTATTTTTGAACGTCAGTTCACATTTGTAGGTGGATCATCAGTGTTAGAGCTAAAATTAGCATGTTTAAAGTGATTTTCATGCTACCAGGGGCTCGGGAAGTGAAATAAATACCATTTGGAGGCATTTAATGTTCGAGCAAAAACGGCTGATTTTCGACAACAGAGATAACACCCCCCCATTACATCATGCTTCAGAAATGTGGAAAATGGTCCGTTTTCAAAATTTTTATTTTTGAACGTCAGTTCACATTTGTAGGTGGATCATCAGTGTTAGAGCTAAAATTGGCATGTTTAAAGTGATTTTCATGCTTCCAGGGGCTCGGGAAGTTAATTAAATACCATTTGGAGGCATTTAATGTTCGAGCAAAAACGGCTGATTTTCGACAAAAGAGATAACAACCCCCCATTACGTCATGCTTCAGAAATGTGGAAAATGGTCCGTTTTCAAATGTTTTATTTTTGAAAGTCAGTTCACATTTGTAGGTGGATCATCAGTGTTAGAGCTAAAATTAGCATGTTTTAAGGGATTTTCATGCTTCCAGGGGCCCTAAACACAAGATTTATGGAATGGTTAAAAGTGCATGAAAATGGCCAATTTACTCACTCTGAGTTCTCAAAAAGGGTTTCTTCACCCCGGGAAGTTAATTAAATACCATTTGGAGGCATTTAATGTTCGAGCAAAAACGGCTGATTTTCGACAAAAGAGATAACACCCCCCCATTACGTCATGCTTCAGAAATGTGGAAAATGGTCCGTTTTCAAATGTTTTATTTTTGAACGTCAGTTCACATTTGTAGGTGGATCATCAGTGTTAGAGCTAAAATTAGCATGTTTAAAGTGATTTTCATGCTTCCAGGGGCTCGGGAAGTTAATTAAATACCATTTGGAGGCATTTAATGTTAGAGCAAAAACGGCTGATTTTCGACAAAAGAGATAACAACCCCCCATTACGTCATGCTTCAGAAATGTGGAAAATGGTCCGTTTTCAAATGTTTTATTTTTGAACGTCAGTTCACATTTGTAGGTGGATCATCAGTGTTAGAGCTAAAATTAGCATGTTTAAAGTGATTTTCATGCTTCCAGGGGCTCAGGAAGTGAAATAAATACCATTTGGAGGCATTTGATGTTCGAGCAAAAACGGCAGATTTTCGACAAAAGAGATAACACCCCCCCATTACGTCATGCTTCAGAAATGTGGAAAATGGTCCATTTTCAAATGTTTTATTTTTGAACGTCAGTTCACATTTGTAGGTGGATCATCAGTGTTAGAGCTAAAATTAGCATGTTTAAAGTGATTTTCATGCTTCCAGGGGCTCGGGAAATTAATTAAATACCATTTGGAGGCATTTAATGTTCGAGCAAAAACGGCTGATTTTCGACAAAAGAGATAACACCCCCCCATTACGTCATGCTTCAGAAATGTGGAAAATGGTCCGTTTTCAAATGTTTTATTTTTGAACGTCAGTTCACATTTGTAGGTGGATCATCAGTGTTAGAGCTAAAATTAGCATGTTTAAAGTGATTTTCATGCTTCCAGGGGCCCTAAACACAAGATTTATGGAATGGTTAAAAGTGCATGAAAATGGCCAATTTACTCACTCTGAGTTCTCAAAAAGGGTTTCTTCACCCCGGGAAGTTAATTAAATACTATTTGGAGGCATTTAATGTTCGAGCAAAAACGGCTGATTTTCGATAAAAGAGATAACACCCACCCATTACGTCATGCTTCAGAAATGTGGAAAATGGTCCGTTTTCAAATGTTTTATTTTTGAACGTCATTTCACATTTGTAGGTGGATCATCAGTGTTAGAGCTAATATTAGCATGTTTAAAGTGATTTTCATGCTTCCAGGGGCCCTAAACACAAGATTTATGGAATGGTTAAAAGTGCATGAAAATGGCCAATTTACTCACTCTGAGTTCTCAAAAAGGGTTTCTTCACCCCGGGAAGTTAATTAAATACCATTTGGAGGAATTTAATGTTCAAGCAATGACAGCTGATTTTCGACAAAAGAGATAACACCCCCCCCCATTACGTCATGCTTCAGAAATGTGGAAAATGGTCCGTTTTCAAATGTTTTATTTTTGAACGTCAGTTCACATTTGTAGGTGGATCATCAGTGTTAGAGCTAAAATTAGCATGTTTAAAGTGATTTTCATGCTTCCAGGGGCTCGGGAAGTGAAATAAATACCATTTGGAGGCATTTAATGTTCGAGCAAAAACGGCTGATTTTCGACAAAAGAGATAACACCCCCCCATTACATCATGCTTCAGAAATGTGGAAAATGGTCCGTTTTCAAATTTTTTATTTTTGAACGTCAGTTCACATTTGTAGGTGGATCATCAGTGTTAGAGCTAAAATTGGCATGTTTAAAGTGATTTTCATGCTTCCAGGGGCTCGGGAAATTAATTAAATACCATTTGGAGGCATTTAATGTTCGAGCAAAAACGGCTGATTTTCGACAAAAGAGATAACACCCCCCCCATTACGTCATGCTTCAGAAATGTGGAAAATGGTCCGTTTTCAAATGTTTTATTTTTGAACGTCAGTTCACATTTGTAGGTGGATCATCAGTGTTAGAGCTAATATTAGCATGTTTAAAGTGATTTTCATGCTTCCAGGGGCCCTAAACACAAGATTTATGGAATGGTTAAAAGTGCATGAAAATGGCCAATTTACTCACTCTGAGTTCTCAAAAAGGGTTTCTTCACCCCGGGAAGTTAATTAAATACCATTTGGAGGCATTTAATGTTCGAGCAAAAACTGCTGATTTTCGACAAAAGAGATAACACCCCCCCATTACGTCATGCTTCAGAAATGTGGAAAATGGTCCGTTTTCAAATGTTTTATTTTTGAACGTCAGTTCACATTTGTAGGTGGATCATCAGTGTTAGAGCTAAAATTAGCATGTTTAAAGTGATTTTCATGCTTCCAGGGGCTCGGGAAGTTAATTAAATACCATTTGGAGGCATTTAATGTTCGAGCAAAAACGGCTGATTTTCGACAAAAGAGATAACAACCCCCCATTACGTCATGCTTCAGACATGTGGAAAATGGTCCGTTTTCAAATGTTTTATTTTTGAACGTCAGTTCACATTTGTAGGTGGATCACCAGTGTTAAAGCTAAAATTAGCATGTTTAAAGTGATTTTCATGCTTCCAGGGGCCCTAAACACAAGATTTATGGAATGGTTAAAAGTGCATGAAAATGGCCAATTTACTCACTCTGAGTTTTCAAAAAGGGTTTCTTCACCCCGGGAAGTTAATTAAATACCATTTGGAGGCATTTAATGTTCGAGCAAAAACGGCTGATTTTCGACAAAAGAGATAACACCCCCCCATTACGTCATGCTTCAGAAATGTGGAAAATGGTCCGTTTTCAAATGTTTTATTTTTGAACGTCAGTTCACATTTGTAGGTGGATCATCAGTGTTAGAGCTAAAATTAGCATGTTTAAAGTGATTTTCATGCTTCCAGGGGCTCGGGAAGTTAATTAAATACCATTTGGAGGCATTTAATGTTCGAGCAAATACGGCTGATTTTCGACAAAAGAGATAACACCCCCCCATTACGTCATGCTTCAGAAATGTGGAAAATGGTCCGTTTTCAAATGTTTTATTTTTGAACGTCAGTTCACATTTGTAGGTGGATCATCAGTGTTAGAGCTAAAATTAGCATGTTTAAAGAGATTTTCATGCTTCCAGGGGCTCGGGAAGTGAAATAAATACCATTTGGAGGCATTTAATGATCGAGCAAAAACGGCTGATTTTCGACAAAAGAGATAACACCCCCCCCATTACATCATGCTTCAGAAATGTGGAAAATGGTCCGTTTTCAAATTTTTTATTTTTGAACGTCAGTTCACATTTGTAGGTGGATCATCAGTGTTAGAGCTAAAATTAGCATGTTTAAAGTGATTTTCATGCTTCCAGGGGCTCGGGAAGTTAATTAAATACCATTTGGAGGCATTTAATGTTCGAGCAAAAACGGCTGATTTTCGACAAAAGAGATAACAACCCCCCATTACGTCATGCTTCAGAAATGTGGAAAATGGTCCGTTTTCAAATGTTTTATTTTTGAACGTCAGTTCACATTTGTAGGTGGATCATCAGTGTTAAAGCTAAAATTAGCATGTTTAAAGTGATTTTCATGCTTCCAGGGGCCCTAAACACAAGATTTATGGAATGGTTAAAAGTGCATGAAAATGGCCAATTTACTCACTCTGAGTTCTCAAAAAGGGTTTCTTCACCCCGGGAAGTTAATTAAATACCATTTGGAGGCATTTAATGTTCGAGCAAAAACGGCTGATTTTCGACAAAAGAGATAACACCCCCCCATTACGTCATGCTTCAGAAATGTGGAAAATGGTCCGTTTTCAAATGTTTTATTTTTGAACGTCAGTTCACATTTGTAGGTGGATCATCAGTGTTAGAGCTAAAATTAGCATGTTTAAAGTGATTTTCATGCTTCCAGGGGCTCGGGAAGTTAATTAAATACCATTTAGAGGCATTTAATGTTCGAGCAAATACGGCTGATTTTCGACAAAAGAGATAACACCCCCCCATTACGTCATGCTTCAGAAATGTGGAAAATGGTCCGTTTTCAAATGTTTTATTTTTGAACGTCAGTTCACATTTGTAGGTGGATCATCAGTGTTAGAGCTAAAATTAGCATGTTTAAAGTGATTTTCATGCTTCCAGGGGCTCGGGAAATTAATTAAATACCATTTGGAGGCATTTAATGTTCGAGCAAAAACGGCTGATTTTCGACAAAAGAGATAACACCCCCCCATTACGTCATGCTTCAGAAATGTGGAAAATGGTCCGTTTTCAAATGTTTTATTTTTGAACGTCAGTTCACATTTGTAGGTGGATCATCAGTGTTAGAGCTAAAATTAGCATGTTTAAAGTGATTTTCATGCTTCCAGGGGCCCTAAACACAAGATTTATGGAATGGTTAAAAGTGCATGAAAATGGCCAATTTACTCACTCTGAGTTCTCAAAAAGGGTTTCTTCACCCCGGGAAGTTAATTAAATACTATTTGGAGGCATTTAATGTTCGAGCAAAAACGGCTGATTTTCGATAAAAGAGATAACACCCACCCATTACGTCATGCTTCAGAAATGTGGAAAATGGTCCGTTTTCAAATGTTTTATTTTTGAACGTCATTTCACATTTGTAGGTGGATCATCAGTGTTAGAGCTAATATTAGCATGTTTAAAGTGATTTTCATGCTTCCAGGGGCCCTAAACACAAGATTTATGGAATGGTTAAAAGTGCATGAAAATGGCCAATTTACTCACTCTGAGTTCTCAAAAAGGGTTTCTTCACCCCGGGAAGTTAATTAAATACCATTTGGAGGAATTTAATGTTCAAGCAATGACAGCTGATTTTCGACAAAAGAGATAACACCCCCCCATTACGTCATGCTTCAGAAATGTGGAAAATGGTCCGTTTTCAAATGTTTTATTTTTGAACGTCAGTTCACATTTGTAGGTGGATCATCAGTGTTAGAGCTAAAATTAGCATGTTTAAAGTGATTTTCATGCTTCCAGGGGCTCGGGAAGTGAAATAAATACCATTTGGAGGCATTTAATGTTCGAGCAAAAACGGCTGATTTTCGACAAAAGAGATAACACCCCCCCCATTACATCATGCTTCAGAAATGTGGAAAATGGTCCGTTTTCAAATTTTTTATTTTTGAACGTCAGTTCACATTTGTAGGTGGATCATCAGTGTTAGAGCTAAAATTGGCATGTTTAAAGTGATTTTCATGCTTCCAGGGGCTCGGGAAATTAATTAAATACCATTTGGAGGCATTTAATGTTCGAGCAAAAACGGCTGATTTTCGACAAAAGAGATAACACCCCCCCATTACGTCATGCTTCAGAAATGTGGAAAAGGGTCCGTTTTCAAATGTTTTATTTTTGAACGTCAGTTCACATTTGTAGGTGGATCATCAGTGTTAGAGCTAAAATTAGCATGTTTAAAGTGATTTTCATGCTTCCAGGGGCCCTAAACACAAGATTTATGGAATGGTTAAAAGTGCATGAAAATGGCCAATTTACTCACTCTGAGTTCTCAAAAAGGGTTTCTTCACCCTGGGAAGTTAATTAAATACCATTTGGAGGCATTTAATGTTCGAGCAAAAACAGCTGATTTTTGACAAAAGAGATAACACCCCCCCATTACGTCATGCTTCAGAAATGTGGAAAATGGTCCGTTTTCAAATGTTTTATTTTTGAACGTCATTTCACATTTGTAGGTGGATCATCAGTGTTAGAGCTAATATTAGCATGTTTAAAGTGATTTTCATGCTTCCAGGGGCCCTAAACACAAGATTTATGGAATGGTTAAAAGTGCATGAAAATGGCCAATTTACTCACTCTGAGTTCTCAAAAAGGGTTTCTTCACCCCGGGAAGTTAATTAAATACCATTTGGAGGAATTTAATGTTCAAGCAATGACAGCTGATTTTCGACAAAAGAGATAACACCCCCCCATTACGTCATGCTTCAGAAATGTGGAAAATGGTCCGTTTTCAAATGTTTTATTTTTGAACGTCAGTTCACATTTGTAGGTGGATCATCAGTGTTAGAGCTAAAATTAGCATGTTTAAAGTGATTTTCATGCTACCAGGGGCTCGGGAAGTGAAATAAATACCATTTGGAGGCATTTAATGTTCGAGCAAAAACGGCTGATTTTCGACAACAGAGATAACACCCCCCCATTACATCATGCTTCAGAAATGTGGAAAATGGTCCGTTTTCAAAATTTTTATTTTTGAACGTCAGTTCACATTTGTAGGTGGATCATCAGTGTTAGAGCTAAAATTGGCATGTTTAAAGTGATTTTCATGCTTCCAGGGGCTCGGGAAGTTAATTAAATACCATTTGGAGGCATTTAATGTTCGAGCAAAAACGGCTGATTTTCGACAAAAGAGATAACAACCCCCCATTACGTCATGCTTCAGAAATGTGGAAAATGGTCCGTTTTCAAATGTTTTATTTTTGAAAGTCAGTTCACATTTGTAGGTGGATCATCAGTGTTAGAGCTAAAATTAGCATGTTTTAAGGGATTTTCATGCTTCCAGGGGCCCTAAACACAAGATTTATGGAATGGTTAAAAGTGCATGAAAATGGCCAATTTACTCACTCTGAGTTCTCAAAAAGGGTTTCTTCACCCCGGGAAGTTAATTAAATACCATTTGGAGGCATTTAATGTTCGAGCAAAAACGGCTGATTTTCGACAAAAGAGATAACACCCCCCCATTACGTCATGCTTCAGAAATGTGGAAAATGGTCCGTTTTCAAATGTTTTATTTTTGAACGTCAGTTCACATTTGTAGGTGGATCATCAGTGTTAGAGCTAAAATTAGCATGTTTAAAGTGATTTTCATGCTTCCAGGGGCTCGGGAAGTTAATTAAATACCATTTGGAGGCATTTAATGTTAGAGCAAAAACGGCTGATTTTCGACAAAAGAGATAACAACCCCCCATTACGTCATGCTTCAGAAATGTGGAAAATGGTCCGTTTTCAAATGTTTTATTTTTGAACGTCAGTTCACATTTGTAGGTGGATCATCAGTGTTAGAGCTAAAATTAGCATGTTTAAAGTGATTTTCATGCTTCCAGGGGCTCAGGAAGTGAAATAAATACCATTTGGAGGCATTTAATGTTCGAGCAAAAACGGCAGATTTTCGACAAAAGAGATAACACCCCCCCATTACGTCATGCTTCAGAAATGTGGAAAATGGTCCATTTTCAAATGTTTTATTTTTGAACGTCAGTTCACATTTGTAGGTGGATCATCAGTGTTAGAGCTAAAATTAGCATGTTTAAAGTGATTTTCATGCTTCCAGGGGCTCGGGAAATTAATTAAATACCATTTGGAGGCATTTAATGTTCGAGCAAAAACGGCTGATTTTCGACAAAAGAGATAACACCCCCCCATTACGTCATGCTTCAGAAATGTGGAAAATGGTCCGTTTTCAAATGTTTTATTTTTGAACGTCAGTTCACATTTGTAGGTGGATCATCAGTGTTAGAGCTAAAATTAGCATGTTTAAAGTGATTTTCATGCTTCCAGGGGCCCTAAACACAAGATTTATGGAATGGTTAAAAGTGCATGAAAATGGCCAATTTACTCACTCTGAGTTCTCAAAAAGGGTTTCTTCACCCCGGGAAGTTAATTAAATACTATTTGGAGGCATTTAATGTTCGAGCAAAAACGGCTGATTTTCGATAAAAGAGATAACACCCACCCATTACGTCATGCTTCAGAAATGTGGAAAATGGTCCGTTTTCAAATGTTTTATTTTTGAACGTCATTTCACATTTGTAGGTGGATCATCAGTGTTAGAGCTAATATTAGCATGTTTAAAGTGATTTTCATGCTTCCAGGGGCCCTAAACACAAGATTTATGGAATGGTTAAAAGTGCATGAAAATGGCCAATTTACTCACTCTGAGTTCTCAAAAAGGGTTTCTTCACCCCGGGAAGTTAATTAAATACCATTTGGAGGAATTTAATGTTCAAGCAATGACAGCTGATTTTCGACAAAAGAGATAACACCCCCCCCCATTACGTCATGCTTCAGAAATGTGGAAAATGGTCCGTTTTCAAATGTTTTATTTTTGAACGTCAGTTCACATTTGTAGGTGGATCATCAGTGTTAGAGCTAAAATTAGCATGTTTAAAGTGATTTTCATGCTTCCAGGGGCTCGGGAAGTGAAATAAATACCATTTGGAGGCATTTAATGTTCGAGCAAAAACGGCTGATTTTCGACAAAAGAGATAACACCCCCCCATTACATCATGCTTCAGAAATGTGGAAAATGGTCCGTTTTCAAATTTTTTATTTTTGAACGTCAGTTCACATTTGTAGGTGGATCATCAGTGTTAGAGCTAAAATTGGCATGTTTAAAGTGATTTTCATGCTTCCAGGGGCTCGGGAAATTAATTAAATACCATTTGGAGGCATTTAATGTTCGAGCAAAAACGGCTGATTTTCGACAAAAGAGATAACACCCCCCCCATTACGTCATGCTTCAGAAATGTGGAAAATGGTCCGTTTTCAAATGTTTTATTTTTGAACGTCAGTTCACATTTGTAGGTGGATCATCAGTGTTAGAGCTAATATTAGCATGTTTAAAGTGATTTTCATGCTTCCAGGGGCCCTAAACACAAGATTTATGGAATGGTTAAAAGTGCATGAAAATGGCCAATTTACTCACTCTGAGTTCTCAAAAAGGGTTTCTTCACCCCGGGAAGTTAATTAAATACCATTTGGAGGCATTTAATGTTCGAGCAAAAACTGCTGATTTTCGACAAAAGAGATAACACCCCCCCATTACGTCATGCTTCAGAAATGTGGAAAATGGTCCGTTTTCAAATGTTTTATTTTTGAACGTCAGTTCACATTTGTAGGTGGATCATCAGTGTTAGAGCTAAAATTAGCATGTTTAAAGTGATTTTCATGCTTCCAGGGGCTCGGGAAGTTAATTAAATACCATTTGGAGGCATTTAATGTTCGAGCAAAAACGGCTGATTTTCGACAAAAGAGATAACAACCCCCCATTACGTCATGCTTCAGACATGTGGAAAATGGTCCGTTTTCAAATGTTTTATTTTTGAACGTCAGTTCACATTTGTAGGTGGATCACCAGTGTTAAAGCTAAAATTAGCATGTTTAAAGTGATTTTCATGCTTCCAGGGGCCCTAAACACAAGATTTATGGAATGGTTAAAAGTGCATGAAAATGGCCAATTTACTCACTCTGAGTTTTCAAAAAGGGTTTCTTCACCCCGGGAAGTTAATTAAATACCATTTGGAGGCATTTAATGTTCGAGCAAAAACGGCTGATTTTCGACAAAAGAGATAACACCCCCCCATTACGTCATGCTTCAGAAATGTGGAAAATGGTCCGTTTTCAAATGTTTTATTTTTGAACGTCAGTTCACATTTGTAGGTGGATCATCAGTGTTAGAGCTAAAATTAGCATGTTTAAAGTGATTTTCATGCTTCCAGGGGCTCGGGAAGTTAATTAAATACCATTTGGAGGCATTTAATGTTCGAGCAAATACGGCTGATTTTCGACAAAAGAGATAACACCCCCCCATTACGTCATGCTTCAGAAATGTGGAAAATGGTCCGTTTTCAAATGTTTTATTTTTGAACGTCAGTTCACATTTGTAGGTGGATCATCAGTGTTAGAGCTAAAATTAGCATGTTTAAAGAGATTTTCATGCTTCCAGGGGCTCGGGAAGTGAAATAAATACCATTTGGAGGCATTTAATGATCGAGCAAAAACGGCTGATTTTCGACAAAAGAGATAACACCCCCCCCATTACATCATGCTTCAGAAATGTGGAAAATGGTCCGTTTTCAAATTTTTTATTTTTGAACGTCAGTTCACATTTGTAGGTGGATCATCAGTGTTAGAGCTAAAATTGGCATGTTTAAAGTGATTTTCATGCTTCCAGGGGCTCGGGAAATTAATTAAATACCATTTGGAGGCATTTAATGTTCGAGCAAAAACGGCTGATTTTCGACAAAAGAGATAACACCCCCCCATTACGTCATGCTTCAGAAATGTGGAAAAGGGTCCGTTTTCAAATGTTTTATTTTTGAACGTCAGTTCACATTTGTAGGTGGATCATCAGTGTTAGAGCTAAAATTAGCATGTTTAAAGTGATTTTCATGCTTCCAGGGGCCCTAAACACAAGATTTATGGAATGGTTAAAAGTGCATGAAAATGGCCAATTTACTCACTCTGAGTTCTCAAAAAGGGTTTCTTCACCCCGGGAAGTTAATTAAATACCATTTGGAGGAATTTAATGTTCAAGCAATGACAGCTGATTTTCGACAAAAGAGATAACACCCCCCCATTACGTCATGCTTCAGAAATGTGGAAAATGGTCCGTTTTCAAATGTTTTATTTTTGAACGTCAGTTCACATTTGTAGGTGGATCATCAGTGTTAGAGCTAAAATTAGCATGTTTAAAGTGATTTTCATGCTACCAGGGGCTCGGGAAGTGAAATAAATACCATTTGGAGGCATTTAATGTTCGAGCAAAAACGGCTGATTTTCGACAACAGAGATAACACCCCCCCATTACATCATGCTTCAGAAATGTGGAAAATGGTCCGTTTTCAAAATTTTTATTTTTGAACGTCAGTTCACATTTGTAGGTGGATCATCAGTGTTAGAGCTAAAATTGGCATGTTTAAAGTGATTTTCATGCTTCCAGGGGCTCGGGAAGTTAATTAAATACCATTTGGAGGCATTTAATGTTCGAGCAAAAACGGCTGATTTTCGACAAAAGAGATAACAACCCCCCATTACGTCATGCTTCAGAAATGTGGAAAATGGTCCGTTTTCAAATGTTTTATTTTTGAACGTCAGTTCACATTTGTAGGTGGATCATCAGTGTTAGAGCTAAAATTAGCATGTTTAAAGTGATTTTCATGCTTCCAGGGGCTCAGGAAGTGAAATAAATACCATTTGGAGGCATTTAATGTTCGAGCAAAAACAGCAGATTTTCGACAAAAGAGATAACACCCCCCCATTACGTCATGCTTCAGAAATGTGGAAAATGGTCCATTTTCAAATGTTTTATTTTTGAACGTCAGTTCACATTTGTAGGTGGATCATCAGTGTTAGAGCTAAAATTAGCATGTTTAAAGTGATTTTCATGCTTCCAGGGGCTCGGGAAATTAATTAAATACCATTTGGAGGCATTTAATGTTCGAGCAAAAACGGCTGATTTTCGACAAAAGAGATAACACCCCCCCATTACGTCATGCTTCAGAAATGTGGAAAATGGTCCGTTTTCAAATGTTTTATTTTTGAACGTCAGTTCACATTTGTAGGTGGATCATCAGTGTTAGAGCTAAAATTAGCATGTTTAAAGTGATTTTCATGCTTCCAGGGGCCCTAAACACAAGATTTATGGAATGGTTAAAAGTGCATGAAAATGGCCAATTTACTCACTCTGAGTTCTCAAAAAGGGTTTCTTCACCCCGGGAAGTTAATTAAATACTATTTGGAGGCATTTAATGTTCGAGCAAAAACGGCTGATTTTCGATAAAAGAGATAACACCCACCCATTACGTCATGCTTCAGAAATGTGGAAAATGGTCCGTTTTCAAATGTTTTATTTTTGAACGTCATTTCACATTTGTAGGTGGATCATCAGTGTTAGAGCTAATATTAGCATGTTTAAAGTGATTTTCATGCTTCCAGGGGCCCTAAACACAAGATTTATGGAATGGTTAAAAGTGCATGAAAATGGCCAATTTACTCACTCTGAGTTCTCAAAAAGGGTTTCTTCACCCCGGGAAGTTAATTAAATACCATTTGGAGGAATTTAATGTTCAAGCAATGACAGCTGATTTTCGACAAAAGAGATAACACCCCCCCCCATTACGTCATGCTTCAGAAATGTGGAAAATGGTCCGTTTTCAAATGTTTTATTTTTGAACGTCAGTTCACATTTGTAGGTGGATCATCAGTGTTAGAGCTAAAATTAGCATGTTTAAAGTGATTTTCATGCTTCCAGGGGCTCGGGAAGTGAAATAAATACCATTTGGAGGCATTTAATGTTCGAGCAAAAACGGCTGATTTTCGACAAAAGAGATAACACCCCCCCATTACATCATGCTTCAGAAATGTGGAAAATGGTCCGTTTTCAAATTTTTTATTTTTGAACGTCAGTTCACATTTGTAGGTGGATCATCAGTGTTAGAGCTAAAATTGGCATGTTTAAAGTGATTTTCATGCTTCCAGGGGCTCGGGAAATTAATTAAATACCATTTGGAGGCATTTAATGTTCGAGCAAAAACGGCTGATTTTCGACAAAAGAGATAACACCCCCCCCCATTACGTCATGCTTCAGAAATGTGGAAAATGGTCCGTTTTCAAATGTTTTATTTTTGAACGTCAGTTCACATTTGTAGGTGGATCATCAGTGTTAGAGCTAATATTAGCATGTTTAAAGTGATTTTCATGCTTCCAGGGGCCCTAAACACAAGATTTATGGAATGGTTAAAAGTGCATGAAAATGGCCAATTTACTCACTCTGAGTTCTCAAAAAGGGTTTCTTCACCCCGGGAAGTTAATTAAATACCATTTGGAGGCATTTAATGTTCGAGCAAAAACTGCTGATTTTCGACAAAAGAGATAACACCCCCCCATTACGTCATGCTTCAGAAATGTGGAAAATGGTCCGTTTTCAAATGTTTTATTTTTGAACGTCAGTTCACATTTGTAGGTGGATCATCAGTGTTAGAGCTAAAATTAGCATGTTTAAAGTGATTTTCATGCTTCCAGGGGCTCGGGAAGTTAATTAAATACCATTTGGAGGCATTTAATGTTCGAGCAAAAACGGCTGATTTTCGACAAAAGAGATAACAACCCCCCATTACGTCATGCTTCAGACATGTGGAAAATGGTCCGTTTTCAAATGTTTTATTTTTGAACGTCAGTTCACATTTGTAGGTGGATACCAGTGTTAAAGCTAAAATTAGCATGTTTAAAGTGATTTTCATGCTTCCAGGGGCCCTAAACACAAGATTTATGGAATGGTTAAAAGTGCATGAAAATGGCCAATTTACTCACTCTGAGTTTTCAAAAAGGGTTTCTTCACCCCGGGAAGTTAATTAAATACCATTTGGAGGCATTTAATGTTCGAGCAAAAACGGCTGATTTTCGACAAAAGAGATAACACCCCCCCATTACGTCATGCTTCAGAAATGTGGAAAATGGTCCGTTTTCAAATGTTTTATTTTTGAACGTCAGTTCACATTTGTAGGTGGATCATCAGTGTTAGAGCTAAAATTAGCATGTTTAAAGTGATTTTCATGCTTCCAGGGGCTCGGGAAGTTAATTAAATACCATTTGGAGGCATTTAATGTTCGAGCAAATACGGCTGATTTTCGACAAAAGAGATAACACCCCCCCATTACGTCATGCTTCAGAAATGTGGAAAATGGTCCGTTTTCAAATGTTTTATTTTTGAACGTCAGTTCACATTTGTAGGTGGATCATCAGTGTTAGAGCTAAAATTAGCATGTTTAAAGAGATTTTCATGCTTCCAGGGGCTCGGGAAGTGAAATAAATACCATTTGGAGGCATTTAATGATCGAGCAAAAACGGCAGATTTTCGACAAAAGAGATAACACCCCCCCATTACGTCATGCTTCAGAAATGTGGAAAATGGTCCGTTTTCAAATGTTTTATTTTTGAACGTCAGTTCACATTTGTAGGTGGATCATCAGTGTTAGAGCTAAAATTAGCATGTTTAAAGTGATTTTCATGCTTCCAGGGGCTCGGGAAATTAATTAAATACCATTTGGAGGCATTTAATGTTCGAGCAAAAACGGCTGATTTTCGACAAAAGAGATAACACCCCCCCATTACGTCATGCTTCAGAAATGTGGAAAATGGTCCGTTTTCAAATGTTTTATTTTTGAACGTCAGTTCACATTTGTAGGTGGATCATCAGTGTTAGAGCTAAAATTAGCATGTTTAAAGTGATTTTCATGCTTCCAGGGGCCCTAAACACAAGATTTATGGAATGGTTAAAAGTGCATGAAAATGGCCAATTTACTCACTCTGAGTTCTCAAAAAGGGTTTCTTCACCCCGGGAAGTTAATTAAATACTATTTGGAGGCATTTAATGTTCGAGCAAAAACGGCTGATTTTCGATAAAAGAGATAACACCCACCCATTACGTCATGCTTCAGAAATGTGGAAAATGGTCCGTTTTCAAATGTTTTATTTTTGAACGTCATTTCACATTTGTAGGTGGATCATCAGTGTTAGAGCTAATATTAGCATGTTTAAAGTGATTTTCATGCTTCCAGGGGCCCTAAACACAAGATTTATGGAATGGTTAAAAGTGCATGAAAATGGCCAATTTACTCACTCTGAGTTCTCAAAAAGGGTTTCTTCACCCCGGGAAGTTAATTAAATACTATTTGGAGGCATTTAATGTTCGAGCAAAAACGGCTGATTTTCGATAAAAGAGATAACACCCACCCATTACGTCATGCTTCAGAAATGTGGAAAATGGTCCGTTTTCAAATGTTTTATTTTTGAACGTCATTTCACATTTGTAGGTGGATCATCAGTGTTAGAGCTAATATTAGCATGTTTAAAGTGATTTTCATGCTTCCAGGGGCCCTAAACACAAGATTTATGGAATGGTTAAAAGTGCATGAAAATGGCCAATTTACTCACTCTGAGTTCTCAAAAAGGGTTTCTTCACCCCGGGAAGTTAATTAAATACAATTTGGGGGAATTTAATGTTCAAGCAATGACAGCTGATTTTCGACAAAAGAGATAACACCCCCCCATTACGTCATGCTTCAGAAATGTGGAAAATGGTCCGTTTTCAAATGTTTTATTTTTGAACGTCAGTTCACATTTGTAGGTGGATCATCAGTGTTAGAGCTAAAATTAGCATGTTTAAAGTGATTTTCATGCTTCCAGGGGCTCGGGAAGTGAAATAAATACCATTTGGAGGCATTTAATGTTCGAGCAAAAACGGCTGATTTTCGACAAAAGAGATAACACCCCCCCCATTACGTCATGCTTCAGAAATGTGGAAAATGGTCCGTTTTCAAATGTTTTATTTTTGAACGTCATTTCACATTTGTAGGTGGATCATCAGTGTTAGAGCTAATATTAGCATGTTTAAAGTGATTTTCATGCTTCCAGGGGCCCTAAACACAAGATTTATGGAATGGTTAAAAGTGCATGAAAATGGCCAATTTACTCACTCTGAGTTCTCAAAAAGGGTTTCTTCACCCCGGGAAGTTAATTAAATACCATTTGGAGGAATTTAATGTTCAAGCAATGACAGCTGATTTTCGACAAAAGAGATAACACCCCCCCATTACGTCATGCTTCAGAAATGTGGAAAATGGTCCGTTTTCAAATGTTTTATTTTTGAACGTCAGTTCACATTTGTAGGTGGATCATCAGTGTTAGAGCTAAAATTGGCATGTTTAAAGTGATTTTCATGCTTCCAGGGGCTCGGGAAGTGAAATAAATACCATTTGGAGGCATTTCATGTTCGAGCAAAAACGGCTGATTTTCGACAAAAGAGATAACACCCCCCCCATTACATCATGCTTCAGAAATGTGGAAAATTGTCCATTTTCAAATTTTTTATTTTTGAACGTCAGTTCACATTTGTAGGTGGATCATCAGTGTTAGAGCTAAAATTGGCATGTTTAAAGTGATTTTCATGCTTCCAGGGGCTCGGGAAATTAATTAAATACCATTTGGAGGCATTTAATGTTCGAGCAAAAACGGCTGATTTTCGACAAAAGAGATAACACCCCCCCATTACGTCATGCTTCAGAAATGTGGAAAATGGTCCATTTTCAAATGTTTTATTTTTGAACGTCAGTTCACATTTGTAGGTGGATCATCAGTGTTAGAGCTAAAATTAGCATGTTTAAAGTGATTTTCATGCTTCCAGGGGCCCTAAACACAAGCTTTATGGAATGGTTAAAAGTGCATGAAAATGGCCAATTTACTCACTCTGAGTTCTCAAAAAGGGTTTCTTCACCCCGGGAAGTTAATTAAATACCGTTTGGAGGCATTTAATGTTCGAGCAAAAACGGCTGATTTTCGACAAAAGAGATAACACCCCCCCCATTACGTCATGCTTCAGAAATGTGGAAAATGGTCCGTTTTCAAATGTTTTATTTTTGAATGTCAGTTCACATTTGTAGGTGGATCATCAGTGTTAGAGCTAAAATTAGCATGTTTAAAGTGATTTTCATGCTTCCAGGGGCCCTAAACACAAGATTTATGGAATGGTTAAAAGTGCATAAAAATGGCCAATTTACTCACTCTGAGTTCTCAAAAAGGGTTTCTTCACCCCGGGAAGTTAATTAAATACCATTTGGAGGCATTTAATGTTCGAGCAAAAACGGCTGATTTTCGACAAAAGAGATAACACCCCCCCATTACGTCATGCTTCAGAAATGTGGAAAATGGTCCGTTTTCAAATGTTTTATTTTTGAACGTCAGTTCACATTTGTAGGTGGATCATCAGTGTTAGAGCTAAAATTAGCATGTTTAAAGTGATTTTCATGCTTCCAGGGGCCCTAAACACAAGATTTATGGAATGGTTAAAAGTGCATGAAAATGGCCAATTTACTCACTCTGAGTTCTCAAAAAGGGTTTCTTCACCCCGGGAAGTTAATTAAATACCATTTGGATGCATTTAATGTTCGAGCAAAAACGGCTGATTTTCGATAAAAGAGATAACACCCCCCCATTACGTCATGCTTCAGAAATGTGGAAAATGGTCCATTTTCAAATGTTTTATTTTTGAACGTCAGTTCACATTTGTAGGTGGATCATCAGTGTTAGAGCTAAAATTAGCATGTTTAAAGTGATTTTCATGCTTCCAGGGGCCCTAAACACAAGCTTTATGGAATGGTTAAAAGTGCATGAAAATGGCCAATTTACTCACTCTGAGTTCTCAAAAAGGGTTTCTTCACCCCGGGAAGTTAATTAAATACCGTTTGGAGGCATTTAATGTTCGAGCAAAAACGGCTGATTTTCGACACAAGAGATAACACCCCCCCCATTACGTCATGCTTCAGAAATGTGGAAAATGGTCCGTTTTCAAATGTTTTATTTTTGAACGTCATTTCACATTTGTAGGTGGATCATCAGTGTTAGAGCTAATATTAGCATGTTTAAAGTGATTTTCATGCTTCCAGGGGCCCTAAACACAAGATTTATGGAATGGTTAAAAGTGCATGAAAATGGCCAATTTACTCACTCTGAGTTCTCAAAAAGGGTTTCTTCACCCCGGGAAGTTAATTAAATACCATTTGGAGGCATTTAATGTTCGAGCAAAAACGGCTGATTTTCGACAAAAGAGATAACACCCCCCCATTACGTCATGCTTCAGAAATGTGGAAAATGGTCCGTTTTCAAATGTTTTATTTTTGAACGTCAGTTCACATTTGTAGGTGGATCATCAGTGTTAGAGCTAAAATTTGCATGTTTAAAGTGATTTTCATGCTTCCAGGGGCTCGGGAAGTTAATTAAATACCATTTGGAGGCATTTAATGTTCGAGCAAAAACGGCTGATTTTCGACAAAAGAGATAACAACCCCCCATTACGTCATGCTTCAGAAATGTGGAAAATGGTCCGTTTTCAAATGTTTTATTTTTGAACGTCAGTTCACATTTGTAGGTGGATCATCAGTGTTAAAGCTAAAATTAGCATGTTTAAAGTGATTTTCATGCTTCCAGGGGCCCTAAACACAAGATTTATGGAATGGTTAAAAGTGCATGAAAATGGCCAATTTACTCACTCTGAGTTCTCAAAAAGGGTTTCTTCACCCCGGGAAGTTAATTAAATACCATTTGGAGGCATTTAATGTTCGAGCAAAAACGGCTGATTTTCGACAAAAGAGATAACACCCCCCCATTACGTCATGCTTCAGAAATGTGGAAAATGGTCCGTTTTCAAATGTTTTATTTTTGAACGTCAGTTCACATTTGTAGGTGGATCATCAGTGTTAGAGCTAAAATTAGCATGTTTAAAGTGATTTTAATGCTTCCAGGGGCTCGGGAAGTTAATTAAATACCATTTGGAGGCATTTAATGTTCGAGCAAATACGGCTGATTTTCGACAAAAGAGATAACACCCCCCCATTACGTCATGCTTCAGAAATGTGGAAAATGGTCCGTTTTCAAATGTTTTATTTTTGAACGTCAGTTCACATTTGTAGGTGGATCATCAGTGTTAGAGCTAAAATTAGCATGTTTAAAGAGATTTTCATGCTTCCAGGGGCTCGGGAAGTTAATTAAATACCATTTGGAGGCATTTAATGTTCGAGCAAAAACGGCTGATTTTCGACAAAAGAGATAACCCCCCCCCCCATTACGTCATGCTTCAGAAATGTGGAAAATGGTCCATTTTCAAATGTTTTATTTTTGAACGTCAGTTCACATTTGTAGGTGGATCATCAGTGTTAGAGCTAAAATTAGCATGTTTAAAGTGATTTTCATGCTTCCAGGGGCCCAAAACACAAGATTTATGGAATGGTTAAAAGTGCATGAAAATGGCCAATTTACTCACTCTGAGTTCTCAAAAAGGGTTTCTTCACCCCGGGAAGTTAATTAAATACCATTTGGAGGCATTTAATGTTCGAGCAAAAACGGCTGATTTTCAACAAAAGAGATAACACCCCCCATTACGTCATGCTTCAGAAATGTGGAAAATGGTCCGTTTTCAAATGTTTTATTTTTGAACGTCAGTTCACATTTGTAGGTGGATCATCAGTGTTAGAGCTAAAATTGGCATGTTTAAAGTGATTTTCATGCTTCCAGGGGCTCGGGAAATTAATTAAATACCATTTGGAGGCATTTAATGTTCGAGCAAAAACGGCTGATTTTCGACAAAAGAGATAACACCCCCCCATTACGTCATGCTTCAGAAATGTGGAAAATGGTCCGTTTTCAAACGTTTTATTTTTGAACGTCAGTTCACATTTGTAGGTGGATCATCAGTGTTAGAGCTAAAATTAGCATGTTTAAAGTGATTTTCATGCTTCCAGGGGCCCAAAACACAAGATTTATGGAATGGTTAAAAGTGCATGAAAATGGCCAATTTACTCACTCTGAGTTCTCAAAAAGGGTTTCTTCACCCCGGGAAGTTAATTAAATACCATTTGGAGGCATTTAATGTTCGAGCAAAAACGGCTGATTTTCGACAAAAGAGATAACACCCCCCCATTACGTCATGCTTCAGAAATGTGGAAAATGGTCCGTTTTCAAATGTTTTATTTTTGAACGTCATTTCACATTTGTAGGTGGATCATCAGTGTTAGAGCTAATATTAGCATGTTTAAAGTGATTTTCATGCTTCCAGGGGCCCTAAACACAAGATTTATGGAATGGTTAAAAGTGCATGAAAATGGCCAATTTACTCACTCTGAGTTCTCAAAAAGGGTTTCTTCACCCCGGGAAGTTAATTAAATACCATTTGGAGGCATTTAATGTTCGAGCAAAAACGGCTGATTTTCGATAAAAGAGATAACACCCCCCCATTACGTCATGCTTCAGAAATGTGGAAAATGGTCCATTTTCAAATGTTTTATTTTTGAACGTCAGTTCACATTTGTAGGTGGATCATCAGTGTTAGAGCTAAAATTAGCATGTTTAAAGTGATTTTCATGCTTCCAGGGGCCCTAAACACAAGCTTTATGGAATGGTTAAAAGTGCATGAAAATGGCCAATTTACTCACTCTGAGTTCTCAAAAAGGGTTTCTTCACCCCGGGAAGTTAATTAAATACCGTTTGGAGGCATTTAATGTTCGAGCAAAAACGGCTGAGTTTCGACACAAGAGATAACACCCCCCCCATTACGTCATGCTTCAGAAATGTGGAAAATGGTCCGTTTTCAAATGTTTTATTTTTGAATGTCAGTTCACATTTGTAGGTGGATCATCAGTGTTAGAGCTAAAATTAGCATGTTTAAAGTGATTTTCATGCTTCCAGGGGCCCTAAACACAAGATTTATGGAATGGTTAAAAGTGCATGAAAATGGCCAATTTACTCACTCTGAGTTCTCAAAAAGGGTTTCTTCACCCCGGGAAGTTAATTAAATACCATTTGGAGGCATTTAATGTTCGAGCAAAAACGGCTGATTTTCGACAAAAGAGATAACAACCCCCCATTACGTCATGCTTCAGAAATGTGGAAAATGGTCCGTTTTCAAATGTTTTATTTTTGAACGTCATTTCACATTTGTAGGTGGATCATCAGTGTTAGAGCTAATATTAGCATGTTTAAAGTGATTTTCATGCTTCCAGGGGCCCTAAACACAAGATTTATGGAATGGTTAAAAGTGCATGAAAATGGCCAATTTACTCACTCTGAGTTCTCAAAAAGGGTTTCTTCACCCCGGGAAGTTAATTAAATACCATTTGGAGGCATTTAATGTTCGAGCAAAAACGGCTGATTTTCGACAAAAGAGATAACACCCCCCCATTACGTCATGCTTCAGAAATGTGGAAAATGGTCCGTTTTCAAATGTTTTATTTTTGAACGTCAGTTCACATTTGTAGGTGGATCATCAGTGTTAGAGCTAAAATTTGCATGTTTAAAGTGATTTTCATGCTTCCAGGGGCTCGGGAAGTTAATTAAATACCATTTGGAGGCATTTAATGTTCGAGCAAAAACGGCTGATTTTCGACAAAAGAGATAACAACCCCCCATTACGTCATGCTTCAGAAATGTGGAAAATGGTCCGTTTTCAAATGTTTTATTTTTGAACGTCAGTTCACATTTGTAGGTGGATCATCAGTGTTAAAGCTAAAATTAGCATGTTTAAAGTGATTTTCATGCTTCCAGGGGCCCTAAACACAAGATTTATGGAATGGTTAAAAGTGCATGAAAATGGCCAATTTACTCACTCTGAGTTCTCAAAAAGGGTTTCTTCACCCCGGGAAGTTAATTAAATACCATTTGGAGGCATTTAATGTTCGAGCAAAAACGGCTGATTTTCGACAAAAGAGATAACACCCCCCCATTACGTCATGCTTCAGAAATGTGGAAAATGGTCCGTTTTCAAATGTTTTATTTTTGAACGTCAGTTCACATTTGTAGGTGGATCATCAGTGTTAGAGCTAAAATTAGCATGTTTAAAGTGATTTTCATGCTTCCAGGGGCTCGGGAAGTTAATTAAATACCATTTGGAGGCATTTAATGTTCGAGCAAATACGGCTGATTTTCGACAAAAGAGATAACACCCCCCCATTACGTCATGCTTCAGAAATGTGGAAAATGGTCCGTTTTCAAATGTTTTATTTTTGAACGTCAGTTCACATTTGTAGGTGGATCATCAGTGTTAGAGCTAAAATTAGCATGTTTAAAGAGATTTTCATGCTTCCAGGGGCTCGGGAAGTTAATTAAATACCATTTGGAGGCATTTAATGTTCGAGCAAAAACGGCTGATTTTCGACAAAAGAGATAACCCCCCCCCATTACGTCATGCTTCAGAAATGTGGAAAATGGTCCATTTTCAAATGTTTTATTTTTGAACGTCAGTTCACATTTGTAGGTGGATCATCAGTGTTAGAGCTAAAATTAGCATGTTTAAAGTGATTTTCATGCTTCCAGGGGCCCAAAACACAAGATTTATGGAATGGTTAAAAGTGCATGAAAATGGCCAATTTACTCACTCTGAGTTCTCAAAAAGGGTTTCTTCACCCCGGGAAGTTAATTAAATACCATTTGGAGGCATTTAATGTTCGAGCAAAAACGGCTGATTTTCGACAAAAGAGATAACACCCCCCATTACGTCATGCTTCAGAAATGTGGAAAATGGTCCGTTTTCAAATGTTTTATTTTTGAACGTCAGTTCACATTTGTAGGTGGATCATCAGTGTTAGAGCTAAAATTGGCATGTTTAAAGTGATTTTCATGCTTCCAGGGGCTCGGGAAATTAATTAAATACCATTTGGAGGCATTTAATGTTCGAGCAAAAACGGCTGATTTTCGACAAAAGAGATAACACCCCCCCATTACGTCATGCTTCAGAAATGTGGAAAATGGTCCGTTTTCAAACGTTTTATTTTTGAACGTCAGTTCACATTTGTAGGTGGATCATCAGTGTTAGAGCTAAAATTAGCATGTTTAAAGTGATTTTCATGCTTCCAGGGGCCCAAAACACAAGATTTATGGAATGGTTAAAAGTGCATGAAAATGGCCAATTTACTCACTCTGAGTTCTCAAAAAGGGTTTCTTCACCCCGGGAAGTTAATTAAATACCATTTGGAGGCATTTAATGTTCGAGCAAAAACGGCTGATTTTCGACAAAAGAGATAACACCCCCCCATTACGTCATGCTTCAGAAATGTGGAAAATGGTCCGTTTTCAAATGTTTTATTTTTGAACGTCATTTCACATTTGTAGGTGGATCATCAGTGTTAGAGCTAATATTAGCATGTTTAAAGTGATTTTCATGCTTCCAGGGGCCCTAAACACAAGATTTATGGAATGGTTAAAAGTGCATGAAAATGGCCAATTTACTCACTCTGAGTTCTCAAAAAGGGTTTCTTCACCCCGGGAAGTTAATTAAATACCATTTGGAGGCATTTAATGTTCGAGCAAAAACGGCTGATTTTCGACAAAAGAGATAACACCCCCCCATTACGTCATGCTTCAGAAATGTGGAAAATGGTCCGTTTTCAAATGTTTTATTTTTGAACGTCAGTTCACATTTGTAGGTGGATCATCAGTGTTAGAGCTAAAATTTGCATGTTTAAAGTGATTTTCATGCTTCCAGGGGCTCGGGAAGTTAATTAAATACCATTTGGAGGCATTTAATGTTCGAGCAAAAACGGCTGATTTTCGACAAAAGAGATAACAACCCCCCATTACGTCATGCTTCAGAAATGTGGAAAATGGTCCGTTTTCAAATGTTTTATTTTTGAACGTCAGTTCACATTTGTAGGTGGATCATCAGTGTTAAAGCTAAAATTAGCATGTTTAAAGTGATTTTCATGCTTCCAGGGGCCCTAAACACAAGATTTATGGAATGGTTAAAAGTGCATGAAAATGGCCAATTTATTCACTCTGAGTTCTCAAAAAGGGTTTCTTCACCCCGGGAAGTTAATTAAATACCATTTGGAGGCATTTAATGTTCGAGCAAAAACGGCTGATTTTCGACAAAAGAGATAACACCCCCCCATTACGTCATGCTTCAGAAATGTGGAAAATGGTCCGTTTTCAAATGTTTTATTTTTGAACGTCAGTTCACATTTGTAGGTGGATCATCAGTGTTAGAGCTAAAATTAGCATGTTTAAAGTGATTTTCATGCTTCCAGGGGCCCAAAACACAAGATTAATTGAATGGTTAAAAGTGCATGAAAATGGCCAATTTACTCACTCTGAGTTCTCAAAAAGGGTTTCTTCACCCCGGGAAGTGAAATAAATACCATTTGGAGGCATTTAATGTTTGAGCAAAAACGGCTGATTTTCGACAAAAGAGATAACACCCCCCCATTACGTCATGCTTCAGAAATGTGGAAAATGGTCCGTTTTCAAATGTTTTATATTTGAACGTCAGTTCACATTTGTAGGTGGATCATCAGTGTTAGAGCTAAAATTAGCATGTTTAAAGTGATTTTCATGCTTCCAGGGGCCCAAAACACAAGATTTATGGAATGGTTAAAAGTGCATGAAAATGGCCAATTTACTCACTCTGAGTTCTCAAAAAGGGTTTCTTCACCCCGGGAAGTTAATTAAATACAATTTGGAGGCATTTAATGTTCGAGCAAAAACGGCTGATTTTCGACAAAAGAGATAACACCCCCCCATTACGTCATGCTTCAGAAATGTGGAAAATGGTCCGTTTTCAAATGTTTTATTTTTGAACGTCAGTTCACATTTGTAGGTGGATCATCAGTGTTAGAGCTAAAATTAGCATGTTTAAAGTGATTTTCATGCTTCCAGGGGCTCGGGAAGTTAATTAAATACCATTTGGAGGCATTTAATGTTCGAGCAAAAACGGCTGATTTTCGACAAAAGAGATAACACCCCCCCATTACGTCATGCTTCAGAAATGTGGAAAATGGTCCGTTTTCAAATGTTTTATTTTTGAACGTCAGTTCACATTTGTAGGTGGATCATCAGTGTTAGAGCTAAAATTAGCATGTTTAAAGTGATTTTCATGCTTCCAGGGGCCCAAAACACAAGATTTATGGAATGGTTAAAAGTGCATGAAAATGGCCAATTTACTCACTCTGAGTTCTCAAAAAGGGTTTCTTCACCCCGGGAAGTTAATTAAATACCATTTGGAGGCATTTAATGTTCGAGCAAAAACGGCTGATTTTCGACAAAAGAGATAACACCCCCCCATTACGTCATGCTTCAGAAATGTGGAAAATGGTCCGTTTTCAAATGTTTTATTTTTGAACGTCAGTTCACATTTGTAGGTGGATCATCAGTGTTAGAGCTAAAATTAGCATGTTTAAAGTGATTTTCATGCTTCCAGGGGCTCGGGAAGTTAATTAAATACCATTTGGAGGCATTTAATGTTCGAGCAAAAACGGCTGATTTTCGACAAAAGAGATAACACCCCCCCATTACGTCATGCTTCAGAAATGTGGAAAATGGTCAGTTTTCAAATGTTTTATTTTTGAACGTCAGTTCACATTTGTAGGTGGATCATCAGTGTTAGAGCTAAAATTAGCATGTTTAAAGTGATTTTCATGCTTCCAGGGGCCCAAAACACAAGATTTATGGAATGGTTAAAAGTGCATGAAAATGGCCAATTTACTCACTCTGAGTTCTCAAAAAGGGTTTCTTCACCCCGGGAAGTTAATTAAATACCATTTGGAGGCATTTAATGTTCGAGCAAAAACGGCTGATTTTCGACAAAAGAGATAACACCCCCCATTACGTCATGCTTCAGAAATGTGGAAAATGGTCCGTTTTCAAATGTTTTATTTTTGAACGTCAGTTCACATTTGTAGGTGGATCATCAGTGTTAGAGCTAAAATTGGCATGTTTAAAGTGATTTTCATGCTTCCAGGGGCTCGGGAAATTAATTAAATACCATTTGGAGGCATTTAATGTTCGAGCAAAAACGGCTGATTTTCGACAAAAGAGATAACACCCCCCCATTACGTCATGCTTCAGAAATGTGGAAAATGGTCCGTTTTCAAACGTTTTATTTTTGAACGTCAGTTCACATTTGTAGGTGGATCATCAGTGTTAGAGCTAAAATTAGCATGTTTAAAGTGATTTTCATGCTTCCAGGGGCCCAAAACACAAGATTTATGGAATGGTTAAAAGTGCATGAAAATGGCCAATTTACTCACTCTGAGTTCTCAAAAAGGGTTTCTTCACCCCGGGAAGTTAATTAAATACCATTTGGAGGCATTTAATGTTCGAGCAAAAACGGCTGATTTTCGACAAAAGAGATAACACCCCCCCATTACGTCATGCTTCAGAAATGTGGAAAATGGTCCGTTTTCAAATGTTTTATTTTTGAACGTCAGTTCACATTTGTAGGTGGATCATCAGTGTTAGAGCTAAAATTAGCATGTTTAAAGTGATTTTCATGCTTCCAGGGGCCCAAAACACAAGATTATTTGAATGGTTAAAAGTGCATGAAAATGGCCAATTTACTCACTCTGAGTTCTCAAAAAGGGTTTCTTCACCCCGGGAAGTGAAATAAATACCATTTGGAGGCATTTAATGTTTGAGCAAAAACGGCTGATTTTCGACAAAAGAGATAACACCCCCCCATTACGTCATGCTTCAGAAATGTGGAAAATGGTCCGTTTTCAAATGTTTTATATTTGAACGTCAGTTCACATTTGTAGGTGGATCATCAGTGTTAGAGCTAAAATTAGCATGTTTAAAGTGATTTTCATGCTTCCAGGGGCCCAAAACACAAGATTTATGGAATGGTTAAAAGTGCATGAAAATGGCTAATTTACTCACTCTGAGTTCTCAAAAAGGGTTTCTTCACCCCGGGAAGTTAATTAAATACAATTTGGAGGCATTTAATGTTCGAGCAAAAACGGCTGATTTTCGACAAAAGAGATAACACCCCCCCATTACGTCATGCTTCAGAAATGTGGAAAATGGTCCGTTTTCAAATGTTTTATTTTTGAACGTCAGTTCACATTTGTAGGTGGATCATCAGTGTTAGAGCTAAAATTAGCATGTTTAAAGTGATTTTCATGCTTCCAGGGGCTCGGGAAGTTAATTAAATACCATTTGGAGGCATTTAATGTTCGAGCAAAAATGGCTGATTTTCGACAAAAGAGATAACACCCCCCCATTACGTCATGCTTCAGAAATGTGGAAAATGGTCCGTTTTCAAATGTTTTATTTTTGAACGTCAGTTCACATTTGTAGGTGGATCATCAGTGTTAGAGCTAAAATTAGCATGTTTAAAGTGATTTTCATGCTTCCAGGGGCCCAAAACACAAGATTTATGGAATGGTTAAAAGTGCATGAAAATGGCCAATTTACTCACTCTGAGTTCTCAAAAAGGGTTTCTTCACCCCGGGAAGTTAATTAAATACCATTTGGAGGCATTTAATGTTCGAGCAAAAACGGCTGATTTTCGACAAAAGAGATAACACCCCCCCATTACGTCATGCTTCAGAAATGTGGAAAATGGTCCGTTTTCAAATGTTTTATTTTTGAACGTCAGTTCACATTTGTAGGTGGATCATCAGTGTTAGAGCTAAAATTAGCATGTTTAAAGTGATTTTCATGCTTCCAGGGGCTCGGGAAGTTAATTAAATACCATTTGGAGGCATTTAATGTTCGAGCAAAAACGGCTGATTTTCGACAAAAGAGATAACACCCCCCCATTACGTCATGCTTCAGAAATGTGGAAAATGGTCAGTTTTCAAATGTTTTATTTTTGAACGTCAGTTCACATTTGTAGGTGGATCATCAGTGTTAGAGCTAAAATTAGCATGTTTAAAGTGATTTTCATGCTTCCAGGGGCCCAAAACACAAGATTTATGGAATGGTTAAAAGTGCATGAAAATGGCCAATTTACTCACTCTGAGTTCTCAAAAAGGGTTTCTTCACCCCGGGAAGTTAATTAAATACCATTTGGAGGCATTTAATGTTCGAGCAAAAACGGCTGATTTTCGACAAAAGAGATAACACCCCCCCATTATGTCATGCTTCAGAAATGTGGAAAATGGTCCGTTTTCAAATGTTTTACTTTTGAACGTCAGTTCACATTTGTAGGTGGATCATCAGTGTTAGAGCTAAAATTAGCATGTTTAAAGTGATTTTCATGCTTCCAGGGGCTCGGGAAGTTAATTAAATACCATTTGGAGGCATTTAATGTTCGAGCAAAAACGGCTGATTTTCGACAAAAGAGATAACCCCCCCCCCATTACGTCATGCTTCAGAAATGTGGAAAATGGTCCATTTTCAAATGTTTTATTTTTGAACGTCAGTTCACATTTGTAGGTGGATCATCAGTGTTAGAGCTAAAATTAGCATGTTTAAAGTGATTTTCATGCTTCCAGGGGCCCAAAACACAAGATTTATGGAATGGTTAAAAGTGCATGAAAATGGCCAATTTACTCACTCTGAGTTCTCAAAAAGGGTTTCTTCACCCCGGGAAGTTAATTAAATACCATTTGGAGGCATTTAATGTTCGAGCAAAAACGGCTGATTTTCGACAAAAGAGATAACACCCCCCATTACGTCATGCTTCAGAAATGTGGAAAATGGTCCGTTTTCAAATGTTTTATTTTTGAACGTCAGTTCACATTTGTAGGTGGATCATCAGTGTTAGAGCTAAAATTGGCATGTTTAAAGTGATTTTCATGCTTCCAGGGGCTCGGGAAATTAATTAAATACCATTTGGAGGCATTTAATGTTCGAGCAAAAACGGCTGATTTTCGACAAAAGAGATAACACCCCCCCATTACGTCATGCTTCAGAAATGTGGAAAATGGTCCGTTTTCAAATGTTTTATTTTTGAACGTCAGTTCACATTTGTAGGTGGATCATCAGTGTTAGAGCTAAAATTAGCATGTTTAAAGTGATTTTCATGCTTCCAGGGGCCCTAAACACAAGATTTATGGAATGGTTAAAAGTGCATGAAAATGGCCAATTTACTCACTCTGAGTTCTCAAAAAGGGTTTCTTCACCCCGGGAAGTTAATTAAATACCATTTGGAGGCATTTAATGTTCGAGCAAAAACGGCTGATTTTCGACAAAAGAGATAACCCCCCCCCATTACGTCATGCTTCAGAAATGTGGAAAATGGTCCATTTTCAAATGTTTTATTTTTGAACGTCAGTTCACATTTGTAGGTGGATCATCAGTGTTAGAGCTAAAATTAGCATGTTTAAAGTGATTTTCATGCTTCCGGGGGCCCAAAACACAAGATTTATGGAATGGTTAAAAGTGCATGAAAATGGCCAATTTACTCACTCTGAGTTCTCAAAAAGGGTTTCTTCACCCCGGGAAGTTAATTAAATACCATTTGGAGGCATTTAATGTTCGAGCAAAAACGGCTGATTTTCGACAAAAGAGATAACACCCCCCATTACGTCATGCTTCAGAAATGTGGAAAATGGTCCGTTTTCAAATGTTTTATTTTTGAACGTCAGTTCACATTTGTAGGTGGATCATCAGTGTTAGAGCTAAAATTGGCATGTTTAAAGTGATTTTCATGCTTCCAGGGGCTCGGGAAATTAATTAAATACCATTTGGAGGCATTTAATGTTCGAGCAAAAACGGCTGATTTTCGACAAAAGAGATAACACCCCCCCATTACGTCATGCTTCAGAAATGTGGAAAATGGTCCGTTTTCAAACGTTTTATTTTTGAACGTCAGTTCACATTTGTAGGTGGATCATCAGTGTTAGAGCTAAAATTAGCATGTTTAAAGTGATTTTCATGCTTCCAGGGGCCCAAAACACAAGATTTATGGAATGGTTAA
Organism: Lissotriton vulgaris; assembly: GCF_964263255.1. Lineage (NCBI taxonomy): Eukaryota > Metazoa > Chordata > Amphibia > Caudata > Salamandridae > Lissotriton > Lissotriton vulgaris. The sequence goes on along the minus strand of NW_028251345.1, from coordinate 405,561 downwards.
AAGTGCATGAAAATGGCCAATTTACTCACTCTGAGTTCTCAAAAAGGGTTTCTTCACCCCGGGAAGTTAATTAAATACCATTTGGAGGCATTTAATGTTCGAGCAAAAACGGCTGATTTTCGACAAAAGAGATAACACCCCCCCATTACGTCATGCTTCAGAAATGTGGAAAATGGTCCGTTTTCAAATGTTTTATTTTTGAACGTCAGTTCACATTTGTAGGTGGATCATCAGTGTTAGAGCTAAAATTAGCATGTTTAAAGTGATTTTCATGCTTCCAGGGGCCCAAAACACAAGATTAATTGAATGGTTAAAAGTGCATGAAAATGGCCAATTTACTCACTCTGAGTTCTCAAAAAGGGTTTCTTCACCCCGGGAAGTGAAATAAATACCATTTGGAGGCATTTAATGTTTGAGCAAAAACGGCTGATTTTCGACAAAAGAGATAACACCCCCCCATTACGTCATGCTTCAGAAATGTGGAAAATGGTCCGTTTTCAAATGTTTTATATTTGAACGTCAGTTCACATTTGTAGGTGGATCATCAGTGTTAGAGCTAAAATTAGCATGTTTAAAGTGATTTTCATGCTTCCAGGGGCCCAAAACACAAGATTTATGGAATGGTTAAAAGTGCATGAAAATGGCTAATTTACTCACTCTGAGTTCTCAAAAAGGGTTTCTTCACCCCGGGAAGTTAATTAAATACAATTTGGAGGCATTTAATGTTCGAGCAAAAACGGCTGATTTTCGACAAAAGAGATAACACCCCCCCATTACGTCATGCTTCAGAAATGTGGAAAATGGTCCGTTTTCAAATGTTTTATTTTTGAACGTCAGTTCACATTTGTAGGTGGATCATCAGTGTTAGAGCTAAAATTAGCATGTTTAAAGTGATTTTCATGCTTCCAGGGGCTCGGGAAGTTAATTAAATACCATTTGGAGGCATTTAATGTTCGAGCAAAAACGGCTGATTTTCGACAAAAGAGATAACACCCCCCCATTACGTCATGCTTCAGAAATGTGGAAAATGGTCCGTTTTCAAATGTTTTATTTTTGAACGTCAGTTCACATTTGTAGGTGGATCATCAGTGTTAGAGCTAAAATTAGCATGTTTAAAGTGATTTTCATGCTTCCAGGGGCCCAAAACACAAGATTTATGGAATGGTTAAAAGTGCATGAAAATGGCCAATTTACTCACTCTGAGTTCTCAAAAAGGGTTTCTTCACCCCGGGAAGTTAATTAAATACCATTTGGAGGCATTTAATGTTCGAGCAAAAACGGCTGATTTTCGACAAAAGAGATAACACCCCCCCATTACGTCATGCTTCAGAAATGTGGAAAATGGTCCGTTTTCAAATGTTTTATTTTTGAACGTCAGTTCACATTTGTAGGTGGATCATCAGTGTTAGAGCTAAAATTAGCATGTTTAAAGTGATTTTCATGCTTCCAGGGGCTCGGGAAGTTAATTAAATACCATTTGGAGGCATTTAATGTTCGAGCAAAAACGGCTGATTTTCGACAAAAGAGATAACACCCCCCCATTACGTCATGCTTCAGAAATGTGGAAAATGGTCAGTTTTCAAATGTTTTATTTTTGAACGTCAGTTCACATTTGTAGGTGGATCATCAGTGTTAGAGCTAAAATTAGCATGTTTAAAGTGATTTTCATGCTTCCAGGGGCCCAAAACACAAGATTTATGGAATGGTTAAAAGTGCATGAAAATGGCCAATTTACTCACTCTGAGTTCTCAAAAAGGGTTTCTTCACCCCGGGAAGTTAATTAAATACCATTTGGAGGCATTTAATGTTCGAGCAAAAACGGCTGATTTTCGACAAAAGAGATAACACCCCCCCATTATGTCATGCTTCAGAAATGTGGAAAATGGTCCGTTTTCAAATGTTTTACTTTTGAACGTCAGTTCACATTTGTAGGTGGATCATCAGTGTTAGAGCTAAAATTAGCATGTTTAAAGTGATTTTCATGCTTCCAGGGGCTCGGGAAGTTAATTAAATACCATTTGGAGGCATTTAATGTTCGAGCAAAAACGGCTGATTTTCGACAAAAGAGATAACCCCCCCCCATTACGTCATGCTTCAGAAATGTGGAAAATGGTCCATTTTCAAATGTTTTATTTTTGAACGTCAGTTCACATTTGTAGGTGGATCATCAGTGTTAGAGCTAAAATTAGCATGTTTAAAGTGATTTTCATGCTTCCAGGGGCCCAAAACACAAGATTTATGGAATGGTTAAAAGTGCATGAAAATGGCCAATTTACTCACTCTGAGTTCTCAAAAAGGGTTTCTTCACCCCGGGAAGTTAATTAAATACCATTTGGAGGCATTTAATGTTCGAGCAAAAACGGCTGATTTTCGACAAAAGAGATAACACCCCCCATTACGTCATGCTTCAGAAATGTGGAAAATGGTCCGTTTTCAAATGTTTTATTTTTGAACGTCAGTTCACATTTGTAGGTGGATCATCAGTGTTAGAGCTAAAATTGGCATGTTTAAAGTGATTTTCATGCTTCCAGGGGCTCGGGAAATTAATTAAATACCATTTGGAGGCATTTAATGTTCGAGCAAAAACGGCTGATTTTCGACAAAAGAGATAACACCCCCCCATTACGTCATGCTTCAGAAATGTGGAAAATGGTCCGTTTTCAAATGTTTTATTTTTGAACGTCAGTTCACATTTGTAGGTGGATCATCAGTGTTAGAGCTAAAATTAGCATGTTTAAAGTGATTTTCATGCTTCCAGGGGCCCTAAACACAAGATTTATGGAATGGTTAAAAGTGCATGAAAATGGCCAATTTACTCACTCTGAGTTCTCAAAAAGGGTTTCTTCACCCCGGGAAGTTAATTAAATACCATTTGGAGGCATTTAATGTTCGAGCAAAAACGGCTGATTTTCGACAAAAGAGATAACACCCCCCCATTACATCATGCTTCAGAAATGTGGAAAATGGTCCGTTTTCAAATGTTTTATTTTTGAACGTCAGTTCACATTTGTAGGTGGATCATCAGTGTTAGAGCTAAAATTAGCATGTTTAAAGTGATTTTCATGCTTCCAGGGGCCCAAAACACAAGATTTATGGAATGGTTAAAAGTGCATGAAAATGGCCAATTTACTCACTCTGAGTTCTCAAAAAGGGTTTCTGCACCCCGGGAAGTTAATTAAATACCATTTGGAGGCATTTAATGTTCGAGCAAAAACGGCTGATTTTCGACAAAAGAGATAACACCCCCCCATTACGTCATGCTTCAGAAATGTGGAAAATGGTCCGTTTTCAAATGTTTTATTTTTGAACGTCAGTTCACATTTGTAGGTGGATCATCAGTGTTAGAGCTAAAATTAGCATGTTTAAAGTGATTTTCATGCTTCCAGGGGCTCGGGAAGTTAATTAAATACCATTTGGAGGCATTTAATGTTCGAGCAAAAACGGCTGATTTTCGACAAAAGAGATAACACCCCCCCATTACGTCATGCTTAAGAAATGTGGAAAATGGTCCGTTTTCAAACGTTTTATTTTTGAACGTCAGTTCACATTTGTAGGTGGATCATCAGTGTTAGAGCTAAAATTAGCATGTTTAAAGTGATTTTCATGCTTCCAGGGGCCCAAAACACAAGATTAATGGAATGGTTAAAAGTGCATGAAAATGGCCAATTTACTCACTCTGAGTTCTCAAAAAGGGTTTCTTCACCCCGGGAAGTGAAATAAATACCATTTGGAGGCATTTAATGTTCGAGCAAAAACGGCTGATTTTCGACAAAAGAGATAACACCCCCCCATTACGTCATGCTTCAGAAATGTGGAAAATGGTCCGTTTTCAAATGTTTTATTTTTGAACGTCAGTTCACATTTGTAGGTGGATCATCAGTGTTAGAGCTAAAATTAGCATGTTTAAAGTGATTTTCATGCTTCCAGGGACTCGGGAAGTTAATTAAATACCATTTGGAGGCATTTAATGTTCGAGCAAAAACGGCTGATTTTCGACAAAAGAGATAACACCCCCCCATTACGTCATGCTTCAGAAATGTGGAAAATGGTCCGTTTTCAAATGTTTTATTTTTGAACGTCAGTTCACATTTGTAGGTGGATCATCAGTGTTAGAGCTAAAATTAGCATGTTTAAAGTGATTTTCATGCTTCCAGGGGCCCAAAACACAAGATTTATGGAATGGTTAAAAGTGCATGAAAATGGCCAATTTACTCACTCTGAGTTCTCAAAAAGGGTTTCTTCACCCCGGGAAGTTAATTAAATACCATTTGGAGGCATTTAATGTTCGAGCAAAAACGGCTGATTTTCGACAAAAGAGATAACACCCCCCCATTACGTCATGCTTCAGAAATGTGGAAAATGGTCCGTTTTCAAATGCTTTATTTTTGAACGTCAGTTCACATTTGTAGGTGGATCATCAGTGTTAGAGCTAAAATTAGCATGTTTAAAGTGATTTTCATGCTTCCAGGGGCCCAAAACACAAGATTAATTGAATGGTTAAAAGTGCATGAAAATGGCCAATTTACTCACTCTGAGTTCTCAAAAAGGGTTTCTTCACCCCGGGAAGTGAAATAAATACCATTTGGAGGCATTTAATGTTTGAGCAAAAACGGCTGATTTTCGACAAAAGAGATAACACCCCCCCATTACGTCATGCTTCAGAAATGTGGAAAATGGTCTGTTTTCAAATGTTTTATATTTGAACGTCAGTTCACATTTGTAGGTGGATCATCAGTGTTAGAGCTAAAATTAGCATGTTTAAAGTGATTTTCATGCTTCCAGGGGCCCAAAACACAAGATTTATGGAATGGTTAAAAGTGCATGAAAATGGCCAATTTACTCACTCTGAGTTCTCAAAAAGGGTTTCTTCACCCCGGGAAGTTAATTAAATACAATTTGGAGGCATTTAATGTTCGAGCAAAAACGGCTGATTTTCGACAAAAGAGATAACACCCCCCCATTACGTCATGCTTCAGAAATGTGGAAAATGGTCCGTTTTCAAATGTTTTATTTTTGAACGTCAGTTCACATTTGTAGGTGGATCATCAGTGTTAGAGCTAAAATTAGCATGTTTAAAGTGATTTTCATGCTTCCAGGGGCTCGGGAAGTTAATTAAATACCATTTGGAGGCATTTAATGTTCGAGCAAAAACGGCTGATTTTCGACAAAAGAGATAACACCCCCCCATTACGTCATGCTTCAGAAATGTGAAAAATGGTCCGTTTTCAAATGTTTTATTTTTGAACGTCAGTTCACATTTGTAGGTGGATCATCAGTGTTAGAGCTAAAATTAGCATGTTTAAAGTGATTTTCATGCTTCCAGGGGCCCAAATCACAAGATTTATGGAATGGTTAAAAGTGCATGAAAATGGCCAATTTACTCACTCTGAGTTCTCAAAAAGGGTTTCTTCACCCCGGGAAGTTAATTAAATACCATTTGGAGGCATTTAATGTTCGAGCAAAAACGGCTGATTTTCGACAAAAGAGATAACACCCCCCCCATTACGTCATGCTTCAGAAATGTGGAAAATGGTCCGTTTTCAAATGTTTTATTTTTGAACGTCAGTTCACATTTGTAGGTGGATCATCAGTGTTAGAGCTAAAATTAGCATGTTTAAAGTGATTTTCATGCTTCCAGGGGCTCGGGAAGTTAATTAAATACCATTTGGAGGCATTTAATGTTCGAGCAAAAACGGCTGATTTTCGACAAAAGAGATAACACCCCCCCATTACGTCATGCTTCAGAAATGTGGAAAATGGTCAGTTTTCAAATGTTTTATTTTTGAACGTCCGTTCACATTTGTAGGTGGATCATCAGTGTTAGAGCTAAAATTAGCATGTTTAAAGTGATTTTCATGCTTCCAGGGGCCCAAAACACAAGATTTATGGAATGGTTAAAAGTGCATGAAAATGGCCAATTTACTCACTCTGAGTTCTCAAAAAGGGTTTCTTCACCCCGGGAAGTTAATTAAATACCATTTGGAGGCATTTAATGTTCGAGCAAAAACGGCTGATTTTCGACAAAAGAGATAACACCCCCCCATTACGTCATGCTTCAGAAATGTGGAAAATGGTCCGTTTTCAAATGTTTTACTTTTGAACGTCAGTTCACATTTGTAGGTGGATCATCAGTGTTAGAGCTAAAATTAGCATGTTTAAAGTGATTTTCATGCTTCCAGGGGCTCGGGAAGTTAATTAAATACCATTTGGAGGCATTTAATGTTCGAGCAAAAACGGCTGATTTTCGACAAAAGAGATAACACCCCCCCATTACGTCATGCTTCAGAAATGTGGAAAATGGTCCGTTTTCAAATGTTTTATTTTTGAACGTCAGTTCACATTTGTAGGTGGATCATCAGTGTTAGAGCTAAAATTAGCATGTTTAAAGTGATTTTCATGCTTCCAGGGGCCCAAAACACAAGATTTATGGAATGGTTAAAAGTGCATGAAAATGGCCAATTTACTCACTCTGAGTTCTCAAAAAGGGTTTCTTCACCCCGGGAAGTTAATTAAATACCATTTGGAGGCATTTAATGTTCGAGCAAAAACGGCTGATTTTCGACAAAAGAGATAACACCCCCCATTACGTCATGCTTCAGAAATGTGGAAAATGGTCCGTTTTCAAATGTTTTATTTTTGAACGTCAGTTCACATTTGTAGGTGGATCATCAGTGTTAGAGCTAAAATTGGCATGTTTAAAGTGATTTTCATGCTTCCAGGGGCTCGGGAAATTAATTAAATACCATTTGGAGGCATTTAATGTTCGAGCAAAAACGGCTGATTTTCGACAAAAGAGATAACACCCCCCCATTACGTCATGCTTCAGAAATGTGGAAAATGGTCCGTTTTCAAATGTTTTATTTTTGAACGTCAGTTCACATTTGTAGGTGGATCATCAGTGTTAGAGCTAAAATTAGCATGTTTAAAGTGATTTTCATGCTTCCAGGGGCCCTAAACACAAGATTTATGGAATGGTTAAAAGTGCATGAAAATGGCCAATTTACTCACTCTGAGTTCTCAAAAAGGGTTTCTTCACCCCGGGAAGTTAATTAAATACCATTTGGAGGCATTTAATGTTCGAGCAAAAACAGCTGATTTTTGACAAAAGAGATAACACCCCCCCATTACGTCATGCTTCAGAAATGTGGAAAATGGTCCGTTTTCAAATGTTTTATTTTTGAACGTCATTTCACATTTGTAGGTGGATCATCAGTGTTAGAGCTAATATTAGCATGTTTAAAGTGATTTTCATGCTTCCAGGGGCCCTAAACACAGGATTTATGGAATGGTTAAAAGTGCATGAAAATGGCCAATTTACTCACTCTGAGTTCTCAAAAAGGGTTTCTTCACCCCGGGAAGTTAATTAAATACCATTTGGAGGAATTTAATGTTCAAGCAATGACAGCTGATTTTCGACAAAAGAGATAACACCCCCCATTACGTCATGCTTCAGAAATGTGGAAAATGGTCCGTTTTCAAATGTTTTATTTTTGAACGTCAGTTCACATTTGTAGGTGGATCATCAGTGTTAGAGCTAAAATTAGCATGTTTAAAGTGATTTTCATGCTACCAGGGGCTCGGGAAGTGAAATAAATACCATTTGGAGGCATTTAATGTTCGAGCAAAAACGGCTGATTTTCGACAAAAGAGATAACACCCCCCCATTACATCATGCTTCAGAAATGTGGAAAATGGTCCGTTTTCAAATGTTTTATTTTTGAACGTCAGTTCACATTTGTAGGTGGATCATCAGTGTTAGAGCTAAAATTAGCATGTTTAAAGTGATTTTCATGCTTCCAGGGGCCCAAAACACAAGATTTATGGAATGGTTAAAAGTGCATGAAAATGGCCAATTTACTCACTCTGAGTTCTCAAAAAGGGTTTCTGCACCCCGGGAAGTTAATTAAATACCATTTGGAGGCATTTAATGTTCGAGCAAAAACGGCTGATTTTCGACAAAAGAGATAACACCCCCCCATTACGTCATGCTTCAGAAATGTGGAAAATGGTCCGTTTTCAAATGTTTTATTTTTGAACGTCAGTTCACATTTGTAGGTGGATCATCAGTGTTAGAGCTAAAATTAGCATGTTTAAAGTGATTTTCATGCTTCCAGGGGCTCGGGAAGTTAATTAAATACCATTTGGAGGCATTTAATGTTCGAGCAAAAACGGCTGATTTTCGACAAAAGAGATAACACCCCCCCATTACGTCATGCTTCAGAAATGTGGAAAATGGTCCGTTTTCAAACGTTTTATTTTTGAACGTCAGTTCACATTTGTAGGTGGATCATCAGTGTTAGAGCTAAAATTAGCATGTTTAAAGTGATTTTCATGCTTCCAGGGGCCCAAAACACAAGATTAATGGAATGGTTAAAAGTGCATGAAAATGGCCAATTTACTCACTCTGAGTTCTCAAAAAGGGTTTCTTCACCCCGGGAAGTGAAATAAATACCATTTGGAGGCATTTAATGTTCGAGCAAAAACGGCTGATTTTCGACAAAAGAGATAACACCCCCCCATTACGTCATGCTTCAGAAATGTGGAAAATGGTCCGTTTTCAAATGTTTTATTTTTGAACGTCAGTTCACATTTGTAGGTGGATCATCAGTGTTAGAGCTAAAATTAGCATGTTTAAAGTGATTTTCATGCTTCCAGGGACTCGGGAAGTTAATTAAATACCATTTGGAGGCATTTAATGTTCGAGCAAAAACGGCTGATTTTCGACAAAAGAGATAACACCCCCCCATTACGTCATGCTTCAGAAATGTGGAAAATGGTCTGTTTTCAAATGTTTTATTTTTGAACGTCAGTTCACATTTGTAGGTGGATCATCAGTGTTAGAGCTAAAATTAGCATGTTTAAAGTGATTTTCATGCTTCCAGGGGCCCAAAACACAAGATTTATGGAATGGTTAAAAGTGCATGAAAATGGCCAATTTACTCACTCTGAGTTCTCAAAAAGGGTTTCTTCACCCCGGGAAGTTAATTAAATACCATTTGGAGGCATTTAATGTTCGAGCAAAAACGGCTGATTTTCGACAAAAGAGATAACACCCCCCCATTACGTCATGCTTCAGAAATGTGGAAAATGGTCCGTTTTCAAATGTTTTATTTTTGAACGTCAGTTCACATTTGTAGGTGGATCATCAGTGTTAGAGCTAAAATTAGCATGTTTAAAGTGATTTTCATGCTTCCAGGGGCCCAAAACACAAGATTAATTGAATGGTTAAAAGTGCATGAAAATGGCCAATTTACTCACTCTGAGTTCTCAAAAAGGGTTTCTTCACCCCGGGAAGTGAAATAAATACAATTTGGAGGCATTTAATGTTTGAGCAAAAACGGCTGATTTTCGACAAAAGAGATAACACCCCCCCATTACGTCATGCTTCAGAAATGTGGAAAATGGTCCGTTTTCAAATGTTTTATATTTGAACGTCAGTTCACATTTGTAGGTGGATCATCAGTGTTAGAGCTAAAATTAGCATGTTTAAAGTGATTTTCATGCTTCCAGGGGCCCAAAACACAAGATTTATGGAATGGTTAAAAGTGCATGAAAATGGCCAATTTACTCACTCTGAGTTCTCAAAAAGGGTTTCTTCACCCCGGGAAGTTAATTAAATACAATTTGGAGGCATTTAATGTTCGAGCAAAAACGGCTGATTTTCGACAAAAGAGATAACACCCCCCATTACGTCATGCTTCAGAAATGTGGAAAATGGTCCGTTTTCAAATGTTTTATTTTTGAACGTCAGTTCACATTTGTAGGTGGATCATCAGTGTTAGAGCTAAAATTGGCATGTTTAAAGTGATTTTCATGCTTCCAGGGGCTCGGGAAATTAATTAAATACCATTTGGAGGCATTTAATGTTCGAGCAAAAACGGCTGATTTTCGACAAAAGAGATAACACCCCCCCATTACGTCATGCTTCAGAAATGTGGAAAATGGTCCGTTTTCAAATGTTTTATTTTTGAACGTCAGTTCACATTTGTAGGTGGATCATCAGTGTTAGAGCTAAAATTAGCATGTTTAAAGTGATTTTCATGCTTCCAGGGGCCCTAAACACAAGATTTATGGAATGGTTAAAAGTGCATGAAAATGGCCAATTTACTCACTCTGAGTTCTCAAAAAGGGTTTCTTCACCCCGGGAAGTTAATTAAATACCATTTGGAGGCATTTAATGTTCGAGCAAAAACGGCTGATTTTCGACAAAAGAGATAACACCCCCCCATTACATCATGCTTCAGAAATGTGGAAAATGGTCCGTTTTCAAATGTTTTATTTTTGAACGTCAGTTCACATTTGTAGGTGGATCATCAGTGTTAGAGCTAAAATTAGCATGTTTAAAGTGATTTTCATGCTTCCAGGGGCCCAAAACACAAGATTTATGGAATGGTTAAAAGTGCATGAAAATGGCCAATTTACTCACTCTGAGTTCTCAAAAAGGGTTTCTGCACCCCGGGAAGTTAATTAAATACCATTTGGAGGCATTTAATGTTCGAGCAAAAACGGCTGATTTTCGACAAAAGAGATAACACCCCCCCATTACGTCATGCTTCAGAAATGTGGAAAATGGTCCGTTTTCAAATGTTTTATTTTTGAACGTCAGTTCACATTTGTAGGTGGATCATCAGTGTTAGAGCTAAAATTAGCACGTTTAAAGTGATTTTCATGCTTCCAGGGGCTCGGGAAGTTAATTAAATACCATTTGGAGGCATTTAATGTTCGAGCAAAAACGGCTGATTTTCGACAAAAGAGATAACACCCCCCCATTACGTCATGCTTCAGAAATGTGGAAAATGGTCCGTTTTCAAACGTTTTATTTTTGAACGTCAGTTCACATTTGTAGGTGGATCATCAGTGTTAGAGCTAAAATTAGCATGTTTAAAGTGATTTTCATGCTTCCAGGGGCCCAAAACACAAGATTAATGGAATGGTTAAAAGTGCATGAAAATGGCCAATTTACTCACTCTGAGTTCTCAAAAAGGGTTTCTTCACCCCGGGAAGTGAAATAAATACCATTTGGAGGCATTTAATGTTCGAGCAAAAACGGCTGATTTTCGACAAAAGAGATAACACCCCCCCATTACGTCATGCTTCAGAAATGTGGAAAATGGTCCGTTTTCAAATGTTTTATTTTTGAACGTCAGTTCACATTTGTAGGTGGATCATCAGTGTTAGAGCTAAAATTAGCATGTTTAAAGTGATTTTCATGCTTCCAGGGACTCGGGAAGTTAATTAAATACCATTTGGAGGCATTTAATGTTCGAGCAAAAACGGCTGATTTTCGACAAAAGAGATAACACCCCCCCATTACGTCATGCTTCAGAAATGTGGAAAATGGTCCGTTTTCAAATGTTTTATTTTTGAACGTCAGTTCACATTTGTAGGTGGATCATCAGTGTTAGAGCTAAAATTAGCATGTTTAAAGTGATTTTCATGCTTCCAGGGGCCCAAAACACAAGATTTATGGAATGGTTAAAAGTGCATGAAAATGGCCAATTTACTCACTCTGAGTTCTCAAAAAGGGTTTCTTCACCCCGGGAAGTTAATTAAATACCATTTGGAGGCATTTAATGTTCGAGCAAAAACGGCTGATTTTCGACAAAAGAGATAACACCCCCCCATTACGTCATGCTTCAGAAATGTGGAAAATGGTCCGTTTTCAAATGTTTTATTTTTGAACGTCAGTTCACATTTGTAGGTGGATCATCAGTGTTAGAGCTAAAATTAGCATGTTTAAAGTGATTTTCATGCTTCCAGGGGCCCAAAACACAAGATTAATTGAATGGTTAAAAGTGCATGAAAATGGCCAATTTACTCACTCTGAGTTCTCAAAAAGGGTTTCTTCACCCCGGGAAGTGAAATAAATACCATTTGGAGGCATTTAATGTTTGAGCAAAAACGGCTGATTTTCGACAAAAGAGATAACACCCCCCCATTACGTCATGCTTCAGAAATGTGGAAAATGGTCCGTTTTCAAATGTTTTATAATTGAACGTCAGTTCACATTTGTAGGTGGATCATCAGTGTTAGAGCTAAAATTAGCATGTTTAAAGTGATTTTCATGCTTCCAGGGGCCCAAAACACAAGATTTATGGAATGGTTAAAAGTGCATGAAAATGGCCAATTTACTCACTCTGAGTTCTCAAAAAGGGTTTCTTCACCCCGGGAAGTTAATTAAATACAATTTGGAGGCATTTAATGTTCGAGCAAAAACGGCTGATTTTCGACAAAAGAGATAACACCCCCCCATTACGTCATGCTTCAGAAATGTGGAAAATGGTCCGTTTTCAAATGTTTTATTTTTGAACGTCAGTTCACATTTGTAGGTGGATCATCAGTGTTAGAGCTAAAATTAGCATGTTTAAAGTGATTTTCATGCTTCCAGGGGCTCGGGAAGTTAATTAAATACCATTTGGAGGCATTTAATGTTCGAGCAAAAACGGCTGATTTTCGACAAAAGAGATAACACCCCCCCATTACGTCATGCTTCAGAAATGTGGAAAATGGTCCGTTTTCAAATGTTTTATTTTTGAACGTCAGTTCACATTTGTAGGTGGATCATCAGTGTTAGAGCTAAAATTAGCATGTTTAAAGTGATTTTCATGCTTCCAGGGGCCCAAAACACAAGATTTATGGAATGGTTAAAAGTGCATGAAAATGGCCAATTTACTCACTCTGAGTTCTCAAAAAGGGTTTCTTCACCCCGGGAAGTTAATTAAATACCATTTGGAGGCATTTAATGTTCGAGCAAAAACGGCTGATTTTCGACAAAAGAGATAACACCCCCCCATTACGTCATGCTTCAGAAATGTGGAAAATGGTCCGTTTTCAAATGTTTTATTTTTGAACGTCAGTTCAAATTTGTAGGTGGATCATCAGTGTTAGAGCTAAAATTAGCATGTTTAAAGTGATTTTCATGCTTCCAGGGGCTCGGGAAGTTAATTAAATACCATTTGGAGGCATTTAATGTTCGAGCAAAAACGGCTGATTTTCGACAAAAGAGATAACACCCCCCCATTACGTCATGCTTCAGAAATGTGGAAAATGGTCAGTTTTCAAATGTTTTATTTTTGAACGTCCGTTCACATTTGTAGGTGGATCATCAGTGTTAGAGCTAAAATTAGCATGTTTAAAGTGATTTTCATGCTTCCAGGGGCCCAAAACACAAGATTTATGGAATGGTTAAAAGTGCATGAAAATGGCCAATTTACTCACTCTGAGTTCTCAAAAAGGGTTTCTTCACCCCGGGAAGTTAATTAAATACCATTTGGAGGCATTTAATGTTCGAGCAAAAACGGCTGATTTTCGACAAAAGAGATAACACCCCCCCATTACGTCATGCTTCAGAAATGTGGAAAATGGTCAGTTTTCAAATGTTTTACTTTTGAACGTCAGTTCACATTTGTAGGTGGATCATCAGTGTTAGAGCTAAAATTAGCATGTTTAAAGTGATTTTCATGCTTCCAGGGGCTCGGGAAGTTAATTAAATACCATTTGGAGGCATTTAATGTTCGAGCAAAAACGGCTGATTTTCGACAAAAGAGATAACACCCCCCCATTACGTCATGCTTCAGAAATGTGGAAAATGGTCCGTTTTCAAATGTTTTATTTTTGAACGTCAGTTCACATTTGTAGGTGGATCATCAGTGTTAGAGCTAAAATTAGCATGTTTAAAGTGATTTTCATGCTTCCAGGGGCCCAAAACACAAGATTTATGGAATGGTTAAAAGTGCATGAAAATGGCCAATTTACTCACTCTGAGTTCTCAAAAAGGGTTTCTTCACCCCGGGAAGTTAATTAAATACCATTTGGAGGCATTTAATGTTCGAGCAAAAACGGCTGATTTTCGACAAAAGAGATAACACCCCCCATTACGTCATGCTTCAGAAATGTGGAAAATGGTCCGTTTTCAAATGTTTTATTTTTGAACGTCAGTTCACATTTGTAGGTGGATCATCAGTGTTAGAGCTAAAATTGGCATGTTTAAAGTGATTTTCATGCTTCCAGGGGCTCGGGAAATTAATTAAATACCATTTGGAGGCATTTAATGTTCGAGCAAAAACGGCTGATTTTCGACAAAAGAGATAACACCCCCCCATTACGTCATGCTTCAGAAATGTGGAAAATGGTCCGTTTTCAAATGTTTTATTTTTGAACGTCAGTTCACATTTGTAGGTGGATCATCAGTGTTAGAGCTAAAATTAGCATGTTTAAAGTGATTTTCATGCTTCCAGGGGCCCTAAACACAAGATTTATGGAATGGTTAAAAGTGCATGAAAATGGCCAATTTACTCACTCTGAGTTCTCAAAAAGGGTTTCTTCACCCCGGGAAGTTAATTAAATACCATTTGGAGGCATTTAATGTTCGAGCAAAAACAGCTGATTTTTGACAAAAGAGATAACACCCCCCCATTACGTCATGCTTCAGAAATGTGGAAAATGGTCCGTTTTCAAATGTTTTATTTTTGAACGTCATTTCACATTTGTAGGTGGATCATCAGTGTTAGAGCTAATATTAGCATGTTTAAAGTGATTTTCATGCTTCCAGGGGCCCTAAACACAGGATTTATGGAATGGTTAAAAGTGCATGAAAATGGCCAATTTACTCACTCTGAGTTCTCAAAAAGGGTTTCTTCACCCCGGGAAGTTAATTAAATACCATTTGGAGGAATTTAATGTTCAAGCAATGACAGCTGATTTTCGACAAAAGAGATAACACCCCCCATTACGTCATGCTTCAGAAATGTGGAAAATGGTCCGTTTTCAAATGTTTTATTTTTGAACGTCAGTTCACATTTGTAGGTGGATCATCAGTGTTAGAGCTAAAATTAGCATGTTTAAAGTGATTTTCATGCTACCAGGGGCTCGGGAAGTGAAATAAATACCATTTGGAGGCATTTAATGTTCGAGCAAAAACGGCTGATTTTCGACAAAAGAGATAACACCCCCCCATTACATCATGCTTCAGAAATGTGGAAAATGGTCCGTTTTCAAATGTTTTATTTTTGAACGTCAGTTCACATTTGTAGGTGGATCATCAGTGTTAGAGCTAAAATTAGCATGTTTAAAGTGATTTTCATGCTTCCAGGGGCCCAAAACACAAGATTTATGGAATGGTTAAAAGTGCATGAAAATGGCCAATTTACTCACTCTGAGTTCTCAAAAAGGGTTTCTGCACCCCGGGAAGTTAATTAAATACCATTTGGAGGCATTTAATGTTCGAGCAAAAACGGCTGATTTTCGACAAAAGAGATAACACCCCCCCATTACGTCATGCTTCAGAAATGTGGAAAATGGTCCGTTTTCAAATGTTTTATTTTTGAACGTCAGTTCACATTTGTAGGTGGATCATCAGTGTTAGAGCTAAAATTAGCATGTTTAAAGTGATTTTCATGCTTCCAGGGGCTCGGGAAGTTAATTAAATACCATTTGGAGGCATTTAATGTTCGAGCAAAAACGGCTGATTTTCGACAAAAAGAGATAACACCCCCCCATTACGTCATGCTTCAGAAATGTGGAAAATGGTCCGTTTTCAAACGTTTTATTTTTGAACGTCAGTTCACATTTGTAGGTGGATCATCAGTGTTAGAGCTAAAATTAGCATGTTTAAAGTGATTTTCATGCTTCCAGGGGCCCAAAACACAAGATTAATGGAATGGTTAAAAGTGCATGAAAATGGCCAATTTACTCACTCTGAGTTCTCAAAAAGGGTTTCTTCACCCCGGGAAGTGAAATAAATACCATTTGGAGGCATTTAATGTTCGAGCAAAAACGGCTGATTTTCGACAAAAGAGATAACACCCCCCCATTACGTCATGCTTCAGAAATGTGGAAAATGGTCCGTTTTCAAATGTTTTATTTTTGAACGTCAGTTCACATTTGTAGGTGGATCATCAGTGTTAGAGCTAAAATTAGCATGTTTAAAGTGATTTTCATGCTTCCAGGGACTCGGGAAGTTAATTAAATACCATTTGGAGGCATTTAATGTTCGAGCAAAAACGGCTGATTTTCGACAAAAGAGATAACACCCCCCCATTACGTCATGCTTCAGAAATGTGGAAAATGGTCCGTTTTCAAATGTTTTATTTTTGAACGTCAGTTCACATTTGTAGGTGGATCATCAGTGTTAGAGCTAAAATTAGCATGTTTAAAGTGATTTTCATGCTTCCAGGGGCCCAAAACACAAGATTTATGGAATGGTTAAAAGTGCATGAAAATGGCCAATTTACTCACTCTGAGTTCTCAAAAAGGGTTTCTTCACCCCGGGAAGTTAATTAAATACCATTTGGAGGCATTTAATGTTCGAGCAAAAACGGCTGATTTTCGACAAAAGAGATAACACCCCCCCATTACGTCATGCTTCAGAAATGTGGAAAATGGTCCGTTTTCAAATGTTTTATTTTTGAACGTCAGTTCACATTTGTAGGTGGATCATCAGTGTTAGAGCTAAAATTAGCATGTTTAAAGTGATTTTCATGCTTCCAGGGGCCCAAAACACAAGATTAATTGAATGGTTAAAAGTGCATGAAAATGGCCAATTTACTCACTCTGAGTTCTCAAAAAGGGTTTCTTCACCCCGGGAAGTGAAATAAATACCATTTGGAGGCATTTAATGTTTGAGCAAAAACGGCTGATTTTCGACAAAAGAGATAACACCCCCCCATTACGTCATGCTTCAGAAATGTGGAAAATGGTCCGTTTTCAAATGTTTTATATTTGAACGTCAGTTCACATTTGTAGGTGGATCATCAGTGTTAGAGCTAAAATTAGCATGTTTAAAGTGATTTTCATGCTTCCAGGGGCCCAAAACACAAGATTTATGGAATGGTTAAAAGTGCATGAAAATGGCCAATTTACTCACTCTGAGTTCTCAAAAAGGGTTTCTTCACCCCGGGAAGTTAATTAAATACAATTTGGAGGCATTTAATGTTCGAGCAAAAACGGCTGATTTTCGACAAAAGAGATAACACCCCCCCATTACGTCATGCTTCAGAAATGTGGAAAATGGTCCGTTTTCAAATGTTTTATTTTTGAACGTCAGTTCACATTTGTAGGTGGATCATCAGTGTTAGAGCTAAAATTAGCATGTTTAAAGTGATTTTCATGCTTCCAGGGGCTCGGGAAGTTAATTAAATACCATTTGGAGGCATTTAATGTTCGAGCAAAAACGGCTGATTTTCGACAAAAGAGATAACACCCCCCCATTACGTCATGCTTCAGAAATGTGGAAAATGGTCCGTTTTCAAATGTTTTATTTTTGAACGTCAGTTCACATTTGTAGGTGGATCATCAGTGTTAGAGCTAAAATTAGCATGTTTAAAGTGATTTTCATGCTTCCAGGGGCCCAAAACACAAGATTTATGGAATGGTTAAAAGTGCATGAAAATGGCCAATTTACTCACTCTGAGTTCTCAAAAAGGGTTTCTTCACCCCGGGAAGTTAATTAAATACCATTTGGAGGCATTTAATGTTCGAGCAAAAACGGCTGATTTTCGACAAAAGAGATAACACCCCCCCCATTACGTCATGCTTCAGAAATGTGGAAAATGGTCCGTTTTCAAATGTTTTATTTTTGAACGTCAGTTCACATTTGTAGGTGGATCATCAGTGTTAGAGCTAAAATTAGCATGTTTAAAGTGATTTTCATGCTTCCAGGGGCTCGGGAAGTTAATTAAATACCATTTGGAGGCATTTAATGTTCGAGCAAAAACGGCTGATTTTCGACAAAAGAGATAACACCCCCCCCATTACGTCATGCTTCAGAAATGTGGAAAATGGTCAGTTTTCAAATGTTTTATTTTTGAACGTCCGTTCACATTTGTAGGTGGATCATCAGTGTTAGAGCTAAAATTAGCATGTTTAAAGTGATTTTCATGCTTCCAGGGGCCCTAAACACAAGATTTATGGAATGGTTAAAAGTGCATGAAAATGGCCAATTTACTCACTCTGAGTTCTCAAAAAGGGTTTCTTCACCCCGGGAAGTTAATTAAATACCATTTGGAGGCATTTAATGTTCGAGCAAAAACAGCTGATTTTTGGCAAAAGAGATAACACCCCCCCATTACGTCATGCTTCAGAAATGTGGAAAATGGTCCGTTTTCAAATGTTTTATTTTTGAACGTCATTTCACATTTGTAGGTGGATCATCAGTGTTAGAGCTAATATTAGCATGTTTGAAGTGATTTTCATGCTTCCAGGGGCCCTAAACACAGGATTTATGGAATGGTTAAAAGTGCATGAAAATGGCCAATTTACTCACTCTGAGTTCTCAAAAAGGGTTTCTTCACCCCGGGAAGTTAATTAAATACCATTTGGAGGAATTTAATGTTCAAGCAATGACAGCTGATTTTCGACAAAAGAGATAACACCCCCCATTACGTCATGCTTCAGAAATGTGGAAAATGGTCCGTTTTCAAATGTTTTATTTTTGAACGTCAGTTCACATTTGTAGGTGGATCATCAGTGTTAGAGCTAAAATTAGCATGTTTAAAGTGATTTTCATGCTACCAGGGGCTCGGGAAGTGAAATAAATACCATTTGGAGGCATTTAATGTTCGAGCAAAAACGGCTGATTTTCGACAAAAGAGATAACACCCCCCCATTACATCATGCTTCAGAAATGTGGAAAATGGTCCGTTTTCAAATGTTTTATTTTTGAACGTCAGTTCACATTTGTAGGTGGATCATCAGTGTTAGAGCTAAAATTAGCATGTTTAAAGTGATTTTCATGCTTCCAGGGGCCCAAAACACAAGATTTATGGAATGGTTAAAAGTGCATGAAAATGGCCAATTTACTCACTCTGAGTTCTCAAAAAGGGTTTCTGCACCCCGGGAAGTTAATTAAATACCATTTGGAGGCATTTAATGTTCGAGCAAAAACGGCTGATTTTCGACAAAAGAGATAACACCCCCCCATTACGTCATGCTTCAGAAATGTGGAAAATGGTCCGTTTTCAAATGTTTTATTTTTGAACGTCAGTTCACATTTGTAGGTGGATCATCAGTGTTAGAGCTAAAATTAGCATGTTTAAAGTGATTTTCATGCTTCCAGGGGCCCAAAACACAAGATTTATGGAATGGTTAAAAGTGCATGAAAATGGCCAATTTACTCACTCTGAGTTCTCAAAAAGGGTTTCTTCACCCCGGGAAGTTAATTAAATACAATTTGGAGGCATTTAATGTTCGAGCAAAAACGGCTGATTTTCGACAAAAGAGATAACACCCCCCCATTACGTCATGCTTCAGAAATGTGGAAAATGGTCCGTTTTCAAATGTTTTATTTTTGAACGTCAGTTCACATTTGTAGGTGGATCATCAGTGTTAGAGCTAAAATTAGCATGTTTAAAGTGATTTTCATGCTTCCAGGGGCTCGGGAAGTTAATTAAATACCATTTGGAGGCATTTAATGTTCGAGCAAAAACGGCTGATTTTCGACAAAAGAGATAACACCCCCCCATTACGTCATGCTTCAGAAATGTGGAAAATGGTCCGTTTTCAAATGTTTTATTTTTGAACGTCAGTTCACATTTGTAGGTGGATCATCAGTGTTAGAGCTAAAATTAGCATGTTTAAAGTGATTTTCATGCTTCCAGGGGCCCAAAACACAAGATTTATGGAATGGTTAAAAGTGCATGAAAATGGCCAATTTACTCACTCTGAGTTCTCAAAAAGGGTTTCTTCACCCCGGGAAGTTAATTAAATACCATTTGGAGGCATTTAATGTTCGAGCAAAAACGGCTGATTTTCGACAAAAGAGATAACACCCCCCCATTACGTCATGCTTCAGAAATGTGGAAAATGGTCCGTTTTCAAATGTTTTATTTTTGAACGTCAGTTCACATTTGTAGGTGGATCATCAGTGTTAGAGCTAAAATTAGCATGTTTAAAGTGATTTTCATGCTTCCAGGGGCTCGGGAAGTTAATTAAATACCATTTGGAGGCATTTAATGTTCGAGCAAAAACGGCTGATTTTCGACAAAAGAGATAACACCCCCCCATTACGTCATGCTTCAGAAATGTGGAAAATGGTCAGTTTTCAAATGTTTTATTTTTGAACGTCCGTTCACATTTGTAGGTGGATCATCAGTGTTAGAGCTAAAATTAGCATGTTTAAAGTGATTTTCATGCTTCCAGGGGCCCTAAACACAAGATTTATGGAATGGTTAAAAGTGCATGAAAATGGCCAATTTACTCACTCTGAGTTCTCAAAAAGGGTTTCTTCACCCCGGGAAGTTAATTAAATACCATTTGGAGGCATTTAATGTTCGAGCAAAAACAGCTGATTTTTGGCAAAAGAGATAACACCCCCCCATTACGTCATGCTTCAGAAATGTGGAAAATGGTCCGTTTTCAAATGTTTTATTTTTGAACGTCATTTCACATTTGTAGGTGGATCATCAGTGTTAGAGCTAATATTAGCATGTTTAAAGTGATTTTCATGCTTCCAGGGGCCCTAAACACAGGATTTATGGAATGGTTAAAAGTGCATGAAAATGGCCAATTTACTCACTCTGAGTTCTCAAAAAGGGTTTCTTCACCCCGGGAAGTTAATTAAATACCATTTGGAGGAATTTAATGTTCAAGCAATGACAGCTGATTTTCGACAAAAGAGATAACACCCCCCATTACGTCATGCTTCAGAAATGTGGAAAATGGTCCGTTTTCAAATGTTTTATTTTTGAACGTCAGTTCACATTTGTAGGTGGATCATCAGTGTTAGAGCTAAAATTAGCATGTTTAAAGTGATTTTCATGCTACCAGGGGCTCGGGAAGTGAAATAAATACCATTTGGAGGCATTTAATGTTCGAGCAAAAACGGCTGATTTTCGACAAAAGAGATAACACCCCCCCATTACATCATGCTTCAGAAATGTGGAAAATGGTCCGTTTTCAAATGTTTTATTTTTGAACGTCAGTTCACATTTGTAGGTGGATCATCAGTGTTAGAGCTAAAATTAGCATGTTTAAAGTGATTTTCATGCTTCCAGGGGCCCAAAACACAAGATTTATGGAATGGTTAAAAGTGCATGAAAATGGCCAATTTACTCACTCTGAGTTCTCAAAAAGGGTTTCTGCACCCCGGGAAGTTAATTAAATACCATTTGGAGGCATTTAATGTTCGAGCAAAAACGGCTGATTTTCGACAAAAGAGATAACACCCCCCCATTACGTCATGCTTCAGAAATGTGGAAAATGGTCCGTTTTCAAATGTTTTATTTTTGAACGTCAGTTCACATTTGTAGGTGGATCATCAGTGTTAGAGCTAAAATTAGCATGTTTAAAGTGATTTTCATGCTTCCAGGGGCTCGGGAAGTTAATTAAATACCATTTGGAGGCATTTAATGTTCGAGCAAAAACGGCTGATTTTCGACAAAAGAGATAACACCCCCCCATTACGTCATGCTTCAGAAATGTGGAAAATGGTCCGTTTTCAAACGTTTTATTTTTGAACGTCAGTTCACATTTGTAGGTGGATCATCAGTGTTAGAGCTAAAATTAGCATGTTTAAAGTGATTTTCATGCTTCCAGGGGCCCAAAACACAAGATTAATGGAATGGTTAAAAGTGCATGAAAATGGCCAATTTACTCACTCTGAGTTCTCAAAAAGGGTTTCTTCACCCCGGGAAGTGAAATAAATACCATTTGGAGGCATTTAATGTTCGAGCAAAAACGGCTGATTTTCGACAAAAGAGATAACACCCCCCCA
This sequence comes from Lissotriton vulgaris, assembly GCF_964263255.1. Lineage (NCBI taxonomy): Eukaryota > Metazoa > Chordata > Amphibia > Caudata > Salamandridae > Lissotriton > Lissotriton vulgaris. The sequence continues at coordinate 383,852 of NW_028251345.1, read as the reverse complement.
TTACGTCATGCTTCAGAAATGTGGAAAATGGTCCGTTTTCAAATGTTTTATTTTTGAACGTCAGTTCACATTTGTAGGTGGATCATCAGTGTTAGAGCTAAAATTAGCATGTTTAAAGTGATTTTCATGCTTCCAGGGACTCGGGAAGTTAATTAAATACCATTTGGAGGCATTTAATGTTCGAGCAAAAACGGCTGATTTTCGACAAAAGAGATAACACCCCCCCATTACGTCATGCTTCAGAAATGTGGAAAATGGTCCGTTTTCAAATGTTTTATTTTTGAACGTCAGTTCACATTTGTAGGTGGATCATCAGTGTTAGAGCTAAAATTAGCATGTTTAAAGTGATTTTCATGCTTCCAGGGGCCCAAAACACAAGATTTATGGAATGGTTAAAAGTGCATGAAAATGGCCAATTTACTCACTCTGAGTTCTCAAAAAGGGTTTCTTCACCCCGGGAAGTTAATTAAATACCATTTGGAGGCATTTAATGTTCGAGCAAAAACGGCTGATTTTCGACAAAAGAGATAACACCCCCCCATTACGTCATGCTTCAGAAATGTGGAAAGTGGTCCGTTTTCAAATGTTTTATTTTTGAACGTCAGTTCACATTTGCAGGTGGATCATCAGTGTTAGAGCTAAAATTAGCATGTTTAAAGTGATTTTCATGCTTCCAGGGGCCCAAAACACAAGATTAATTGAATGGTTAAAAGTGCATGAAAATGGCCAATTTACTCACTCTGAGTTCTCAAAAAGGGTTTCTTCACCCCGGGAAGTGAAATAAATACCATTTGGAGGCATTTAATGTTTGAGCAAAAACGGCTGATTTTCGACAAAAGAGATAACACCCCCCCATTACGTCATGCTTCAGAAATGTGGAAAATGGTCCGTTTTCAAATGTTTTATATTTGAACGTCAGTTCACATTTGTAGGTGGATCATCAGTGTTAGAGCTAAAATTAGCATGTTTAAAGTGATTTTCATGCTTCCAGGGGCCCAAAACACAAGATTTATGGAATGGTTAAAAGTGCATGAAAATGGCCAATTTACTCACTCTGAGTTCTCAAAAAGGGTTTCTTCACCCCGGGAAGTTAATTAAATACAATTTGGAGGCATTTAATGTTCGAGCAAAAACGGCTGATTTTCGACAAAAGAGATAACACCCCCCCATTACGTCATGCTTCAGAAATGTGGAAAATGGTCCGTTTTCAAATGTTTTATTTTTGAACGTCAGTTCACATTTGTAGGTGGATCATCAGTGTTAGAGCTAAAATTAGCATGTTTAAAGTGATTTTCATGCTTCCAGGGGCTCGGGAAGTTAATTAAATACCATTTGGAGGCATTTAATGTTCGAGCAAAAACGGCTGATTTTCGACAAAAGAGATAACACCCCCCCATTACGTCATGCTTCAGAAATGTGGAAAATGGTCCGTTTTCAAATGTTTTATTTTTGAACGTCAGTTCACATTTGTAGGTGGATCATCAGTGTTAGAGCTAAAATTAGCATGTTTAAAGTGATTTTCATGCTTCCAGGGGCCCAAAACACAAGATTTATGGAATGGTTAAAAGTGCATGAAAATGGCCAATTTACTCACTCTGAGTTCTCAAAAAGGGTTTCTTCACCCCGGGAAGTTAATTAAATACCATTTGGAGGCATTTAATGTTCGAGCAAAAACGGCTGATTTTCGACAAAAGAGATAACACCCCCCCATTACGTCATGCTTCAGAAATGTGGAAAATGGTCCGTTTTCAAATGTTTTATTTTTGAACGTCAGTTCACATTTGTAGGTGGATCATCAGTGTTAGAGCTAAAATTAGCATGTTTAAAGTGATTTTCATGCTTCCAGGGGCTCGGGAAGTTAATTAAATACCATTTGGAGGCATTTAATGTTCGAGCAAAAACGGCTGATTTTCGACAAAAGAGATAACACCCCCCCATTACGTCATGCTTCAGAAATGTGGAAAATGGTCAGTTTTCAAATGTTTTATTTTTGAACGTCCGTTCACATTTGTAGGTGGATCATCAGTGTTAGAGCTAAAATTAGCATGTTTAAAGTGATTTTCATGCTTCCAGGGGCCCAAAACACAAGATTTATGGAATGGTTAAAAGTGCATGAAAATGGCCAATTTACTCACTCTGAGTTCTCAAAAAGGGTTTCTTCACCCCGGGAAGTTAATTAAATACCATTTGGAGGCATTTAATGTTCGAGCAAAAATGGCTGATTTTCGACAAAAGAGATAACACCCCCCATTACGTCATGCTTCAGAAATGTGGAAAATGGTCAGTTTTCAAATGTTTTATTTTTGAACGTCAGTTCACATTTGTAGGTGGATCATCAGTGTTAGAGCTAAAATTAGCATGTTTAAAGTGATTTTCATGCTTCCAGGGGCTCGGGAAGTTAATTAAATACCATTTGGAGGCATTTAATGTTCGAGCAAAAACGGCTGATTTTCGACAAAAGAGATAACACCCCCCCATTACGTCATGCTTCAGAAATGTGGAAAATGGTCCGTTTTCAAATGTTTTATTTTTGAACGTCAGTTCACATTTGTAGGTGGATCATCAGTGTTAGAGCTAAAATTAGCATGTTTAAAGTGATTTTCATGCTTCCAGGGGCCCAAAACACAAGATTTATGGAATGGTTAAAAGTGCATGAAAATGGCCAATTTACTCACTCTGAGTTCTCAAAAAGGGTTTCTTCACCCCGGGAAGTTAATTAAATACCATTTGGAGGCATTTAATGTTCGAGCAAAAACGGCTGATTTTCGACAAAAGAGATAACACCCCCCCATTACGTCATGCTTCAGAAATGTGGAAAATGGTCCGTTTTCAAATGTTTTATTTTTGAACGTCAGTTCACATTTGTAGGTGGATCATCAGTGTTAGAGCTAAAATTAGCATGTTTAAAGTGATTTTCATGCTTCCAGGGGCTCGGGAAGTTAATTAAATACCATTTGGAGGCATTTAATGTTCGAGCAAAAACGGCTGATTTTCGACAAAAGAGATAACACCCCCCCATTACGTCATGCTTCAGAAATGTGGAAAATGGTCCGTTTTCAAATGTTTTATTGTTGAACGTCAGTTCACATTTGTAGGTGGATCATCAGTGTTAGAGCTAAAATTAGCATGTTTAAAGTGATTTTCATGCTTCCAGGGGCCCAAAACACAAGATTTATGGAATGGTTAAAAGTGCATGAAAATGGCCAATTTACTCACTCTGAGTTCTCAAAAAGGGTTTCTTCACCCCGGGAAGTTAATTAAATACCATTTGGAGGCATTTAATGTTCGAGCAAAAACGGCTGATTTTCGACAAAAGAGATAACACCCCCCCATTACGTCATGCTTCAGAAATGTGGAAAATGGTCCGTTTTCAAATGTTTTATTTTTGAACGTCAGTTCACATTTGTAGGTGGATCATCAGTGTTAGAGCTAAAATTAGCATGTTTAAAGTGATTTTCATGCTTCCAGGGGCTCGGGAAGTTAATTAAATACCATTTGGAGGCATTTAATGTTCGAGCAAAAACGGCTGATTTTCGACAAAAGAGATAACACCCCCCCATTACGTCATGCTTCAGAAATGTGGAAAATGGTCCGTTTTCAAATGTTTTATTTTTGAACGTCAGTTCACATTTGTAGGTGGATCATCAGTGTTAGAGCTAAAATTAGCATGTTTAAAGTGATTTTCATGCTTCCAGGGGCCCAAAACACAAGATTTATGGAATGGTTAAAAGTGCATGAAAATGGCCAATTTACTCACTCTGAGTTCTCAAAAAGGGTTTCTTCACCCCGGGAAGTTAATTAAATACCATTTGGAGGCATTTAATGTTCGAGCAAAAACGGCTGATTTTCGACAAAAGAGATAACCCCCCCCCATTACGTCATGCTTCAGAAATGTGGAAAATGGTCCGTTTTCAAATGTTTTATTTTTGAACGTCAGTTCACATTTGTAGGTGGATCATCAGTGTTAGAGCTAAAATTAGCATGTTTAAAGTGATTTTCATGCTTCCAGGGGCTCGGGAAGTTAATTAAATACCATTTGGAGGCATTTAATGTTCGAGCAAAAACGGCTGATTTTCGACAAAAGAGATAACACCCCCCCATTACGTCATGCTTCAGAAATGTGGAAAATGGTCCGTTTTCAAATGTTTTATTTTTGAACGTCAGTTCACATTTGTAGGTGGATCATCAGTGTTAGAGCTAAAATTAGCATGTTTAAAGTGATTTTCATGCTTCCAGGGGCCCAAAACACAAGATTTATGGAATGGTTAAAAGTGCATGAAAATGGCCAATTTACTCACTCTGAGTTCTCAAAAAGGGTTTCTTCACCCCGGGAAGTTAATTAAATACCATTTGGAGGCATTTAATGTTCGAGCAAAAACGGCTGATTTTCGACAAAAGAGATAACACCCCCCCATTACGTCATGCTTCAGAAATGTGGAAAATGGTCTGTTTTCAAATGTTTTATTTTTGAACATCAGTTCACATTTGTAGGTGGATCATCAGTGTTAGAGCTAAAATTAGCATGTTTAAAGTGATTTTCATGCTTCCAGGGGCTCGGGAAGTTAATTAAATACCATTTGGAGGCATTTAATGTTCGAGCAAAAACGGCTGATTTTCGACAAAAGAGATAACACCCCCCCATTACGTCATGCTTCAGAAATGTGGAAAATGGTCCGTTTTCAAATGTTTTATTTTTGAACGTCAGTTCACATTTGTAGGTGGATCATCAGTGTTAGAGCTAAAATTAGCATGTTTAAAGTGATTTTCATGCTTCCACGGGCCCAAAACACAAGATTTATGGAATGGTTAAAAGTGCATGAAAATGGCCAATTTACTCACTCTGAGTTCTCAAAAAGGGTTTCTTCACCCCGGGAAGTTAATTAAATACCATTTGGAGGCATTTAATGTTCGAGCAAAAACGGCTGATTTTCGACAAAAGAGATAACACCCCCCCATTACGTCATGCTTCAGAAATGTGGAAAATGGTCCGTTTTCAAATGTTTTATTTTTGAACGTCAGTTCACATTTGTAGGTGGATCATCAGTGTTAGAGCTAAAATTAGCATGTTTAAAGTGATTTTCATGCTTCCAGGGGCTCGGGAAGTTAATTAAATACCATTTGGAGGCATTTAATGTTCGAGCAAAAACGGCTGATTTTCGACAAAAGAGATAACACCCCCCCATTACGTCATGCTTCAGAAATGTGGAAAATGGTCCGTTTTCAAATGTTTTATTTTTGAACGTCAGTTCACATTTGTAGGTGGATCATCAGTGTTAGAGCTAAAATTAGCATGTTTAAAGTGATTTTCATGCTTCCAGGGGCCCAAAAAACAAGATTAATGGAATGGTTAAAAGTGCATGAAAATGGCCAATTTACTCACTCTGAGTTCTCAAAAAGGGTTTCTTCACCCCGGGAAGTGAAATAAATACCATTTGGAGGCATTTATTGTTCGAGCAAAAACGGCTGATTTTCGACAAAAGAGATAACACCCCCCCATTACGTCATGCTTCAGAAATGTGGAAAATGGTCCGTTTTCAAATGTTTTATTTTTGAACGTCAGTTCACATTTGTAGGTGGATCATCAGTGTTAGAGCTAAAATTAGCATGTTTAAAGTGATTTTCATGCTTCCAGGGACTCGGGAAGTTAATTAAATACCATTTGGAGGCATTTAATGTTCGAGCAAAAACGGCTGATTTTCGACAAAAGAGATAACACCCCCCCATTACGTCATGCTTCAGAAATGTGGAAAATGGTCCGTTTTCAAATGTTTTATTTTTGAACGTCAGTTCACATTTGTAGGTGGATCATCAGTGTTAGAGCTAAAATTAGCATGTTTAAAGTGATTTTCATGCTTCCAGGGGCCCAAAACACAAGATTTATGGAATGGTTAAAAGTGCATGAAAATGGCCAATTTACTCACTCTGAGTTCTCAAAAAGGGTTTCTTCACCCCGGGAAGTTAATTAAATACCATTTGGAGGCATTTAATGTTCGAGCAAAAACGGCTGATTTTCGACAAAAGAGATAACACCCCCCCATTACGTCATGCTTCAGAAATGTGGAAAATGGTCCGTTTTCAAATGTTTTATTTTTGAACGTCAGTTCACATTTGTAGGTGGATCATCAGTGTTAGAGCTAAAATTAGCATGTTTAAAGTGATTTTCATGCTTCCAGGGGCCCAAAACACAAGATTAATTGAATGGTTAAAAGTGCATGAAAATGGCCAATTTACTCACTCTGAGTTCTCAAAAAGGGTTTCTTCACCCCAGGGAAGTGAAATAAATACCATTTGGAGGCATTTAATGTTTGAGCAAAAACGGCTGATTTTCGACAAAAGAGATAACACCCCCCCATTACGTCATGCTTCAGAAATGTGGAAAATGGTCCGTTTTCAAATGTTTTATATTTGAACGTCAGTTCACATTTGTAGGTGGATCATCAGTGTTAGAGCTAAAATTAGCATGTTTAAAGTGATTTTCATGCTTCCAGGGGCCCAAAACACAAGATTTATGGAATGGTTAAAAGTGCATGAAAATGGCCAATTTACTCACTCTGAGTTCTCAAAAAGGGTTTCTTCACCCCGGGAAGTTAATTAAATACAATTTGGAGGCATTTAATGTTCGAGCAAAAACGGCTGATTTTCGACAAAAGAGATAACACCCCCCCATTACGTCATGCTTCAGAAATGTGGAAAATGGTCCGTTTTCAAATGTTTTATTTTTGAACGTCAGTTCACATTTGTAGGTGGATCATCAGTGTTAGAGCTAAAATTAGCATGTTTAAAGTGATTTTCATGCTTCCAGGGGCTCGGGAAGGTAATTAAATACCATTTGGAGGCATTTAATGTTCGAGCAAAAACGGCTGATTTTCGACAAAAGAGATAACACCCCCCCATTACGTCATGCTTCAGAAATGTGGAAAATGGTCCGTTTTCAAATGTTTTATTTTTGAACGTCAGTTCACATTTGTAGGTGGATCATCAGTGTTAGAGCTAAAATTAGCATGTTTAAAGTGATTTTCATGCTTCCAGGGGCCCAAAACACAAGATTTATGGAATGGTTAAAAGTGCATGAAAATGGCCAATTTACTCACTCTGAGTTCTCAAAAAGGGTTTCTTCACCCCGGGAAGTTAATTAAATACCATTTGGAGGCATTTAATGTTCGAGCAAAAACGGCTGATTTTCGACAAAAGAGATAACACCCCCCCATTACGTCATGCTTCAGAAATGTGGAAAATGGTCCGTTTTCAAATGTTTTATTTTTGAACGTCAGTTCACATTTGTAGGTGGATCATCAGTGTTAGAGCTAAAATTAGCATGTTTAAAGTGATTTTCATGCTTCCAGGGGCTCGGGAAGTTAATTAAATACCATTTGGAGGCATTTAATGTTCGAGCAAAAACGGCTGATTTTCGACAAAAGAGATAACACCCCCCATTACGTCATGCTTCAGAAATGTGGAAAATGGTCCGTTTTCAAATGTTTTATTTTTGAACGTCAGTTCACATTTGTAGGTGGATCATCAGTGTTAGAGCTAAAATTAGCATGTTTAAAGTGATTTTCATGCTTCCAGGGGCCCAAAACACAAGATTTATGGAATGGTTAAAAGTGCATGAAAATGGCCAATTTACTCACTCTGAGTTCTCAAAAAGGGTTTCTTCACCCCGGGAAGTTAATTAAATACCATTTGGAGGCATTTAATGTTCAAGCAAAAACGGCTGATTTTCGACAAAAGAGATAACACCCCCCCATTACGTCATGCTTCAGAAATGTGGAAAATGGTCCGTTTTCAAATGTTTTACTTTTGAACGTCAGTTCACATTTGTAGGTGGATCATCAGTGTTAGAGCTAATATTAGCATGTTTTAAGTGATTTTCATGCTTCCAGGGGCCCTAAACACAGGATTTATGGAATGGTTAAAAGTGCATGAAAATGGCCAATTTACTCACTCTGAGTTCTCAAAAAGGGTTTCTTCACCCCGGGAAGTTAATTAAATACCATTTGGAGGAATTTAATGTTCAAGCAATGACAGCTGATTTTCGACAAAAGAGATAACACCCCCCATTACGTCATGCTTCAGAAATGTGGAAAATGGTCCGTTTTCAAATGTTTTATTTTTGAACGTCAGTTCACATTTGTAGGTGGATCATCAGTGTTAGAGCTAAAATTAGCATGTTTAAAGTGATTTTCATGCTACCAGGGGCTCGGGAAGTGAAATAAATACCATTTGGAGGCATTTAATGTTCGAGCAAAAACGGCTGATTTTCGACAAAAGAGATAACACCCCCCCATTACATCATGCTTCAGAAATGTGGAAAATGGTCCGTTTTCAAATGTTTTATTTTTGAACGTCAGTTCACATTTGTAGGTGGATCATCAGTGTTAGAGCTAAAATTAGCATGTTTAAAGTGATTTTCATGCTTCCAGGGGCCCAAAACACAAGATTTATGGAATGGTTAAAAGTGCATGAAAATGGCCAATTTACTCACTCTGAGTTCTCAAAAAGGGTTTCTTCACCCCGGGAAGTTAATTAAATACCATTTGGAGGCATTTAATGTTCGAGCAAAAACGGCTGATTTTCGACAAAAGAGATAACATCCCCCCATTACGTCATGCTTCAGAAATGTGGAAAATGGTCCGTTTTCAAATGTTTTATTTTTGAACGTCAGTTCACATTTGTAGGTGGATCATCAGTGTTAGAGCTAAAATTAGCATGTTTAAAGTGATTTTCATGCTTCCAGGGGCTCGGGAAGTTAATTAAATACCATTTGGAGGCATTTAATGTTCGAGCAAAAACGGCTGATTTTCGACAAAAGAGATAACACCCCCCCATTACGTCATGCTTCAGAAATGTGGAAAATGGTCCGTTTTCAAATGTTTTATTTTTGAACGTCAGTTCACATTTGTAGGTGGATCATCAGTGTTAGAGCTAAAATTAGCATGTTTAAAGTGATTTTCATGCTTCCAGGGGCCCAAAACACAAGATTTATGGAATGGTTAAAAGTGCATGAAAATGGCCAATTTACTCACTCTGAGTTCTCAAAAAGGGTTTCTTCACCCCGGGAAGTTAATTAAATACCATTTGGAGGCATTTAATGTTCGAGCAAAAACGGCTGATTTTCGACAATAGAGATAACACCCCCCCATTACGTCATGCTTCAGAAATGTGGAAAATGGTCCGCTTTCAAATGTTTTATTTTTGAACGTCAGTTCACATTTGTAGGTGGATCATCAGTGTTAGAGCTAAAATTAGCATGTTTAAAGTGATTTTCATGCTTCCAGGGGCTCGGGAAGTTAATTAAATACCATTTGGAGGCATTTAATGTTCGAGCAAAAACGGCTGATTTTCGACAAAAGAGATAACACCCCCCCCCATTACGTCATGCTTCAGAAATGTGGAAAATGGTCCGTTTTCAAATGTTTTATTTTTGAACGTCAGTTCACATTTGTAGGTGGATCATCAGTGTTAGAGCTAAAATTAGCATGTTTAAAGTGATTTTCATGCTTCCAGGGGCCCAAAACACAAGATTTATGGAATGGTTAAAAGTGCATGAAAATGGCCAATTTACTCACTCTGAGTTCTCAAAAAGGGTTTCTTCACCCCGGGAAGTTAATTAAATACCATTTGGAGGCATTTAATGTTCGAGCAAAAACGGCTGATTTTCGACAAAAGAGATAACACCCCCCCATTACGTCATGCTTCAGAAATGTGGAAAATGGTCCGTTTTCAAATGTTTTATTTTTGAACGTCAGTTCACATTTGTAGGTGGATCATCAGTGTTAGAGCTAAAATTAGCATGTTTAAAGTGATTTTCATGCTTCCAGGGGCTCGGGAAGTTAATTAAATACCATTTGGAGGCATTTAATGTTCGAGCAAAAACGGCTGATTTTCGACAAAAGAGATAACACCCCCCCATTACGTCATGCTTCAGAAATGTGGAAAATGGTCAGTTTTCAAATGTTTTATTTTTGAACGTCAGTTCACATTTGTAGGTGGATCATCAGTGTTAGAGCTAAAATTAGCATGTTTAAAGTGATTTTCATGCTTCCAGGGGCCCAAAACACAAGATTTATGGAATGGTTAAAAGTGCATGAAAATGGCCAATTTACTCACTCTGAGTTCTCAAAAAGGGTTTCTTCACCCCGGGAAGTTAATTAAATACCATTTGGAGGCATTTAATGTTCGAGCAAAAACGGCTGATTTTCGACAAAAGAGATAACACCCCCCCATTACGTCATGCTTCAGAAATGTGGAAAATGGTCCGTTTTCAAATGTTTTATTTTTGAACGTCAGTTCACATTTGTAGGTGGATCATCAGTGTTAGAGCTAAAATTAGCATGTTTAAAGTGATTTTCATGCTTCCAGGGGCCCAAAACACAAGATTAATTGAATGGTTAAAAGTGCATGAAAATGGCCAATTTACTCACTCTGAGTTCTCAAAAAGGGTTTCTTCACCCCGGGAAGTGAAATAAATACCATTTGGAGGCATTTAATGTTTGAGCAAAAACGGCTGATTTTCGACAAAAGAGATAACACCCCCCCATTACGTCATGCTTCAGAAATGTGGAAAATGGTCCGTTTTCAAATGTTTTATATTTGAACGTCAGTTCACATTTGTAGGTGGATCATCAGTGTTAGAGCTAAAATTAGCATGTTTAAAGTGATTTTCATGCTTCCAGGGGCCCAAAACACAAGATTTATGGAATGGTTAAAAGTGCATGAAAATGGCCAATTTACTCACTCTGAGTTCTCAAAAAGGGTTTCTTCACCCCGGGAAGTTAATTAAATACAATTTGGAGGCATTTAATGTTCGAGCAAAAACGGCTGATTTTCGACAAAAGAGATAACACCCCCCCATTACGTCATGCTTCAGAAATGTGGAAAATGGTCCGTTTTCAAATGTTTTATTTTTGAACGTCAGTTCACATTTGTAGGTGGATCATCAGTGTTAGAGCTAAAATTAGCATGTTTAAAGTGATTTTCATGCTTCCAGGGGCTCGGGAAGTTAATTAAATACCATTTGGAGGCATTTAATGTTCGAGCAAAAACGGCTGATTTTCGACAAAAGAGATAACACCCCCCCATTACGTCATGCTTCAGAAATGTGGAAAATGGTCCGTTTTCAAATGTTTTATTTTTGAACGTCAGTTCACATTTGTAGGTGGATCATCAGTGTTAGAGCTAAAATTAGCATGTTTAAAGTGATTTTCATGCTTCCAGGGGCCCAAAACACAAGATTTATGGAATGGTTAAAAGTGCATGAAAATGGCCAATTTACTCACTCTGAGTTCTCAAAAAGGGTTTCTTCACCCCGGGAAGTTAATTAAATACCATTTGGAGGCATTTAATGTTCGAGCAAAAACGGCTGATTTTCGACAAAAGAGATAACACCCCCCCATTACGTCATGCTTCAGAAATGTGGAAAATGGTCCGTTTTCAAATGTTTTATTTTTGAACGTCAGTTCACATTTGTAGGTGGATCATCAGTGTTAGAGCTAAAATTAGCATGTTTAAAGTGATTTTCATGCTTCCAGGGGCTCGGGAAGTTAATTAAATACCATTTGGAGGCATTTAATGTTCGAGCAAAAACGGCTGATTTTCGACAAAAGAGATAACACCCCCCCCATTACGTCATGCTTCAGAAATGTGGAAAATGGTCAGTTTTCAAATGTTTTATTTTTGAACGTCCGTTCACATTTGTAGGTGGATCATCAGTGTTAGAGCTAAAATTAGCATGTTTAAAGTGATTTTCATGCTTCCAGGGGCCCTAAACACAAGATTTATGGAATGGTTAAAAGTGCATGAAAATGGCCAATTTACTCACTCTGAGTTCTCAAAAAGGGTTTCTTCACCCCGGGAAGTTAATTAAATACCATTTGGAGGCATTTAATGTTCGAGCAAAAACAGCTGATTTTTGGCAAAAGAGATAACACCCCCCCATTACGTCATGCTTCAGAAATGTGGAAAATGGTCCGTTTTCAAATGTTTTATTTTTGAACGTCATTTCACATTTGTAGGTGGATCATCAGTGTTAGAGCTAATATTAGCATGTTTGAAGTGATTTTCATGCTTCCAGGGGCCCTAAACACAGGATTTATGGAATGGTTAAAAGTGCATGAAAATGGCCAATTTACTCACTCTGAGTTCTCAAAAAGGGTTTCTTCACCCCGGGAAGTTAATTAAATACCATTTGGAGGAATTTAATGTTCAAGCAATGACAGCTGATTTTCGACAAAAGAGATAACACCCCCCATTACGTCATGCTTCAGAAATGTGGAAAATGGTCCGTTTTCAAATGTTTTATTTTTGAACGTCAGTTCACATTTGTAGGTGGATCATCAGTGTTAGAGCTAAAATTAGCATGTTTAAAGTGATTTTCATGCTACCAGGGGCTCGGGAAGTGAAATAAATACCATTTGGAGGCATTTAATGTTCGAGCAAAAACGGCTGATTTTCGACAAAAGAGATAACACCCCCCCATTACATCATGCTTCAGAAATGTGGAAAATGGTCCGTTTTCAAATGTTTTATTTTTGAACGTCAGTTCACATTTGTAGGTGGATCATCAGTGTTAGAGCTAAAATTAGCATGTTTAAAGTGATTTTCATGCTTCCAGGGGCCCAAAACACAAGATTTATGGAATGGTTAAAAGTGCATGAAAATGGCCAATTTACTCACTCTGAGTTCTCAAAAAGGGTTTCTGCACCCCGGGAAGTTAATTAAATACCATTTGGAGGCATTTAATGTTCGAGCAAAAACGGCTGATTTTCGACAAAAGAGATAACACCCCCCCATTACGTCATGCTTCAGAAATGTGGAAAATGGTCCGTTTTCAAATGTTTTATTTTTGAACGTCAGTTCACATTTGTAGGTGGATCATCAGTGTTAGAGCTAAAATTAGCATGTTTAAAGTGATTTTCATGCTTCCAGGGGCTCGGGAAGTGAAATAAATACCATTTGGAGGCATTTAATGTTCGAGCAAAAACGGCTGATTTTCGACAAAAGAGATAACACCCCCCCATTACGTCATGCTTCAGAAATGTGGAAAATGGTCCGTTTTCAAATGTTTTATTTTTGAACGTCAGTTCACATTTGTAGGTGGATCATCAGTGTTAGAGCTAAAATTAGCATGTTTAAAGTGATTTTCATGCTTCCAGGGGCCCAAAACACAAGATTTATGGAATGGTTGAAAGTGCATGAAAATGGCCAATTTACTCACTCTGAGTTCTCAAAAAGGGTTTCTTCACCCCGGGAAGTTAATTAAATACCATTTGGAGGCATTTAATGTTCGAGCAAAAACGGCTGATTTTCGACAAAAGAGATAACACCCCCCTATTACGTCATGCTTCAGAAATGTGGAAAATGGTCCGTTTTCAAATGTTTTATTTTTGAACGTCAGTTCACATTTGTAGGTGGATCATCAGTGTTAGAGCTAAAATTAGCATGTTTAAAGTGATTTTCATGCTTCCAGGGGCTCGGGAAGTTAATTAAATACCATTTGGAGGCATTTAATGTTCGAGCAAAAACGGCTGATTTTCGACAAAAGAGATAACACCCCCCCATTACGTCATGCTTCAGAAATGTGGAAAATGGTCCGTTTTCAAATGTTTTATTTTTGAACGTCAGTTCACATTTGTAGGTGGATCATCAGTGTTAGAGCTAAAATTAGCATGTTTAAAGTGATTTTCATGCTTCCAGGGGCTCGGGAAGTGAAATAAATACCATTTGGAGGCATTTAATGTTCGAGCAAAAACGGCTGATTTTCGACAAAAGAGATAACACCCCCCCATTACGTCATGCTTCAGAGATGTGGAAAATGGTCCGTTTTCAAATGTTTTATTTTTGAACGTCAGTTCACATTTGTAGGTGGATCATCAGTGTTAGAGCTAAAATTAGCATGTTTAAAGTGATTTTCATGCTTCCAGGGGCCCAAAACACAAGATTTATGGAATGGTTAAAAGTGCATGAAAATGGCCAATTTACCCACTCTGAGTTCTCAAAAAGGGTTTCTTCACCCCGGGAAGTTAATTAAATACCATTTGGAGGCATTTAATGTTCGAGCAAAAACGGCTGATTTTTGACAAAAGAGATAACACCCCCCCATTACGTCATGCTTCAGAAATGTGGAAAATGGTCCGTTTTCAAATGTTTTATTTTTGAACGTCAGTTCACATTTGTAGGTGGATCATCAGTGTTAGAGCTAAAATTAGCATGTTTAAAGTGATTTTCATGCTTCCAGGGGCTCGGGAAGTTAATTAAATACCATTTGGAGGCATTTGATGTTCGAGCAAAAACGGCTGATTTTCGACAAAAGAGATAACACCCCCCCATTACGTCATGCTTCAGAAATGTGGAAAATGGTCCGTTTTCAAATGTTTTATTTTTGAACGTCAGTTCACATTTGTAGGTGGATCATCAGTGTTAGAGCTAAAATTAGCATGTTTAAAGTGATTTTCATGCTTCCAGGGGCCCAAAACACAAGATTAATGGAATGGTTAAAAGTGCATGAAAATGGCCAATTTACTCACTCTGAGTTCTCAAAAAGGGTTTCTTCACCCCGGAAAGTGAAATAAATACCATTTGGAGGCATTTAATGTTCGAGCAAAAACGGCTGATTTTCGACAAAAGAGATAACACCCCCCCATTACGTCATGCTTCTGAAATGTGGAAAATGGTCCGTTTTCAAATGTTTTATTTTTGAACGTCACTTCACATTTGTAGGTGGATCATCAGTGTTAGAGCTAAAATTAGCATGTTTAAAGTGATTTTCATGCTTCCAGGGGCTCGGGAAGTTAATTAAATACCATTTGGAGGCATTTAATGTTCGAGCAAAAACGGCTGATTTTCGACAAAAGAGATAACACCCCCCCATTACGTCATGCTTCAGAAATGTGGAAAATGGTCCGTTTTCAAATGTTTTATTTTTGAACGTCAGTTCACATTTGTAGGTGGATCATCAGTGTTAGAGCTAAAATTAGCATGTTTAAAGTGATTTTCATGCTTCCAGGGGCCCAAAACACAAGATTTATGGAATGGTTAAAAGTGCATGAAAATGGCCAATTTACTCACTCTGAGTTCTCAAAAAGGGTTTCTTCACCCCGGGAAGTTAATTAAATACCATTTGGAGGCATTTATTGTTCGAGCAAAAACAGCTGATTTTCGACAAAAGAGATAACACCCCCCCATTACATCATGCTTCAGAAATGTGGAAAATGGTCCGTTTTCAAATGTTTTATTTTTGAACATCAGTTCACATTTGTAGGTGGATCATCAGTGTTAGAGCTAAAATTAGCATGTTTAAAGTGATTTTCATGCTTCCAGGGGCTCGGGAAGTTAATTAAATACCATTTGGAGGCATTTAATGTTCGAGCAAAAACGGCTGATTTTCGACAAAAGAGATAACACCCCCCCATTACGTCATGCTTCAGAAATGTGGAAAATGGTCCGTTTTCAAATGTTTTATTTTTGAACGTCAGTTCACATTTGTAGGTGGATCATCAGTGTTAGAGCTAAAATTAGCATGTTTAAAGTGATTTTCAAGCTTCCAGGGGCCCAAAACACAAGATTTATGGAATGGTTAAAAGTGCATGAAAATGGCCAATTTACTCACTCTGAGTTCTCAAAAAGGGTTTCTTCACCCCGGGAAGTTAATTAAATACCATTTGGAGGCATTTAATGTTCGAGCAAAAACGGCTGATTTTCGACAAAAGAGATAACACCCCCCCATTACGTCATGCTTCAGAAATGTGGAAAATGGTCCGTTTTCAAATGTTTTATTTTTGAACGTCAGTTCACATTTGTAGGTGGATCATCAGTGTTAGAGCTAAAATTAGCATGTTTAAAGTGATTTTCATGCTTCCAGGGGCTCGGGAAGTTAATTAAATACCATTTGGAGGCATTTAATGTTCGAGCAAAAACGGCTGATTTTCGACAAAAGAGATAACACCCCCCCATTACGTCATGCTTCAGAAATGTGGAAAATGGTCCGTTTTCAAATGTTTTATTTTTGAACGTCAGTTCACATTTGTAGGTGGATCATCAGTGTTAGAGCTAAAATTAGCATGTTTAAAGTGATTTTCATGCTTCCAGGGGCTCGAGAAGTTAATTAAATACCATTTGGAGGCATTTAATGTTCGAGCAAAAACGGCTGATTTTCGACAAAAGAGATAACACCCCCCCATTACGTCATGCTTCAGAAATGTGGAAAATGGTCCGTTTTCAAATGTTTTATTTTTGAACGTCAGTTCACATTTGTAGGTGGATCATCAGTGTTAGAGCTAAAATTAGCATGTTTAAAGTGATTTTCATGCTTCCAGGGGCTCGGGAAGTGAAATAAATACCATTTGGGGGCATTTAATGTTCGAGCAAAAACGGCTGATTTTCGACAAAAGAGATAACACCCCCCCATTACGTCATGCTTCAGAAATGTGGAAAATGGTCCGTTTTCAAATGTTTTATTTTTGAACGTCAGTTCACATTTGTAGGTGGATCATCAGTGTTAGAGCTAAAATTAGCATGTTTAAAGTGATTTTCATGCTTCCAGGGGCCCAAAACACAAGATTTATGGAATGGTTAAAAGTGCATGAAAATGGCCAATTTACTCACTCTGAGTTCTCAAAAAGGGTTTCTTCACCCCGGAAAGTGAAATAAATACCATTTGGAGGCATTTAATGTTCGAGCAAAAACGGCTGATTTTCGACAAAAGAGATAACACCCCCCCATTACGTCATGCTTCAGAAATGTGGAAAATGGTCCGTTTTCAAATGTTTTATTTTTGAACGTCAGTTCACATTTGTAGGTGGATCATCAGTGTTAGAGCTAAAATTAGCATGTTTAAAGTGATTTTCATGCTTCCAGGGGCTCGGGAAGTTAATTAAATACCATTTGGAGGCATTTAATGTTCGAGCAAAAACGGCTGATTTTCGACAAAAGAGATAACACCCCCCCATTACGTCATGCTTCAGAAATGTGGAAAATGGTCCGTTTTCAAATGTTTTATTTTTGAACGTCAGTTCACATTTGTAGGTGGATCATCAGTGTTAGAGCTAAAATTAGCATGTTTAAAGTGATTTTCATGCTTCCAGGAGCCCAAAACACAAGATTTATGGAATGGTTAAAAGTGCATGAAAATGGCCAATTTACTCACTCTGAGTTCTCAAAAAGGGTTTCTTCACCCCGGGAAGTGAAATAAATACCATTTGGAGGCATTTAATGTTCGAGCAAAAACGGCTGATTTTCGACAAAAGAGATAACACCCCCCCATTACGTCATGCTTCAGAAATGTGGAAAATGGTCCGTTTTCAAATGTTTTATTTTTGAACGTCACTTCACATTTGTAGGTGGATCATCAGTGTTAGAGCTAAAATTAGCATGTTTAAAGTGATTTTCTTGCTTCCAGGGGCTCGGGAAGTTAATTAAATACCATTTGGAGGCATTTAATGTTCGAGCAAAAACGGCTGATTTTCGACAAAAGAGATAACACCCCCCCATTACGTCATGCTTCAGAAATGTGGAAAATGGTCCGTTTTCAAATGTTTTATTTTTGAACGTCAGTTCACATTTGTAGGTGGATCATCAGTGTTAGAGCTAAAATTAGCATGTTTAAAGTGATTTTCATGCTTCCAGGGGCTCGGGAAGTTAATTAAATACCATTTGGAGGCATTTAATGTTCGAGCAAAAACGGCTGATTTTCGACAAAAGAGATAACACCCCCCCATTACGTCATGCTTCAGAAATGTGGAAAATGGTCCGTTTTCAAATGTTTTATTTTTGAACGTCAGTTCACATTTGTAGGTGGATCATCAGTGTTAGAGCTAAAATTAGCATGTTTAAAGTGATTTTCATGCTTCCAGGGGCCCAAAACACAAGATTTATGGAATGGTTAAAAGTGCATGAAAATGGCCAATTTACTCACTCTGAGTTCTCAAAAAGGGTTTCTTCACCCCGGGAAGTGAAATAAATACCATTTGGAGGCATTTAATGTTCGAGCAAAAACGGCTGATTTTCGACAAAAGAGATAACACCCCCCCATTACGTCATGCTTCAGAAATGTGGAAAATGGTCCGTTTTCAAATGTTTTATTTTTGAACGTCACTTCACATTTGTAGGTGGATCATCAGTGTTAGAGCTAAAATTAGCATGTTTAAAGTGATTTTCATGCTTCCAGGGGCTCGGGAAGTTAATTAAATACCATTTGGAGGCATTTAATGTTCGAGCAAAAACGGCTGATTTTCGACAAAAGAGATAACACCCCCCCATTACGTCATGCTTCAGAAATGTGGAAAATGGTCCGTTTTCAAATGTTTTATTTTTGAACGTCAGTTCACATTTGTAGGTGGATCATCAGTGTTAGAGCTAAAATTAGCATGTTTAAAGTGATTTTCATGCTTCCAGGGGCCCAAAACACAAGATTTATGGAATGGTTAAAAGTGCATGAAAATGGCCAATTTACTCACTCTGAGTTCTCAAAAAGGGTTTCTTCACCCCGGGAAGTTAATTAAATACCATTTGGAGGCATTTAATGTTCGAGCAAAAACGGCTGATTTTCGACAAAAGAGATAACACCCCCCCATTACGTCATGCTTCAGAAATGTGGAAAATGGTCCGTTTTCAAATGTTTTATTTTTGAACGTCACTTCACATTTGTAGATGGATCATCAGTGTTAGAGCTAAAATTAGCATGTTTAAAGTGATTTTCATGCTTCCAGGGGCTCGGGAAGTTAATTAAATACCATTTGGAGGCATTTAATGTTCGAGCAAAAACGGCTGATTTTCGACAAAAGAGATAACACCCCCCCCCATTACGTCATGCTTCAGAAATGTGGAAAATGGTCCGTTTTCAAATGTTTTATTTTTGAACATCAGTTCACATTTGTAGGTGGATCATCAGTGTTAGAGCTAAAATTAGCATGTTTAAAGTGATTTTCATGCTTCCAGGGGCTCGGGAAGTTAATTAAATACCATTTGGAGGCATTTAATGTTCGAGCAAAAACGGCTGATTTTCGACAAAAGAGATAACACCCCCCCATTACGTCATGCTTCAGAAATGTGGAAAATGGTCCGTTTTCAAATGTTTTATTTTTGAACGTCAGTTCACATTTGTAGGTGGATCATCAGTGTTAGAGCTAAAATTAGCATGTTTAAAGTGATTTTCAAGCTTCCAGGGGCCCAAAACACAAGATTTATGGAATGGTTAAAAGTGCATGAAAATGGCCAATTTACTCACTCTGAGTTCTCAAAAAGGGTTTCTTCACCCCGGGAAGTTAATTAAATACCATTTGGAGGCATTTAATGTTCGAGCAAAAACGGCTGATTTTCGACAAAAGAGATAACACCCCCCCATTACGTCATGCTTCAGAAATGTGGAAAATGGTCCGTTTTCAAATGTTTTATTTTTGAACGTCAGTTCACATTTGTAGGTGGATCATCAGTGTTAGAGCTAAAATTAGCATGTTTAAAGTGATTTTCATGCTTCCAGGGGCTCGGGAAGTTAATTAAATACCATTTGGAGGCATTTAATGTTCGAGCAAAAACGGCTGATTTTCGACAAAAGAGATAACACCCCCCCATTACGTCATGCTTCAGAAATGTGGAAAATGGTCCGTTTTCAAATGTTTTATTTTTGAACGTCAGTTCACATTTGTAGGTGGATCATCAGTGTTAGAGCTAAAATTAGCATGTTTAAAGTGATTTTCATGCTTCCAGGGGCTCGGGAAGTTAATTAAATACCATTTGGAGGCATTTAATGTTCGAGCAAAAACGGCTGATTTTCGACAAAAGAGATAACACCCCCCCATTACGTCATGCTTCAGAAATGTGGAAAATGGTCCGTTTTCAAATGTTTTATTGTTGAACGTCAGTTCACATTTGTAGGTGGATCATCAGTGTTAGAGCTAAAATTAGCATGTTTAAAGTGATTTTCATGCTTCCAGGGGCTCGGGAAGTTAATTAAATACCATTTGGAGGCATTTAATGTTCGAGCAAAAACGGCTGATTTTCGACAAAAGAGATAACATCCCCCCATTACGTCATGCTTCAGAAATGTGGAAAATGGTCCGTTTTCAAATGTTTTATTTTTGAACGTCAGTTCACATTTGTAGGTGGATCATCAGTGTTAGAGCTAAAATTGGCATGTTTAAAGTGATTTTCATGCTTCCAGGGGCTCGGGAAATTAATTAAATACCATTTGGAGGCATTTAATGTTCGAGCAAAAACGGCTGATTTTCGACAAAAGAGATAACACCCCCCCCATTACGTCATGCTTCAGAAATGTGGAAAATGGTCCGTTTTCAAATGTTTTATTTTTGAACGTCAGTTCACATTTGTAGGTGGATCATCAGTGTTAGAGCTAATATTAGCATGTTTAAAGTGATTTTCATGCTTCCAGGGGCCCTAAACACAAGATTTATGGAATGGTTAAAAGTGCATGAAAATGGCCAATTTACTCACTCTGAGTTCTCAAAAAGGGTTTCTTCACCCCGGGAAGTTAATTAAATACCATTTGGAGGCATTTAATGTTCGAGCAAAAACTGCTGATTTTCGACAAAAGAGATAACACCCCCCCATTACGTCATGCTTCAGAAATGTGGAAAATGGTCCGTTTTCAAATGTTTTATTTTTGAACGTCAGTTCACATTTGTAGGTGGATCATCAGTGTTAGAGCTAAAATTAGCATGTTTAAAGTGATTTTCATGCTTCCAGGGGCTCGGGAAGTTAATTAAATACCATTTGGAGGCATTTAATGTTCGAGCAAAAACGGCTGATTTTCGACAAAAGAGATAACAACCCCCCATTACGTCATGCTTCAGACATGTGGAAAATGGTCCGTTTTCAAATGTTTTATTTTTGAACGTCAGTTCACATTTGTAGGTGGATCACCAGTGTTAAAGCTAAAATTAGCATGTTTAAAGTGATTTTCATGCTTCCAGGGGCCCTAAACACAAGATTTATGGAATGGTTAAAAGTGCATGAAAATGGCCAATTTACTCACTCTGAGTTTTCAAAAAGGGTTTCTTCACCCCGGGAAGTTAATTAAATACCATTTGGAGGCATTTAATGTTCGAGCAAAAACGGCTGATTTTCGACAAAAGAGATAACACCCCCCCATTACGTCATGCTTCAGAAATGTGGAAAATGGTCCGTTTTCAAATGTTTTATTTTTGAACGTCAGTTCACATTTGTAGGTGGATCATCAGTGTTAGAGCTAAAATTAGCATGTTTAAAGTGATTTTCATGCTTCCAGGGGCTCGGGAAGTTAATTAAATACCATTTGGAGGCATTTAATGTTCGAGCAAATACGGCTGATTTTCGACAAAAGAGATAACACCCCCCCATTACGTCATGCTTCAGAAATGTGGAAAATGGTCCGTTTTCAAATGTTTTATTTTTGAACGTCAGTTCACATTTGTAGGTGGATCATCAGTGTTAGAGCTAAAATTAGCATGTTTAAAGAGATTTTCATGCTTCCAGGGGCTCGGGAAGTGAAATAAATACCATTTGGAGGCATTTAATGATCGAGCAAAAACGGCTGATTTTCGACAAAAGAGATAACACCCCCCCCATTACATCATGCTTCAGAAATGTGGAAAATGGTCCGTTTTCAAATTTTTTATTTTTGAACGTCAGTTCACATTTGTAGGTGGATCATCAGTGTTAGAGCTAAAATTAGCATGTTTAAAGTGATTTTCATGCTTCCAGGGGCTCGGGAAGTTAATTAAATACCATTTGGAGGCATTTAATGTTCGAGCAAAAACGGCTGATTTTCGACAAAAGAGATAACAACCCCCCATTACGTCATGCTTCAGAAATGTGGAAAATGGTCCGTTTTCAAATGTTTTATTTTTGAACGTCAGTTCACATTTGTAGGTGGATCATCAGTGTTAAAGCTAAAATTAGCATGTTTAAAGTGATTTTCATGCTTCCAGGGGCCCTAAACACAAGATTTATGGAATGGTTAAAAGTGCATGAAAATGGCCAATTTACTCACTCTGAGTTCTCAAAAAGGGTTTATTCACCCCGGGAAGTTAATTAAATACCATTTGGAGGCATTTAATGTTCGAGCAAAAACGGCTGATTTTCGACAAAAGAGATAACAACCCCCCATTACGTCATGCTTCAGAAATGTGGAAAATGGTCCGTTTTCAAATGTTTTATTTTTGAAGGTCATTTCACATTTGTAGGTGGATCATCAGTGTTAGAGCTAATATTAGCATGTTTAAAGTGATTTTCATGCTTCCAGGGGCCCTAAACACAAGATTTATGGAATGGTTAAAAGTGCATGAAAATGGCCAATTTACTCACTCTGAGTTCTCAAAAAGGGTTTCTTCACCCCGGGAAGTTAATTAAATACCATTTGGAGGCATTTAATGTTCGAGCAAAAACGGCTGATTTTCGACAAAAGAGATAACACCCCCCCATTACGTCATGCTTCAGAAATGTGGAAAATGGTCCGTTTTCAAATGTTTTATTTTTGAACGTCAGTTCACATTTGTAGGTGGATCATCAGTGTTAGAGCTAAAATTAGCATGTTTAAAGTGATTTTCATGCTTCCAGGGGCTCGGGAAGTTAATTAAATACCATTTGGAGGCATTTAATGTTCGAGCAAAAACGGCTGATTTTCGACAAAAGAGATAACAACCCCCCATTACGTCATGCTTCAGAAATGTGGAAAATGGTCCGTTTTCAAATGTTTTATTTTTGAACGTCAGTTCACATTTGTAGGTGGATCATCAGTGTTAAAGCTAAAATTAGCATGTTTAAAGTGATTTTCATGCTTCCAGGGGCCCTAAACACAAGATTTATGGAATGGTTAAAAGTGCATGAAAATGGCCAATTTACTCACTCTGAGTTCTCAAAAAGGGTTTCTTCACCCCGGGAAGTTAATTAAATACCATTTGGAGGCATTTAATGTTCGAGCAAAAACGGCTGATTTTCGACAAAAGAGATAACACCCCCCCATTACGTCATGCTTCAGAAATGTGGAAAATGGTCCGTTTTCAAATGTTTTATTTTTGAACGTCAGTTCACATTTGTAGGTGGATCATCAGTGTTAGAGCTAAAATTAGCATGTTTAAAGTGATTTTCATGCTTCCAGGGGCTCGGGAAGTTAATTAAATACCATTTAGAGGCATTTAATGTTCGAGCAAATACGGCTGATTTTCGACAAAAGAGATAACACCCCCCCATTACGTCATGCTTCAGAAATGTGGAAAATGGTCCGTTTTCAAATGTTTTATTTTTGAACGTCAGTTCACATTTGTAGGTGGATCATCAGTGTTAGAGCTAAAATTAGCATGTTTAAAGTGATTTTCATGCTTCCAGGGGCTCGGGAAATTAATTAAATACCATTTGGAGGCATTTAATGTTCGAGCAAAAACGGCTGATTTTCGACAAAAGAGATAACACCCCCCCATTACGTCATGCTTCAGAAATGTGGAAAATGGTCCGTTTTCAAATGTTTTATTTTTGAACGTCAGTTCACATTTGTAGGTGGATCATCAGTGTTAGAGCTAAAATTAGCATGTTTAAAGTGATTTTCATGCTTCCAGGGGCCCTAAACACAAGATTTATGGAATGGTTAAAAGTGCATGAAAATGGCCAATTTACTCACTCTGAGTTCTCAAAAAGGGTTTCTTCACCCCGGGAAGTTAATTAAATACTATTTGGAGGCATTTAATGTTCGAGCAAAAACGGCTGATTTTCGATAAAAGAGATAACACCCACCCATTACGTCATGCTTCAGAAATGTGGAAAATGGTCCGTTTTCAAATGTTTTATTTTTGAACGTCATTTCACATTTGTAGGTGGATCATCAGTGTTAGAGCTAATATTAGCATGTTTAAAGTGATTTTCATGCTTCCAGGGGCCCTAAACACAAGATTTATGGAATGGTTAAAAGTGCATGAAAATGGCCAATTTACTCACTCTGAGTTCTCAAAAAGGGTTTCTTCACCCCGGGAAGTTAATTAAATACCATTTGGAGGAATTTAATGTTCAAGCAATGACAGCTGATTTTCGACAAAAGAGATAACACCCCCCCATTACGTCATGCTTCAGAAATGTGGAAAATGGTCCGTTTTCAAATGTTTTATTTTTGAACGTCAGTTCACATTTGTAGGTGGATCATCAGTGTTAGAGCTAAAATTAGCATGTTTAAAGTGATTTTCATGCTTCCAGGGGCTCGGGAAGTGAAATAAATACCATTTGGAGGCATTTAATGTTCGAGCAAAAACGGCTGATTTTCGACAAAAGAGATAACACCCCCCCCATTACATCATGCTTCAGAAATGTGGAAAATGGTCCGTTTTCAAATTTTTTATTTTTGAACGTCAGTTCACATTTGTAGGTGGATCATCAGTGTTAGAGCTAAAATTGGCATGTTTAAAGTGATTTTCATGCTTCCAGGGGCTCGGGAAATTAATTAAATACCATTTGGAGGCATTTAATGTTCGAGCAAAAACGGCTGATTTTCGACAAAAGAGATAACACCCCCCCATTACGTCATGCTTCAGAAATGTGGAAAAGGGTCCGTTTTCAAATGTTTTATTTTTGAACGTCAGTTCACATTTGTAGGTGGATCATCAGTGTTAGAGCTAAAATTAGCATGTTTAAAGTGATTTTCATGCTTCCAGGGGCCCTAAACACAAGATTTATGGAATGGTTAAAAGTGCATGAAAATGGCCAATTTACTCACTCTGAGTTCTCAAAAAGGGTTTCTTCACCCCGGGAAGTTAATTAAATACCATTTGGAGGCATTTAATGTTCGAGCAAAAACAGCTGATTTTTGACAAAAGAGATAACACCCCCCCATTACGTCATGCTTCAGAAATGTGGAAAATGGTCCGTTTTCAAATGTTTTATTTTTGAACGTCATTTCACATTTGTAGGTGGATCATCAGTGTTAGAGCTAATATTAGCATGTTTAAAGTGATTTTCATGCTTCCAGGGGCCCTAAACACAAGATTTATGGAATGGTTAAAAGTGCATGAAAATGGCCAATTTACTCACTCTGAGTTCTCAAAAAGGGTTTCTTCACCCCGGGAAGTTAATTAAATACCATTTGGAGGAATTTAATGTTCAAGCAATGACAGCTGATTTTCGACAAAAGAGATAACACCCCCCCATTACGTCATGCTTCAGAAATGTGGAAAATGGTCCGTTTTCAAATGTTTTATTTTTGAACGTCAGTTCACATTTGTAGGTGGATCATCAGTGTTAGAGCTAAAATTAGCATGTTTAAAGTGATTTTCATGCTACCAGGGGCTCGGGAAGTGAAATAAATACCATTTGGAGGCATTTAATGTTCGAGCAAAAACGGCTGATTTTCGACAACAGAGATAACACCCCCCCATTACATCATGCTTCAGAAATGTGGAAAATGGTCCGTTTTCAAAATTTTTATTTTTGAACGTCAGTTCACATTTGTAGGTGGATCATCAGTGTTAGAGCTAAAATTGGCATGTTTAAAGTGATTTTCATGCTTCCAGGGGCTCGGGAAGTTAATTAAATACCATTTGGAGGCATTTAATGTTCGAGCAAAAACGGCTGATTTTCGACAAAAGAGATAACAACCCCCCATTACGTCATGCTTCAGAAATGTGGAAAATGGTCCGTTTTCAAATGTTTTATTTTTGAAAGTCAGTTCACATTTGTAGGTGGATCATCAGTGTTAGAGCTAAAATTAGCATGTTTTAAGGGATTTTCATGCTTCCAGGGGCCCTAAACACAAGATTTATGGAATGGTTAAAAGTGCATGAAAATGGCCAATTTACTCACTCTGAGTTCTCAAAAAGGGTTTCTTCACCCCGGGAAGTTAATTAAATACCATTTGGAGGCATTTAATGTTCGAGCAAAAACGGCTGATTTTCGACAAAAGAGATAACACCCCCCCATTACGTCATGCTTCAGAAATGTGGAAAATGGTCCGTTTTCAAATGTTTTATTTTTGAACGTCAGTTCACATTTGTAGGTGGATCATCAGTGTTAGAGCTAAAATTAGCATGTTTAAAGTGATTTTCATGCTTCCAGGGGCTCGGGAAGTTAATTAAATACCATTTGGAGGCATTTAATGTTAGAGCAAAAACGGCTGATTTTCGACAAAAGAGATAACAACCCCCCATTACGTCATGCTTCAGAAATGTGGAAAATGGTCCGTTTTCAAATGTTTTATTTTTGAACGTCAGTTCACATTTGTAGGTGGATCATCAGTGTTAGAGCTAAAATTAGCATGTTTAAAGTGATTTTCATGCTTCCAGGGGCTCAGGAAGTGAAATAAATACCATTTGGAGGCATTTGATGTTCGAGCAAAAACGGCAGATTTTCGACAAAAGAGATAACACCCCCCCATTACGTCATGCTTCAGAAATGTGGAAAATGGTCCATTTTCAAATGTTTTATTTTTGAACGTCAGTTCACATTTGTAGGTGGATCATCAGTGTTAGAGCTAAAATTAGCATGTTTAAAGTGATTTTCATGCTTCCAGGGGCTCGGGAAATTAATTAAATACCATTTGGAGGCATTTAATGTTCGAGCAAAAACGGCTGATTTTCGACAAAAGAGATAACACCCCCCCATTACGTCATGCTTCAGAAATGTGGAAAATGGTCCGTTTTCAAATGTTTTATTTTTGAACGTCAGTTCACATTTGTAGGTGGATCATCAGTGTTAGAGCTAAAATTAGCATGTTTAAAGTGATTTTCATGCTTCCAGGGGCCCTAAACACAAGATTTATGGAATGGTTAAAAGTGCATGAAAATGGCCAATTTACTCACTCTGAGTTCTCAAAAAGGGTTTCTTCACCCCGGGAAGTTAATTAAATACCATTTGGAGGCATTTAATGTTCGAGCAAAAACGGCTGATTTTTGACAAAAGAGATAACACCCCCCCATTACGTCATGCTTCAGAAATGTGGAAAATGGTCCGTTTTCAAATGTTTTATTTTTGAACGTCAGTTCACATTTGTAGGTGGATCATCAGTGTTAGAGCTAAAATTTGCATGTTTAAAGTGATTTTCATGCTTCCAGGGGCTCGGGAAGTTAATTAAATACCATTTGGAGGCATTTAATGTTCGAGCAAAAACGGCTGATTTTCGACAAAAGAGATAACACCCCACCATTACGTCATGCTTCAGAAATGTGGAAAATGGTCCGTTTTCAAATGTTTTATTTTTGAACGTCAGTTCACATTTGTAGGTGGATCATCAGTGTTAGAGCTAAAATTAGCATGTTTAAAGTGATTTTCATGCTTCCAGGGGCCCAAAACACAAGATTTATGGAATGGTTAAAAGTGCATGAAAATGGCCAATTTACTCACTCTGAGTTCTCAAAAAGGGTTTCTTCACCCCGGGAAGTTAATTAAATACCATTTGGAGGCATTTAATGTTCGAGCAAAAACGGCTGATTTTCGACAAAAGAGATAACACCCCCCCATTACGTCATGCTTCAGAAATGTGGAAAATGGTCCGTTTTCAAATGTTTTATTTTTGAACGTCAGTTCACATTTGTAGGTGGATCATCAGTGTTAGAGCTAAAATTAGCATGTTTAAAGTGATTTTCATGCTTCCAGGGGCTCGGGAAGTTAATTAAATACCATTTGGAGGCATTTAATGTTCGAGCAAAAACGGCTGATTTTCGACAAAAGAGATAACACCCCCCCATTACGTCATGCTTCAGAAATGTGGAAAATGGTCCGTTTTCAAATGTTTTATTTTTGAACGTCAGTTCACATTTGTAGGTGGATCATCAGTGTTAGAGCTAAAATTAGCATGTTTAAAGTGATTTTCATGCTTCCAGGGGCTCGGGAAGTGAAATAAATACCATTTGGAGGCATTTAATGTTCGAGCAAAAACGGCTGATTTTCGACAAAAGAGATAACACCCGCCCATTACGTCATGCTTCAGAAATGTGGAAAATGGTCCGTTTTCAAATTTTTTATTTTTGAACGTCAGTTCACATTTGTAGGTGGATCATCAGTGTTAGAGCTAAAATTAGCATGTTTAAAGTGATTTTCATGCTTCCAGGGGCCCAAAACACAAGATTTATGGAATGGTTAAAAGTGCATGAAAATGGCCAATTTACTCACTCTGAGTTCTCAAAAAGGGTTTCTTCACCCCGGGAAGTTAATTAAATACCATTTGGAGGCATTTAATGTTCGAGCAAAAACGGCTGATTTTCGACAAAAGAGATAACACCCCCCCATTACGTCATGCTTCAGAAATGTGGAAAATGGTCCGTTTTCAAATGTTTTATTTTTGAACGTCAGTTCACATTTGTAGGTGGATCATCAGTGTTAGAGCTAAAATTAGCATGTTTAAAGTGATTTTCATGCTTCCAGGGGCTCGGGAAGTTAATTAAATACCATTTGGAGGCATTTAATGTTCGAGCAAAAACGGCTGATTTTCGACAAAAGAGATAACACCCCCCCATTACGTCATGCTTCAGAAATGTGGAAAATGGTCCGTTTTCAAATGTTTTATTTTTGAACGTCAGTTCACATTTGTAGGTGGATCATCAGTGTTAGAGCTAAAATTAGCATGTTTAAAGTGATTTTCATGCTTCCAGGGGCTCGGGAAGTTAATTAAATACCATTTGGAGGCATTTAATGTTCGAGCAAAAACGGCTGATTTTCAACAAAAGAGATAACACCCCCCCATTACGTCATGCTTCAGAAATGTGGAAAATGGTCCGTTTTCAAATGTTTTATTTTTGAACGTCAGTTCACATTTGTAGGTGGATCATCAGTGTTAGAGCTAAAATTAGCATGTTTAAAGTGATTTTCATGCTTCCAGGGGCCCAAAACACAAGATTTATGGAATGGTTAAAAGTGCATGAAAATGGCCAATTTACTCACTCTGAGTTCTCAAAAAGGGTTTCTTCACCCCGGGAAGTTAATTAAATACCATTTGGAGGCATTTAATGTTCGAGCAAAAACGGCTGATTTTCGACAAAAGAGATAACACCCCCCCATTACGTCATGCTTCAGAAATGTGGAAAATGGTCCGTTTTCAAATGTTTTATTTTTGAACGTCAGTTCACATTTGTAGGTGGATCATCAGTGTTAGAGCTAAAATTAGCATGTTTAAAGTGATTTTCATGCTTCCAGGGGCTCGGGAAGTTAATTAAATACCATTTGGTCGGCATCTAATGTTCGAGCAAAAACGGCTGATTTTCGACAAAAGAGATAACACCCCCCCATTACGTCATGCTTCAGAAATGTGGAAAATGGTCCGTTTTCAAATGTTTTATTTTTGAACGTCAGTTCACATTTGTAGGTGGATCATCAGTGTTAGAGCTAAAATTAGCATGTTTAAAGTGATTTTCATGCTTCCAGGGGCTCGGGAAGTGAAATAAATACCATTTGGAGGCATTTAATGTTCGAGCAAAAACGGCTGATTTTCGACAAAAGAGATAACACCCGCCCATTACGTCATGCTTCAGAAATGTGGAAAATGGTCCGTTTTCAAATTTTTTATTTTTGAACGTCAGTTCACATTTGTAGGTGGATCATCAGTGTTAGAGCTAAAATTAGCATGTTTAAAGTGATTTTCATGCTTCCAGGGGCCCAAAACACAAGATTTATGGAATGGTTAAAAGTGCATGAAAATGGCCAATTTACTCACTCTGAGTTCTCAAAAAGGGTTTCTTCACCCCGGGAAGTTAATTAAATACCATTTGGAGGCATTTAATGTTCGAGCAAAAACGGCTGATTTTCGACAAAAGAGATAACACCCCCCCATTACGTCATGCTTCAGAAATGTGGAAAATGGTCCGTTTTCAAATGTTTTATTTTTGAACGTCAGTTCACATTTGTAGGTGGATCATCAGTGTTAGAGCTAAAATTAGCATGTTTAAAGTGATTTTCATGCTTCCAGGGGCTCGGGAAGTTAATTAAATACCATTTGGAGGCATTTAATGTTCGAGCAAAAACGGCTGATTTTCGACAAAAGAGATAACACCCCCCCATTACGTCATGCTTCAGAAATGTGGAAAATGGTCCGTTTTCAAATGTTTTATTTTTGAACGTCAGTTCACATTTGTAGGTGGATCATCAGTGTTAGAGCTAAAATTAGCATGTTTAAAGTGATTTTCATGCTTCCAGGGGCCCAAAACACAAGATTTATGGAATGGTTAAAAGTGCATGAAAATGGCCAATTTACTCACTCTGAGTTCTCAAAAAGGGTTTCTTCACCCCGGGAAGTTAATTAAATACCATTTGGAGGCATTTAATGTTCGAGCAAAAACGGCTGATTTTCGACAAAAGAGATAACACCCCCCCATTACGTCATGCTTCAGAAATGTGGAAAATGGTCCGTTTTCAAATGTTTTATTTTTGAACGTCAGTTCACATTTGTAGGTGGATCATCAGTGTTAGAGCTAAAATTAGCATGTTTAAAGTGATTTTCATGCTTCCAGGGGCTCGGGAAGTTAATTAAATACCATTTGGAGGCATTTAATGTTCGAGCAAAAACGGCTGATTTTCGACAAAAGAGATAACACCCCCCCCCATTACGTCATGCTTCAGAAATGTGGAAAATGGTCCGTTTTCAAATGTTTTATTTTTGAACGTCAGTTCACATTTGTAGGTGGATCATCAGTGTTAGAGCTAAAATTAGCATGTTTAAAGTGATTTTCATGCTTCCAGGGGCTCGGGAAGTTAATTAAATATAATTTGGAGGCATTTAATGTTCGAGCAAAAACGGCTGATTTTCGACAAAAGAGATAACACCCCCCCCATTACGTCATGCTTCAGAAATGTGGAAAATGGTCCGTTTTCAAATGTTTTATTTTTGAAAGTCAGTTCACATTTGTAGGTGGATCATCAGTGTTAGAGCTAAAATTAGCATGTTTAAAGTGATTTTCATGCTTCCAGGGGCTCGGGAAGTTAATTAAATACCATTTGGAGGCATTTAATGTTCGAGCAAAAACGGCTGATTTTCGACAAAAGAGATAACACCCCCCCATTACGTCATGCTTCAGAAATGTGGAAAATAGTCCGTTTTCAAATGTTTTATTTTTGAACGTCAGTTCACATTTGTAGGTGGATCATCAGTGTTAGAGCTAAAATTAGCATGTTTAAAGTGATTTTCATGCTTCCAGGGGCTCGGGAAGTTAATTAAATACCATTTGGAGGCATTTAATGTTCGAGCAAAAACGGCTGATTTTCGACAAAAGAGATAACACCCCCCCATTACGTCATGCTTCAGAAATGTGGAAAATGGTCCGTTTTCAAATGTTTTATTTTTGAACGTCAGTTCACATTTGTAGGTGGATCATCAGTGTTAGAGCTAAAATTAGCATGTTTAAAGTGATTTTCATGCTTCCAGGGGCCCAAAACACAAGATTTATGGAATGGTTAAAAGTGCATGAAAATGGCCAATTTACTCACTCTGAGTTCTCAAAAAGGGTTTCTTCACCCCGGGAAGTTAATTAAATACCATTTGGAGGCATTTAATGTTCGAGCAAAAACGGCTGATTTTCGACAAAAGAGATAACACCCCCCCATTACGTCATGCTTCAGAAATGTGGAAAATGGTCCGTTTTCAAATGTTTTATTTTTGAACGTCAGTTCACATTTGTAGGTGGATCATCAGTGTTAGAGCTAAAATTAGCATGTTTAAAGTGATTTTCATGCTTCCAGGGGCTCGGGAAGTTAATTAAATACCATTTGGAGGCATTTAATGTTCGAGCAAAAACGGCTGATTTTCGACAAAAGAGATAACACCCCCCCATTACGTCATGCTTCAGAAATGTGGAAAATGGTCCGTTTTCAAATGTTTTATTTTTGAACGTCAGTTCACATTTGTAGGTGGATCATCAGTGTTAGAGCTAAAATTAGCATGTTTAAAGTGATTTTCATGCTTCCAGGGGCCCAAAACACAAGATTTATGGAATGGTTAAAAGTGCATGAAAATGGCCAATTTACTCACTCTGAGTTCTCAAAAAGGGTTTCTTCACCCCGGGAAGTTAATTAAATACCATTTGGAGGCATTTAATGTTTGAGCAAAAACGGCTGATTTTCGACAAAAGAGATAACACCCCCCCATTACGTCATGCTTCAGAAATGTGGAAAATGGTCCGTTTTCAAATGTTTTATTTTTGAACGTCAGTTCACATTTGTAGGTGGATCATCAGTGTTAGAGCTAAAATTAGCATGTTTAAAGTGATTTTCATGCTTCCAGGGGCTCGGGAAGTTAATTAAATACCATTTGGAGGCATTTAATGTTCGAGCAAAAACGGCTGATTTTCGACAAAAGAGATAACACCCCCCCATTACGTCATGCTTCAGAAATGTGGAAAATGGTCCGTTTTCAAATGTTTTATTTTTGAACGTCAGTTCACATTTGTAGGTGGATCATCAGTGTTAGAGCTAAAATTAGCATGTTTAAAGTGATTTTCATGCTTCCAGGGGCCCAAAACACAAGATTTATGGAATGGGTAAAAGTGCATGAAAATGGCCAATTTACTCACTCTGAGTTCTCAAAAAGGGTTTCTTCACCCCGGGAAGTTAATTAAATACCATTTGGAGGCATTTAATGTTCGAGCAAAAACGGCTGATTTTCGACAAAAGAGATAACACCCCCCCATTACGTCATGCTTCAGAAATGTGGAAAATGGTCCGTTTTCAAATGTTTTATTTTTGAACGTCAGTTCACATTTGTAGGTGGATCATCAGTGTTAGAGCTAAAATTAGCATGTTTAAAGTGATTTTCATGCTTCCAGGGGCTCGGGAAGTTAATTAAATACCATTTGGAGGCATTTAATGTTCGAGCAAAAACGGCTGATTTTCGACAAAAGAGATAACACCCCCCCATTACGTCATGCTTCAGAAATGTGGAAAATGGTCCGTTTTCAAATGTTTTATTTTTGAACGTCAGTTCACATTTGTAGGTGGATCATCAGTGTTAGAGCTAAAATTAGCATGTTTAAAGTGATTTTCATGCTTCCAGGGGCCCAAAACACAAGATTTATGGAATGGTTAAAAGTGCATGAAAATGGCCAATTTACTCACTCTGAGTTCTCAAAAAGGGTTTCTTCACCCCGGGAAGTTAATTAAATACCATTTGGAGGCATTTAATGTTCGAGCAAAAACGGCTGATTTTCGACAAAAGAGATAACACCCCTCCATTACGTCATGCTTCAGAAATGTGGAAAATGGTCCGTTTTCAAATGTTTTATTTTTGAACGTCAGTTCACATTTGTAGGTGGATCATCAGTGTTAGAGCTAAAATTAGCATGTTTAAAGTGATTTTCATGCTTCCAGGGGCCCAAAACACAAGATTTATGGAATGGTTAAAAGTGCATGAAAATGGCCAATTTACTCACTCTGAGTTCTCAAAAAGGGTTTCTTCACCCCGGGAAGTTAATTAAATACCATTTGGAGGCATTTAATGTTCGAGCAAAAACAGCTGATTTTCGACAAAAGAGATAACACCCCCCCATTACGTCATGCTTCAGAAATGTGGAAAATGGTCCGTTTTCAAATGTTTTATTTTTTAACGTCAGTTCACATTTGTAGGTGGATCATCAGTGTTAGAGCTAAAATTAGCATGTTTAAAGTGATTTTCATGCTTCCAGGGGCCCAAAACACAAGATTTATGGAATGGTTAAAAGTGCATGAAAATGGCCAATTTACTCACTCTGAGTTCTCAAAAAGGGTTTCTTCACCCCGGGAAGGTAATTAAATACCATTTGGAGGCATTTAATGTTCGAGCAAAAACGGTTGATTTTCGACAAAAGAGATAACACCCCCCCATTACGTCATGCTTCAGAAATGTGGAAAATGGTCCGTTTTCAAATGTTTTATTTTTGAACGTCAGTTCACATTTGTAGGTGGATCATCAGTGTTAGAGCTAAAATTAGCATGTTTAAAGTGATTTTCATGCTTCCAGGGGCTCGGGAAGTTAATTAAATACCATTTGGAGGCATTTAATGTTCGAGCAAAAATGGCTGATTTTCGACAAAAGAGATAACACCCCCCACATTACGTCATGCTTCAGAAATGTGGAAAATGGTCCGTTTTCAAATGTTTTATTTTTGAACGTCAGTTCACATTTGTAGGTGGATCATCAGTGTTAGAGCTAAAATTAGCATGTTTAAAGTGATTTTCATGCTTCCAGGGGCCCAAAACACAAGATTTATGGAATGGTTAAAAGTGCATGAAAATGGCCAATTTACTCACTCTGAGTTCTCAAAAAGGGTTTCTTCACCCCGGGAAGTTAATTAAATACCATTTGGAGGCATTTAATGTTCGAGCAAAAACGGCTGATTTTCGACAAAAGAGATAACACCCGCCCTTTACGTCATGCTTCAGAAATGTGGAAAATGGTCCGTTTTCAAATGTTTTATTTTTGAACGTCAGTTCACATTTGTAGGTGGATCATCAGTGTTAGAGCTAAAATTAGCATGTTTAAAGTGATTTTCATGCTTCCAGGGGCCCAAAACACAAGATTTATGGAATGGTTAAAAGTGCATGAAAATGGCCAATTTACTCACTCTGAGTTCTCAAAAAGGGTTTCTTCACCCCGGGAAGTTAATTAAATACCATTTGGAGGCATTTAATGTTCGAGCAAAAACGGCTGATTTTCGACAAAAGAGATAACACCCCCCCATTACGTCATGCTTCAGAAATGTGGAAAATGGTCCGTTTTCAAATGTTTTATTTTTGAACGTCAGTTCACATTTGTAGGTGGATCATCAGTGTTAGAGCTAAAATTAGCATGTTTAAAGTGATTTTCATGCTTCCAGGGGCTCGGGAAGTTAATTAAATACCATTTGGAGGCATTTAATGTTCGAGCAAAAACGGCTGATTTTCGACAAAAGAGATAACACCCCCCCATTACGTCATGCTTCAGAAATGTGGAAAATGGTCCGTTTTCAAATGTTTTATTTTTGAACGTCAGTTCACATTTGTAGGTGGATCATCAGTGTTAGAGCTAAAATTAGCATGTTTAAAGTGATTTTCATGCTTCCAGGGGCCCAAAACACAAGATTTATGGAATGGTTAAAAGTGCATGAAAATGGCCAATTTACTCACTCTGAGTTCTCAAAAAGGGTTTCTTCACCCCGGGAAGTTAATTAAATACCATTTGGAGGCATTTAATGTTCGAGCAAAAACGGCTGATTTTCGACAAAAGAGATAACACCCCCCCATTACGTCATGCTTCAGAAATGTGGAAAATGGTCCGTTTTCAAATGTTTTATTTTTGAACGTCAGTTCACATTTGTAGGTGGATCATCAGTGTTAGAGCTAAAATTAGCATGTTTAAAGTGATTTTCATGCTTCCAGGGGCTCGGGAAGTTAATTAAATACCATTTGGAGGCATTTAATGTTCGAGCAAAAACGGCTGATTTTCGACAAAAGAGATAACACCCCCCCCATTACGTCATGCTTCAGAAATGTGGAAAATGGTCCGTTTTCAAATGTTTTATTTTTGAACGTCAGTTCACATTTGTAGGTGGATCATCAGTGTTAGAGCTAAAATTAGCATGTTTAAAGTGATTTTCATGCTTCCAGGGGCTCGGGAAGTTAATTAAATATAATTTGGAGGCATTTAATGTTCGAGCAAAAACGGCTGATTTTCGACAAAAGAGATAACACCCCCCCCATTACGTCATGCTTCAGAAATGTGGAAAATGGTCCGTTTTCAAATGTTTTATTTTTGAAAGTCAGTTCACATTTGTAGGTGGATCATCAGTGTTAGAGCTAAAATTAGCATGTTTAAAGTGATTTTCATGCTTCCAGGGGCTCGGGAAGTTAATTAAATACCATTTGGAGGCATTTAATGTTCGAGCAAAAACGGCTGATTTTCGACAAAAGAGATAACACCCCCCCATTACGTCATGCTTCAGAAATGTGGAAAATGGTCCGTTTTCAAATGTTTTATTTTTGAACGTCAGTTCACATTTGTAGGTGGATCATCAGTGTTAGAGCTAAAATTAGCATGTTTAAAGTGATTTTCATGCTTCCAGGGGCTCGGGAAGTTAATTAAATACCATTTGGAGGCATTTAATGTTCGAGCAAAAACGGCTGATTTTCGACAAAAGAGATAACACCCCCCCATTACGTCATGCTTCAGAAATGTGGAAAATGGTCCGTTTTCAAATGTTTTATTTTTGAACGTCAGTTCACATTTGTAGGTGGATCATCAGTGTTAGAGCTAAAATTAGCATGTTTAAAGTGATTTTCATGCTTCCAGGGGCCCAAAACACAAGATTTATGGAATGGTTAAAAGTGCATGAAAATGGCCAATTTACTCACTCTGAGTTCTCAAAAAGGGTTTCTTCACCCCGGGAAGTTAATTAAATACCATTTGGAGGCATTTAATGTTCGAGCAAAAACGGCTGATTTTCGACAAAAGAGATAACACCCCCCCATTACGTCATGCTTCAGAAATGTGGAAAATGGTCCGTTTTCAAATGTTTTATTTTTGAACGTCAGTTCACATTTGTAGGTGGATCATCAGTGTTAGAGCTAAAATTAGCATGTTTAAAGTGATTTTCATGCTTCCAGGGGCTCGGGAAGTTAATTAAATACCATTTGGAGGCATTTAATGTTCGAGCAAAAACGGCTGATTTTCGACAAAAGAGATAACACCCCCCCATTACGTCATGCTTCAGAAATGTGGAAAATGGTCCGTTTTCAAATGTTTTATTTTTGAACGTCAGTTCACATTTGTAGGTGGATCATCAGTGTTAGAGCTAAAATTAGCATGTTTAAAGTGATTTTCATGCTTCCAGGGGCCCAAAACACAAGATTTATGGAATGGTTAAAAGTGCATGAAAATGGCCAATTTACTCACTCTGAGTTCTCAAAAAGGGTTTCTTCACCCCGGGAAGTTAATTAAATACCATTTGGAGGCATTTAATGTTCGAGCAAAAACGGCTGATTTTCGACAAAAGAGATAACACCCCCCCATTACGTCATGCTTCAGAAATGTGGAAAATGGTCCGTTTTCAAATGTTTTATTTTTGAACGTCAGTTCACATTTGTAGGTGGATCATCAGTGTTAGAGCTAAAATTAGCATGTTTAAAGTGATTTTCATGCTTCCAGGGGCCCAAAACACAAGATTTATGGAATGGTTAAAAGTGCATGAAAATGGCCAATTTACTCACTCTGAGTTCTCAAAAAGGGTTTCTTCACCCCGGGAAGTTAATTAAATACCATTTGGAGGCATTTAATGTTCGAGCAAAAACAGCTGATTTTCGACAAAAGAGATAACACCCCCCCATTACGTCATGCTTCAGAAATGTGGAAAATGGTCCGTTTTCAAATGTTTTATTTTTTAACGTCAGTTCACATTTGTAGGTGGATCATCAGTGTTAGAGCTAAAATTAGCATGTTTAAAGTGATTTTCATGCTTCCAGGGGCCCAAAACACAAGATTTATGGAATGGTTAAAAGTGCATGAAAATGGCCAATTACTCACTCTGAGTTCTCAAAAAGGGTTTCTTCACCCCGGGAAGTTAATTAAATACCATTTGGAGGCATTTAATGTTCGAGCAAAAACGGTTGATTTTCGACAAAAGAGATAACACCCCCCCATTACGTCATGCTTCAGAAATGTGGAAAATGGTCCGTTTTCAAATGTTTTATTTTTGAACGTCAGTTCACATTTGTAGGTGGATCATCAGTGTTAGAGCTAAAATTAGCATGTTTAAAGTGATTTTCATGCTTCCAGGGGCTCGGGAAGTTAATTAAATACCATTTGGAGGCATTTAATGTTCGAGCAAAAACGGCTGATTTTCGACAAAAGAGATAACACCCCCCCCATTACGTCATGCTTCAGAAATGTGGAAAATGGTCCGTTTTCAAATGTTTTATTTTTGAACGTCAGTTCACATTTGTAGGTGGATCATCAGTGTTAGAGCTAAAATTAGCATGTTTAAAGTGATTTTCATGCTTCCAGGGGCCCAAAACACAAGATTTATGGAATGGTTAAAAGTGCATGAAAATGGCCAATTTACTCACTCTGAGTTCTCAAAAAGGGTTTCTTCACCCCGGGAAGTTAATTAAATACCATTTGGAGGCATTTAATGTTCGAGCAAAAACGGCTGATTTTCGACAAAAGAGATAACACCCCCCCATTACGTCATGCTTCAGAAATGTGGAAAATGGTCCGTTTTCAAATGTTTTATTTTTGAACGTCAGTTCACATTTGTAGGTGGATCATCAGTGTTAGAGCTAAAATTAGCATGTTTAAAGTGATTTTCATGCTTCCAGGGGCCCAAAACACAAGATTTATGGAATGGTTAAAAGTGCATGAAAATGGCCAATTTACTCACTCTGAGTTCTCAAAAAGGGTTTCTTCACCCCGGGAAGTTAATTAAATACCATTTGGAGGCATTTAATGTTCGAGCAAAAGCGGCTGATTTTCGACAAAAGAGATAACACCCCCCCATTACGTCATGCTTCAGAAATGTGGAAAATGGTCAGTTTTCAAATGTTTTATTTTTGAACGTCAGTTCACATTTGTAGGTGGATCATCAGTGTTAGAGCTAAAATTAGCATGTTTAAAGTGATTTTCATGCTTCCAGGGGCCCAAAACACAAGATTTATGGAATGGTTAAAAGTGCATGAAAATGGCCAATTTACTCACTCTGAGTTCTCAAAAAGGGTTTCTTCACCCCGGGAAGTGAAATAAATACCATTTGGAGGCATTTAATGTTCGAGCAAAAACGGCTGATTTTCGACAAAAGAGATAACACCCCCCCATTACGTCATGCTTCAGAAATGTGGAAAATGGTCCGTTTTCAAATGTTTTATTTTTGAACGTCAGTTCACATTTGTAGGTGGATCATCAGTGTTAGAGCTAAAATTAGCATGTTTAAAGTGATTTTCATGCTTCCAGGGGCTCGGGAAGTTAATTAAATACCATTTGGAGGCATTTAATGTTCGAGCAAAAACAGCTGATTTTCGACAAAAGAGATAACACCCCCCCCATTACGTCATGCTTCAGAAATGTGGAAAATGGTCCGTTTTCAAATGTTTTATTTTTGAACGTCAGTTCACATTTGTAGGTGGATCATCAGTGTTAGAGCTAAAATTAGCATGTTTAAAGTGATTTTCATGCTTCCAGGGGCCCAAAACACAAGATTTATGGAATGGTTAAAAGTGCATGAAAATGGCCAATTTACTCACTCTGAGTTCTCAAAAAGGGTTTCTTCACCCCGGGAAGTTAATTAAATACCATTTGGAGGCATTTAATGTTCGAGCAAAAACGGCTGATTTTCGACAAAAGAGATAACACCCCCCCATTACGTCATGCTTCAGAAATGTGGAAAATGGTCCGTTTTCAACTGTTTTATTTTTGAACGTCAGTTCACATTTGTAGGTGGATCATCAGTGTTAGAGCTAAAATTAGCATGTTTAAAGTGATTTTCATGCTTCCAGGGGCTCGGGAAGTTAATTAAATACCATTTGGAGGCATTTAATGTTCGAGCAAAAACGGCTGATTTTCGACAAAAGAGATAACACCCCCCCATTACGTCATGCTTCAGAAATGTGGAAAATGGTCCGTTTTCAAATGTTTTATTTTTGAACGTCAGTTCACATTTGTAGGTGGATCATCAGTGTTAGAGCTAAAATTAGCATGTTTAAAGTGATTTTCATGCTTCCAGGGGCCCAAAACACAAGATTTATGGAATGGTTAAAAGTGCATGAAAATGGCCAATTTACTCACTCTGAGTTCTCAAAAAGGGTTTCTTCACCCCGGGAAGTTAATTAAATACCATTTGGAGGCATTTAATGTTCGAGCAAAAACGGCTGATTTTCGACAAAAGAGATAACACCCCCCCATTACGTCATGCTTCAGAAATGTGGAAAATGGTCCGTTTTCAAATGTTTTATTTTTGAACGTCAGTTCACATTTGTAGGTGGATCATCAGTGTTAGAGCTAAAATTAGCATGTTTAAAGTGATTTTCATGCTTCCAGGGGCTCGGGAAGTTAATTAAATACCATTTGGAGGCATTTAATGTTCGAGCAAAAACGGCTGATTTTCGACAAAAGAGATAACACCCCCCCCATTACGTCATGCTTCAGAAATGTGGAAAATGGTCCGTTTTCAAATGTTTTATTTTTGAACGTCAGTTCACATTTGTAGGTGGATCATCAGTGTTAGAGCTAAAATTAGCATGTTTAAAGTGATTTTCATGCTTCCAGGGGCTCGGGAAGTTAATTAAATATAATTTGGAGGCATTTAATGTTCGAGCAAAAACGGCTGATTTTCGACAAAAGAGATAACACCCCCCCCATTACGTCATGCTTCAGAAATGTGGAAAATGGTCCGTTTTCAAATGTTTTATTTTTGAAAGTCAGTTCACATTTGTAGGTGGATCATCAGTGTTAGAGCTAAAATTAGCATGTTTAAAGTGATTTTCATGCTTCCAGGGGCTCGGGAAGTTAATTAAATACCATTTGGAGGCATTTAATGTTCGAGCAAAAACGGCTGATTTTCGACAAAAGAGATAACACCCCCCCATTACGTCATGCTTCAGAAATGTGGAAAATGGTCCGTTTTCAAATGTTTTATTTTTGAACGTCAGTTCACATTTGTAGGTGGATCATCAGTGTTAGAGCTAAAATTAGCATGTTTAAAGTGATTTTCATGCTTCCAGGGGCTCGGGAAGTTAATTAAATACCATTTGGAGGCATTTAATGTTCGAGCAAAAACGGCTGATTTTCGACAAAAGAGATAACACCCCCCCATTACGTCATGCTTCAGAAATGTGGAAAATGGTCCGTTTTCAAATGTTTTATTTTTGAACGTCAGTTCACATTTGTAGGTGGATCATCAGTGTTAGAGCTAAAATTAGCATGTTTAAAGTGATTTTCATGCTTCCAGGGGCCCAAAACACAAGATTTATGGAATGGTTAAAAGTGCATGAAAATGGCCAATTTACTCACTCTGAGTTCTCAAAAAGGGTTTCTTCACCCCGGGAAGTTAATTAAATACCATTTGGAGGCATTTAATGTTCGAGCAAAAACGGCTGATTTTCGACAAAAGAGATAACACCCCCCCATTACGTCATGCTTCAGAAATGTGGAAAATGGTCCGTTTTCAAATGTTTTATTTTAGAACGTCAGTTCACATTTGTAGGTGGATCATCAGTGTTAGAGCTAAAATTAGCATGTTTAAAGTGATTTTCATGCTTCCAGGGGCTCGGGAAGTTAATTAAATACCATTTGGAGGCATTTAATGTTCGAGCAAAAACGGCTGATTTTCGACAAAAGAGATAACACCCCCCCATTACGTCATGCTTCAGAAATGTGGAAAATGGTCCGTTTTCAAATGTTTTATTTTTGAACGTCAGTTCACATTTGTAGGTGGATCATCAGTGTTAGAGCTAAAATTAGCATGTTTAAAGTGATTTTCATGCTTCCAGGGGCCCAAAACACAAGATTTATGGAATGGTTAAAAGTGCATGAAAATGGCCAATTTACTCACTCTGAGTTCTCAAAAAGGGTTTCTTCACCCCGGGAAGTTAATTAAATACCATTTGGAGGCATTTAATGTTCGAGCAAAAACGGCTGATTTTCGACAAAAGAGATAACACCCCCCCATTACGTCATGCTTCAGAAATGTGGAAAATGGTCCGTTTTCAAATGTTTTATTTTTGAACGTCAGTTCACATTTGTAGGTGGATCATCAGTGTTAGAGCTAAAATTAGCATGTTTAAAGTGATTTTCATGCTTCCAGGGGCCCAAAACACAAGATTTATGGAATGGTTAAAAGTGCATGAAAATGGCCAATTTACTCACTCTGAGTTCTCAAAAAGGGTTTCTTCACCCCGGGAAGTTAATTAAATACCATTTGGAGGCATTTAATGTTCGAGCAAAAACAGCTGATTTTCGACAAAAGAGATAACACCCCCCCATTACGTCATGCTTCAGAAATGTGGAAAATGGTCCGTTTTCAAATGTTTTATTTTTTAACGTCAGTTCACATTTGTAGGTGGATCATCAGTGTTAGAGCTAAAATTAGCATGTTTAAAGTGATTTTCATGCTTCCAGGGGCCCAAAACACAAGATTTATGGAATGGTTAAAAGTGCATGAAAATGGCCAATTACTCACTCTGAGTTCTCAAAAAGGGTTTCTTCACCCCGGGAAGTTAATTAAATACCATTTGGAGGCATTTAATGTTCGAGCAAAAACGGTTGATTTTCGACAAAAGAGATAACACCCCCCCATTACGTCATGCTTCAGAAATGTGGAAAATGGTCCGTTTTCAAATGTTTTATTTTTGAACGTCAGTTCACATTTGTAGGTGGATCATCAGTGTTAGAGCTAAAATTAGCATGTTTAAAGTGATTTTCATGCTTCCAGGGGCTCGGGAAGTTAATTAAATACCATTTGGAGGCATTTAATGTTCGAGCAAAAATGGCTGATTTTCGACAAAAGAGATAACACCCCCCCCATTACGTCATGCTTCAGAAATGTGGAAAATGGTCCGTTTTCAAATGTTTTATTTTTGAACGTCAGTTCACATTTGTAGGTGGATCATCAGTGTTAGAGCTAAAATTAGCATGTTTAAAGTGATTTTCATGCTTCCAGGGGCCCAAAACACAAGATTTATGGAATGGTTAAAAGTGCATGAAAATGGCCAATTTACTCACTCTGAGTTCTCAAAAAGGGTTTCTTCACCCCGGGAAGTTAATTAAATACCATTTGGAGGCATTTAATGTTCGAGCAAAAACGGCTGATTTTCGACAAAAGAGATAACACCCCCCCATTACGTCATGCTTCAGAAATGTGGAAAATGGTCCGTTTTCAAATGTTTTATTTTTGAACGTCAGTTCACATTTGTAGGTGGATCATCAGTGTTAGAGCTAAAATTAGCATGTTTAAAGTGATTTTCATGCTTCCAGGGGCCCAAAACACAAGATTTATGGAATGGTTAAAAGTGCATGAAAATGGCCAATTTACTCACTCTGAGTTCTCAAAAAGGGTTTCTTCACCCCGGGAAGTTAATTAAATACCATTTGGAGGCATTTAATGTTCGAGCAAAAACGGCTGATTTTCGACAAAAGAGATAACACCCCCCCATTACGTCATGCTTCAGAAATTTGGAAAATGGTCAGTTTTCAAATGTTTTATTTTTGAACGTCAGTTCACATTTGTAGGTGGATCATCAGTGTTAGAGCTAAAATTAGCATGTTTAAAGTGATTTTCATGCTTCCAGGGGCCCAAAACACAAGATTTATGGAATGGTTAAAAGTGCATGAAAATGGCCAATTTACTCACTCTGAGTTCTCAAAAAGGGTTTCTTCACCCCGGGAAGTGAAATAAATACCATTTGGAGGCATTTAATGTTCGAGCAAAAACGGCTGATTTTCGACAAAAGAGATAACACCCCCCCATTACGTCATGCTTCAGAAATGTGGAAAATGGTCCGTTTTCAAATGTTTTATTTTTGAACGTCAGTTCACATTTGTAGGTGGATCATCAGTGTTAGAGCTAAAATTAGCATGTTTAAAGTGATTTTCATGCTTCCAGGGGCTCGGGAAGTTAATTAAATACCATTTGGAGGCATTTAATGTTCGAGCAAAAACAGCTGATTTTCGACAAAAGAGATAACACCCCCCCCATTACGTCATGCTTCAGAAATGTGGAAAATGGTCCGTTTTCAAATGTTTTATTTTTGAACGTCAGTTCACATTTGTAGGTGGATCATCAGTGTTAGAGCTAAAATTAGCATGTTTAAAGTGATTTTCATGCTTCCAGGGGCCCAAAACACAAGATTTATGGAATGGTTAAAAGTGCATGAAAATGGCCAATTTACTCACTCTGAGTTCTCAAAAAGGGTTTCTTCACCCCGGGAAGTTAATTAAATACCATTTGGAGGCATTTAATGTTCGAGCAAAAACGGCTGATTTTCGACAAAAGAGATAACACCCCCCCATTACGTCATGCTTCAGAAATGTGGAAAATGGTCCGTTTTCAACTGTTTTATTTTTGAACGTCAGTTCACATTTGTAGGTGGATCATCAGTGTTAGAGCTAAAATTAGCATGTTTAAAGTGATTTTCATGCTTCCAGGGGCTCGGGAAGTTAATTAAATACCATTTGGAGGCATTTAATGTTCGAGCAAAAACGGCTGATTTTCGACAAAAGAGATAACACCCCCCCATTACGTCATGCTTCAGAAATGTGGAAAATGGTCCGTTTTCAAATGTTTTATTTTTGAATGTCAGTTCACATTTGTAGGTGGATCATCAGTGTTAGAGCTAAAATTAGCATGTTTAAAGTGATTTTCATGCTTCCAGGGGCTCGGGAAGTGAAATAAATACCATTTGGAGGCATTTAATGTTCGAGCAAAAACGGCTGATTTTCGACAAAAGAGATAACACCCGCCCATTACGTCATGCTTCAGAAATGTGGAAAATGGTCCGTTTTCAAATGTTTTATTTTTGAACGTCAGTTCACATTTGTAGGTGGATCATCAGTGTTAGAGCTAAAATTAGCATGTTTAAAGTGATTTTCATGCTTCCAGGGGCCCAAAACACAAGATTTATGGAATGGTTAAAAGTGCATGAAAATGGCCAATTTACTCACTCTGAGTTCTCAAAAAGGGTTTCTTCACCCCGGGAAGTTAATTAAATACCATTTGGAGGCATTTAATGTTCGAGCAAAAACGGCTGATTTTCGACAAAAGAGATAACACCCCCCCATTACGTCATGCTTCAGAAATGTGGAAAATGGTCCGTTTTCAACTGTTTTATTTTTGAACGTCAGTTCACATTTGTAGGTGGATCATCAGTGTTAGAGCTAAAATTAGCATGTTTA
This sequence comes from Lissotriton vulgaris, assembly GCF_964263255.1. Classification (NCBI taxonomy): domain Eukaryota; kingdom Metazoa; phylum Chordata; class Amphibia; order Caudata; family Salamandridae; genus Lissotriton; species Lissotriton vulgaris. Next base: position 339,079 of record NW_028251345.1, on the reverse strand, counting down.
AAGTGATTTTCATGCTTCCAGGGGCTCGGGAAGTTAATTAAATACCATTTGGAGGCATTTAATGTTCGAGCAAAAACGGCTGATTTTCGACAAAAGAGATAACACCCCCCCATTACGTCATGCTTCAGAAATGTGGAAAATGGTCCGTTTTCAAATGTTTTATTTTTGAACGTCAGTTCACATTTGTAGGTGGATCATCAGTGTTAGAGCTAAAATTAGCATGTTTAAAGTGATTTTCATGCTTCCAGGGGCCCAAAACACAAGATTTATGGAATGGTTAAAAGTGCATGAAAATGGCCAATTTACTCACTCTGAGTTCTCAAAAAGGGTTTCTTCACCCCGGGAAGTTAATTAAATACCATTTGGAGGCATTTAATGTTCGAGCAAAAACGGCTGATTTTCGACAAAAGAGATAACACCCCCCCATTACGTCATGCTTCAGAAATGTGGAAAATGGTCCGTTTTCAAATGTTTTATTTTTGAACGTCAGTTCACATTTGTAGGTGGATCATCAGTGTTAGAGCTAAAATTAGCATGTTTAAAGTGATTTTCATGCTTCCAGGGGCTCGGGAAGTTAATTAAATACCATTTGGAGGCATTTAATGTTCGAGCAAAAACGGCTGATTTTCGACAAAAGAGATAACACCCCCCCCATTACGTCATGCTTCAGAAATGTGGAAAATGGTCCGTTTTCAAATGTTTTATTTTTGAACGTCAGTTCACATTTGTAGGTGGATCATCAGTGTTAGAGCTAAAATTAGCATGTTTAAAGTGATTTTCATGCTTCCAGGGGCTCGGGAAGTTAATTAAATATAATTTGGAGGCATTTAATGTTCGAGCAAAAACGGCTGATTTTCGACAAAAGAGATAACACCCCCCCCATTACGTCATGCTTCAGAAATGTGGAAAATGGTCCGTTTTCAAATGTTTTATTTTTGAAAGTCAGTTCACATTTGTAGGTGGATCATCAGTGTTAGAGCTAAAATTAGCATGTTTAAAGTGATTTTCATGCTTCCAGGGGCTCGGGAAGTTAATTAAATACCATTTGGAGGCATTTAATGTTCGAGCAAAAACGGCTGATTTTCGACAAAAGAGATAACACCCCCCCATTACGTCATGCTTCAGAAATGTGGAAAATGGTCCGTTTTCAAATGTTTTATTTTTGAACGTCAGTTCACATTTGTAGGTGGATCATCAGTGTTAGAGCTAAAATTAGCATGTTTAAAGTGATTTTCATGCTTCCAGGGGCTCGGGAAGTTAATTAAATACCATTTGGAGGCATTTAATGTTCGAGCAAAAACGGCTGATTTTCGACAAAAGAGATAACACCCCCCCATTACGTCATGCTTCAGAAATGTGGAAAATGGTCCGTTTTCAAATGTTTTATTTTTGAACGTCAGTTCACATTTGTAGGTGGATCATCAGTGTTAGAGCTAAAATTAGCATGTTTAAAGTGATTTTCATGCTTCCAGGGGCCCAAAACACAAGATTTATGGAATGGTTAAAAGTGCATGAAAATGGCCAATTTACTCACTCTGAGTTCTCAAAAAGGGTTTCTTCACCCCGGGAAGTTAATTAAATACCATTTGGAGGCATTTAATGTTCGAGCAAAAACGGCTGATTTTCGACAAAAGAGATAACACCCCCCCATTACGTCATGCTTCAGAAATGTGGAAAATGGTCCGTTTTCAAATGTTTTATTTTTGAACGTCAGTTCACATTTGTAGGTGGATCATCAGTGTTAGAGCTAAAATTAGCATGTTTAAAGTGATTTTCATGCTTCCAGGGGCTCGGGAAGTTAATTAAATACCATTTGGAGGCATTTAATGTTCGAGCAAAAACGGCTGATTTTCGACAAAAGAGATAACACCCCCCCATTACGTCATGCTTCAGAAATGTGGAAAATGGTCCGTTTTCAAATGTTTTATTTTTGAACGTCAGTTCACATTTGTAGGTGGATCATCAGTGTTAGAGCTAAAATTAGCATGTTTAAAGTGATTTTCATGCTTCCAGGGGCCCAAAACACAAGATTTATGGAATGGTTAAAAGTGCATGAAAATGGCCAATTTACTCACTCTGAGTTCTCAAAAAGGGTTTCTTCACCCCGGGAAGTTAATTAAATACCATTTGGAGGCATTTAATGTTCGAGCAAAAACGGCTGATTTTCGACAAAAGAGATAACACCCCCCCATTACGTCATGCTTCAGAAATGTGGAAAATGGTCCGTTTTCAAATGTTTTATTTTTGAACGTCAGTTCACATTTGTAGGTGGATCATCAGTGTTAGAGCTAAAATTAGCATGTTTAAAGTGATTTTCATGCTTCCAGGGGCCCAAAACACAAGATTTATGGAATGGTTAAAAGTGCATGAAAATGGCCAATTTACTCACTCTGAGTTCTCAAAAAGGGTTTCTTCACCCCGGGAAGTTAATTAAATACCATTTGGAGGCATTTAATGTTCGAGCAAAAACAGCTGATTTTCGACAAAAGAGATAACACCCCCCCATTACGTCATGCTTCAGAAATGTGGAAAATGGTCCGTTTTCAAATGTTTTATTTTTTAACGTCAGTTCACATTTGTAGGTGGATCATCAGTGTTAGAGCTAAAATTAGCATGTTTAAAGTGATTTTCATGCTTCCAGGGGCCCAAAACACAAGATTTATGGAATGGTTAAAAGTGCATGAAAATGGCCAATTACTCACTCTGAGTTCTCAAAAAGGGTTTCTTCACCCCGGGAAGTTAATTAAATACCATTTGGAGGCATTTAATGTTCGAGCAAAAACGGTTGATTTTCGACAAAAGAGATAACACCCCCCCATTACGTCATGCTTCAGAAATGTGGAAAATGGTCCGTTTTCAAATGTTTTATTTTTGAACGTCAGTTCACATTTGTAGGTGGATCATCAGTGTTAGAGCTAAAATTAGCATGTTTAAAGTGATTTTCATGCTTCCAGGGGCTCGGGAAGTTAATTAAATACCATTTGGAGGCATTTAATGTTCGAGCAAAAACGGCTGATTTTCGACAAAAGAGATAACACCCCCCCCATTACGTCATGCTTCAGAAATGTGGAAAATGGTCCGTTTTCAAATGTTTTATTTTTGAACGTCAGTTCACATTTGTAGGTGGATCATCAGTGTTAGAGCTAAAATTAGCATGTTTAAAGTGATTTTCATGCTTCCAGGGGCCCAAAACACAAGATTTATGGAATGGTTAAAAGTGCATGAAAATGGCCAATTTACTCACTCTGAGTTCTCAAAAAGGGTTTCTTCACCCCGGGAAGTTAATTAAATACCATTTGGAGGCATTTAATGTTCGAGCAAAAACGGCTGATTTTCGACAAAAGAGATAACACCCCCCCATTACGTCATGCTTCAGAAATGTGGAAAATGGTCCGTTTTCAAATGTTTTATTTTTGAACGTCAGTTCACATTTGTAGGTGGATCATCAGTGTTAGAGCTAAAATTAGCATGTTTAAAGTGATTTTCATGCTTCCAGGGGCCCAAAACACAAGATTTATGGAATGGTTAAAAGTGCATGAAAATGGCCAATTTACTCACTCTGAGTTCTCAAAAAGGGTTTCTTCACCCCGGGAAGTTAATTAAATACCATTTGGAGGCATTTAATGTTCGAGCAAAAACGGCTGATTTTCGACAAAAGAGATAACACCCCCCCATTACGTCATGCTTCAGAAATTTGGAAAATGGTCAGTTTTCAAATGTTTTATTTTTGAACGTCAGTTCACATTTGTAGGTGGATCATCAGTGTTAGAGCTAAAATTAGCATGTTTAAAGTGATTTTCATGCTTCCAGGGGCCCAAAACACAAGATTTATGGAATGGTTAAAAGTGCATGAAAATGGCCAATTTACTCACTCTGAGTTCTCAAAAAGGGTTTCTTCACCCCGGGAAGTGAAATAAATACCATTTGGAGGCATTTAATGTTCGAGCAAAAACGGCTGATTTTCGACAAAAGAGATAACACCCCCCCATTACGTCATGCTTCAGAAATGTGGAAAATGGTCCGTTTTCAAATGTTTTATTTTGAACGTCAGTTCACATTTGTAGGTGGATCATCAGTGTTAGAGCTAAAATTAGCATGTTTAAAGTGATTTTCATGCTTCCAGGGGCTCGGGAAGTTAATTAAATACCATTTGGAGGCATTTAATGTTCGAGCAAAAACAGCTGATTTTCGACAAAAGAGATAAACACCCCCCCCATTACGTCATGCTTCAGAAATGTGGAAAATGGTCCGTTTTCAAATGTTTTATTTTTGAACGTCAGTTCACATTTGTAGGTGGATCATCAGTGTTAGAGCTAAAATTAGCATGTTTAAAGTGATTTTCATGCTTCCAGGGGCCCAAAACACAAGATTTATGGAATGGTTAAAAGTGCATGAAAATGGCCAATTTACTCACTCTGAGTTCTCAAAAGGGTTTCTTCACCCCGGGAAGTTAATTAAATACCATTTGGAGGCATTTAATGTTCGAGCAAAAACGGCTGATTTTCGACAAAAGAGATAACACCCCCCCCATTACGTCATGCTTCAGAAATGTGGAAAATGGTCCGTTTTCAACTGTTTTATTTTTGAACGTCAGTTCACATTTGTAGGTGGATCATCAGTGTTAGAGCTAAAATTAGCATGTTTAAAGTGATTTCATGCTTCCAGGGGCTCGGGAAGTTAATTAAATACCATTTGGAGGCATTTAATGTTCGAGCAAAAACGGCTGATTTTCGACAAAAGAGATAACACCCCCCCATTACGTCATGCTTCAGAAATGTGGAAAATGGTCCGTTTTCAAATGTTTTATTTTTGAATGTCAGTTCACATTTGTAGGTGGATCATCAGTGTTAGAGCTAAAATTAGCATGTTTAAAGTGATTTTCATGCTTCCAGGGGCTCGGGAAGTGAAATAAATACCATTTGGAGGCATTTAATGTTCGAGCAAAAACGGCTGATTTTCGACAAAAGAGATCACCCGCCCATTACGTCATGCTTCAGAAATGTGGAAAATGGTCCGTTTTCAAATGTTTTATTTTTGAACGTCAGTTCACATTTGTAGGTGGATCATCAGTGTTAGAGCTAAAATTAGCATGTTTAAAGTGATTTTCATGCTTCCAGGGGCCCAAAACACAAGATTTATGGAATGGTTAAAAGTGCATGAAAATGGCCAATTTACTCACTCTGAGTTCTCAAAAAGGGTTTCTTCACCCCGGGAAGTTAATTAAATACCATTTGGAGGCATTTAATGTTCGAGCAAAAACGGCTGATTTTCGACAAAAGAGATAACACCCCCCCATTACGTCATGCTTCAGAAATGTGGAAAATGGTCCGTTTTCAAATGTTTTACTTTTGAACGTCAGTTCACATTTGTAGGTGGATCATCAGTGTTAGAGCTAAAATTAGCATGTTTAAAGTGATTTTCATGCTTCCAGGGGCTCGGGAAGTTAATTAAATACCATTTGGAGGCATTTAATGTTCGAGCAAAAACGGCTGATTTTCGACAAAAGAGATAACACCCCCCCATTACGTCATGCTTCAGAAATGTGGAAAATGGTCCGTTTTCAAATGTTTTATTTTTGAACGTCAGTTCACATTTGTAGGTGGATCATCAGTGTTAGAGCTAAAATTAGCATGTTTAAAGTGATTTTCATGCTTCCAGGGGCCCAAAACACAAGATTTATGGAATGGTTAAAAGTGCATGAAAATGGCCAATTTACTCACTCTGAGTTCTCAAAAAGGGTTTCTTCACCCCGGGAAGTTAATTAAATACCATTTGGAGGCATTTAATGTTCGAGCAAAAACGGCTGATTTTCGACAAAAGAGATAACACCCCCCCATTACGTCATGCTTCAGAAATGTGGAAAATGGTCCGTTTTCAAATGTTTTATTTTTGAAAGTCAGTTCACATTTGTAGGTGGATCATCAGTGTTAGAGCTAAAATTAGCATGTTTAAAGTGATTTTCATGCTTCCAGGGGCTCGGGAAGTTAATTAAATACCATTTGGAGGCATTTAATGTTCGAGCAAAAACGGCTGATTTTCGACAAAAGAGATAACACCCCCCATTACGTCATGCTTCAGAAATGTGGAAAATGGTCCGTTTTCAAATGTTTTATTTTTGAACGTCAGTTCACATTTGTAGGTGGATCATCAGTGTTAGAGCTAAAATTAGCATGTTTAAAGTGATTTTCATGCTTCCAGGGGCTCGGGAAGTTAATTAAATACCATTTGGAGGCATTTAATGTTCGAGCAAAAACGGCTGATTTTCGACAAAAGAGATAACACCCCCCCATTATGTCATGCTTCAGAAATGTGGAAAATGGTCAGTTTTCAAATGTTTTATTTTTGAACGTCAGTTCACATTTGTAGGTGGATCATCAGTGTTAGAGCTAAAATTAGCATGTTTAAAGTGATTTTCATGCTTCCAGGGGCCCAAAACACAAGATTTATGGAATGGTTAAAAGTGCATGAAAATGGCCAATTTACTCACTCTGAGTTCTCAAAAAGGGTTTCTTCACCCCGGGAAGTTAATTAAATACCATTTGGAGGCATTTAATGTTCGAGCAAAAACGGCTGATTTTCGACAAAAGAGATAACACCCCCCCATTACGTCATGCTTCAGAAATGTGGAAAATGGTCCGTTTTCAAATGTTTTATTTTTGAACGTCAGTTCACATTTGTAGGTGGATCATCAGTGTTAGAGCTAAAATTAGCATGTTTAAAGTGATTTTCATGCTTCCAGGGGCTCGGGAAGTTAATTAAATACCATTTGGAGGCATTTAATGTTCGAGCAAAAACGGCTGATTTTCGACAAAAGAGATAACACCCCCCCATTACGTCATGCTTCAGAAATGTGGAAAATGGTCCGTTTTCAAATGTTTTATTTTTGAACGTCAGTTCACATTTGTAGGTGGATCATCAGTGTTAGAGCTAAAATTAGCATGTTTAAAGTGATTTTCATGCTTCCAGGGGCCCAAAACACAAGATTTATGGAATGGTTAAAAGTGCATGAAAATGGCCAATTTACTCACTCTGAGTTCTCAAAAAGGGTTTCTTCACCCCGGGAAGTTAATTAAATACCATTTGGAGGCATTTAATGTTTGAGCAAAAACGGCTGATTTTCGACAAAAGAGATAACACCCCCCCATTACGTCATGCTTCAGAAATGTGGAAAATGGTCCGTTTTCAAATGTTTTATTTTTGAACGTCAGTTCACATTTGTAGGTGGATCATCAGTGTTAGAGCTAAAATTAGCATGTTTAAAGTGATTTTCATGCTTCCAGGGGCTCGGGAAGTTAATTAAATACCATTTGGAGGCATTTAATGTTCGAGCAAAAACGGCTGATTTTCGACAAAAGAGATAACACCCCCCCATTACGTCATGCTTCAGAAATGTGGAAAATGGTCCGTTTTCAAATGTTTTATTTTTGAACGTCAGTTCACATTTGTAGGTGGATCATCAGTGTTAGAGCTAAAATTAGCATGTTTAAAGTGATTTTCATGCTTCCAGGGGCCCAAAACACAAGATTTATGGAATGGGTAAAAGTGCATGAAAATGGCCAATTTACTCACTCTGAGTTCTCAAAAAGGGTTTCTTCACCCCGGGAAGTTAATTAAATACCATTTGGAGGCATTTAATGTTCGAGCAAAAACGGCTGATTTTCGACAAAAGAGATAACACCCCCCCATTACGTCATGCTTCAGAAATGTGGAAAATGGTCAGTTTTCAAATGTTTTATTTTTGAACGTCAGTTCACATTTGTAGGTGGATCATCAGTGTTAGAGCTAAAATTAGCATGTTTAAAGTGATTTTCATGCTTCCAGGGGCTCGGGAAGTTAATTAAATACCATTTGGAGGCATTTAATGTTCGAGCAAAAACGGCTGATTTTCGACAAAAGAGATAACACCCCCCCATTACGTCATGCTTCAGAAATGTGGAAAATGGTCCGTTTTCAAATGTTTTATTTTTGAACGTCAGTTCACATTTGTAGGTGGATCATCAGTGTTAGAGCTAAAATTAGCATGTTTAAAGTGATTTTCATGCTTCCAGGGGCCCAAAACACAAGATTTATGGAATGGTTAAAAGTGCATGAAAATGGCCAATTTACTCACTCTGAGTTCTCAAAAAGGGTTTCTTCACCCCGGGAAGTTAATTAAATACTATTTGGAGGCATTTAATGTTCGAGCAAAAACGGCTGATTTTCGACAAAAGAGATAACACCCCCCCCATTACGTCATGCTTCAGAAATGTGGAAAATGGTCCGTTTTCAAATGTTTTATTTTTGAACGTCAGTTCACATTTGTAGGTGGATCATCAGTGTTAGAGCTAAAATTAGCATGTTTAAAGTGATTTTCATGCTTCCAGGGGCCCAAAACACAAGATTAATGGAATGGTTAAAAGTGCATGAAAATGGCCAATTTACTCACTCTGAGTTCTCAAAAAGGGTTTCTTCACCCCGGGAAGTGAAATTAATACCATTTGGAGGCATTTAATGTTCGAGCAAAAACGGCTGATTTTCGACAAAAGAGATAACACCCCCCCATTACGTCATGCTTCAGAAATGTGGAAAATGGTCCGTTTTCAAATGTTTTATTTTTGAACGTCAGTTCACATTTGTAGGTGGATCATCAGTGTTAGAGCTAAAATTAGCATGTTTAAAGTGATTTTCATGCTTCCAGGGGCTCGGGAAGTTAATTAAATACCATTTGGAGGCATTTAATGTTCGAGCAAAAACAGCTGATTTTCGACAAAAGAGATAACACCCCCCCCATTACGTCATGCTTCAGAAATGTGGAAAATGGTCCGTTTTCAAATGTTTTATTTTTGAACGTCAGTTCACATTTGTAGGTGGATCATCAGTGTTAGAGCTAAAATTAGCATGTTTAAAGTGATTTTCATGCTTCCAGGGGCCCAAAACACAAGATTTATGGAATGGTTAAAAGTGCATGAAAATGGCCAATTTACTCACTCTGAGTTCTCAAAAAGGGTTTCTTCACCCCGGGAAGTTAATTAAATACCATTTGGAGGCATTTAATGTTCGAGCAAAAACGGCTGATTTTCGACAAAAGAGATAACACCCCCCCATTACGTCATGCTTCAGAAATGTGGAAAATGGTCCGTTTTCAAATGTTTTATTTTTGAACGTCAGTTCACATTTGTAGGTGGATCATCAGTGTTAGAGCTAAAATTAGCATGTTTAAAGTGATTTTCATGCTTCCAGGGGCTCGGGAAGTTAATTAAATACCATTTGGAGGCATTTAATGTTCGAGCAAAAACGGCTGATTTTCGACAAAAGAGATAACACCCCCCCATTACGTCATGCTTCAGAAATGTGGAAAATGGTCCGTTTTCAAATGTTTTATTTTTGAACGTCAGTTCACATTTGTAGGTGGATCATCAGTGTTAGAGCTAAAATTAGCATGTTTAAAGTGATTTTCATGCTTCCAGGGGCTCGGGAAGTGAAATAAATACCATTTGGAGGCATTTAATGTTCGAGCAAAAACGGCTGATTTTCGACAAAAGAGATAACACCCGCCCATTACGTCATGCTTCAGAAATGTGGAAAATGATCCGTTTTCAAATGTTTTATTTTCGAACGTCAGTTCACATTTGTAGGTGGATCATCAGTGTTAGAGCTAAAATTAGCATGTTTAAAGTGATTTTCATGCTTCCAGGGGCCCAAAACACAAGATTTATGGAATGGTTAAAAGTGCATGAAAATGGCCAATTTACTCACTCTGAGTTCTCAAAAAGGGTTTCTTCACCCCGGGAAGTTAATTAAATACCATTTGGAGGCATTTAATGTTCGAGCAAAAACGGCTGATTTTCGACAAAAGAGATAACACCCCCCATTACGTCATGCTTCAGAAATGTGGAAAATGGTCCGTTTTCAAATGTTTTATTTTTGAACGTCAGTTCACATTTGTAGGTGGATCATCAGTGTTAGAGCTAAAATTAGCATGTTTAAAGTGATTTTCATGCTTCCAGGGGCCCAAAACACAAGATTAATGGAATGGTTAAAAGTGCATGAAAATGGCCAATTTACTCACTCTGAGTTCTCAAAAAGGGTTTCTTCACCCCGGGAAGTGAAATAAATACCATTTGGAGGCATTTAATGTTCGAGCAAAAACGGCTGATTTTCCACAAAAGAGATAACACCCCCCCATTACGTCATGCTTCAGAAATGTGGAAAATGGTCAGTTTTCAAATGTTTTATTTTTGAACGTCAGTTCACATTTGTAGGTGGATCATCAGTGTTAGAGCTAAAATTAGCATGTTTAAAGTGATTTTCATGCTTCCAGGGGCTCGGGAAGTTAATTAAATATAATTTGGAGGCATTTAATGTTCGAGCAAAAACGGCTGATTTTCGACAAAAGAGATAACACCCCCCCCATTACGTCATGCTTCAGAAATGTGGAAAATGGTCCGTTTTCAAATGTTTTATTTTTGAACGTCAGTTCACATTTGTAGGTGGATCATCAGTGTTAGAGCTAAAATTAGCATGTTTAAAGTGATTTTCATGCTTCCAGGGGCTCGGGAAGTTAATTAAATACCATTTGGAGGCATTTAATGTTCGAGCAAAAATGGCTGATTTTCGACAAAAGAGATAACACCCCCCCATTACGTCATGCTTCAGAAATGTGGTAAATGGTCCGTTTTCAAATGTTTTATTTTTGAACGTCAGTTCACATTTGTAGGTGGATCATCAGTGTTAGAGCTAAAATTAGCATGTTTAAAGTGATTTTCATGCTTCCAGGGGCTCGGGAAGTTAATTAAATACCATTTGGAGGCATTTAATGTTCGAGCAAAAACGGCTGATTTTCGACAAAAGAGATAACACCCCCCCCATTACGTCATGCTTCAGAAATGTGGAAATGGTCCGTTTTCAAATGTTTTATTTTTGAACGTCAGTTCACATTTGTAGGTGGATCATCAGTGTTAGAGCTAAAATTAGCATGTTTAAAGTGATTTTCATGCTTCCAGGGGCTCGGGAAGTTAATTAAATATAATTTGGAGGCATTTAATGTTCGAGCAAAAACGGCTGATTTTCGACAAAAGAGATAACACCCCCCCCATTACGTCATGCTTCAGAAATGTGGAAAATGGTCCGTTTTCAAATGTTTTATTTTTGAAAGTCAGTTCACATTTGTAGGTGGATCATCAGTGTTAGAGCTAAAATTAGCATGTTTAAAGTGATTTTCATGCTTCCAGGGGCTCGGGAAGTTAATTAAATACCATTTGGAGGCATTTAATGTTCGAGCAAAAACGGCTGATTTTCGACAAAAGAGATAACACCCCCCCATTACGTCATGCTTCAGAAATGTGGAAAATAGTCCGTTTTCAAATGTTTTATTTTTGAACGTCAGTTCACATTTGTAGGTGGATCATCAGTGTTAGAGCTAAAATTAGCATGTTTAAAGTGATTTTCATGCTTCCAGGGGCTCGGGAAGTTAATTAAATACCATTTGGAGGCATTTAATGTTCGAGCAAAAACGGCTGATTTTCGACAAAAGAGATAACACCCCCCCATTACGTCATGCTTCAGAAATGTGGAAAATGGTCCGTTTTCAAATGTTTTATTTTTGAACGTCAGTTCACATTTGTAGGTGGATCATCAGTGTTAGAGCTAAAATTAGCATGTTTAAAGTGATTTTCATGCTTCCAGGGGCCCAAAACACAAGATTTATGGAATGGTTAAAAGTGCATGAAAATGGCCAATTTACTCACTCTGAGTTCTCAAAAAGGGTTTCTTCACCCCGGGAAGTTAATTAAATACCATTTGGAGGCATTTAATGTTCGAGCAAAAACGGCTGATTTTCGACAAAAGAGATAACACCCCCCCATTACGTCATGCTTCAGAAATGTGGAAAATGGTCCGTTTTCAAATGTTTTATTTTTGAACGTCAGTTCACATTTGTAGGTGGATCATCAGTGTTAGAGCTAAAATTAGCATGTTTAAAGTGATTTTCATGCTTCCAGGGGCTCGGGAAGTTAATTAAATACCATTTGGAGGCATTTAATGTTCGAGCAAAAACGGCTGATTTTCGACAAAAGAGATAACACCCCCCCATTACGTCATGCTTCAGAAATGTGGAAAATGGTCCGTTTTCAAATGTTTTATTTTTGAACGTCAGTTCACATTTGTAGGTGGATCATCAGTGTTAGAGCTAAAATTAGCATGTTTAAAGTGATTTTCATGCTTCCAGGGGCCCAAAACACAAGATTTATGGAATGGTTAAAAGTGCATGAAAATGGCCAATTTACTCACTCTGAGTTCTCAAAAAGGGTTTCTTCACCCCGGGAAGTTAATTAAATACCATTTGGAGGCATTTAATGTTTGAGCAAAAACGGCTGATTTTCGACAAAAGAGATAACACCCCCCCATTACGTCATGCTTCAGAAATGTGGAAAATGGTCCGTTTTCAAATGTTTTATTTTTGAACGTCAGTTCACATTTGTAGGTGGATCATCAGTGTTAGAGCTAAAATTAGCATGTTTAAAGTGATTTTCATGCTTCCAGGGGCTCGGGAAGTTAATTAAATACCATTTGGAGGCATTTAATGTTCGAGCAAAAACGGCTGATTTTCGACAAAAGAGATAACACCCCCCCATTACGTCATGCTTCAGAAATGTGGAAAATGGTCCGTTTTCAAATGTTTTATTTTTGAACGTCAGTTCACATTTGTAGGTGGATCATCAGTGTTAGAGCTAAAATTAGCATGTTTAAAGTGATTTTCATGCTTCCAGGGACTCGGGAAGTTAATTAAATACCATTTGGAGGCATTTAATGTTCGAGCAAAAACGGCTGATTTTCGACAAAAGAGATAACACCCCCCTATTACGTCATGCTTCAGAAATGTGGAAAATGGTCCGTTTTCAAATGTTTTATTTTTGAACGTCAGTTCACATTTGTAGGTGGATCATCAGTGTTAGAGCTAAAATTAGCATGTTTAAAGTGATTTTCATGCTTCCAGGGGCCCAAAACACAAGATTTATGGAATGGTTAAAAGTGCATGAAAATGGCCAATTTACTCACTCTGAGTTCTCAAAAAGGGTTTCTTCACCCCGGGAAGTTAATTAAATACCATTTGGAGGCATTTAATGTTCGAGCAAAAACGGCTGATTTTCGACAAAAGAGATAACACCCCCCCATTACGTCATGCTTCAGAAATGTGGAAAATGGTCCGTTTTCAAATGTTTTATTTTTGAACGTCAGTTCACATTTGTAGGTGGATCATCAGTGTTAGAGCTAAAATTAGCATGTTTAAAGTGATTTTCATGCTTCCAGGGGCTCGGGAAGTTAATTAAATACCATTTGGAGGCATTTAATGTTCGAGCAAAAACGGCTGATTTTCGACAAAAGAGATAACACCACCCCATTACGTCATGCTTCAGAAATGTGGAAAATGGTCCGTTTTCAAATGTTTTATTTTTGAACGTCAGTTCACATTTGTAGGTGGATCATCAGTGTTAGAGCTAAAATTAGCATGTTTAAAGTGATTTTCATGCTTCCAGGGGCCCAAAACACAAGATTTATGGAATGGTTAAAAGTGCATGAAAATGGCCAATTTACTCACTCTGAGTTCTCAAAAAGGGTTTCTTCACCCCGGGAAGTTAATTAAATACCATTTGGAGGCATTTAATGTTCGAGCAAAAACGGCTGATTTTCGACAAAAGAGATAACACCCCCCCATTACGTCATGCTTCAGAAATGTGGAAAATGGTCCGTTTTCAAATGTTTTATTTTTGAACGTCAGTTCACATTTGTAGGTGGATCATCAGTGTTAGAGCTAAAATTAGCATGTTTAAAGTGATTTTCATGCTTCCAGGGGCCCAAAACACAAGATTTATGGAATGGTTAAAAGTGCATGAAAATGGCCAATTTACTCACTCTGAGTTCTCAAAAAGGGTTTCTTCACCCCGGGAAGTTAATTAAATACCATTTGGAGGCATTTAATGTTCGAGCAAAAACAGCTGATTTTCGACAAAAGAGATAACACCCCCCCATTAGGTCATGCTTCAGAAATGTGGAAAATGGTCCGTTTTCAAATGTTTTATTTTTTAACGTCAGTTCACATTTGTAGGTGGATCATCAGTGTTAGAGCTAAAATTAGCATGTTTAAAGTGATTTTCATGCTTCCAGGGGCCCAAAACACAAGATTTATGGAATGGTTAAAAGTGCATGAAAATGGCCAATTTACTCACTCTGAGTTCTCAAAAAGGGTTTCTTCACCCCGGGAAGTTAATTAAATACCATTTGGAGGCATTTAATGTTCGAGCAAAAACGGTTGATTTTCGACAAAAGAGATAACACCCCCCCATTACGTCATGCTTCAGAAATGTGGAAAATGGTCCGTTTTCAAATGTTTTATTTTTGAACGTCAGTTCACATTTGTAGGTGGATCATCAGTGTTAGAGCTAAAATTAGCATGTTTAAAGTGATTTTCATGCTTCCAGGGGCTCGGGAAGTTAATTAAATACCATTTGGAGGCATTTAATGTTCGAGCAAAAACGGCTGATTTTCGACAAAAGAGATAACACCCCCCCCATTACGTCATGCTTCAGAAATGTGGAAAATGGTCCGTTTTCAAATGTTTTATTTTTGAACGTCAGTTCACATTTGTAGGTGGATCATCAGTGTTAGAGCTAAAATTAGCATGTTTAAAGTGATTTTCATGCTTCCAGGGGCCCAAAACACAAGATTAATGGAATGGTTAAAAGTGCATGAAAATGGCCAATTTACTCACTCTGAGTTCTCAAAAAGGGTTTCTTCACCCCGGGAAGTGAAATAAATACAATTTGGAGGCATTTAATGTTCGAGCAAAAACGGCTGATTTTCGACAAAAGAGATAACACCCCCCCATTACGTCATGCTTCAGAAATGTGGAAAATGGTCCGTTTTCAAATGTTTTATTTTTGAACGTCAGTTCACATTTGTAGGTGGATCATCAGTGTTAGAGCTAAAATTAGCATGTTTAAAGTGATTTTCATGCTTCCAGGGGCTCGGGAAGTTAATTAAATACCATTTGGAGGCATTTAATGTTCGAGCAAAAACAGCTGATTTTCGACAAAAGAGATAACACCCCCCCCATTACGTCATGCTTCAGAAATGTGGAAAATGGTCCGTTTTCAAATGTTTTATTTTTGAACGTCAGTTCACATTTGTAGGTGGATCATCAGTGTTAGAGCTAAAATTAGCATGTTTAAAGTGATTTTCATGCTTCCAGGGGCCCAAAACACAAGATTTATGGAATGGTTAAAAGTGCATGAAAATGGCCAATTTACTCACTCTGAGTTCTCAAAAAGGGTTTCTTCACCCCGGGAAGTTAATTAAATACCATTTGGAGGCATTTAATGTTCGAGCAAAAACGGCTGATTTTCGACAAAAGAGATAACACCCCCCCATTACGTCATGCTTCAGAAATGTGGAAAATGGTCCGTTTTCAAATGTTTTATTTTTGAACGTCAGTTCACATTTGTAGGTGGATCATCAGTGTTAGAGATAAAATTAGCATGTTTAAAGTGATTTTCATGCTTCCAGGGGCTCGGGAAGTTAATTAAATACCATTTGGAGGCATTTAATGTTCGAGCAAAAACGGCTGATTTTCGACAAAAGAGATAACACCCCCCCATTACGTCATGCTTCAGAAATGTGGAAAATGGTCCGTTTTCAAATGTTTTATTTTTGAACGTCAGTTCACATTTGTAGGTGGATCATCAGTGTTAGAGCTAAAATTAGCATGTTTAAAGTGATTTTCATGCTTCCAGGGGCTCGGGAAGTGAAATAAATACCATTTGGAGGCATTTAATGTTCGAGCAAAAACGGCTGATTTTCGACAAAAGAGATAACACCCGCCCATTACGTCATGCTTCAGAAATGTGGAAAATGGTCCGTTTTCAAATGTTTTATTTTTGAACGTCAGTTCACATTTGTAGGTGGATCATCAGTGTTAGAGCTAAAATTAGCATGTTTAAAGTGATTTTCATGCTTCCAGGGGCCCAAAACACAAGATTTATGGAATGGTTAAAAGTGCATGAAAATGGCCAATTTACTCACTCTGAGTTCTCAAAAAGGGTTTCTTCACCCCGGGAAGTTAATTAAATACCATTTGGAGGCATTTAATGTTCGAGCAAAAACGGCTGATTTTCGACAAAAGAGATAACACCCCCCCATTACGTCATGCTTCAGAAATGTGGAAAATGGTCCGTTTTCAAATGTTTTATTTTTGAACGTCAGTTCACATTTGTAGGTGGATCATCAGTGTTAGAGCTAAAATTAGCATGTTTAAAGTGATTTTCATGCTTCCAGGGGCTCGGGAAGTTAATTAAATACCATTTGGAGGCATTTAATGTTCGAGCAAAAACGGCTGATTTTCGACAAAAGAGATAACACCCCCCCATTACGTCATGCTTCAGAAATGTGGAAAATGGTCCGTTTTCAAATGTTTTATTTTTGAACGTCAGTTCACATTTGTAGGTGGATCATCAGTGTTAGAGCTAAAATTAGCATGTTTAAAGTGATTTTCATGCTTCCAGGGGCCCAAAACACAAGATTTATGGAATGGTTAAAAGTGCATGAAAATGGCCAATTTACTCACTCTGAGTTCTCAAAAAGGGTTTCTTCACCCCGGGAAGTTAATTAAATACCATTTGGAGGCATTTAATGTTCGAGCAAAAACGGCTGATTTTCGACAAAAGAGATAACACCCCCCCATTACGTCATGCTTCAGAAATGTGGAAAATGGTCCGTTTTCAAATGTTTTATTTTTGAACGTCAGTTCACATTTGTAGGTGGATCATCAGTGTTAGAGCTAAAATTAGCATGTTTAAAGTGATTTTCATGCTTCCAGGGGCTCGGGAAGTTAATTAAATACCATTTGGAGGCATTTAATGTTCGAGCAAAAACGGCTGATTTTCGACAAAAGAGATAACACCCCCCCCATTACGTCATGCTTCAGAAATGTGGAAAATGGTCCGTTTTCAAATGTTTTATTTTTGAACGTCAGTTCACATTTGTAGGTGGATCATCAGTGTTAGAGCTAAAATTAGCATGTTTAAAGTGATTTTCATGCTTCCAGGGGCTCGGGAAGTTAATTAAATATAATTTGGAGGCATTTAATGTTCGAGCAAAAACGGCTGATTTTCGACAAAAGAGATAACACCCCCCCCATTACGTCATGCTTCAGAAATGTGGAAAATGGTCCGTTTTCAAATGTTTTATTTTTGAAAGTCAGTTCACATTTGTAGGTGGATCATCAGTGTTAGAGCTAAAATTAGCATGTTTAAAGTGATTTTCATGCTTCCAGGGGCTCGGGAAGTTAATTAAATACCATTTGGAGGCATTTAATGTTCGAGCAAAAACGGCTGATTTTCGACAAAAGAGATAACACCCCCCCATTACGTCATGCTTCAGAAATGTGGAAAATGGTCCGTTTTCAAATGTTTTATTTTTGAACGTCAGTTCACATTTGTAGGTGGATCATCAGTGTTAGAGCTAAAATTAGCATGTTTAAAGTGATTTTCATGCTTCCAGGGGCTCGGGAAGTTAATTAAATACCATTTGGAGGCATTTAATGTTCGAGCAAAAACGGCTGATTTTCGACAAAAGAGATAACACCCCCCCATTACGTCATGCTTCAGAAATGTGGAAAATGGTCCGTTTTCAAATGTTTTATTTTTGAACGTCAGTTCACATTTGTAGGTGGATCATCAGTGTTGGAGCTAAAATTAGCATGTTTAAAGTGATTTTCATGCTTCCAGGGGCCCAAAACACAAGATTTATGGAATGGTTAAAAGTGCATGAAAATGGCCAATTTACTCACTCTGAGTTCTCAAAAAGGGTTTCTTCACCCCGGGAAGTTAATTAAATACCATTTGGAGGCATTTAATGTTCGAGCAAAAACGGCTGATTTTCGACAAAAGAGATAACACCCCCCCATTACGTCATGCTTCAGAAATGTGGAAAATGGTCCGTTTTCAAATGTTTTATTTTTGAACGTCAGTTCACATTTGTAGGTGGATCATCAGTGTTAGAGCTAAAATTAGCATGTTTAAAGTGATTTTCATGCTTCCAGGGGCTCGGGAAGTTAATTAAATACCATTTGGAGGCATTTAATGTTCGAGCAAAAACGGCTGATTTTCGACAAAAGAGATAACACCCCCCCATTACGTCATGCTTCAGAAATGTGGAAAATGGTCCAATTTCAAATGTTTTATTTTTGAACGTCAGTTCACATTTGTAGGTGGATCATCAGTGTTAGAGCTAAAATTAGCATGTTTAAAGTGATTTTCATGCTTCCAGGGGCCCAAAACACAAGATTTATGGAATGGTTAAAAGTGCATGAAAGTGGCCAATTTACTCACTCTGAGTTCTCAAAAAGGGTTTCTTCACCCCGGGAAGTTAATTAAATACCATTTGGAGGCATTTAATGTTTGAGCAAAAACGGCTGATTTTCGACAAAAGAGATAACACCCCCCTATTACGTCATGCTTCAGAAATGTGGAAAATGGTCCGTTTTCAAATGTTTTATTTTTGAACGTCAGTTCACATTTGTAGGTGGATCATCAGTGTTAGAGCTAAAATTAGCATGTTTAAAGTGATTTTCATGCTTCCAGGGGCTCGGGAAGTTAATTAAATACCATTTGGAGGCATTTAATGTTCGAGCAAAAACGGCTGATTTTCGACAAAAGAGATAACACCCCCCCATTACGTCATGCTTCAGAAATGTGGAAAATGGTCCGTTTTCAAATGTTTTATTTTTGAACGTCAGTTCACATTTGTAGGTGGATCATCAGTGTTAGAGCTAAAATTAGCATGTTTAAAGTGATTTTCATGCTTCCAGGGGCCCAAAACACAAGATTTATGGAATGGGTAAAAGTGCATGAAAATGGCCAATTTACTCACTCTGAGTTCTCAAAAAGGGTTTCTTCACCCCGGGAAGTTAATTAAATACCATTTGGAGGCATTTAATGTTCGAGCAAAAACGGCAGATTTTCGACAAAAGAGATAACACCCCCCCATTACGTCATGCTTCAGAAATGTGGAAAATGGTCCGTTTTCAAATGTTTTATTTTTGAACGTCAGTTCACATTTGTAGGTGGATCATCAGTGTTAGAGCTAAAATTAGCATGTTTAAAGTGATTTTCATGCTTCCAGGGGCTCGGGAAGTTAATTAAATACCATTTGGAGGCATTTAATGTTCGAGCAAAAACGGCTGATTTTCGACAAAAGAGATAACACCCCCCCATTACGTCATGCTTCAGAAATGTGGAAAATGGTCCGTTTTCAAATGTTTTATTTTTGAACGTCAGTTCACATTTGTAGGTGGATCATCAGTGTTAGAGCTAAAATTAGCATGTTTAAAGTGATTTTCATGCTTCCAGGGGCCCAAAACACAAGATTTATGGAATGGTTAAAAGTGCATGAAAATGGCCAATTTACTCACTCTGAGTTCTCAAAAAGGGTTTCTTCACCCCGGGAAGTTAATTAAATACCATTTGGAGGCATTTAATGTTCGAGCAAAAACGGCTGATTTTCGACAAAAGAGATAACACCCCCCCATTACGTCATGCTTCAGAAATGTGGAAAATGGTCCGTTTTCAAATGTTTTATTTTTGAACGTCAGTTCACATTTGTAGGTGGATCATCAGTGTTAGAGCTAAAATTAGCATGTTTAAAGTGATTTTCATGCTTCCAGGGGCCCAAAACACAAGATTTATGGAATGGTTAAAAGTGCATGAAAATGGCCAATTTACTCACTCTGAGTTCTCAAAAAGGGTTTCTTCACCCCGGGAAGTTAATTAAATACCATTTGGAGGCATTTAATGTTCGAGCAAAAACAGCTGATTTTCGACAAAAGAGATAACACCCCCCCATTACGTCATGCTTCAGAAATGTGGAAAATGGTCCGTTTTCAAATGTTTTATTTTTTAACGTCAGTTCACATTTGTAGGTGGATCATCAGTGTTAGAGCTAAAATTAGCATGTTTAAAGTGATTTTCATGCTTCCAGGGGCCCAAAACACAAGATTTATGGAATGGTTAAAAGTGCATGAAAATGGCCAATTTATTCACTCTGAGTTCTCAAAAAGGGTTTCTTCACCCCGGGAAGTTAATTAAATACCATTTGGAGGCATTTAATGTTCGAGCAAAAACGGTTGATTTTCGACAAAAGAGATAACACCCCCCCATTACGTCATGCTTCAGAAATGTGGAAAATGGTCCGTTTTCAAATGTTTTATTTTTGAACGTCAGTTCACATTTGTAGGTGGATCATCAGTGTTAGAGCTAAAATTAGCATGTTTAAAGTGATTTTCATGCTTCCAGGGGCTCGGGAAGTTAATTAAATACCATTTGGAGGCATTTAATGTTCGAGCAAAAACGGCTGATTTTCGACAAAAGAGATAACACCCCCCCCATTACGTCATGCTTCAGAAATGTGGAAAATGGTCCGTTTTCAAATGTTTTATTTTTGAACGTCAGTTCACATTTGTAGGTGGATCATCAGTGTTAGAGCTAAAATTAGCATGTTTAAAGTGATTTTCATGCTTCCAGGGGCCCAAAACACAAGATTTATGGAATGGCTAAAAGTGCATGAAAATGGCCAATTTACTCACTCTGAGTTCTCAAAAAGGGTTTCTTCACCCCGGGAAGTTAATTAAATACCATTTGGAGGCATTTAATGTTCGAGCAAAAACGGCTGATTTTCGACAAAAGAGATAACACCCCCCCATTACGTCATGCTTCAGAAATGTGGAAAATGGTCCGTTTTCAAATGTTTTATTTTTGAACGTCAGTTCACATTTGTAGGTGGATCATCAGTGTTAGAGCTAAAATTAGCATGTTTAAAGTGATTTTCATGCTTCCAGGGGCCCAAAACACAAGATTTATGGAATGGTTAAAAGTGCATGAAAATGGCCAATTTACTCACTCTGAGTTCTCAAAAAGGGTTTCTTCACCCCGGGAAGTGAAATAAATACCATTTGGAGGCATTTAATGTTCGAGCAAAAACGGCTGATTTTCGACAAAAGAGATAACACCCCCCCATTACGTCATGCTTCAGAAATGTGGAAAATGGTCCGTTTTCAAATGTTTTATTTTTGAACGTCAGTTCACATTTGTAGGTGGATCATCAGTGTTAGAGCTAAAATTAGCATGTTTAAAGTGATTTTCATGCTTCCAGGGGCTCGGGAAGTTAATTAAATACCATTTGGAGGCATTTAATGTTCGAGCAAAAACAGCTGATTTTCGACAAAAGAGATAACACCCCCCCATTACGTCATGCTTCAGAAATGTGGAAAATGGTCCGTTTTCAAATGTTTTATTTTTGAACGTCAGTTCACATTTGTAGGTGGATCATCAGTGTTAGAGATAAAATTAGCATGTTTAAAGTGATTTTCATGCTTCCAGGGGCTCGGGAAGTTAATTAAATACCATTTGGAGGCATTTAATGTTCGAGCAAAAACGGCTGATTTTCGACAAAAGAGATAACACCCCCCCATTACGTCATGCTTCAGAAATGTGGAAAATGGTCCGTTTTCAAATGTTTTATTTTTGAATGTCAGTTCACATTTGTAGGTGGATCATCAGTGTTAGAGCTAAAATTAGCATGTTTAAAGTGATTTTCATGCTTCCAGGGGCTCGGGAAGTGAAATAAATACCATTTGGAGGCATTTAATGTTCGAGCAAAAACGGCTGATTTTCGACAAAAGAGATAACACCCGCCCATTACGTCATGCTTCAGAAATGTGGAAAATGGTCCGTTTTCAAATGTTTTATTTTTGAACGTCAGTTCACATTTGTAGGTGGATCATCAGTGTTAGAGCTAAAATTAGCATGTTTAAAGTGATTTTCATGCTTCCAGGGGCCCAAAACACAAGATTTATGGAATGGTTAAAAGTGCATGAAAATGGCCAATTTACTCACTCTGAGTTCTCAAAAAGGGTTTCTTCACCCCGGGAAGTTAATTAAATACCATTTGGAGGCATTTAATGTTCGAGCAAAAACGGCTGATTTTCGACAAAAGAGATAACACCCCCCCATTACGTCATGCTTCAGAAATGTGGAAAATGGTCCGTTTTCAAATGTTTTACTTTTGAACGTCAGTTCACATTTGTAGGTGGATCATCAGTGTTAGAGCTAAAATTAGCATGTTTAAAGTGATTTTCATGCTTCCAGGGGCTCGGGAAGTTAATTAAATACCATTTGGAGGCATTTAATGTTCGAGCAAAAACGGCTGATTTTCGACAAAAGAGATAACACCCCCCCATTACGTCATGCTTCAGAAATGTGGAAAATGGTCCGTTTTCAAATGTTTTATTTTTGAACGTCAGTTCACATTTGTAGGTGGATCATCAGTGTTAGAGCTAAAATTAGCATGTTTAAAGTGATTTTCATGCTTCCAGGGGCCCAAAACACAAGATTTATGGAATGGTTAAAAGTGCATGAAAATGGCCAATTTACTCACTCTGAGTTCTCAAAAAGGGTTTCTTCACCCCGGGAAGTTAATTAAATACCATTTGGAGGCATTTAATGTTCGAGCAAAAACGGCTGATTTTCGACAAAAGAGATAACACCCCCCCATTACGTCATGCTTCAGAAATGTGGAAAATGGTCCGTTTTCAAATGTTTTATTTTTGAAAGTCAGTTCACATTTGTAGGTGGATCATCAGTGTTAGAGCTAAAATTAGCATGTTTAAAGTGATTTTCATGCTTCCAGGGGCTCGGGAAGTTAATTAAATACCATTTGGAGGCATTTAATGTTCGAGCAAAAACGGCTGATTTTCGACAAAAGAGATAACACCCCCCCATTACGTCATGCTTCAGAAATGTGGAAAATGGTCCGTTTTCAAATGTTTTATTTTTGAACGTCAGTTCACATTTGTAGGTGGATCATCAGTGTTAGAGCTAAAATTAGCATGTTTAAAGTGATTTTCATGCTTCCAGGGGCTCGGGAAGTTAATTAAATACCATTTGGAGGCATTTAATGTTCGAGCAAAAACGGCTGATTTTCGACAAAAGAGATAACACCCCCCCATTATGTCATGCTTCAGAAATGTGGAAAATGGTCAGTTTTCAAATGTTTTATTTTTGAACGTCAGTTCACATTTGTAGGTGGATCATCAGTGTTAGAGCTAAAATTAGCATGTTTAAAGTGATTTTCATGCTTCCAGGGGCTCGGGAAGTTAATTAAATACCATTTGGAGGCATTTAATGTTCGAGCAAAAACAGCTGATTTTCGACAAAAGAGATAACACCCCCCCATTACGTCATGCTTCAGAAATGTGGAAAATGGTCCGTTTTCAAATGTTTTATTTTTGAACGTCAGTTCACATTTGTAGGTGGATCATCAGTGTTAGAGCTAAAATTAGCATGTTTAAAGTGATTTTCATGCTTCCAGGGGCTCGGGAAGTTAATTAAATACCATTTGGAGGCATTTAATGTTCGAGCAAAAACGGCTGATTTTCGACAAAAGAGATAACACCCCCCCATTACGTCATGCTTCAGAAATGTGGAAAATGGTCCGTTTTCAAATGTTTTATTTTTGAATGTCAGTTCACATTTGTAGGTGGATCATCAGTGTTAGAGCTAAAATTAGCATGTTTAAAGTGATTTTCATGCTTCCAGGGGCTCGGGAAGTGAAATAAATACCATTTGGAGGCATTTAATGTTCGAGCAAAAACGGCTGATTTTCGACAAAAGAGATAACACCCGCCCATTACGTCATGCTTCAGAAATGTGGAAAATGGTCCGTTTTCAAATGTTTTATTTTTGAACGTCAGTTCACATTTGTAGGTGGATCATCAGTGTTAGAGCTAAAATTAGCATGTTTAAAGTGATTTTCATGCTTCCAGGGGCCCAAAACACAAGATTTATGGAATGGTTAAAAGTGCATGAAAATGGCCAATTTACTCACTCTGAGTTCTCAAAAAGGGTTTCTTCACCCCGGGAAGTTAATTAAATACCATTTGGAGGCATTTAATGTTCGAGCAAAAACGGCTGATTTTCGACAAAAGAGATAACACCCCCCCATTACGTCATGCTTCAGAAATGTGGAAAATGGTCCGTTTTCAAATGTTTTACTTTTGAACGTCAGTTCACATTTGTAGGTGGATCATCAGTGTTAGAGCTAAAATTAGCATGTTTAAAGTGATTTTCATGCTTCCAGGGGCTCGGGAAGTTAATTAAATACCATTTGGAGGCATTTAATGTTCGAGCAAAAACGGCTGATTTTCGACAAAAGAGATAACACCCCCCCATTACGTCATGCTTCAGAAATGTGGAAAATGGTCCGTTTTCAAATGTTTTATTTTTGAACGTCAGTTCACATTTGTAGGTGGATCATCAGTGTTAGAGCTAAAATTAGCATGTTTAAAGTGATTTTCATGCTTCCAGGGGCCCAAAACACAAGATTTATGGAATGGTTAAAAGTGCATGAAAATGGCCAATTTACTCACTCTGAGTTCTCAAAAAGGGTTTCTTCACCCCGGGAAGTTAATTAAATACCATTTGGAGGCATTTAATGTTCGAGCAAAAACGGCTGATTTTCGACAAAAGAGATAACACCCCCCCATTACGTCATGCTTCAGAAATGTGGAAAATGGTCCGTTTTCAAATGTTTTATTTTTGAAAGTCAGTTCACATTTGTAGGTGGATCATCAGTGTTAGAGCTAAAATTAGCATGTTTAAAGTGATTTTCATGCTTCCAGGGGCTCGGGAAGTTAATTAAATACCATTTGGAGGCATTTAATGTTCGAGCAAAAACGGCTGATTTTCGACAAAAGAGATAACACCCCCCCATTACGTCATGCTTCAGAAATGTGGAAAATGGTCCGTTTTCAAATGTTTTATTTTTGAACGTCAGTTCACATTTGTAGGTGGATCATCAGTGTTAGAGCTAAAATTAGCATGTTTAAAGTGATTTTCATGCTTCCAGGGGCTCGGGAAGTTAATTAAATACCATTTGGAGGCATTTAATGTTCGAGCAAAAACGGCTGATTTTCGACAAAAGAGATAACACCCCCCCATTATGTCATGCTTCAGAAATGTGGAAAATGGTCAGTTTTCAAATGTTTTATTTTTGAACGTCAGTTCACATTTGTAGGTGGATCATCAGTGTTAGAGCTAAAATTAGCATGTTTAAAGTGATTTTCATGCTTCCAGGGGCCCAAAACACAAGATTTATGGAATGGTTAAAAGTGCATGAAAATGGCCAATTTACTCACTCTGAGTTCTCAAAAAGGGTTTCTTCACCCCGGGAAGTTAATTAAATACCATTTGGAGGCATTTAATGTTCGAGCAAAAACGGCTGATTTTCGACAAAAGAGATAACACCCCCCCATTACGTCATGCTTCAGAAATGTGGAAAATGGTCCGTTTTCAAATGTTTTATTTTTGAACGTCAGTTCACATTTGTAGGTGGATCATCAGTGTTAGAGCTAAAATTAGCATGTTTAAAGTGATTTTCATGCTTCCAGGGGCTCGGGAAGTTAATTAAATACCATTTGGAGGCATTTAATGTTCGAGCAAAAACGGCTGATTTTCGACAAAAGAGATAACACCCCCCCATTCCGTCATGCTTCAGAAATGTGGAAAATGGTCCGTTTTCAAATGTTTTATTTTTGAACGTCAGTTCACATTTGTAGGTGGATCATCAGTGTTAGAGCTAAAATTAGCATGTTTAAAGTGATTTTCATGCTTCCAGGGGCCCAAAACACAAGATTTATGGAATGGTTAAAAGTGCATGAAAATGGCCAATTTACTCACTCTGAGTTCTCAAAAAGGGTTTCTTCACCCCGGGAAGTTAATTAAATACCATTTGGAGGCATTTAATGTTTGAGCAAAAACGGCTGATTTTCGACAAAAGAGATAACACCCCCCCATTACGTCATGCTTCAGAAATGTGGAAAATGGTCCGTTTTCAAATGTTTTATTTTTGAACGTCAGTTCACATTTGTAGGTGGATCATCAGTGTTAGAGCTAAAATTAGCATGTTTAAAGTGATTTTCATGCTTCCAGGGGCTCGGGAAGTTAATTAAATACCATTTGGAGGCATTTAATGTTCGAGCAAAAACGGCTGATTTTCGACAAAAGAGATAACACCCCCCCATTACGTCATGCTTCAGAAATGTGGAAAATGGTCCGTTTTCAAATGTTTTATTTTTGAACGTCAGTTCACATTTGTAGGTGGATCATCAGTGTTAGAGCTAAAATTAGCATGTTTAAAGTGATTTTCATGCTTCCAGGGGCCCAAAACACAAGATTTATGGAATGGGTAAAAGTGCATGAAAATGGCCAATTTACTCACTCTGAGTTCTCAAAAAGGGTTTCTTCACCCCGGGAAGTTAATTAAATACCATTTGGAGGCATTTAATGTTCGAGCAAAAACGGCTGATTTTCGACAAAAGAGATAACACCCCCCCATTACGTCATGCTTCAGAAATGTGGAAAATGGTCCGTTTTCAAATGTTTTATTTTTGAACGTCAGTTCACATTTGTAGGTGGATCATCAGTGTTAGAGCTAAAATTAGCATGTTTAAAGTGATTTTCATGCTTCCAGGGGCTCGGGAAGTTAATTAAATACCATTTGGAGGCATTTAATGTTCGAGCAAAAACGGCTGATTTTCGACAAAAGAGATAACACCCCCCCATTACGTCATGCTTCAGAAATGTGGAAAATGGTCCATTTTCAAATGTTTTATTTTTGAACGTCAGTTCACATTTGTAGGTGGATCATCAGTGTTAGAGCTAAAATTAGCATGTTTAAAGTGATTTTCATGCTTCCAGGGGCTCGGGAAGTGAAATAAATACCATTTGGAGGCATTTAATGTTCGAGCAAAAACGGCTGATTTTCGACAAAAGAGATAACACCCGCCCATTACGTCATGCTTCAGAAATGTGGAAAATGATCCGTTTTCAAATGTTTTATTTTTGAACGTCAGTTCACATTTGTAGGTGGATCATCAGTGTTAGAGCTAAAATTAGCATGTTTAAAGTGATTTTCATGCTTCCAGGGGCCCAAAACACAAGATTTATGGAATGGTTAAAAGTGCATGAAAATGGCCAATTTACTCACTCTGAGTTCTCAAAAAGGGTTTCTTCACCCCGGGAAGTTAATTAAATACCATTTGGAGGCATTTAATGTTCGAGCAAAAACGGCTGATTTTCGACAAAAGAGATAACACCCCCCCCATTACGTCATGCTTCAGAAATGTGGAAAATGGTCCGTTTTCAAATGTTTTATTTTTGAACGTCAGTTCACATTTGTAGGTGGATCATCAGTGTTAGAGCTAAAATTAGCATGTTTAAAGTGATTTTCATGCTTCCAGGGGCCCAAAACACAAGATTAATGGAATGGTTAAAAGTGCATGAAAATGGCCAATTTACTCACTCTGAGTTCTCAAAAAGGGTTTCTTCACCCCGGGAAGTGAAATAAATACCATTTGGAGGCATTTAATGTTCGAGCAAAAACGGCTGATTTTCCACAAAAGAGATAACACCCCCCCATTACGTCATGCTTCAGAAATGTGGAAAATGGTCAGTTTTCAAATGTTTTATTTTTGAACGTCAGTTCACATTTGTAGGTGGATCATCAGTGTTAGAGCTAAAATTAGCATGTTTAAAGTGATTTTCATGCTTCCAGGGGCTCGGGAAGTTAATTAAATATAATTTGGAGGCATTTAATGTTCGAGCAAAAACGGCTGATTTTCGACAAAAGAGATAACACCCCCCCCCATTACGTCATGCTTCAGAAATGTGGAAAATGGTCCGTTTTCAAATGTTTTATTTTTGAACGTCAGTTCACATTTGTAGGTGGATCATCAGTGTTAGAGCTAAAATTAGCATGTTTAAAGTGATTTTCATGCTTCCAGGGGCTCGGGAAGTTAATTAAATACCATTTGGAGGCATTTAATGTTCGAGCAAAAACGGCTGATTTTCGACAAAAGAGATAACACCCCCCCATTACGTCATGCTTCAGAAATGTGGAAAATGGTCCGTTTTCAAATGTTTTATTTTTGAACGTCAGTTCA
The DNA here is from genome assembly GCF_964263255.1 of Lissotriton vulgaris. Classification (NCBI taxonomy): domain Eukaryota; kingdom Metazoa; phylum Chordata; class Amphibia; order Caudata; family Salamandridae; genus Lissotriton; species Lissotriton vulgaris. The sequence continues at coordinate 311,052 of NW_028251345.1, read as the reverse complement.
CATTTGTAGGTGGATCATCAGTGTTAGAGCTAAAATTAGCATGTTTAAAGTGATTTTCATGCTTCCAGGGGCTCGGGAAGTTAATTAAATACCATTTGGAGGCATTTAATGTTCGAGCAAAAACGGCTGATTTTCGACAAAAGAGATAACACCCCCCCATTACGTCATGCTTCAGAAATGTGGAAAATGGTCCGTTTTCAAATGTTTTATTTTTGAACGTCAGTTCACATTTGTAGGTGGATCATCAGTGTTAGAGCTAAAATTAGCATGTTTAAAGTGATTTTCATGCTTCCAGGGGCCCAAAACACAAGATTTATGGAATGGTTAAAAGTGCATGAAAATGGCCAATTTACTCACTCTGAGTTCTCAAAAAGGGTTTCTTCACCCCGGGAAGTTAATTAAATACCATTTGGAGGCATTTAATGTTCGAGCAAAAACGGCTGATTTTCGACAAAAGAGATAACACCCCCCCATTACGTCATGCTTCAGAAATGTGGAAAATGGTCCGTTTTCAAATGTTTTATTTTTGAACGTCAGTTCACATTTGTAGGTGGATCATCAGTGTTAGAGCTAAAATTAGCATGTTTAAAGTGATTTTCATGCTTCCAGGGGCTCGGGAAGTTAATTAAATACCATTTGGAGGCATTTAATGTTCGAGCAAAAACGGCTGATTTTCGACAATAGAGATAACACCCCCCCATTACGTCATGCTTCAGAAATGTGGAAAATGGTCCGTTTTCAAATGTTTTATTTTTGAACGTCAGTTCACATTTGTAGGTGGATCATCAGTGTTAGAGCTAAAATTAGCATGTTTAAAGTGATTTTCATGCTTCCAGGGGCCCAAAACACAAGATTTATGGAATGGTTAAAAGTGCATGAAAATGGCCAATTTACTCACTCTGAGTTCTCAAAAAGGGTTTCTTCACCCCGGGAAGTTAATTAAATACCATTTGGAGGCATTTAATGTTCGAGCAAAAACGGCTGATTTTCGACAAAAGAGATAACACCCCCCCATTACGTCATGCTTCAGAAATGTGGAAAATGGTCCGTTTTCAAATGTTTTATTTTTGAACGTCAGTTCACATTTGTAGGTGGATCATCAGTGTTAGAGCTAAAATTAGCATGTTTAAAGTGATTTTCATGCTTCCAGGGGCTCGGGAAGTTAATTAAATACCATTTGGAGGCATTTAATGTTCGAGCAAAAACGGCTGATTTTCGACAAAAGAGATAACACCCCCCCATTACGTCATGCTTCAGAAATGTGGAAAATGGTCCGTTTTCAAATGTTTTATTTTTGAACGTCAGTTCACATTTGTAGGTGGATCATCAGTGTTAGAGCTAAAATTAGCATGTTTAAAGTGATTTTCATGCTTCCAGGGGCCCAAAACACAAGATTTATGGAATGGTTAAAAGTGCATGAAAATGGCCAATTTACTCACTCTGAGTTCTCAAAAAGGGTTTCTTCACCCCGGGAAGTTAATTAAATACCATTTGGAGGCATTTAATGTTCGAGCAAAAACGGCTGATTTTCGACAAAAGAGATAACACCCCCCCATTACGTCATGCTTCAGAAATGTGGAAAATGGTCCGTTTTCAAATGTTTTATTTTTGAACGTCAGTTCACATTTGTAGGTGGATCATCAGTGTTAGAGCTAAAATTAGCATGTTTAAAGTGATTTTCATGCTTCCAGGGGCTCGGGAAGTTAATTAAATACCATTTGGAGGCATTTAATGTTCGAGCAAAAACGGCTGATTTTCGACAAAAGAGATAACACCCCCCCATTACGTCATGCTTCAGAAATGTGGAAAATGGTCCGTTTTCAAATGTTTTATTTTTGAACGTCAGTTCACATTTGTAGGTGGATCATCAGTGTTAGAGCTAAAATTAGCATGTTTAAAGTGATTTTCATGCTTCCAGGGGCCCAAAACACAAGATTTATGGAATGGTTAAAAGTGCATGAAAATGGCCAATTTACTCACTCTGAGTTCTCAAAAAGGGTTTCTTCACCCCGGGAAGTTAATTAAATACCATTTGGAGGCATTTAATGTTCGAGCAAAAACGGCTGATTTTCGACAAAAGAGATAACACCCCCCCCATTACGTCATGCTTCAGAAATGTGGAAAATGGTCCGTTTTCAAATGTTTTATTTTTGAACGTCAGTTCACATTTGTAGGTGGATCATCAGTGTTAGAGCTAAAATTAGCATGTTTAAAGTGATTTTCATGCTTCCAGGGGCCCAAAACACAAGATTTATGGAATGGTTAAAAGTGCATGAAAATGGCCAATTTACTCACTCTGAGTTCTCAAAAAGGGTTTCTTCACCCCGGGAAGTTAATTAAATACCATTTGGAGGCATTTAATGTTCGAGCAAAAACAGCTGATTTTCGACAAAAGAGATAACACCCCCCCATTACGTCATGCTTCAGAAATGTGGAAAATGGTTCGTTTTCAAATGTTTTATTTTTTAACGTCAGTTCACATTTGTAGGTGGATCATCAGTGTTAGAGCTAAAATTAGCATGTTTAAAGTGATTTTCATGCTTCCAGGGGCTCGGGAAGTTAATTAAATACCATTTGGAGGCATTTAATGTTCGAGCAAAAACGGCTGATTTTCGACAAAAGAGATAACACCCCCCCCATTACGTCATGCTTCAGAAATGTGGAAAATGGTCCGTTTTCAAATGTTTTATTTTTGAACGTCAGTTCACATTTGTAGGTGGATCATCAGTGTTAGAGCTAAAATTAGCATGTTTAAAGTGATTTTCATGCTTCCAGGGGCCCAAAACACAAGATTTATGGAATGGTTAAAAGTGCATGAAAATGGCCAATTTACTCACTCTGAGTTCTCAAAAAGGGTTTCTTCACCCCGGGAAGTTAATTAAATACCATTTGGAGGCATTTAATGTTCGAGCAAAAACGGCTGATTTTCGACAAAAGAGATAACACCCCCCCATTACGTCATGCTTCAGAAATGTGGAAAATGGTCCGTTTTCAAATGTTTTATTTTTGAACGTCAGTTCACATTTGTAGGTGGATCATCAGTGTTAGAGCTAAAATTAGCATGTTTAAAGTGATTTTCATGCTTCCAGGGGCCCAAAACACAAGATTAATGGAATGGTTAAAAGTGCATGAAAATGGCCAATTTACTCACTCTGAGTTCTCAAAAAGGGTTTCTTCACCCCGGGAAGTGAAATAAACACCATTTGGAGGCATTTAATGTTCGAGCAAAAACGGCTGATTTTCGACAAAAGAGATAACACCCCCCCATTACGTCATGCTTCAGAAATGTGGAAAATGGTCCGTTTTCAAATGTTTTATTTTTGAACGTCAGTTCACATTTGTAGGTGGATCATCAGTGTTAGAGCTAAAATTAGCATGTTTAAAGTGATTTTCATGCTTCCAGGGGCTCGGGAAGTTAATTAAATACCATTTGGAGGCATTTAATGTTCGAGCAAAAACGGCTGATTTTCGACAAAAGAGATAACACCCCCCCCATTACGTCATGCTTCAGAAATGTGGAAAATGGTCCGTTTTCAAATGTTTTATTTTTGAACGTCAGTTCACATTTGTAGGTGGATCATCAGTGTTAGAGCTAAAATTAGCATGTTTAAAGTGATTTTCATGCTTCCAGGGGCTCGGGAAGTTAATTAAATACCATTTGGAGGCATTTAATGTTCGAGCAAAAACAGCTGATTTTCGACAAAAGAGATAACACCCCCCCATTACGTCATGCTTCAGAAATGTGGAAAATGGTCCGTTTTCAAATGTTTTATTTTTGAACGTCAGTTCACATTTGTAGGTGGATCATCAGTGTTAGAGCTAAAATTAGCATGTTTAAAGTGATTTTCATGCTTCCAGGGGCTCGGGAAGTTAATTAAATACCATTTGGAGGCATTTAATGTTCGAGCAAAAACGGCTGATTTTCGACAAAAGAGATAACACCCCCCCCCATTACGTCATGCTTCAGAAATTCGGAAAATGGTCTGTTTTCAAATGTTTTATTTTTGAACGTCAGTTCACATTTGTAGGTGGATCATCAGTGTTAGAGCTAAAATTAGCATGTTTAAAGTGATTTTCATGCTTCCAGGGGCTCGGGAAGTTAATTAAATACCATTTGGAGGCATTTAATGTTCGAGCAAAAACGGCTGATTTTCGACAAAAGAGATAACACCCCCCCATTAAAACATGCTTCAGAAATGTGGAAAATGGTCCGTTTTCAAATGTTTTATTTTTGAACGTCAGTTCACATTTGTAGGTGGATCATCAGTGTTAGAGCTAAAATTAGCATGTTTAAAGTGATTTTCATGCTTCCAGGGGCCCAAAACACAAGATTTATGGAATGGTTAAAAGTGCATGAAAATGGCCAATTTACTCACTCTGAGTTCTCAAAAAGGGTTTCTTCACCCCGGGAAGTTAATTAAATACCATTTGGAGGCATTTAATGTTCGAGCAAAAACGGCTGATTTTCGACAAAAGAGATAACACCCCCCCATTACGTCATGCTTCAGAAATGTGGAAAATGGTCAGTTTTCAAATGTTTTATTTTTGAACGTCAGTTCACATTTGTAGGTGGATCATCAGTGTTAGAGCTAAAATTAGCATGTTTAAAGTGATTTTCATGCTTCCAGGGGCTCGGGAAGTTAATTAAATACCATTTGGAGGCATTTAATGTTCGAGCAAAAACGGCTGATTTTCGACAAAAGAGATAACACCCCCCCATTACGTCATGCTTCAGAAATGTGGAAAATGGTCCGTTTTCAAATGTTTTATTTTTGAACGTCAGTTCACATTTGTAGGTGGATCATCAGTGTTAGAGCTAAAATTAGCATGTTTAAAGTGATTTTCATGCTTCCAGGGGCCCAAAACACAAGATTTATGGAATGGTTAAAAGTGCATGAAAATGGCCAATTTACTCACTCTGAGTTCTCAAAAAGGGTTTCTTCACCCCGGGAAGTTAATTAAATACCATTTGGAGGCATTTAATGTTCGAGCAAAAACAGCTGATTTTCGACAAAAGAGATAACACCCCCCCATTACGTCATGCTTCAGAAATGTGGAAAATGGTCCGTTTTCAAATGTTTTATTTTTTAACGTCAGTTCACATTTGTAGGTGGATCATCAGTGTTAGAGCTAAAATTAGCATGTTTAAAGTGATTTTCATGCTTCCAGGGGCTCGGGAAGTTAATTAAATACCATTTGGAGGCATTTAATGTTCGAGCAAAAACGGCTGATTTTCGACAAAAGAGATAACACCCCCATTACGTCATGCTTCAGAAATGAGGAAAATGGTCAGTTTTCAAATGCTTTATTTTTGAACGTCAGTTCACATTTGTAGGTGGATCATCAGTGTTAGAGCTAAAATTAGCATGTTTAAAGTGATTTTCATGCTTCCAGGGGCCCCAAACACAAGATTTATGGAATGGTTAAAAGTGCATGAAAATGGCCAATTTACTCACTCTGAGTTCTCAAAAAGGGTTTCTTCACCCCGGGAAGTTAATTAAATACCATTTGGAGGCATTTAATGTTCGAGCAAAAACGGCTGATTTTCGACAAAAGAGATAACACCCCCCCATTACGTCATGCTTCAGAAATGTGTAAAATGGTCCGTTTTCAAATGTTTTATTTTTGAACGTCAGTTCACATTTGTAGGTGGATCATCAGTGTTAGAGCTAAAATTAGCATGTTTAAAGTGATTTTCATGCTTCCAGGGGCCCAAAACACAAGATTAATGGAATGGTTAAAAGTGCATGAAAATGGCCAATTTACTCACTCTGAGTTCTCAAAAAGGGTTTCTTCACCCCGGGAAGTGAAATAAATACCATTTGGAGGCATTTAATGTTCGAGCAAAAACGGCTGATTTTCGACAAAAGAGATAACACCCCCCCCATTATGTCATGCTTCAGAAATGTGGAAAATGGTCCGTTTTCAAATGTTTTATTTTTGAACGTCAGTTCACATTTGTAGGTGGATCATCAGTGTTAGAGCTAAAATTAGCATGTTTAAAGTGATTTTCATGCTTCCAGGGGCTCGGGAAGTTAATTAAATACCATTTGGAGGCATTTAATGTTCGAGCAAAAACGGCTGATTTTCGACAAAAGAGATAACACCCCCCCCATTACGTCATGCTTCAGAAATGTGGAAAATGGTCCGTTTTCAAATGTTTTATTTTTGAACGTCAGTTCACATTTGTAGGTGGATCATCAGTGTTAGAGCTAAAATTAGCATGTTTAAAGTGATTTTCATGCTTCCAGGGGAACCAAAACACAAGATTTATGGAATGGTTAAAAGTGCATGAAAATGGCCAATTTACTCACTCTGAGTTCTCAAAAAGGGTTTCTTCACCCCGGGAAGTGAAATAAATACCATTTGGAGGCATTTAATGTTCGAGCAAAAACGGCTGATTTTCGACAAAAGAGATAACACCCCCCCCATTACGTCATGCTTCCGAAATGTGGAAAATGGTCCGTTTTCAAATGTTTTATTTTTGAACGTCAGTTCACATTTGTAGGTGGATCATCAGTGTTAGAGCTAAAATTAGCATGTTTAAAGTGATTTTCATGCTTCCAGGGGCTCGGGAAGTTAATTAAATACCATTAGGAGGCATTTAATGTTCGAGCAAAAACGGCTGATTTTCGACAAAAGAGATAACACCCCCCCATTACGTCATGCTTCAGAAATGTGGAAAATGGTCCGTTTTCAAATGTTTTATTTTTGAACGTCAGTTCACATTTGTAGGTGGATCATCAGTGTTAGAGCTAAAATTAGCATGTTTAAAGTGATTTTCATGCTTCCAGGGGCTCGGGAAGTTAATTAAATACCATTTGGAGGCATTTAATGTTCGAGCAAAAACGGCTGATTTTCGACAAAAGAGATAACACCCCCCCATTACGTCATGCTTCATAAATGTGGAAAATGGTCCGTTTTCAAATGTTTTATTTTTGAACGTCAGTTCACATTTGTAGGTGGATCATCAGTGTTAGAGATAAAATTAGCATGTTTAAAGTGATTTTCATGCTTCCAGGGGCTCGGGAAGGTAATTAAATACCATTTGGAGGCATTTAATGTTCGAGCAAAAACGGCTGATTTTCGACAAAAGAGATAACACCCCCCCATTACGTCATGCTTCAGAAATGTGGAAAATGGTCCGTTTTCAAATGTTTTATTTTTGAACGTCAGTTCACATTTGTAGGTGGATCATCAGTGTTAGAGCTAAAATTAGCATGTTTAAAGTGATTTTCATGCTTCCAGGGGCCCAAAACACAAGATTTATGGAATGGTTAAAAGTGCATGAAAATGGCCAATTTACTCACTCTGAGTTCTCAAAAAGGGTTTCTTCACCCCGGGAAGTTAATTAAATACCATTTGGAGGCATTTAATGTCCGAGCAAAAACGGCTGATTTTCGACAAAAGAGATAACACCCCCCCATTACGTCATGCTTCAGAAATGTGGAAAATGGTCCGTTTTCAAATGTTTTATTTTTGAACGTCAGTTCACATTTGTAGGTGGATCATCAGTGTTAGAGCTAAAATTAGCATGTTTAAAGTGATTTTCATGCTTCCAGGGGAACCAAAACACAAGATTTATGGAATGGTTAAAAGTGCATGAAAATGGCCAATTTACTCACTCTGAGTTCTCAAAAAGGGTTTCTTCACCCCGGGAAGTGAAATAAATACCATTTGGAGGCATTTAATGTTCGAGCAAAAACGGCTGATTTTCGACAAAAGAGATAACACCCCCCCCATTACGTCATGCTTCAGAAATGTGGAAAATGGTCCGTTTTCAAATGTTTTATTTTTGAACGTCAGTTCACATTTGTAGGTGGATCATCAGTGTTAGAGCTAAAATTAGCATGTTTAAAGTGATTTTCATGCTTCCAGGGGCTCGGGAAGTTAATTAAATACCATTAGGAGGCATTTAATGTTCGAGCAAAAACGGCAGATTTTCGACAAAAGAGATAACACCCCCCCATTACGTCATGCTTCAGAAATGTGGAAAATGGTCCGTTTTCAAATGTTTTATTTTTGAACGTCAGTTCACATTTGTAGGTGGATCATCAGTGTTAGAGCTAAAATTAGCATGTTTAAAGTGATTTTCATGCTTCCAGGGGCTCGGGAAGTTAATTAAATACCATTTGGAGGCATTTAATGTTCGAGCAAAAACGGCTGATTTTCGACAAAAGAGATAACACCCCCCCATTACGTCATGCTTCATAAATGTGGAAAATGGTCCGTTTTCAAATGTTTTATTTTTGAACGTCAGTTCACATTTGTAGGTGGATCATCAGTGTTAGAGATAAAATTAGCATGTTTAAAGTGATTTTCATGCTTCCAGGGGCTCGGGAAGGTAATTAAATACCATTTGGAGGCATTTAATGTTCGAGCAAAAACGGCTGATTTTCGACAAAAGAGATAACACCCCCCCATTACGTCATGCTTCAGAAATGTGGAAAATGGTCCGTTTTCAAATGTTTTATTTTTGAACGTCAGTTCACATTTGTAGGTGGATCATCAGTGTTAGAGCTAAAATTAGCATGTTTAAAGTGATTTTCATGCTTCCAGGGGCCCAAAACACAAGATTTATGGAATGGTTAAAAGTGCATGAAAATGGCCAATTTACTCACTCTGAGTTCTCAAAAAGGGTTTCTTCACCCCGGGAAGTTAATTAAATACCATTTGGAGGCATTTAATGTCCGAGCAAAAACGGCTGATTTTCGACAAAAGAGATAACACCCCCCCATTACGTCATGCTTCAGAAATGTGGAAAATGGTCCGTTTTCAAATGTTTTATTTTTGAACGTCAGTTCACATTTGTAGGTGGATCATCAGTGTTAGAGCTAAAATTAGCATGTTTAAAGTGATTTTCATGCTTCCAGGGGCTCGGGAAGTTAATTAAATACCATTTGGAGGCATTTAATGTTCGAGCAAAAACGGCTGATTTTCGACAAAAGAGATAACACCCCCCCATTACGTCATGCCTCAGAAATGTGGAAAATGGTCCGTTTTCAAATGTTTTATTTTTGAACGTCAGTTCACATTTGTAGGTGGATCATCAGTGTTAGAGCTAAAATTAGCATGTTTAAAGTGATTTTCATGCTTCCAGGGGCCCAAAACACAAGATTTATGGAATGGTTAAAAGTGCATGAAAATGGCCAATTTACTCACTCTGAGTTCTCAAAAAGGGTTTCTTCACCCCGGGAAGTTAATTAAATACCATTTGGAGGCATTTAATGTTCGAGCAAAAACGGCTGATTTTCGACAAAAGAGATAACACCCCCCCATTACGTCATGCTTCAGAAATGTGGAAAATGGTCCGTTTTCAAATGTTTTATTTTTGAACGTCAGTTCACATTTGTAGGTGGATCATCAGTGTTAGAGCTAACATGAGCATGTTTAAAGTGATTTTCATGCTTCCAGGGGCCCAAAACACAAGATTAATGGAATGGTTAAAAGTGCATGAAAATGGCCAATTTACTCACTCTGAGTTCTCAAAAAGGGTTTCTTCACCCCGGGAAGTGAAATAAATACCATTTGGAGGCATTTAATGTTCGAGCAAAAACGGCTGATTTTCGACAAAAGAGATAACACCCCCCCATTACGTCATGCTTCAGAAATGTGGAAAATGGTCCGTTTTCAAATGTTTTATTTTTGAACGTCAGTTCACATTTGTAGGTGGATCATCAGTGTTAGAGCTAAAATTAGCATGTTTAAAGTGATTTTCATGCTTCCAGGGGCCCAAAACACAAGATTTATGGAATGGTTAAAAGTGCATGAAAATGGCCAATTTACTCACTCTGAGTTCTCAAAAAGGGTTTCTTCACCCCGGGAAGTTAATTAAATACCATTTGGAGGCATTTAATGTTCGAGCAAAAACGGCAGATTTTCGACAAAAGAGATAACACCCCCCCATTACGTCATGCTTCAGAAATGTGGAAAATGGTCCGTTTTCAAATGTTTTATTTTTGAACGTCAGTTCACATTTGTAGGTGGATCATCAGTGTTAGAGCTAAAATTAGCATGTTTAAAGTGATTTTCATGCTTCCAGGGGCCCAAAACACAAGATTTATGGAATGGTTAAAAGTGCATGAAAATGGCCAATTTACTCACTCTGAGTTCTCAAAAAGGGTTTCTTCACCCCGGGAAGTGAAATAAACACCATTTGGAGGCATTTAATGTTCGAGCAAAAACGGCTGATTTTCGACAAAAGAGATAACACCCCCCCATTACGTCATGCTTCAGAAATGTGGAAAATGGTCCGTTTTCAAATGTTTTATTTTTGAACGTCAGTTCACATTTGTAGGTGGATCATCAGTGTTAGAGCTAAAATTAGCATGTTTAAAGTGATTTTCATGCTTCCAGGGGCTCGGGAAGTTAATTAAATACCATTTGGAGGCATTTAATGTTCGAGCAAAAACGGCTGATTTTCGACAAAAGAGATAACACCCCCCCCATTACGTCATGCTTCAGAAATGTGGAAAATGGTCCGTTTTCAAATGTTTTATTTTTGAACGTCAGTTCACATTTGTAGGTGGATCATCAGTGTTAGAGCTAAAATTAGCATGTTTAAAGTGATTTTCATGCTTCCAGGGGCTCGGGAAGTTAATTAAATACCATTTGGAGGCATTTAATGTTCGAGCAAAAACAGCTGATTTTCGACAAAAGAGATAACACCCCCCCATTACGTCATGCTTCAGAAATGTGGAAAATGGTCCGTTTTCAAATGTTTTATTTTTGAACGTCAGTTCACATTTGTAGGTGGATCATCAGTGTTAGAGCTAAAATTAGCATGTTTAAAGTGATTTTCATGCTTCCAGGGGCTCGGGAAGTTAATTAAATACCATTTGGAGGCATTTAATGTTCGAGCAAAAACGGCTGATTTTCGACAAAAGAGATAACACCCCCCCCATTACGTCATGCTTCAGAAATTCGGAAAATGGTCTGTTTTCAAATGTTTTATTTTTGAACGTCAGTTCACATTTGTAGGTGGATCATCAGTGTTAGAGCTAAAATTAGCATGTTTAAAGTGATTTTCATGCTTCCAGGGGCTCGGGAAGTTAATTAAATACCATTTGGAGGCATTTAATGTTCGAGCAAAAACGGCTGATTTTCGACAAAAGAGATAACACCCCCCCATTAAAACATGCTTCAGAAATGTGGTAAATGGTCCGTTTTCAAATGTTTTATTTTTGAACGTCAGTTCACATTTGTAGGTGGATCATCAGTGTTAGAGCTAAAATTAGCATGTTTAAAGTGATTTTCATGCTTCCAGGGGCCCAAAACACAAGATTTATGGAATGGTTAAAAGTGTATGAAAATGGCCAATTTACTCACTCTGAGTTCTCAAAAAGGGTTTCTTCACCCCGGGAAGTTAATTAAATACCATTTGGAGGCATTTAATGTTCGAGCAAAAACGGCTGATTTTCGACAAAAGAGATAACACCCCCCCATTACGTCATGCTTCAGAAATGTGGAAAATGGTCCGTTTTCAAATGTTTTTTTTTTGAACGTCAGTTCACATTTGTAGGTGGATCATCAGTGTTAGAGCTAAAATTAGCATGTTTAAAGTGATTTTCATGCTTCCAGGGGCTCGGGAAGTTAATTAAATACCATTTGGAGGCATTTAATGTTCGAGCAAAAACGGCTGATTTTCGACAAAAGAGATAACACCCCCCCATTACGTCATGCTTCAGAAATGTGGAAAATGGTCCGTTTTCAAATGTTTTATTTTTGAACGTCAGTTCACATTTGTAGGTGGATCATCAGTGTTAGAGCTAAAATTAGCATGTTTAAAGTGATTTTCATGCTTCCAGGGGCCCAAAACACAAGATTTATGGAATGGTTAAAAGTGCATGAAAATGGCCAATTTACTCACTCTGAGTTCTCAAAAAGGGTTTCTTCACCCCGGGAAGTTAATTAAATACCATTTGGAGGCATTTAATGTTCGAGCAAAAACAGCTGATTTTCGACAAAAGAGATAACACCCCCCCATTACGTCATGCTTCAGAAATGTGGAAAATGGTCCGTTTTCAAATGTTTTATTTTTTAACGTCAGTTCACATTTGTAGGTGGATCATCAGTGTTAGAGCTAAAATTAGCATGTTTAAAGTGATTTTCATGCTTCCAGGGGCTCGGGAAGTTAATTAAATACCATTTGGAGGCATTTAATGTTCGAGCAAAAACGGCTGATTTTCGACAAAAGAGATAACACCCCCCATTACGTCATGCTTCAGAAATGAGGAAAATGGTCAGTTTTCAAATGCTTTATTTTTGAACGTCAGTTCACATTTGTAGGTGGATCATCAGTGTTAGAGCTAAAATTAGCATGTTTAAAGTGATTTTCATGCTTCCAGGGGCCCAAAACACAAGATTTATGGAATGGTTAAAAGTGCATGAAAATGGCCAATTTACTCACTCTGAGTTCTCAAAAAGGGTTTCTTCACCCCGGGAAGTTAATTAAATACCATTTGGAGGCATTTAATGTTCGAGCAAAAACGGCTGATTTTCGACAAAAGAGATAACACCCCCCCATTACGTCATGCTTCAGAAATGTGTAAAATGGTCCGTTTTCAAATGTTTTATTTTTGAACGTCAGTTCACATTTGTAGGTGGATCATCAGTGTTAGAGCTAAAATTAGCATGTTTAAAGTGATTTTCATGCTTCCAGGGGCCCAAAACACAAGATTAATGGAATGGTTAAAAGTGCATGAAAATGGCCAATTTACTCACTCTGAGTTCTCAAAAAGGGTTTCTTCACCCCGGGAAGTGAAATAAATACCATTTGGAGGCATTTAATGTTCGAGCAAAAACGGCTGATTTTCGACAAAAGAGATAACACCCCCCCCATTACGTCATGCTTCAGAAATGTGGAAAATGGTCCATTTTCAAATGTTTTATTTTTGAACGTCAGTTCACATTTGTAGGTGGATCATCAGTGTTAGAGCTAAAATTAGCATGTTTAAAGTGATTTTCATGCTTCCAGGGGCTCGGGAAGTTAATTAAATACCATTTGGAGGCATTTAATGTTCGAGCAAAAACGGCTGATTTTCGACAAAAGAGATAACACCCCCCCATTACGTCATGCTTCAGAAATGTGGAAAATGGTCCGTTTTCAAATGTTTTATTTTTGAACGTCAGTTCACATTTGTAGGTGGATCATCAGTGTTAGAGCTAAAATTAGCATGTTTAAAGTGATTTTCATGCTTCCAGGGGCTCGGGAAGTTAATTAAATACCATTTGGAGGCATTTAATGTTCGAGCAAAAACGGCTGATTTTCGACAAAAGAGATAACACCCCCCCCATTACGTCATGCTTCAGAAATGTGGAAAATGGTCCGTTTTCAAATGTTTTATTTTTGAACGTCAGTTCACTTTTGTAGGTGGATCATCAGTGTTAGAGCTAAAATTAGCATGTTTAAAGTGATTTTCATGCTTCCAGGGGCCCAAAACACAAGATTTATGGAATGGTTAAAAGTGCATGAAAATGGCCAATTTACTCACTCTGAGTTCTCAAAAAGGGTTTCTTCACCCCGGGAAGTTAATTAAATACCATTTGGAGGCATTTAATGTTCGAGCAAAAACGGCTGATTTTCGACAAAAGAGATAACACCCCCCCATTACGTCATGCTTCAGAAATGTGGAAAATGGTCCGTTTTCAAATGTTTTATTTTTGAACGTCAGTTCACATTTGTAGGTGGATCATCAGTGTTAGAGCTAAAATTAGCATGTTTAAAGTGATTTTCATGCTTCCAGGGGCCCAAAACACAAGATTAATGGAATGGTTAAAAGTGCATGAAAATGGCCAATTTACTCACTCTGAGTTCTCAAAAAGGGTTTCTTCACCCCGGGAAGTGAAATAAACACCATTTGGAGGCATTTAATGTTCGAGCAAAAACGGCTGATTTTCGACAAAAGAGATAACACCCCCCCATTACGTCATGCTTCAGAAATGTGGAAAATGGTCCGTTTTCAAATGTTTTATTTTTGAACGTCAGTTCACATTTGTAGGTGGATCATCAGTGTTAGAGCTAAAATTAGCATGTTTAAAGTGATTTTCATGCTTCCAGGGGCTCGGGAAGTTAATTAAATACCATTTGGAGGCATTTAATGTTCGAGCAAAAACGGCTGATTTTCGACAAAAGAGATAACACCCCCCCCATTACGTCATGCTTCAGAAATGTGGAAAATGGTCCGTTTTCAAATGTTTTATTTTTGAACGTCAGTTCACATTTGTAGGTGGATCATCAGTGTTAGAGCTAAAATTAGCATGTTTAAAGTGATTTTCATGCTTCCAGGGGCTCGGGAAGTTAATTAAATACCATTTGGAGGCATTTAATGTTCGAGCAAAAACAGCTGATTTTCGACAAAAGAGATAACACCCCCCCATTACGTCATGCTTCAGAAATGTGGAAAATGGTCCGTTTTCAAATGTTTTATTTTTGAACGTCAGTTCACATTTGTAGGTGGATCATCAGTGTTAGAGCTAAAATTAGCATGTTTAAAGTGATTTTCATGCTTCCAGGGGCTCGGGAAGTTAATTAAATACCATTTGGAGGCATTTAATGTTCGAGCAAAAACGGCTGATTTTCGACAAAAGAGATAACACCCCCCCCATTACGTCATGCTTCAGAAATTCGGAAAATGGTCTGTTTTCAAATGTTTTATTTTTGAACGTCAGTTCACATTTGTAGGTGGATCATCAGTGTTAGAGCTAAAATTAGCATGTTTAAAGTGATTTTCATGCTTCCAGGGGCTCGGGAAGTTAATTAAATACCATTTGGAGGCATTTAATGTTCGAGCAAAAACGGCTGATTTTCGACAAAAGAGATAACACCCCCCCATTAAAACATGCTTCAGAAATGTGGAAAATGGTCCGTTTTCAAATGTTTTATTTTTGAACGTCAGTTCACATTTGTAGGTGGATCATCAGTGTTAGAGCTAAAATTAGCATGTTTAAAGTGATTTTCATGCTTCCAGGGGCCCAAAACACAAGATTTATGGAATGGTTAAAAGTGCATGAAAATGGCCAATTTACTCACTCTGAGTTCTCAAAAAGGGTTTCTTCACCCCGGGAAGTTAATTAAATACCATTTGGAGGCATTTAATGTTCGAGCAAAAACGGCTGATTTTCGACAAAAGAGATAACACCCCCCCATTACGTCATGCTTCAGAAATGTGGAAAATGGTCCGTTTTCAAATGTTTTATTTTTGAACGTCAGTTCACATTTGTAGGTGGATCATCAGTGTTAGAGCTAAAATTAGCATGTTTAAAGTGATTTTCATGCTTCCAGGGGCTCGGGAAGTTAATTAAATACCATTTGGAGGCATTTAATGTTCGAGCAAAAACGGCTGATTTTCGACAAAAGAGATAACACCCCCCCATTACGTCATGCTTCAGAAATGTGGAAAATGGTCCGTTTTCAAATGTTTTATTTTTGAACGTCAGTTCACATTTGTAGGTGGATCATCAGTGTTAGAGCTAAAATTAGCATGTTTAAAGTGATTTTCATGCTTCCAGGGGCCCAAAACACAAGATTTATGGAATGGTTAAAAGTGCATGAAAATGGCCAATTTACTCACTCTGAGTTCTCAAAAAGGGTTTCTTCACCCCGGGAAGTTAATTAAATACCATTTGGAGGCATTTAATGTTCGAGCAAAAACAGCTGATTTTCGACAAAAGAGATAACACCCCCCCATTACGTCATGCTTCAGAAATGTGGAAAATGGTCCGTTTTCAAATGTTTTATTTTTTAACGTCAGTTCACATTTGTAGGTGGATCATCAGTGTTAGAGCTAAAATTAGCATGTTTAAAGTGATTTTCATGCTTCCAGGGGCTCGGGAAGTTAATTAAATACCATTTGGAGGCATTTAATGTTCGAGCAAAAACGGCTGATTTTCGACAAAAGAGATAACACCCCCCATTACGTCATGCTTCAGAAATGAGGAAAATGGTCAGTTTTCAAATGCTTTATTTTTGAACGTCAGTTCACATTTGTAGGTGGATCATCAGTGTTAGAGCTAAAATTAGCATGTTTAAAGTGATTTTCATGCTTCCAGGGGCCCAAAACACAAGATTTATGGAATGGTTAAAAGTGCATGAAAATGGCCAATTTACTCACTCTGAGTTCTCAAAAAGGGTTTCTTCACCCCGGGAAGTTAATTAAATACCATTTGGAGGCATTTAATGTTCGAGCAAAAACGGCTGATTTTCGACAAAAGAGATAACACCCCCCCATTACGTCATGCTTCAGAAATGTGTAAAATGGTCCGTTTTCAAATGTTTTATTTTTGAACGTCAGTTCACATTTGTAGGTGGATCATCAGTGTTAGAGCTAAAATTAGCATGTTTAAAGTGATTTTCATGCTTCCAGGGGCCCAAAACACAAGATTAATGGAATGGTTAAAAGTGCATGAAAATGGCCAATTTACTCACTCTGAGTTCTCAAAAAGGGTTTCTTCACCCCGGGAAGTGAAATAAATACCATTTGGAGGCATTTAATGTTCGAGCAAAAACGGCTGATTTTCGACAAAAGAGATAACACCCCCCCCATTACGTCATGCTTCAGAAATGTGGAAAATGGTCCGTTTTCAAATGTTTTATTTTTGAACGTCAGTTCACATTTGTAGGTGGATCATCAGTGTTAGAGCTAAAATTAGCATGTTTAAAGTGATTTTCATGCTTCCAGGGGCTCGGGAAGTTAATTAAATACCATTTGGAGGCATTTAATGTTCGAGCAAAAACGGCTGATTTTCGACAAAAGAGATAACACCCCCCCCATTACGTCATGCTTCAGAAATGTGGAAAATGGTCCGTTTTCAAATGTTTTATTTTTGAACGTCAGTTCACATTTGTAGGTGGATCATCAGTGTTAGAGCTAAAATTAGCATGTTTAAAGTGATTTTCATGCTTCCAGGGGCTCGGGAAGTTAATTAAATACCATTTGGAGGCATTTAATGTTCGAGCAAAAACGGCTGATTTTCGACAAAAGAGATAACACCCCCCCATTACGTCATGCTTCATAAATGTGGAAAATGGTCCGTTTTCAAATGTTTTATTTTTGAACGTCAGTTCACATTTGTAGGTGGATCATCAGTGTTAGAGCTAAAATTAGCATGTTTAAAGTGATTTTCATGCTTCCAGGGGCTCGGGAAGTTAATTAAATACCATTTGGAGGCATTTAATGTTCGAGCAAAAACGGCTGATTTTCGACAAAAGAGATAACACCCCCCCATTACGTCATGCTTCAGAAATGTGGAAAATGGTCCGTTTTCAAATGTTTTATTTTTGAACGTCAGTTCACATTTGTAGGTGGATCATCAGTGTTAGAGCTAAAATTAGCATGTTTAAAGTGATTTTCATGCTTCCAGGGGCCCAAAACACAAGATTTATGGAATGGTTAAAAGTGCATGAAAATGGCCAATTTACTCACTCTGAGTTCTCAAAAAGGGTTTCTTCACCCCGGGAAGTTAATTAAATACCATTTGGAGGCATTTAATGTTCGAGCAAAAACGGCTGATTTTCGACAAAAGAGATAACACCCCCCCATTACGTCATGCTTCAGAAATGTGGAAAATGGTCCGTTTTCAAATGTTTTATTTTTGAACGTCAGTTCACATTTGTAGGTGGATCATCAGTGTTAGAGCTAAAATTAGCATGTTTAAAGTGATTTTCATGCTTCCAGGGGCTCGGGAAGTTAATTAAATACCATTTGGAGGCATTTAATGTTCGAGCAAAAACGGCTGATTTTCGACAAAAGAGATAACACCCCCCCATTACGTCATGCCTCAGAAATGTGGAAAATGGTCCGTTTTCAAATGTTTTATTTTTGAACGTCAGTTCACATTTGTAGGTGGATCATCAGTGTTAGAGCTAAAATTAGCATGTTTAAAGTGATTTTCATGCTTCCAGGGGAACCAAAACACAAGATTTATGGAATGGTTAAAAGTGCATGAAAATGGCCAATTTACTCACTCTGAGTTCTCAAAAAGGGTTTCTTCACCCCGGGAAGTTAATTAAATACCATTTGGAGGCATTTAATGTTCGAGCAAAAACGGCTGATTTTCGACAAAAGAGATAACACCCCCCCATTACGTCATGCTTCAGAAATGTGGAAAATGGTCCGTTTTCAAATGTTTTATTTTTGAACGTCAGTTCACATTTGTAGGTGGATCATCAGTGTTAGAGCTAAAATTAGCATGTTTAAAGTGATTTTCATGCTTCCAGGGGCCCAAAACACAAGATTTATGGAATGGTTAAAAGTGCATGAAAATGGCCAATTTACTCACTCTGAGTTCTCAAAAAGGGTTTCTTCACCCCGGGAAGTTAATTAAATACCATTTGGAGGCATTTAATGTTCGAGCAAAAACGGCTGATTTTCGACAAAAGAGATAACACCCCCCCATTACGTCATGCTTCAGAAATGTGGAAAATGGTCCGTTTTCAAATGTTTTATTTTTGAACGTCAGTTCACATTTGTAGGTGGATCATCAGTGTTAGAGCTAAAATTAGCATGTTTAAAGTGATTTTCATGCTTCCAGGGGCTCGGGAAGTTAATTAAATACCATTTGGAGGCATTTAATGTTCGAGCAAAAACGGCTGATTTTCGACAAAAGAGATAACACCCCCCCATTACGTCATGCTTCAGAAATGTGGAAAATGGTCCGTTTTCAAATGTTTTATTTTTGAACGTCAGTTCACATTTGTAGGTGGATCATCAGTGTTAGAGCTAAAATTAGCATGTTTAAAGTGATTTTCATGCTTCCAGGGGCCCAAAACACAAGATTTATGGAATGGTTAAAAGTGCATGAAAATGGCCAATTTACTCACTCTGAGTTCTCAAAAAGGGTTTCTTCACCCCGGGAAGTTAATTAAATACCATTTGGAGGCATTTAATGTTCGAGCAAAAACAGCTGATTTTCGACAAAAGAGATAACACCCCCCCATTACGTCATGCTTCAGAAATGTGGAAAATGGTCCGTTTTCAAATGTTTTATTTTTTAACGTCAGTTCACATTTGTAGGTGGATCATCAGTGTTAGAGCTAAAATTAGCATGTTTAAAGTGATTTTCATGCTTCCAGGGGCTCGGGAAGTTAATTAAATACCATTTGGAGGCATTTAATGTTCGAGCAAAAACGGCTGATTTTCGACAAAAGAGATAACACCCCCCATTACGTCATGCTTCAGAAATGAGGAAAATGGTCAGTTTTCAAATGCTTTATTTTTGAACGTCAGTTCACATTTGTAGGTGGATCATCAGTGTTAGAGCTAAAATGAGCATGTTTAAAGTGATTTTCATGCTTCCAGGGGCCCAAAACACAAGATTTATGGAATGGTTAAAAGTGCATGAAAATGGCCAATTTACTCACTCTGAGTTCTCAAAAAGGGTTTCTTCACCCCGGGAAGTTAATTAAATACCATTTGGAGGCATTTAATGTTCGAGCAAAAACGGCTGATTTTCGACAAAAGAGATAACACCCCCCCATTACGTCATGCTTCAGAAATGTGTAAAATGGTCCGTTTTCAAATGTTTTATTTTTGAACGTCAGTTCACATTTGTAGGTGGATCATCAGTGTTAGAGCTAAAATTAGCATGTTTAAAGTGATTTTCATGCTTCCAGGGGCCCAAAACACAAGATTAATGGAATGGTTAAAAGTGCATGAAAATGGCCAATTTACTCACTCTGAGTTCTCAAAAAGGGTTTCTTCACCCCGGGAAGTGAAATAAATACCATTTGGAGGCATTTAATGTTCGAGCAAAAACGGCTGATTTTCGACAAAAGAGATAACACCCCCCCCATTACGTCATGCTTCAGAAATGTGGAAAATGGTCCGTTTTCAAATGTTTTATTTTTGAACGTCAGTTCACATTTGTAGGTGGATCATCAGTGTTAGAGCTAAAATTAGCATGTTTAAAGTGATTTTCATGCTTCCAGGGGCTCGGGAAGTTAATTAAATACCATTTGGAGGCATTTAATGTTCGAGCAAAAACGGCTGATTTTCGACAAAAGAGATAACACCCCCCCCATTACGTCATGCTTCAGAAATGTGGAAAATGGTCCGTTTTCAAATGTTTTATTTTTGAACGTCAGTTCACATTTGTAGGTGGATCATCAGTGTTAGAGCTAAAATTAGCATGTTTAAAGTGATTTTCATGCTTCCAGGGGCTCGGGAAGTTAATTAAATACCATTTGGAGGCATTTAATGTTCGAGCAAAAACGGCTGATTTTCGACAAAAGAGATAACACCCCCCCATTACGTCATGCTTCATAAATGTGGAAAATGGTCCGTTTTCAAATGTTTTATTTTTGAACGTCAGTTCACATTTGTAGGTGGATCATCAGTGTTAGAGCTAAAATTAGCATGTTTAAAGTGATTTTCATGCTTCCAGGGGCTCGGGAAGTTAATTAAATACCATTTGGAGGCATTTAATGTTCGAGCAAAAACGGCTGATTTTCGACAAAAGAGATAACACCCCCCCATTACGTCATGCTTCAGAAATGTGGAAAATGGTCCGTTTTCAAATGTTTTATTTTTGAACGTCAGTTCACATTTGTAGGTGGATCATCAGTGTTAGAGCTAAAATTAGCATGTTTAAAGTGATTTTCATGCTTCCAGGGGCCCAAAACACAAGATTTATGGAATGGTTAAAAGTGCATGAAAATGGCCAATTTACTCACTCTGAGTTCTCAAAAAGGGTTTCTTCACCCCGGGAAGTTAATTAAATACCATTTGGAGGCATTTAATGTTCGAGCAAAAACGGCTGATTTTCGACAAAAGAGATAACACCCCCCCATTACGTCATGCTTCAGAAATGTGGAAAATGGTCCGTTTTCAAATGTTTTATTTTTGAACGTCAGTTCACATTTGTAGGTGGATCATCAGTGTTAGAGCTAAAATTAGCATGTTTAAAGTGATTTTCATGCTTCCAGGGGCTCGGGAAGTTAATTAAATACCATTTGGAGGCATTTAATGTTCGAGCAAAAACGGCTGATTTTCGACAAAAGAGATAACACCCCCCCATTACGTCATGCTTCATAAATGTGGAAAATGGTCCGTTTTCAAATGTTTTATTTTTGAACGTCAGTTCACATTTGTAGGTGGATCATCAGTGTTAGAGCTAAAATTAGCATGTTTAAAGTGATTTTCATGCTTCCAGGGGCTCGGGAAGTTAATTAAATACCATTTGGAGGCATTTAATGTTCGAGCAAAAACGGCTGATTTTCGACAAAAGAGATAACACCCCCCCATTACGTCATGCTTCAGAAATGTGGAAAATGGTCCGTTTTCAAATGTTTTATTTTTGAACGTCAGTTCACATTTGTAGGTGGATCATCAGTGTTAGAGCTAAAATTAGCATGTTTAAAGTGATTTTCATGCTTCCAGGGGCCCAAAACACAAGATTTATGGAATGGTTAAAAGTGCATGAAAATGGCCAATTTACTCACTCTGAGTTCTCAAAAAGGGTTTCTTCACCCCGGGAAGTTAATTAAATACCATTTGGAGGCATTTAATGTTCGAGCAAAAACGGCTGATTTTCGACAAAAGAGATAACACCCCCCCCATTACGTCATGCTTCAGAAATGTGGAAAATGGTCCGTTTTCAAATGTTTTATTTTTGAACGTCAGTTCACATTTGTAGGTGGATCATCAGTGTTAGAGCTAAAATTAGCATGTTTAAAGTGATTTTCATGCTTCCAGGGGCTCGGGAAGTTAATTAAATACCATTTGGAGGCATTTAATGTTCGAGCAAAAACGGCTGATTTTCGACAAAAGAGATAACACCCCCCCATTACGTCATGCTTCATAAATGTGGAAAATGGTCCGTTTTCAAATGTTTTATTTTTGAACGTCAGTTCACATTTGTAGGTGGATCATCAGTGTTAGAGCTAAAATTAGCATGTTTAAAGTGATTTTCATGCTTCCAGGGGCTCGGGAAGTTAATTAAATACCATTTGGAGGCATTTAATGTTCGAGCAAAAACGGCTGATTTTCGACAAAAGAGATAACACCCCCCCATTACGTCATGCTTCAGAAATGTGGAAAATGGTCCGTTTTCAAATGTTTTATTTTTGAACGTCAGTTCACATTTGTAGGTGGATCATCAGTGTTAGAGCTAAAATTAGCATGTTTAAAGTGATTTTCATGCTTCCAGGGGCCCAAAACACAAGATTTATGGAATGGTTAAAAGTGCATGAAAATGGCCAATTTACTCACTCTGAGTTCTCAAAAAGGGTTTCTTCACCCCGGGAAGTTAATTAAATACCATTTGGAGGCATTTAATGTTCGAGCAAAAACGGCTGATTTTCGACAAAAGAGATAACACCCCCCCATTACGTCATGCTTCAGAAATGTGGAAAATGGTCCGTTTTCAAATGTTTTATTTTTGAACGTCAGTTCACATTTGTAGGTGGATCATCAGTGTTAGAGCTAAAATTAGCATGTTTAAAGTGATTTTCATGCTTCCAGGGGCTCGGGAAGTTAATTAAATACCATTTGGAGGCATTTAATGTTCGAGCAAAAACGGCTGATTTTCGACAAAAGAGATAACACCCCCCCATTACGTCATGCTTCATAAATGTGGAAAATGGTCCGTTTTCAAATGTTTTATTTTTGAACGTCAGTTCACATTTGTAGGTGGATCATCAGTGTTAGAGCTAAAATTAGCATGTTTAAAGTGATTTTCATGCTTCCAGGGGCTCGGGAAGTTAATTAAATACCATTTGGAGGCATTTAATGTTCGAGCAAAAACGGCTGATTTTCGACAAAAGAGATAACACCCCCCCATTACGTCATGCTTCAGAAATGTGGAAAATGGTCCGTTTTCAAATGTTTTATTTTTGAACGTCAGTTCACATTTGTAGGTGGATCATCAGTGTTAGAGCTAAAATTAGCATGTTTAAAGTGATTTTCATGCTTCCAGGGGCCCAAAACACAAGATTTATGGAATGGTTAAAAGTGCATGAAAATGGCCAATTTACTCACTCTGAGTTCTCAAAAAGGGTTTCTTCACCCCGGGAAGTTAATTAAATACCATTTGGAGGCATTTAATGTTCGAGCAAAAACGGCTGATTTTCGACAAAAGAGATAACACCCCCCCATTACGTCATGCTTCAGAAATGTGGAAAATGGTCCGTTTTCAAATGTTTTATTTTTGAACGTCAGTTCACATTTGTAGGTGGATCATCAGTGTTAGAGCTAAAATTAGCATGTTTAAAGTGATTTTCATGCTTCCAGGGGCTCGGGAAGTTAATTAAATACCATTTGGAGGCATTTAATGTTCGAGCAAAAACGGCTGATTTTCGACAAAAGAGATAACACCCCCCCATTACGTCATGCCTCAGAAATGTGGAAAATGGTCCGTTTTCAAATGTTTTATTTTTGAACGTCAGTTCACATTTGTAGGTGGATCATCAGTGTTAGAGCTAAAATTAGCATGTTTAAAGTGATTTTCATGCTTCCAGGGGAACCAAAACACAAGATTTATGGAATGGTTAAAAGTGCATGAAAATGGCCAATTTACTCACTCTGAGTTCTCAAAAAGGGTTTCTTCACCCCGGGAAGTTAATTAAATACCATTTGGAGGCATTTAATGTTCGAGCAAAAACGGCTGATTTTCGACAAAAGAGATAACACCCCCCCATTACGTCATGCTTCAGAAATGTGGAAAATGGTCCGTTTTCAAATGTTTTATTTTTGAACGTCAGTTCACATTTGTAGGTGGATCATCAGTGTTAGAGCTAAAATTAGCATGTTTAAAGTGATTTTCATGCTTCCAGGGGCCCAAAACACAAGATTAATGGAATGGTTAAAAGTGCATGAAAATGGCCAATTTACTCACTCTGAGTTCTCAAAAAGGGTTTCTTCACCCCGGGAAGTGAAATAAATACCATTTGGAGGCATTTAATGTTCGAGCAAAAACGGCTGATTTTCGACAAAAGAGATAACACCCCCCCCATTACGTCATGCTTCAGAAATGTGGAAAATGGTCCGTTTTCAAATGTTTTATTTTTGAACGTCAGTTCACATTTGTAGGTGGATCATCAGTGTTAGAGCTAAAATTAGCATGTTTAAAGTGATTTTCATGCTTCCAGGGGCTCGGGAAGTTAATTAAATACCATTAGGAGGCATTTAATGTTCGAGCAAAAACGGCTGATTTTCGACAAAAGAGATAACACCCCCCCCATTACGTCATGCTTCAGAAATGTGGAAAATGGTCCGTTTTCAAATGTTTTATTTTTGAACGTCAGTTCACATTTGTAGGTGGATCATCAGTGTTAGAGCTAAAATTAGCATGTTTAAAGTGATTTTCATGCTTCCAGGGGCTCGGGAAGTTAATTAAATACCATTTGGAGGCATTTAATGTTCGAGCAAAAACGGCTGATTTTCGACAAAAGAGATAACACCCCCCCATTACGTCATGCTTCATAAATGTGGAAAATGGTCCGTTTTCAAATGTTTTATTTTTGAACGTCAGTTCACATTTGTAGGTGG
Organism: Lissotriton vulgaris; assembly: GCF_964263255.1. Taxonomy (NCBI): domain Eukaryota; kingdom Metazoa; phylum Chordata; class Amphibia; order Caudata; family Salamandridae; genus Lissotriton; species Lissotriton vulgaris. The sequence goes on along the minus strand of NW_028251345.1, from coordinate 286,567 downwards.
ATCATCAGTGTTAGAGATAAAATTAGCATGTTTAAAGTGATTTTCATGCTTCCAGGGGCTCGGGAAGGTAATTAAATACCATTTGGAGGCATTTAATGTTCGAGCAAAAACGGCTGATTTTCGACAAAAGAGATAACACCCCCCCATTACGTCATGCTTCAGAAATGTGGAAAATGGTCCGTTTTCAAATGTTTTATTTTTGAACGTCAGTTCACATTTGTAGGTGGATCATCAGTGTTAGAGCTAAAATTAGCATGTTTAAAGTGATTTTCATGCTTCCAGGGGCCCAAAACACAAGATTTATGGAATGGTTAAAAGTGCATGAAAATGGCCAATTTACTCACTCTGAGTTCTCAAAAAGGGTTTCTTCACCCCGGGAAGTTAATTAAATACCATTTGGAGGCATTTAATGTTCGAGCAAAAACGGCTGATTTTCGACAAAAGAGATAACACCCCCCCATTACGTCATGCTTCAGAAATGTGGAAAATGGTCCGTTTTCAAATGTTTTATTTTTGAACGTCAGTTCACATTTGTAGGTGGATCATCAGTGTTAGAGCTAAAATTAGCATGTTTAAAGTGATTTTCATGCTTCCAGGGGCTCGGGAAGTTAATTAAATACCATTTGGAGGCATTTAATGTTCGAGCAAAAACGGCTGATTTTCGACAAAAGAGATAACACCCCCCCATTACGTCATGCCTCAGAAATGTGGAAAATGGTCCGTTTTCAAATGTTTTATTTTTGAACGTCAGTTCACATTTGTAGGTGGATCATCAGTGTTAGAGCTAAAATTAGCATGTTTAAAGTGATTTTCATGCTTCCAGGGGCCCAAAACACAAGATTTATGGAATGGTTAAAAGTGCATGAAAATGGCCAATTTACTCACTCTGAGTTCTCAAAAAGGGTTTCTTCACCCCGGGAAGTTAATTAAATACCATTTGGAGGCATTTAATGTTCGAGCAAAAACGGCTGATTTTCGACAAAAGAGATAACACCCCCCCATTACGTCATGCTTCAGAAATGTGGAAAATGGTCCGTTTTCAAATGTTTTATTTTTGAACGTCAGTTCACATTTGTAGGTGGATCATCAGTGTTAGAGCTAACATTAGCATGTTTAAAGTGATTTTCATGCTTCCAGGGGCCCAAAACACAAGATTAATGGAATGGTTAAAAGTGCATGAAAATGGCCAATTTACTCACTCTGAGTTCTCAAAAAGGGTTTCTTCACCCCGGGAAGTGAAATAAATACCATTTGGAGGCATTTAATGTTCGAGCAAAAACGGCTGATTTTCGACAAAAGAGATAACACCCCCCCATTACGTCATGCTTCAGAAATGTGGAAAATGGTCCGTTTTCAAATATTTTATTTTTGAACGTCAGTTCACATTTGTAGGTGGATCATCAGTGTTAGAGCTAAAATTAGCATGTTTAAAGTGATTTTCATGCTTCCAGGGGCTCGGGAAGTTAATTAAATACCATTTGGAGGCATTTAATGTTCGAGCAAAAACGGCTGATTTTCGACAAAAGAGATAACACCCCCCCATTACGTCATGCTTCAGAAATGTGGAAAATGGTCCGTTTTCAAATGTTTTATTTTTGAACATCAGTTCACATTTGTAGGTGGATCATCAGTGTTAGAGCTAAAATTAGCATGTTTAAAGTGATTTTCATGCTTCCAGGGGCCCAAAACACAAGATTTATGGAATGGTTAAAAGTGCATGAAAATGGCCAATTTACTCACTCTGAGTTCTCAAAAAGGGTTTCTTCACCCCGGGAAGTGAAATAAATACCATTTGGAGGCATTTAATGTTCGAGCAAAAACGGCTGTTTTTCGACAAAAGAGATAACACCCCCCCATTACGTCATGCTTCAGAAATGTGGAAAATGGTCCGTTTTCAAATGTTTTATTTTTGAACGTCAGTTCACATTTGTAGGTGGATCATCAGTGTTAGAGCTAAAATTAGCATGTTTAAAGTGATTTTCATGCTCCAGGGGCTCGGGAAGTTAATTAAATACCATTTGGAGGCATTTAATGTTCGAGCAAAAACGGCTGATTTTCGACAAAAGAGATAACACCCCCCCATTACGTCATGCTTCAGAAATGTGGAAAATGGTCCGTTTTCAAATGTTTTATTTTTGAACGTCAGTTCACATTTGTAGGTGGATCATCAGTGTTAGAGCTAAAATTAGCATGTTTAAAGTGATTTTCATGCTTCCAGGGGCCCAAAACACAAGATTTATGGAATGGTTAAAAGTGCATGAAAATGGCCAATTTACTCACTCTGAGTTCTCAAAAAGGGTTTCTTCACCCCGGGAAGTTAATTAAATACCATTTGGAGGCATTTAATGTTCGAGCAAAAACGGCTGATTTTCGACAAAAGAGATAACACCCCCCCATTACGTCATGCTTCAGAAATGTGGAAAATGGTCCGTTTTCAAATGTTTTATTTTTGAACGTCAGTTCACATTTGTAGGTGGATCATCAGTGTTAGAGCTAAAATTAGCATGTTTAAAGTGATTTTCATGCTTCCAGGGGCCCAAAACACAAGATTAATGGAATGGTTAAAAGTGCATGAAAATGGCCAATTTACTCACTCTGAGTTCTCAAAAAGGGTTTCTTCACCCCGGGAAGTGAAATAAATACCATTTGGAGGCATCTAATGTTCGAGCAAAAACGGCTGATTTTCGACAAAAGAGATAACACCCCCCATTACGTCATGCTTCAGAAATGTGGAAAATGGTCCGTTTTCAAATGTTTTATTTTTGAACGTTAGTTCACATTTGTAGGTGGATCATCAGTGTTAGAGCTAAAATTAGCATGTTTAAAGTGATTTTCATGCTTCCAGGGGCTCGGGAAGTTAATTAAATACTATTTGGAGGCATTTAATGTTCGAGCAAAAACGGCTGATTTTCGACAAAAGAGATAACACCCCCCCCCATTACGTCATGCTTCAGAAATGTGGAAAATGGTCCGTTTTCAAATGTTTTATTTTTGAACGTCAGTTCACATTTGTAGGTGGATCATCAGTGTTAGAGCTAAAATTAGCATGTTTAAAGTGATTTTCATGCTTCCAGGGGCTCGGGAAGTTAATTAAATACCATTTGGAGGCATTTAATGTTCGAGCAAAAACGGCTGATTTTCGACAAAAGAGATAACACCCCCCCATTACGTCATGCTTCAGAAATGTGGAAAATGGTCTGTTTTCAAATGTTTTATTTTTGAACGTCAGTTCACATTTGTAGGTGGATCATCAGTGTTAGAGCTAAAATTAGCAAGTTTAAAGTGATTTTCATGCTTCCAGGGGCTCGGGAAGTTAATTAAATACCATTTGGAGGCATTTAATGTTCGAGCAAAAACGGCTGATTTTCGACAAAAGAGATAACACCCCCCCATTACGTCATGCTTCAGAAATGTGGAAAATGGTCCGTTTTCAAATGTTTTATTTTTGAACGTCAGTTCACATTTGTAGGTGGATCATCAGTGTTAGAGCTAAAATTAGCATGTTTAAAGTGATTTTCATGCTTCCAGGGGCCCAAAACACAAGATTTATGGAATGGTTAAAAGTGCATGAAAATGGCCAATTTACTCACTCTGAGTTCTCAAAAAGGGTTTCTTCACCCCGGGAAGTTAATTAAATACCATTTGGAGGCATTTAATGTTCGAGCAAAAACGGCTGATTTTCGACAAAAGAGATAACACCCCCCCATTACGTCATGCTTCAGAAATGTGAAAAATGGTCCGTTTTCAAATGTTTTATTTTTGAACGTCAGTTCACATTTGTAGGTGGATCATCAGTGTTAGAGCTAAAATTAGCATGTTTAAAGTGATTTTCATGCTTCCAGGGGCTTGGGAAGTTAATTAAATACCATTTGGAGGCATTTAATGTTCGAGCAAAAACGGCTGATTTTCGACAAAAGAGATAACACCCCCCCATTATGTCATGCTTCAGAAATGTGGAAAATGGTCCGTTATCAAATGTTTTATTTTTGAACCTCAGTTCACATTTGTAGGTGGATCATCAGTGTTAGAGCTAAAATTAGCATATTTAAAGTGATTTTCATGCTTCCAGGTGCCCAAAACACAAGATTTATGGAATGGTTAAAAGTGCATGAAAATGGCCAATTTACTCACTCTGAGTTCTCAAAAAGGGTTTCTTCACCCCGGGAAGTTAATTAAATACCATTTGGAGGCATTTAATGTTCGAGCAAAAACGGCTGATTTTCGACAAAAGAGATAACACCCCCCCATTACGTCATGCTTCAGAAATGTGGAAAATGGTCCGTTTTCAAATGTTTTATTTTTGAACGTCAGTTCACATTTGTAGGTGGATCATCAGTGTTAGAGCTAAAATTAGCATGTTTAAAGTGATTTTCATGCTTCCAGGGGCCCAAAACACAAGATTTATGGAATGGTTAAAAGTGCATGAAAATGGCCAATTTACTCACTCTGAGTTCTCAAAAAGGGTTTCTTCACCCCGGGAAGTTAATTAAATACCATTTGGAGGCATTTAATGTTCGAGCAAAAACAGCTGATTTTCGACAAAAGAGATAACACCCCCCCATTACGTCATGCTTCAGAAATGTGGAAAATGGTCCGTTTTCAAATGTTTTATTTTTGAACGTCAGTTCACATTTGTAGGTGGATCATCAGTGTTAGAGCTAAAATTAGCATGTTTAAAGTGATTTTCATGCTTCCAGGGGCCCAAAACACAAGATTTATGGAATGGTTAAAAGTGCATGAAAATGGCCAATTTACTCACTCTGAGTTCTCAAAAAGGGTTTCTTCACCCCGGGAAGTTAATTAAATACCATTTGGAGGCATTTAATGTTCGAGCAAAACGGCTGATTTTCGACAAAAGAGATAACACCCCCCCATTACGTCATGCTTCAGAAATGTGGAAAATGGTCCGTTTTCAAATGTTTTATTTTTGAACGTCAGTTCACATTTGTAGGTGGATCATCAGTGTTAGAGCTAAAATTAGCATGTTTAAAGTGATTTTCATGTTTCCAGGGGCTCGGGAAGTTAATTAAATACCATTTGGAGGCATTTAATGTTCGAGCAAAAACGGCTGATTTTCTACAAAAGAGATAACACCCCCCCATTACGTCATGCTTCAGAAATGTGGAAAATGGTCCGTTTTCAAATGTTTTATTTTTGAACGTCAGTTCACATTTGTAGGTGGATCATCAGTGTTAGAGCTAAAATTAGCATGTTTAAAGGGATTTTCATGCTTCCAGGGGCCCAAAACACAAGATTTATGGAATGGTTAAAAGTGCATGAAAATGGCCAATTTACTCACTCTGAGTTCTCAAAAAGGGTTTCTTCACCCGGGAAGTGAAATAAATACCATTTGGAGGCATTTAATGTTCGAGCAAAAACGGCTGATTTTCGACAAAAGAGATAACACCCCCCCATTACGTCATGCTTCAGAAATGTGGAAAATGGTCCGTTTTCAAATGTTTTATTTTTGAACGTCAGTTCACATTTGTAGGTGGATCATCAGTGTTAGAGCTAAAATTAGCATGTTTAAAGTGATTTTCATGCTCCAGGGGCTCGGGAAGTTAATTAAATACCATTTGGAGGCATTTAATGTTCGAGCAAAAACGGCTGATTTTCGACAAAAGAGATAACACCCCCCCATTACGTCATGCTTCAGAAATGTGGAAAATGGTCCGTTTTCAAATGTTTTATTTTTGAACGTCAGTTCACATTTGTAGGTGGATCATCAGTGTTAGAGCTAAAATTAGCAAGTTTAAAGTGATTTTCATGCTTCCAGGGGCTCGGGAAGTTAATTAAATACCATTTGGAGGCATTTAATGTTCGAGCAAAAACGGCTGATTTTCGACAAAAGAGATAACACCCCCCCATTACGTCATGCTTCAGAAATGTGGAAAATGGTCCGTTTTCAAATGTTTTATTTTTGAACGTCAGTTCACATTTGTAGGTGGATCATCAGTGTTAGAGCTAAAATTAGCATGTTTAAAGTGATTTTCATGCTTCCAGGGGCCCAAAACACAAGATTTATGGAATGGTTAAAAGTGCATGAAAATGGCCAATTTACTCACTCTGAGTTCTCAAAAAGGGTTTCTTCACCCCGGGAAGTTAATTAAATACCATTTGGAGGCATTTAATGTTCGAGCAAAAACGGCTGATTTTCGACAAAAGAGATAACACCCCCCCATTACGTCATGCTTCAGAAATGTGAAAAATGGTCCGTTTTCAAATGTTTTATTTTTGAACGTCAGTTCACATTTGTAGGTGGATCATCAGTGTTAGAGCTAAAATTAGCATGTTTAAAGTGATTTTCATGCTTCCAGGGGCTTGGGAAGTTAATTAAATACCATTTGGAGGCATTTAATGTTCGAGCAAAAACGGCTGATTTTCGACAAAAGAGATAACACCCCCCCATTATGTCATGCTTCAGAAATGTGGAAAATGGTCCGTTATCAAATGTTTTATTTTTGAACCTCAGTTCACATTTGTAGGTGGATCATCAGTGTTAGAGCTAAAATTAGCATATTTAAAGTGATTTTCATGCTTCCAGGGGCCCAAAACACAAGATTTATGGAATGGTTAAAAGTGCATGAAAATGGCCAATTTACTCACTCTGAGTTCTCAAAAAGGGTTTCTTCACCCCGGGAAGTTAATTAAATACCATTTGGAGGCATTTAATGTTCGAGCAAAAACGGCTGATTTTCGACAAAAGAGATAACACCCCCCCATTACGTCATGCTTCAGAAATGTGGAAAATGGTCCGTTTTCAAATGTTTTATTTTTGAACGTCAGTTCACATTTGTAGGTGGATCATCAGTGTTAGAGCTAAAATTAGCATGTTTAAAGTGATTTTCATGCTTCCAGGGGCCCAAAACACAAGATTTATGGAATGGTTAAAAGTGCATGAAAATGGCCAATTTACTCACTCTGAGTTCTCAAAAAGGGTTTCTTCACCCCGGGAAGTTAATTAAATACCATTTGGAGGCATTTAATGTTCGAGCAAAAACAGCTGATTTTCGACAAAAGAGATAACACCCCCCCATTACGTCATGCTTCAGAAATGTGGAAAATGGTCCGTTTTCAAATGTTTTATTTTTGAACGTCAGTTCACATTTGTAGGTGGATCATCAGTGTTAGAGCTAAAATTAGCATGTTTAAAGTGATTTTCATGCTTCCAGGGGCCCAAAACACAAGATTTATGGAATGGTTAAAAGTGCATGAAAATGGCCAATTTACTCACTCTGAGTTCTCAAAAAGGGTTTCTTCACCCCGGGAAGTTAATTAAATACCATTTGGAGGCATTTAATGTTCGAGCAAAACGGCTGATTTTCGACAAAAGAGATAACACCCCCCCATTACGTCATGCTTCAGAAATGTGGAAAATGGTCCGTTTTCAAATGTTTTATTTTTGAACGTCAGTTCACATTTGTAGGTGGATCATCAGTGTTAGAGCTAAAATTAGCATGTTTAAAGTGATTTTCATGTTTCCAGGGGCTCGGGAAGTTAATTAAATACCATTTGGAGGCATTTAATGTTCGAGCAAAAACGGCTGATTTTCTACAAAAGAGATAACACCCCCCCATTACGTCATGCTTCAGAAATGTGGAAAATGGTCCGTTTTCAAATGTTTTATTTTTGAACGTCAGTTCACATTTGTAGGTGGATCATCAGTGTTAGAGCTAAAATTAGCATGTTTAAAGGGATTTTCATGCTTCCAGGGGCCCAAAACACAAGATTTATGGAATGGTTAAAAGTGCATGAAAATGGCCAATTTACTCACTCTGAGTTCTCAAAAAGGGTTTCTTCACCCGGGAAGTGAAATAAATACCATTTGGAGGCATTTAATGTTCGAGCAAAAACGGCTGATTTTCGACAAAAGAGATAACACCCCCCCATTACGTCATGCTTCAGAAATGTGGAAAATGGTCCGTTTTCAAATGTTTTATTTTTGAACGTCAGTTCACATTTGTAGGTGGATCATCAGTGTTAGAGCTAAAATTAGCATGTTTAAAGTGATTTTCATGCTCCAGGGGCTCGGGAAGTTAATTAAATACCATTTGGAGGCATTTAATGTTCGAGCAAAAACGGCTGATTTTCGACAAAAGAGATAACACCCCCCCATTACGTCATGCTTCAGAAATGTGGAAAATGGTCCGTTTTCAAATGTTTTATTTTTGAACGTCAGTTCACATTTGTAGGTGGATCATCAGTGTTAGAGCTAAAATTAGCATGTTTAAAGTGATTTTCATGCTTCCAGGGGCCGAAAACACAAGATTTATGGAATGGTTAAAAGTGCACGAAAATGGCCAATTTACTCACTCTGAGTTCTCAAAAAGGGTTTCTTCACCCCGGGAAGTTAATTAAATACCATTTGGAGGCATTTAATGTTCGAGCAAAAACGGCTGATTTTCGACAAAAGAGATAACACCCCCCCATTACGTCATGCTTCAGAAATGTGGAAAATGGTCCGTTTTCAAATGTTTTATTTTTGAACGTCAGTTCACATTTGTAGGTGGATCATCAGTGTTAGAGCTAAAATTAGCATGTTTAAAGTGATTTTCATGCTTCCAGGGGCCCAAAACACAAGATTAATGGAATGGTTAAAAGTGCATGAAAATGGCCAATTTACTCACTCTGAGTTCTCAAAAAGGGTTTCTTCACCCCGGGAAGTGAAATAAATACCATTTGGAGGCATTTAATGTTCAAGCAAAAACGGCTGATTTTCGACAAAAGAGATAACACCCCCCCATTACGTCATGCTTCAGAAATGTGGAAAATGGTCCGTTTTCAAATGTTTTATTTTTGAACGTTAGTTCACATTTGTAGGTTGATCATCAGTGTTAGAGCTAAAATTAGCATGTTTAAAGTGATTTTCATGCTTCCAGGGGCTCGGGAAGTTAATTAAATACCATTTGGAGGCATTTAATGTTCGAGCAAAAACGGCTGATTTTCGACAAAAGAGATAACACCCCCCCATTACGTCATGCTTCAGAAATGTGGAAAATGGTCCGTTTTCAAATGTTTTATTTTTGAACGTCAGTTCACATTTGTAGGTGGATCATCAGTGTTAGAGCTAAAATTAGCATGTTTAAAGTGATTTTCATGCTTCCAGGGGCTCGGGAAGTTAATTAAATACCATTTGGAGGCATTTAATGTTCGAGCAAAAACGGCTGATTTTCGACAAAAGAGATAACACCCCCCCATTACGTCATGCTTCAGAAATGTGGAAAATGGTCCGTTTTCAAATGTTTTATTTTTGAACGTCAGTTCACATTTGTAGGTGGATCATCAGTGTTAGAGCTAAAATTAGCATGTTTAAAGTGATTTTCATGCTTCCAGGGGCCCAAAACACAAGATTTATGGAATGGTTAAAAGTGCATGAAAATGGCCAATTTACTCACTCTGAGTTCTCAAAAAGGGTTTCTTCACCCCGGGAAGTTAATTAAATACCATTTGGAGGCATTTAATGTTCGAGCAAAAACGGTTGATTTTCGACAAAAGAGATAACACCCCCCCATTACGTCATGCTTCAGAAATGTGGAAAATGGTCCGTTTTCAAATGTTTTATTTTTGAACGTCAGTTCACATTTGTAGGTGGATCATCAGTGTTAGAGCTAAAATTAGCATGTTTAAAGTGATTTTCATGCTTCCAGGGGCTCGGGAAGTTAATTAAATACCATTTGGAGGCATTTAATGTTCGAGCAAAAACGGCTGATTTTCGACAAAAGAGATAACACCCCCCCCATTACGTCATGCTTCAGAAATGTGGAAAATGGTCCGTTTTCAAATGTTTTATTTTTGAACGTCAGTTCACATTTGTAGGTGGATCATCAGTGTTAGAGCTAAAATTAGCATGTTTAAAGTGATTTTCATGCTTCCAGGGGCCCAAAACACAAGATTTATGGAATGGTTAAAAGTGCATGAAAATGGCCAATTTACTCACTCTGAGTTCTCAAAAAGGATTTCTTCACCCCGGGAAGTTAATTAAATACCATTTGGAGGCATTTAATGTTCGAGCAAAAACGGCTGATTTTCGACAAAAGAGATAACACCCCCCCATTACGTCATGCTTCAGAAATGTGGAAAATGGTCCGTTTTCAAATGTTTTATTTTTGAACGTCAGTTCACATTTGTAGGTGGATCATCAGTGTTAGAGCTAAAATTAGCATGTTTAAAGTGATTTTCATGCTTCCAGGGGCCCAAAACACAAGATTAATGGAATGGTTAAAAGTGCATGAAAATGGCCAATTTACTCACTCTGAGTTCTCAAAAAGGGTTTCTTCACCCCGGGAAGTGAAATAAACACCATTTGGAGGCATTTAATGTTCGAGCAAAAACGGCTGATTTTCGACAAAAGAGATAACACCCCCCCATTACGTCATGCTTCAGAAATGTGGAAAATGGTCCGTTTTCAAATGTTTTATTTTTGAACGTCAGTTCACATTTGTAGGTGGATCATCAGTGTTAGAGCTAAAATTAGCATGTTTAAAGTGATTTTCATGCTTCCAGGGGCTCGGGAAGTTAATTAAATACCATTTGGAGGCATTTAATGTTCGAGCAAAAACGGCTGATTTTCGACAAAAGAGATAACACCCCCCCCATTACGTCATGCTTCAGAAATGTGGAAAATGGTCCGTTTTCAAATGTTTTATTTTTGAACGTCAGTTCACATTTGTAGGTGGATCATCAGTGTTAGAGCTAAAATTAGCATGTTTAAAGTGATTTTCATGCTTCCAGGGGCTCGGGAAGTTAATTAAATACCATTTGGAGGCATTTAATGTTCGAGCAAAAACAGCTGATTTTCGACAAAAGAGATAACACCCCCCCATTACGTCATGCTTCAGAAATGTGGAAAATGGTCCATTTTCAAATGTTTTATTTTTGAACGTCAGTTCACATTTGTAGGTGGATCATCAGTGTTAGAGCTAAAATTAGCATGTTTAAAGTGATTTTCATGCTTCCAGGGGCTCGGGAAGTTAATTAAATACCATTTGGAGGCATTTAATGTTCGAGCAAAAACGGCTGATTTTCGACAAAAGAGATAACACCCCCCCCATTAGGTCATGCTTCAGAAATTCGGAAAATGGTCCGTTTTCAAATGTTTTATTTTTGAACGTCAGTTCACATTTGTAGGTGGATCATCAGTGTTAGAGCTAAAATTAGCATGTTTAAAGTGATTTTCATGCTTCCAGGGGCTCGGGAAGTTAATTAAATACCATTTGGAGGCATTTAATGTTCGAGCAAAAACGGCTGATTTTCGACAAAAGAGATAACACCCCCCCATTAAAACATGCTTCAGAAATGTGGAAAATGGTCCGTTTTCAAATGTTTTATTTTTGAACGTCAGTTCACATTTGTAGGTGGATCATCAGTGTTAGAGCTAAAATTAGCATGTTTAAAGTGATTTTCATGCTTCCAGGGGCCCAAAACACAAGATTTATGGAATGGTTAAAAGTGCATGAAAATGGCCAATTTACTCACTCTGAGTTCTCAAAAAGGGTTTCTTCACCCCGGGAAGTTAATTAAATACCATTTGGAGGCATTTAATGTTCGAGCAAAAACGGCTGATTTTCGACAAAAGAGATAACACCCCCCCATTACGTCATGCTTCAGAAATGTGGAAAATGGTCCGTTTTCAAATGTTTTATTTTTGAACGTCAGTTCACATTTGTAGGTGGATCATCAGTGTTAGAGCTAAAATTAGCATGTTTAAAGTGATTTTCATGCTTCCAGGGGCTCGGGAAGTTAATTAAATACCATTTGGAGGCATTTAATGTTCGAGCAAAAACGGCTGATTTTCGACAAAAGAGATAACACCCCCCCATTACGTCATGCTTCAGAAATGTGGAAAATGGTCCGTTTTCAAATGTTTTATTTTTGAACGTCAGTTCACATTTGTAGGTGGATCATCAGTGTTAGAGCTAAAATTAGCATTTTTAAAGTGATTTTCATGCTTCCAGGGGCCCAAAACACAAGATTTATGGAATGGTTAAAAGTGCATGAAAATGGCCAATTTACTCACTCTGAGTTCTCAAAAAGGGTTTCTTCACCCCGGGAAGTTAATTAAATACCATTTGGAGGCATTTAATGTTCGAGCAAAAACAGCTGATTTTCGACAAAAGAGATAACACCCCCCCATTACGTCATGCTTCAGAAATGTGGAAAATGGTCCGTTTTCAAATGTTTTATTTTTTAACGTCAGTTCACATTTGTAGGTGGATCATCAGTGTTAGAGCTAAAATTAGCATGTTTAAAGTGATTTTCATGCTTCCAGGGGCTCGGGAAGTTAATTAAATACCATTTGGAGGCATTTAATGTTCGAGCAAAAACGGCTGATTTTCGACAAAAGAGATAACACCCCCCATTACGTCATGCTTCAGAAATGAGGAAAATGGTCAGTTTTCAAATGCTTTATTTTTGAACGTCAGTTCACATTTGTAGGTGGATCATCAGTGTTAGAGCTAAAATTAGCATGTTTAAAGTGATTTTCATGCTTCCAGGGGCCCAAAACACAAGATTTATGGAATGGTTAAAAGTGCATGAAAATGGCCAATTTACTCACTCTGAGTTCTCAAAAAGGGTTTCTTCACCCCGGGAAGTGAAATAAATACCATTTGGAGGCATTTAATATTTGAGCAAAAACGGCTGATTTTCGACAAAAGAGATAACACCCCCCCCATTACGTCATGCTTCAGAAATGTGGAAAATGGTCCGTTTTCAAATGTTTTATTTTTGAACGTCAGTTCACATTTGTAGGTGGATCATCAGTGTTAGAGCTAAAATTAGCATGTTTAAAGTGATTTTCATGCTTCCAGGGGCTCGGGAAGTTAATTAAATACCATTTGGAGGCATTTAATGTTCGAGCAAAAACGGCTGATTTTCGACAAAAGAGATAACACCCCCCCATTACGTCATGCTTCAGAAATGTGGAAAATGGTCCGTTTTCAAATGTTTTATTTTTGAACGTCAGTTCACATTTGTAGGTGGATCATCAGTGTTAGAGCTAAAATTAGCATGTTTAAAGTGATTTTCATGCTTCCAGGGGCTCGGGAAGTTAATTAAATACCATTTGGAGGCATTTAATGTTCGAGCAAAAACGGCTGATTTTCGACAAAAGAGATAACACCCCCCCATTACGTCATGCTTCATAAATGTGGAAAATGGTCCGTTTTCAAATGTTTTATTTTTGAACGTCAGTTCACATTTGTAGGTGGATCATCAGTGTTAGAGCTAAAATTAGCATGTTTAAAGTGATTTTCATGCTTCCAGGGGCTCGGGAAGTTAATTAAATACCATTTGGAGGCATTTAATGTTCGAGCAAAAACGGCTGATTTTCGACAAAAGAGATAACACCCCCCCATTACGTCATGCTTCAGAAATGTGGAAAATGGTCCGTTTTCAAATGTTTTATTTTTGAACGTCAGTTCACATTTGTAGGTGGATCATCAGTGTTAGAGCTAAAATTAGCATGTTTAAAGTGATTTTCATGCTTCCAGGGGCCCAAAACACAAGATTTATGGAATGGTTAAAAGTGCATGAAAATGGCCAATTTACTCACTCTGAGTTCTCAAAAAGGGTTTCTTCACCCCGGGAAGTTAATTAAATACCATTTGGAGGCATTTAATGTTCGAGCAAAAACGGCTGATTTTCGACAAAAGAGATAACACCCCCCCATTACGTCATGCTTCAGAAATGTGGAAAATGGTCCGTTTTCAAATGTTTTATTTTTGAACGTCAGTTCACATTTGTAGGTGGATCATCAGTGTTAGAGCTAAAACTTAGCATGTTTAAAGTGATTTTCATGCTTCCAGGGGCTCGGGAAGTTAATTAAATACCATTTGGAGGCATTTAATGTTCGAGCAAAAACGGCTGATTTTCGACAAAAGAGATAACACCCCTCCATTACGTCATGCCTCAGAAATGTGGAAAATGGTCCGTTTTCAAATGTTTTATTTTTGAACGTCAGTTCACATTTGTAGGTGGATCATCAGTGTTAGAGCTAAAATTAGCATGTTTAAAGTGATTTTCATGCTTCCAGGGGCCCAAAACACAAGATTTATGGAATGGTTAAAAGTGCATGAAAATGGCCAATTTACTCACTCTGAGTTCTCAAAAAGGGTTTCTTCACCCAGGGAAGTTAATTAAATACCATTTGGAGGCATTTAATGTTCGAGCAAAAACGGCTGATTTTCGACAAAAGAGATAACACCCCCCCATTACGTCATGCTTCAGAAATGTGGAAAATGGTCCGTTTTCAAATGTTTTATTTTTGAACGTCAGTTCACATTTGTAGGTGGATCATCAGTGTTAGAGCTAAAATTAGCATGTTTAAAGTGATTTTCATGCTTCCAGGGGCCCAAAACACAAGATTTATGGAATGGTTAAAAGTGCATGAAAATGGCCAATTTACTCACTCTGAGTTCTCAAAAAGGGTTTCTTCACCCCGGGAAGTTAATTAAATACCATTTGGAGGCATTTAATGTTCGAGCAAAAACAGCTGATTTTCGACAAAAGAGATAACACCCCCCCATTACGTCATGCTTCAGAAATGTGGAAAATGGTCCGTTTTCAAATGTTTTATTTTTTAACGTCAGTTCACATTTGTAGGTGGATCATCAGTGTTAGAGCTAAAATTAGCATGTTTAAAGTGATTTTCATGCTTCCAGGGGCCCAAAACACAAGATTTATGGAATGGTTAAAAGTGCATGAAAATGGCCAATTTACTCACTCTGAGTTCTCAAAAAGGGTTTCTTCACCCCGGGAAGTTAATTAAATACCATTTGGAGGCATTTAATGTTCGAGCAAAAACGGCTGATTTTCGACAAAAGAGATAACACCCCCCCATTACGTCATGCTTCAGAAATGTGGAAAATGGTCCGTTTTCAAATGTTTTATTTTTGAACGTCAGTTCACATTTGTAGGTGGATCATCAGTGTTAGAGCTAACATTAGCATGTTTAAAGTGATTTTCATGCTTCCAGGGGCCCAAAACACAAGATTAATGGAATGGTTAAAAGTGCATGAAAATGGCCAATTTACTCACTCTGAGTTCTCAAAAAGGGTTTCTTCACCCCGGGAAGTGAAATAAATACCATTTGGAGGCATTTAATGTTCGAGCAAAAACTGCTGTTTTTCGACAAAAGAGATAACACCCCCCCATTACGTCATGCTTCAGAAATGTGGAAAATGGTCCGTTTTCAAATGTTTTATTTTTGAACGTCAGTTCACATTTGTAGGTGGATCATCAGTGTTAGAGCTAAAATTAGCATGTTTAAAGTGATTTTCATGCTCCAGGGGCTCGGGAAGTTAATTAAATACCATTTGGAGGCATTTAATGTTCGAGCAAAAACGGCTGATTTTCGACAAAAGAGATAACACCCCCCCATTACGTCATGCTTCAGAAATGTGGAAAATGGTCCGTTTTCAAATGTTTTATTTTTGAACGTCAGTTCACATTTGTAGGTGGATCATCAGTGTTAGAGCTAAAATTAGCATGTTTAAAGTGATTTTCATGCTTCCAGGGGCCCAAAACACAAGATTTATGGAATGGTTAAAAGTGCATGAAAATGGCCAATTTACTCACTCTGAGTTCTCAAAAAGGGTTTCTTCACCCCGGGAAGTTAATTAAATACCATTTGGAGGCATTTAATGTTCGAGCAAAAACGGCTGATTTTCGACAAAAGAGATAACACCCCCCCATTACGTCATGCTTCAGAAATGTGGAAAATGGTCCGTTTTCAAATGTTTTATTTTTGAACGTCAGTTCACATTTGTAGGTGGATCATCAGTGTTAGAGCTAAAATTAGCATGTTTAAAGTGATTTTCATGCTTCCAGGGGCCCAAAACACAAGATTTATGGAATGGTTAAAAGTGCATGAAAATGGCCAATTTACTCACTCTGAGTTCTCAAAAAGGGTTTCTTCACCCCGGGAAGTTAATTAAATACCATTTGGAGGCATTTAATGTTCGAGCAAAAACGGCTGATTTTCGACAAAAGAGATAACACCCCCCCATTACGTCATGCTTCAGAAATGTGGAAAATGGTCCGTTTTCAAATGTTTTATTTTTGAACGTCAGTTCACATTTGTAGGTGGATCATCAGTGTTAGAGCTAAAATTAGCATGTTTAAAGTGATTTTCATGCTTCCAGGGGCCCAAAACACAAGATTAATGGAATGGTTAAAAGTGCATGAAAATGGCCAATTTACTCACTCTGAGTTCTCAAAAAGGGTTTCTTCACCCCGGGAAGTGAAATAAATACCATTTGGAGGCATTTAATGTTCGAGCAAAAACGGCTGATTTTCGACAAAAGAGATAACACCCCCCATTACGTCATGCTACAGAAATGTGGAAAATGGTCCGTTTTCAAATGTTTTATTTTTGAACGTTAGTTCACATTTGTAGGTGGATCATCAGTGTTAGAGCTAAAATTAGCATGTTTAAAGTGATTTTCATGCTTCCAGGGGCTCGGGAAGTTAATTAAATACCATTTGGAGGCATTTAATGTTCGAGCAAAAACGGCTGATTTTCGACAAAAGAGATAACACCCCCCCCCATTACGTCATGCTTCAGAAATGTGGAAAATGGTCCGTTTTCAAATGTTTTATTTTTGAACGTCAGTTCACATTTGTAGGTGGATCATCAGTGTTAGAGCTAAAATTAGCAAGTTTAAAGTGATTTTCATGCTTCCAGGGGCTCGGGAAGTTAATTAAATACCATTTGGAGGCATTTAATGTTCGAGCAAAAACGGCTGATTTTCGACAAAAGAGATAACACCCCCCCATTACGTCATGCTTCAGAAATGTGGAAAATGGTCCGTTTTCAAATGTTTTATTTTTGAACGTCAGTTCACATTTGTAGGTGGATCATCAGTGTTAGAGCTAAAATTAGCATGTTTAAAGTGATTTTCATGCTTCCAGGGGCCCAAAACACAAGATTTATGGAATGGTTAAAAGTGCATGAAAATGGCCAATTTACTCACTCTGAGTTCTCAAAAAGGGTTTCTTCACCCCGGGAAGTTAATTAAATACCATTTGGAGGCATTTAATGTTCGAGCAAAAACGGCTGATTTTCGACAAAAGAGATAACACCCCCCCATTACGTCATGCTTCAGAAATGTGGAAAATGGTCCGTTTTCAAATGTTTTATTTTTGAACGTCAGTTCACATTTGTAGGTGGATCATCAGTGTTAGAGCTAAAATTAGCATGTTTAAAGTGATTTTCATGCTTCCAGGGGCTTGGGAAGTTAATTAAATACCATTTGGAGGCATTTAATGTTCGAGCAAAAACGGCTGATTTTCGACAAAAGAGATAACACCCCCCCATTATGTCATGCTTCAGAAATGTGGAAAATGGTCCGTTTTCAAATGTTTTATTTTTGAACCTCAGTTCACATTTGTAGGTGGATCATCAGTGTTAGAGCTAAAATTAGCATATTTAAAGTGATTTTCATGCTTCCAGGGGCCCAAAACACAAGATTTATGGAATGGTTAAAAGTGCATGAAAATGGCCAATTTACTCACTCTGAGTTCTCAAAAAGGGTTTCTTCACCCCGGGAAGTTAATTAAATACCATTTGGAGGCATTTAATGTTCGAGCAAAAACGGCTGATTTTCGACAAAAGAGATAACACCCCCCCATTACGTCATGCTTCAGAAATGTGGAAAATGGTCCGTTTTCAAATGTTTTATTTTTGAACGTCAGTTCACATTTGTAGGTGGATCATCAGTGTTAGAGCTAAAATTAGCATGTTTAAAGTGATTTTCATGCTTCCAGGGGCCCAAAACACAAGATTTATGGAATGGTTAAAAGTGCATGAAAATGGCCAATTTACTCACTCTGAGTTCTCAAAAAGGGTTTCTTCACCCCGGGAAGTTAATTAAATACCATTTGGAGGCATTTAATGTTCGAGCAAAAACAGCTGATTTTCGACAAAAGAGATAACACCCCCCCATTACGTCATGCTTCAGAAATGTGGAAAATGGTCCGTTTTCAAATGTTTTATTTTTTAACGTCAGTTCACATTTGTAGGTGGATCATCAGTGTTAGACCTAAAATTAGCATGTTTAAAGTGATTTTCATGCTTCCAGGGGCCCAAAACACAAGATTTATGGAATGGTTAAAAGTGCATGAAAATGGCCAATTTACTCACTCTGAGTTCTCAAAAAGGGTTTCTTCACCCCGGGAAGTTAATTAAATACCATTTGGAGGCATTTAATGTTCGAGCAAAAACAGCTGATTTTCGACAAAAGAGATAACACCCCCCCATTACGTCATGCTTCAGAAATGTCGAAAATGGTCCGTTTTCAAATGTTTTATTTTTTAACGTCAGTTCACATTTGTAGGTGGATCATCAGTGTTAGAGCTAAAATTAGCATGTTTAAAGTGATTTTCATGCTTCCAGGGGCTCGGGAAGTGAATTAAATACCATTTGGAGGCATTTAATGTTCGAGCAAAAACGGCTGATTTTCGACAGAAGAGATAACACCCCCCCATTACGTCATGCTTCAGAAATGTGGAAAATGGTCCGTTTTCAAATGTTTTATTTTTGAACGTCAGTTCACATTTGTAGGTGGATCATCAGTGTTAGAGCTAAAATTAGCATGTTTAAAGTGATTTTCATGCTTCCAGGGGCCCAAAACACAAGATTTATGGAATGGTTAAAAGTGCATGAAAATGGCCAATTTACTCACTCTGAGTTCTCAAAAAGGGTTTCTTCACCCCGGGAAGTTAATTAAATACCATTTGGAGGCATTTAATGTTCGAGCAAAAACGGCTGATTTTCGACAAAAGAGATAACACCCCCCCATTACGTCATGCTTCAGAAATGTGGAAAATGGTCCGTTTTCAAATGTTTTATTTTTGAACGTCAGTTCACATTTGTAGGTGGATCATCAGTGTTAGAGCTAAAATTAGCATGTTTAAAGTGATTTTCATGCTTCCAGGGGCCCAAAACACAAGATTAATGGAATGGTTAAAAGTGCATGAAAATGGCCAATTTACTCACTCTGAGTTCTCAAAAAGGGTTTCTTCACCCCGGGAAGTGAAATAAATACCATTTGGAGGCATTTAATGTTCGAGCAAAAACGGCTGATTTTCGACAAAAGAGATAACACCCCCCCCCATTACGTCATGCTTCAGAAATGTGGAAAATGGTCCGTTTTCAAATGTTTTATTTTTGAACGTCAGTTCACATTTGTAGGTGGATCATCAGTGTTAGAGCTAAAATTAGCATGTTTAAAGTGATTTTCATGCTTCCAGGGGCTCGGGAAGTTAATTAAATACCATTTGGAGGCATTTAATGTTCGAGCAAAAACGGCTGATTTTCGACAAAAGAGATAACACCCCCCCATTACGTCATGCTTCAGAAATGTGGAAAATGGTCCGTTTTCAAATGTTTTATTTTTGAACGTCAGTTCACATTTGTAGGTGGATCATCAGTGTTAGAGCTAAAATTAGCATGTTTAAAGTGATTTTCATGCTTCCAGGGGCCCAAAACACAAGATTAATGGAATGGTTAAAAGTGCATGAAAATGGCCAATTTACTCACTCTGAGTTCTCATAAAGGGTTTCTTCACCCCGGGAAGTTAATTAAATACCATTTGGAGGCATTTAATGTTCGAGCAAAACGGCTGATTTTCGACAAAAGAGATAACACCCCCCCATTACGTCATGCTTCAGAAATGTGGAAAATGGTCCGTTTTCAAATGTTTTATTTTTGAACGTCAGTTCACATTTGTAGGTGGATCATCAGTGTTAGAGCTAAAATTAGCATGTTTAAAGTGATTTTCATGCTTCCAGGGGCTCGGGAAGTTAATTAAATACCATTTGGAGGCATTTAATGTTCGAGCAAAAACGGCTGATTTTCTACAAAAGAGATAACACCCCCCCATTACGTCATGCTTCAGAAATGTGGAAAATGGTCCGTTTTCAAATGTTTTATTTTTGAACGTCAGTTCACATTTGTAGGTGGATCATCAGTGTTAGAGCTAAAATTAGCATGTTTAAAGGGATTTTCATACTTCCAGGGGCCCAAAACACAAGATTTATGGAATGGTTAAAAGTGCATGAAAATGGCCAATTTACTCACTCTGAGTTCTCAAAAAGGGTTTCTTCACCCGGGAAGTGAAATAAATACCATTTGGAGGCATTTAATGTTCGAGCAAAAACGGCTGATTTTCGACAAAAGAGATAACACCCCCCCATTACGTCATGCTTCAGAAATGTGGAAAATGGTCCGTTTTCAAATGTTTTATTTTTGAACGTCAGTTCACATTTGTAGGTGGATCATCAGTGTTAGAGCTAAAATTAGCATGTTTAAAGTGATTTTCATGCTCCAGGGGCTCAGGAAGTTAATTAAATACCATTTGGAGGCATTTAATGTTCGAGCAAAAACGGCTGATTTTCGACAAAAGAGATAACACCCCCCCATTACGTCATGCTTCAGAAATGTGGAAAATGGTCCGTTTTCAAATGTTTTATTTTTGAATGTCAGTTCACATTTGTAGGTGGATCATCAGTGTTAGAGCTAAAATTAGCATGTTTAAAGTGATTTTCATGCTTCCAGGGGCTCGGGAAGTTAATTAAATACCATTTGGAGGCATTTAATGTTCGAGCAAAAACGGCTGATTTTCGACAAAAGAGATAACACCCCCCCATTACGTCATGCTTCATAAATGTGGAAAATGGTCCGTTTTCAAATGTTTTATTTTTGAACGTCAGTTCACATTTGTAGGTGGATCATCAGTGTTAGAGCTAAAATTAGCATGTTTAAAGTGATTTTCATGCTTCCAGGGGCTCGGGAAGTTAATTAAATACCATTTGGAGGCATTTAATGTTCGAGCAAAAACGGCTGATTTTCGACAAAAGAGATAACACCCCCCCATTACGTCATGCCTCAGAAATGTGGAAAATGGTCCGTTTTCAAATGTTTTATTTTTGAACGTCAGTTCACATTTGTAGGTGGATCATCAGTGTTAGAGCTAAAATTAGCATGTTTAAAGTGATTTTCATGCTTCCAGGGGCCCAAAACACAAGATTTATGGAATGGTTAAAAGTGCATGAAAATGGCCAATTTACTCACTCTGAGTTCTCAAAAAGGGTTTCTTCACCCCGGGAAGTTAATTAAATACCATTTGGAGGCATTTAATGTTCGAGCAAAAACGGCTGATTTTCGACAAAAGAGATAACACCCCCCCATTACGTCATGCTTCAGAAATGTGGAAAATGGTCCGTTTTCAAATGTTTTATTTTTGAACGTCAGTTCACATTTGTAGGTGGATCATCAGTGTTAGAGCTAAAATTAGCATGTTTAAAGTGATTTTCATGCTTCCAGGGGCCCAAAACACAAGATTTATGGAATGGTTAAAAGTGCATGAAAATGGCCAATTTACTCACTCTGAGTTCTCAAAAAGGGTTTCTTCACCCCGGGAAGTTAATTAAATACCATTTGGAGGCATTTAATGTTCGAGCAAAAACAGCTGATTTTCGACAAAAGAGATAACACCCCCCCATTACGTCATGCTTCAGAAATGTGGAAAATGGTCCGTTTTCAAATGTTTTATTTTTTAACGTCAGTTCACATTTGTAGGTGGATCATCAGTGTTAGAGCTAAAATTAGCATGTTTAAAGTGATTTTCATGCTTCCAGGGGCCCAAAACACAAGATTTATGGAATGGTTAAAAGTGCATGAAAATGGCCAATTTACTCACTCTGAGTTCTCAAAAAGGGTTTCTTCACCCCGGGAAGTTAATTAAATACCATTTGGAGGCATTTAATGTTCGAGCAAAAACGGCTGATTTTCGACAAAAGAGATAACACCCCCCAATTACGTCATGCTTCAGAAATGTGGAAAATGGTCCGTTTTCAAATGTTTTATTTTTGAACGTCAGTTCACATTTGTAGGTGGATCATCAGTGTTAGAGCTAACATTAGCATGTTTAAAGTGATTTTCATGCTTCCAGGGGCCCAAAACACAAGATTAATGGAATGGTTAAAAGTGCATGAAAATGGCCAATTTACTCACTCTGAGTTCTCAAAAAGGGTTTCTTCACCCCGGGAAGTGAAATAAATACCATTTGGAGGCATTTAATGTTCGAGCAAAAACTGCTGTTTTTCGACAAAAGAGATAACACCCCCCCATTACGTCATGCTTCAGAAATGTGGAAAATGGTCCGTTTTCAAATGTTTTATTTTTGAACGTCAGTTCACATTTGTAGGTGGATCATCAGTGTTAGAGCTAAAATTAGCATGTTTAAAGTGATTTTCATGCTCCAGGGGCTCGGGAAGTTAATTAAATACCATTTGGAGGCATTTAATGTTCGAGCAAAAACGGCTGATTTTCGACAAAAGAGATAACACCCCCCCATTACGTCATGCTTCAGAAATGTGGAAAATGGTCCGTTTTCAAATGTTTTATTTTTGAACGTCAGTTCACATTTGTAGGTGGATCATCAGTGTTAGAGCTAAAATTAGCATGTTTAAAGTGATTTTCATGCTTCCAGGGGCCCAAAACACAAGATTTATGGAATGGTTAAAAGTGCATGAAAATGGCCAATTTACTCACTCTGAGTTCTCAAAAAGGGTTTCTTCACCCCGGGAAGTTAATTAAATACCATTTGGAGGCATTTAATGTTCGAGCAAAAACGGCTGATTTTCGACAAAAGAGATAACACCCCCCCATTACGTCATGCTTCAGAAATGTGGAAAATGGTCCGTTTTCAAATGTTTTATTTTTGAACGTCAGTTCACATTTGTAGGTGGATCATCAGTGTTAGAGCTAAAATTAGCATGTTTAAAGTGATTTTCATGCTCCAGGGGCTCAGGAAGTTAATTAAATACCATTTGGAGGCATTTAATGTTCGAGCAAAAACGGCTGATTTTCGACAAAAGAGATAACACCCCCCCATTACGTCATGCTTCAGAAATGTGGAAAATGGTCCGTTTTCAAATGTTTTATTTTTGAACGTCAGTTCACATTTGTAGGTGGATCATCAGTGTTAGAGCTAAAATTAGCATGTTTAAAGTGATTTTCATGCTTCCAGGGGCTCGGGAAGTTAATTAAATACCATTTGGAGGCATTTAATGTTCGAGCAAAAACGGCTGATTTTCGACAAAAGAGATAACACCCCCCCATTACGTCATGCTTCAGAAATGTGGAAAATGGTCCGTTTTCAAATGTTTTATTTTTGAACGTCAGTTCACATTTGTAGGTGGATCATCAGTGTTAGAGCTAAAATTAGCATGTTTAAAGTGATTTTCATGCTTCCAGGGGCCCAAAACACAAGATTTATGGAATGGTTAAAAGTGCATGAAAATGGCCAATTTACTCACTCTGAGTTCTCAAAAAGGGTTTCTTCACCCCGGGAAGTTAATTAAATACCATTTGGAGGCATTTAATGTTCGAGCAAAAACGGCTGATTTTCGACAAAAGAGATAACACCCCCCCATTACGTCATGCTTCAGAAATGTGAAAAATGGTCCGTTTTCAAATGTTTTATTTTTGAACGTCAGTTCACATTTGTAGGTGGATCATCAGTGTTAGAGCTAAAATTAGCATGTTTAAAGTGATTTTCATGCTTCCAGGGGCTTGGGAAGTTAATTAAATACCATTTGGAGGCATTTAATGTTCGAGCAAAAACGGCTGATTTTCGACAAAAGAGATAACACCCCCCCATTATGTCATGCTTCAGAAATGTGGAAAATGGTCCGTTATCAAATGTTTTATTTTTGAACCTCAGTTCACATTTGTAGGTGGATCATCAGTGTTAGAGCTAAAATTAGCATATTTAAAGTGATTTTCATGCTTCCAGGTGCCCAAAACACAAGATTTATGGAATGGTTAAAAGTGCATGAAAATGGCCAATTTACTCACTCTGAGTTCTCAAAAAGGGTTTCTTCACCCCGGGAAGTTAATTAAATACCATTTGGAGGCATTTAATGTTCGAGCAAAAACGGCTGATTTTCGACAAAAGAGATAACACCCCCCCATTACGTCATGCTTCAGAAATGTGGAAAATGGTCCGTTTTCAAATGTTTTATTTTTGAACGTCAGTTCACATTTGTAGGTGGATCATCAGTGTTAGAGCTAAAATTAGCATGTTTAAAGTGATTTTCATGCTTCCAGGGGCCCAAAACACAAGATTTATGGAATGGTTAAAAGTGCATGAAAATGGCCAATTTACTCACTCTGAGTTCTCAAAAAGGGTTTCTTCACCCCGGGAAGTTAATTAAATACCATTTGGAGGCATTTAATGTTCGAGCAAAAACAGCTGATTTTCGACAAAAGAGATAACACCCCCCCATTACGTCATGCTTCAGAAATGTGGAAAATGGTCCGTTTTCAAATGTTTTATTTTTGAACGTCAGTTCACATTTGTAGGTGGATCATCAGTGTTAGAGCTAAAATTAGCATGTTTAAAGTGATTTTCATGCTTCCAGGGGCCCAAAACACAAGATTTATGGAATGGTTAAAAGTGCATGAAAATGGCCAATTTACTCACTCTGAGTTCTCAAAAAGGGTTTCTTCACCCCGGGAAGTTAATTAAATACCATTTGGAGGCATTTAATGTTCGAGCAAAACGGCTGATTTTCGACAAAAGAGATAACACCCCCCCATTACGTCATGCTTCAGAAATGTGGAAAATGGTCCGTTTTCAAATGTTTTATTTTTGAACGTCAGTTCACATTTGTAGGTGGATCATCAGTGTTAGAGCTAAAATTAGCATGTTTAAAGTGATTTTCATGTTTCCAGGGGCTCGGGAAGTTAATTAAATACCATTTGGAGGCATTTAATGTTCGAGCAAAAACGGCTGATTTTCTACAAAAGAGATAACACCCCCCCATTACGTCATGCTTCAGAAATGTGGAAAATGGTCCGTTTTCAAATGTTTTATTTTTGAACGTCAGTTCACATTTGTAGGTGGATCATCAGTGTTAGAGCTAAAATTAGCATGTTTAAAGGGATTTTCATGCTTCCAGGGGCCCAAAACACAAGATTTATGGAATGGTTAAAAGTGCATGAAAATGGCCAATTTACTCACTCTGAGTTCTCAAAAAGGGTTTCTTCACCCGGGAAGTGAAATAAATACCATTTGGAGGCATTTAATGTTCGAGCAAAAACGGCTGATTTTCGACAAAAGAGATAACACCCCCCCATTACGTCATGCTTCAGAAATGTGGAAAATGGTCCGTTTTCAAATGTTTTATTTTTGAACGTCAGTTCACATTTGTAGGTGGATCCTCAGTGTTAGAGCTAAAATTAGCATGTTTAAAGTGATTTTCATGCTCCAGGGGCTCGGGAAGTTAATTAAATACCATTTGGAGGCATTTAATGTTCGAGCAAAAACGGCTGATTTTCGACAAAAGAGATAACACCCCCCCATTACGTCATGCTTCAGAAATGTGGAAAATGGTCCGTTTTCAAATGTTTTATTTTTGAACGTCAGTTCACATTTGTAGGTGGATCATCAGTGTTAGAGCTAAAATTAGCAAGTTTAAAGTGATTTTCATGCTTCCAGGGGCTCGGGAAGTTAATTAAATACCATTTGGAGGCATTTAATGTTCGAGCAAAAACGGCTGATTTTCGACAAAAGAGATAACACCCCCCCATTACGTCATGCTTCAGAAATGTGGAAAATGGTCCGTTTTCAAATGTTTTATTTTTGAACGTCAGTTCACATTTGTAGGTGGATCATCAGTGTTAGAGCTAAAATTAGCATGTTTAAAGTGATTTTCATGCTTCCAGGGGCCCAAAACACAAGATTTATGGAATGGTTAAAAGTGCATGAAAATGGCCAATTTACTCACTCTGAGTTCTCAAAAAGGGTTTCTTCACCCCGGGAAGTTAATTAAATACCATTTGGAGGCATTTAATGTTCGAGCAAAAACGGCTGATTTTCGACAAAAGAGATAACACCCCCCCATTACGTCATGCTTCAGAAATGTGAAAAATGGTCCGTTTTCAAATGTTTTATTTTTGAACGTCAGTTCACATTTGTAGGTGGATCATCAGTGTTAGAGCTAAAATTAGCATGTTTAAAGTGATTTTCATGCTTCCAGGGGCTTGGGAAGTTAATTAAATACCATTTGGAGGCATTTAATGTTCGAGCAAAAACGGCTGATTTTCGACAAAAGAGATAACACCCCCCCATTATGTCATGCTTCAGAAATGTGGAAAATGGTCCGTTATCAAATGTTTTATTTTTGAACCTCAGTTCACATTTGTAGGTGGATCATCAGTGTTAGAGCTAAAATTAGCATATTTAAAGTGATTTTCATGCTTCCAGGGGCCCAAAACACAAGATTTATGGAATGGTTAAAAGTGCATGAAAATGGCCAATTTACTCACTCTGAGTTCTCAAAAAGGGTTTCTTCACCCCGGGAAGTTAATTAAATACCATTTGGAGGCATTTAATGTTCGAGCAAAAACGGCTGATTTTCGACAAAAGAGATAACACCCCCCCATTACGTCATGCTTCAGAAATGTGGAAAATGGTCCGTTTTCAAATGTTTTATTTTTGAACGTCAGTTCACATTTGTAGGTGGATCATCAGTGTTAGAGCTAAAATTAGCATGTTTAAAGTGATTTTCATGCTTCCAGGGGCCCAAAACACAAGATTTATGGAATGGTTAAAAGTGCATGAAAATGGCCAATTTACTCACTCTGAGTTCTCAAAAAGGGTTTCTTCACCCCGGGAAGTTAATTAAATACCATTTGGAGGCATTTAATGTTCGAGCAAAAACAGCTGATTTTCGACAAAAGAGATAACACCCCCCCATTACGTCATGCTTCAGAAATGTGGAAAATGGTCCGTTTTCAAATGTTTTATTTTTGAACGTCAGTTCACATTTGTAGGTGGATCATCAGTGTTAGAGCTAAAATTAGCATGTTTAAAGTGATTTTCATGCTTCCAGGGGCCCAAAACACAAGATTTATGGAATGGTTAAAAGTGCATGAAAATGGCCAATTTACTCACTCTGAGTTCTCAAAAAGGGTTTCTTCACCCCGGGAAGTTAATTAAATACCATTTGGAGGCATTTAATGTTCGAGCAAAACGGCTGATTTTCGACAAAAGAGATAACACCCCCCCATTACGTCATGCTTCAGAAATGTGGAAAATGGTCCGTTTTCAAATGTTTTATTTTTGAACGTCAGTTCACATTTGTAGGTGGATCATCAGTGTTAGAGCTAAAATTAGCATGTTTAAAGTGATTTTCATGTTTCCAGGGGCTCGGGAAGTTAATTAAATACCATTTGGAGGCATTTAATGTTCGAGCAAAAACGGCTGATTTTCTACAAAAGAGATAACACCCCCCCATTACGTCATGCTTCAGAAATGTGGAAAATGGTCCGTTTTCAAATGTTTTATTTTTGAACGTCAGTTCACATTTGTAGGTGGATCATCAGTGTTAGAGCTAAAATTAGCATGTTTAAAGGGATTTTCATGCTTCCAGGGGCCCAAAACACAAGATTTATGGAATGGTTAAAAGTGCATGAAAATGGCCAATTTACTCACTCTGAGTTCTCAAAAAGGGTTTCTTCACCCGGGAAGTGAAATAAATACCATTTGGAGGCATTTAATGTTCGAGCAAAAACGGCTGATTTTCGACAAAAGAGATAACACCCCCCCATTACGTCATGCTTCAGAAATGTGGAAAATGGTCCGTTTTCAAATGTTTTATTTTTGAACGTCAGTTCACATTTGTAGGTGGATCATCAGTGTTAGAGCTAAAATTAGCATGTTTAAAGTGATTTTCATGCTCCAGGGGCTCGGGAAGTTAATTAAATACCATTTGGAGGCATTTAATGTTCGAGCAAAAACGGCTGATTTTCGACAAAAGAGATAACACCCCCCCATTACGTCATGCTTCAGAAATGTGGAAAATGGTCCGTTTTCAAATGTTTTATTTTTGAACGTCAGTTCACATTTGTAGGTGGATCATCAGTGTTAGAGCTAAAATTAGCATGTTTAAAGTGATTTTCATGCTTCCAGGGGCCGAAAACACAAGATTTATGGAATGGTTAAAAGTGCACGAAAATGGCCAATTTACTCACTCTGAGTTCTCAAAAAGGGTTTCTTCACCCCGGGAAGTTAATTAAATACCATTTGGAGGCATTTAATGTTCGAGCAAAAACGGCTGATTTTCGACAAAAGAGATAACACCCCCCCATTACGTCATGCTTCAGAAATGTGGAAAATGGTCCGTTTTCAAATGTTTTATTTTTGAACGTCAGTTCACATTTGTAGGTGGATCATCAGTGTTAGAGCTAAAATTAGCATGTTTAAAGTGATTTTCATGCTTCCAGGGGCCCAAAACACAAGATTAATGGAATGGTTAAAAGTGCATGAAAATGGCCAATTTACTCACTCTGAGTTCTCAAAAAGGGTTTCTTCACCCCGGGAAGTGAAATAAATACCATTTGGAGGCATTTAATGTTCAAGCAAAAACGGCTGATTTTCGACAAAAGAGATAACACCCCCCCATTACGTCATGCTTCAGAAATGTGGAAAATGGTCCGTTTTCAAATGTTTTATTTTTGAACGTTAGTTCACATTTGTAGGTTGATCATCAGTGTTAGAGCTAAAATTAGCATGTTTAAAGTGATTTTCATGCTTCCAGGGGCTCGGGAAGTTAATTAAATACCATTTGGAGGCATTTAATGTTCGAGCAAAAACGGCTGATTTTCGACAAAAGAGATAACACCCCCCCATTACGTCATGCTTCAGAAATGTGGAAAATGGTCCGTTTTCAAATGTTTTATTTTTGAACGTCAGTTCACATTTGTAGGTGGATCATCAGTGTTAGAGCTAAAATTAGCATGTTTAAAGTGATTTTCATGCTTCCAGGGGCTCGGGAAGTTAATTAAATACCATTTGGAGGCATTTAATGTTCGAGCAAAAACGGCTGATTTTCGACAAAAGAGATAACACCCCCCCATTACGTCATGCTTCAGAAATGTGGAAAATGGTCCGTTTTCAAATGTTTTATTTTTGAACGTCAGTTCACATTTGTAGGTGGATCATCAGTGTTAGAGCTAAAATTAGCATGTTTAAAGTGATTTTCATGCTTCCAGGGGCCCAAAACACAAGATTTATGGAATGGTTAAAAGTGCATGAAAATGGCCAATTTACTCACTCTGAGTTCTCAAAAAGGGTTTCTTCACCCCGGGAAGTTAATTAAATACCATTTGGAGGCATTTAATGTTCGAGCAAAAACGGTTGATTTTCGACAAAAGAGATAACACCCCCCCATTACGTCATGCTTCAGAAATGTGGAAAATGGTCCGTTTTCAAATGTTTTATTTTTGAACGTCAGTTCACATTTGTAGGTGGATCATCAGTGTTAGAGCTAAAATTAGCATGTTTAAAGTGATTTTCATGCTTCCAGGGGCTCGGGAAGTTAATTAAATACCATTTGGAGGCATTTAATGTTCGAGCAAAAACGGCTGATTTTCGACAAAAGAGATAACACCCCCCCCATTACGTCATGCTTCAGAAATGTGGAAAATGGTCCGTTTTCAAATGTTTTATTTTTGAACGTCAGTTCACATTTGTAGGTGGATCATCAGTGTTAGAGCTAAAATTAGCATGTTTAAAGTGATTTTCATGCTTCCAGGGGCCCAAAACACAAGATTTATGGAATGGTTAAAAGTGCATGAAAATGGCCAATTTACTCACTCTGAGTTCTCAAAAAGGATTTCTTCACCCCGGGAAGTTAATTAAATACCATTTGGAGGCATTTAATGTTCGAGCAAAAACGGCTGATTTTCGACAAAAGAGATAACACCCCCCCATTACGTCATGCTTCAGAAATGTGGAAAATGGTCCGTTTTCAAATGTTTTATTTTTGAACGTCAGTTCACATTTGTAGGTGGATCATCAGTGTTAGAGCTAAAATTAGCATGTTTAAAGTGATTTTCATGCTTCCAGGGGCCCAAAACACAAGATTAATGGAATGGTTAAAAGTGCATGAAAATGGCCAATTTACTCACTCTGAGTTCTCAAAAAGGGTTTCTTCACCCCGGGAAGTGAAATAAACACCATTTGGAGGCATTTAATGTTCGAGCAAAAACGGCTGATTTTCGACAAAAGAGATAACACCCCCCCATTACGTCATGCTTCAGAAATGTGGAAAATGGTCCGTTTTCAAATGTTTTATTTTTGAACGTCAGTTCACATTTGTAGGTGGATCATCAGTGTTAGAGCTAAAATTAGCATGTTTAAAGTGATTTTCATGCTTCCAGGGGCTCGGGAAGTTAATTAAATACCATTTGGAGGCATTTAATGTTCGAGCAAAAACGGCTGATTTTCGACAAAAGAGATAACACCCCCCCCATTACGTCATGCTTCAGAAATGTGGAAAATGGTCCGTTTTCAAATGTTTTATTTTTGAACGTCAGTTCACATTTGTAGGTGGATCATCAGTGTTAGAGCTAAAATTAGCATGTTTAAAGTGATTTTCATGCTTCCAGGGGCTCGGGAAGTTAATTAAATACCATTTGGAGGCATTTAATGTTCGAGCAAAAACAGCTGATTTTCGACAAAAGAGATAACACCCCCCCATTACGTCATGCTTCAGAAATGTGGAAAATGGTCCATTTTCAAATGTTTTATTTTTGAACGTCAGTTCACATTTGTAGGTGGATCATCAGTGTTAGAGCTAAAATTAGCATGTTTAAAGTGATTTTCATGCTTCCAGGGGCTCGGGAAGTTAATTAAATACCATTTGGAGGCATTTAATGTTCGAGCAAAAACGGCTGATTTTCGACAAAAGAGATAACACCCCCCCCATTAGGTCATGCTTCAGAAATTCGGAAAATGGTCCGTTTTCAAATGTTTTATTTTTGAACGTCAGTTCACATTTGTAGGTGGATCATCAGTGTTAGAGCTAAAATTAGCATGTTTAAAGTGATTTTCATGCTTCCAGGGGCTCGGGAAGTTAATTAAATACCATTTGGAGGCATTTAATGTTCGAGCAAAAACGGCTGATTTTCGACAAAAGAGATAACACCCCCCCATTAAAACATGCTTCAGAAATGTGGAAAATGGTCCGTTTTCAAATGTTTTATTTTTGAACGTCAGTTCACATTTGTAGGTGGATCATCAGTGTTA
The DNA here is from genome assembly GCF_964263255.1 of Lissotriton vulgaris. NCBI lineage: Eukaryota > Metazoa > Chordata > Amphibia > Caudata > Salamandridae > Lissotriton > Lissotriton vulgaris. Next base: position 255,464 of record NW_028251345.1, on the reverse strand, counting down.
GAGCTAAAATTAGCATGTTTAAAGTGATTTTCATGCTTCCAGGGGCCCAAAACACAAGATTTATGGAATGGTTAAAAGTGCATGAAAATGGCCAATTTACTCACTCTGAGTTCTCAAAAAGGGTTTCTTCACCCCGGGAAGTTAATTAAATACCATTTGGAGGCATTTAATGTTCGAGCAAAAACGGCTGATTTTCGACAAAAGAGATAACACCCCCCCATTACGTCATGCTTCAGAAATGTGGAAAATGGTCCGTTTTCAAATGTTTTATTTTTGAACGTCAGTTCACATTTGTAGGTGGATCATCAGTGTTAGAGCTAAAATTAGCATGTTTAAAGTGATTTTCATGCTTCCAGGGGCTCGGGAAGTTAATTAAATACCATTTGGAGGCATTTAATGTTCGAGCAAAAACGGCTGATTTTCGACAAAAGAGATAACACCCCCCCATTACGTCATGCTTCAGAAATGTGGAAAATGGTCCGTTTTCAAATGTTTTATTTTTGAACGTCAGTTCACATTTGTAGGTGGATCATCAGTGTTAGAGCTAAAATTAGCATTTTTAAAGTGATTTTCATGCTTCCAGGGGCCCAAAACACAAGATTTATGGAATGGTTAAAAGTGCATGAAAATGGCCAATTTACTCACTCTGAGTTCTCAAAAAGGGTTTCTTCACCCCGGGAAGTTAATTAAATACCATTTGGAGGCATTTAATGTTCGAGCAAAAACAGCTGATTTTCGACAAAAGAGATAACACCCCCCCATTACGTCATGCTTCAGAAATGTGGAAAATGGTCCGTTTTCAAATGTTTTATTTTTTAACGTCAGTTCACATTTGTAGGTGGATCATCAGTGTTAGAGCTAAAATTAGCATGTTTAAAGTGATTTTCATGCTTCCAGGGGCTCGGGAAGTTAATTAAATACCATTTGGAGGCATTTAATGTTCGAGCAAAAACGGCTGATTTTCGACAAAAGAGATAACACCCCCCATTACGTCATGCTTCAGAAATGAGGAAAATGGTCAGTTTTCAAATGCTTTATTTTTGAACGTCAGTTCACATTTGTAGGTGGATCATCAGTGTTAGAGCTAAAATTAGCATGTTTAAAGTGATTTTCATGCTTCCAGGGGCCCAAAACACAAGATTTATGGAATGGTTAAAAGTGCATGAAAATGGCCAATTTACTCACTCTGAGTTCTCAAAAAGGGTTTCTTCACCCCGGGAAGTTAATTAAATACCATTTGGAGGCATTTAATGTTCGAGCAAAAACGGCTGATTTTCGACAAAAGAGATAACACCCCCCATTACGTCATGCTTCAGAAATGTGGAAAATGGTCCGTTTTCAAATGTTTTATTTTTGAACGTCAGTTCACATTTGTAGGTGGATCATCAGTGTTAGAGCTAAAACTAGCATGTTTAAAGTGATTTTCATGCTTCCAGGGGCCCAAAACACAAGATTAATGGAATGGTTAAAAGTGCATGAAAATGGCCAATTTACTCACTCTGAGTTCTCAAAAAGGGTTTCTTCACCCCGGGAAGTGAAATAAATACCATTTGGAGGCATTTAATATTTGAGCAAAAACGGCTGATTTTCGACAAAAGAGATAACACCCCCCCCATTACGTCATGCTTCAGAAATGTGGAAAATGGTCCGTTTTCAAATGTTTTATTTTTGAACGTCAGTTCACATTTGTAGGTGGATCATCAGTGTTAGAGCTAAAATTAGCATGTTTAAAGTGATTTTCATGCTTCCAGGGGCTCGGGAAGTTAATTAAATACCATTTGGAGGCATTTAATGTTCGAGCAAAAACGGCTGATTTTCGACAAAAGAGATAACACCCCCCCATTACGTCATGCTTCAGAAATGTGGAAAATGGTCCGTTTTCAAATGTTTTATTTTTGAACGTCAGTTCACATTTGTAGGTGGATCATCAGTGTTAGAGCTAAAATTAGCATGTTTAAAGTGATTTTCATGCTTCCAGGGGCTCGGGAAGTTAATTAAATACCATTTGGAGGCATTTAATGTTCGAGCAAAAACGGCTGATTTTCGACAAAAGAGATAACACCCCCCCATTACGTCATGCTTCATAAATGTGGAAAATGGTCCGTTTTCAAATGTTTTATTTTTGAACGTCAGTTCACATTTGTAGGTGGATCATCAGTGTTAGAGCTAAAATTAGCATGTTTAAAGTGATTTTCATGCTTCCAGGGGCTCGGGAAGTTAATTAAATACCATTTGGAGGCATTTAATGTTCGAGCAAAAACGGCTGATTTTCGACAAAAGAGATAACACCCCCCCATTACGTCATGCTTCAGAAATGTGGAAAATGGTCCGTTTTCAAATGTTTTATTTTTGAACGTCAGTTCACATTTGTAGGTGGATCATCAGTGTTAGAGCTAAAATTAGCATGTTTAAAGTGATTTTCATGCTTCCAGGGGCCCAAAACACAAGATTTATGGAATGGTTAAAAGTGCATGAAAATGGCCAATTTACTCACTCTGAGTTCTCAAAAAGGGTTTCTTCACCCCGGGAAGTTAATTAAATACCATTTGGAGGCATTTAATGTTCGAGCAAAAACGGCTGATTTTCGACAAAAGAGATAACACCCCCCCATTACGTCATGCTTCAGAAATGTGGAAAATGGTCCGTTTTCAAATGTTTTATTTTTGAACGTCAGTTCACATTTGTAGGTGGATCATCAGTGTTAGAGCTAAAACTTAGCATGTTTAAAGTGATTTTCATGCTTCCAGGGGCTCGGGAAGTTAATTAAATACCATTTGGAGGCATTTAATGTTCGAGCAAAAACGGCTGATTTTCGACAAAAGAGATAACACCCCTCCATTACGTCATGCCTCAGAAATGTGGAAAATGGTCCGTTTTCAAATGTTTTATTTTTGAACGTCAGTTCACATTTGTAGGTGGATCATCAGTGTTAGAGCTAAAATTAGCATGTTTAAAGTGATTTTCATGCTTCCAGGGGCTCGGGAAGTTAATTAAATACCATTTGGAGGCATTTAATGTTCGAGCAAAAACGGCTGATTTTCGACAAAAGAGATAACACCCCCCCATTACGTCATGCTTCAGAAATGTGGAAAATGGTCCGTTTTCAAATGTTTTATTTTTGAACGTCAGTTCACATTTGTAGGTGGATCATCAGTGTTAGAGCTAAAATTAGCATGTTTAAAGTGATTTTCATGCTTCCAGGGGCCCAAAACACAAGATTTATGGAATGGTTAAAAGTGCATGAAAATGGCCAATTTACTCACTCTGAGTTCTCAAAAAGGGTTTCTTCACCCCGGGAAGTTAATTAAATACCATTTGGAGGCATTTAATGTTCGAGCAAAAACGGTTGATTTTCGACAAAAGAGATAACACCCCCCCATTACGTCATGCTTCAGAAATGTGGAAAATGGTCCGTTTTCAAATGTTTTATTTTTGAACGTCAGTTCACATTTGTAGGTGGATCATCAGTGTTAGAGCTAAAATTAGCATGTTTAAAGTGATTTTCATGCTTCCAGGGGCTCGGGAAGTTAATTAAATACCATTTGGAGGCATTTAATGTTCGAGCAAAAACGGCTGATTTTCGACAAAAGAGATAACACCCCCCCCATTACGTCATGCTTCAGAAATGTGGAAAATGGTCCGTTTTCAAATGTTTTATTTTTGAACGTCAGTTCACATTTGTAGGTGGATCATCAGTGTTAGAGCTAAAATTAGCATGTTTAAAGTGATTTTCATGCTTCCAGGGGCCCAAAACACAAGATTTATGGAATGGTTAAAAGTGCATGAAAATGGCCAATTTACTCACTCTGAGTTCTCAAAAAGGATTTCTTCACCCCGGGAAGTTAATTAAATACCATTTGGAGGCATTTAATGTTCGAGCAAAAACGGCTGATTTTCGACAAAAGAGATAACACCCCCCCATTACGTCATGCTTCAGAAATGTGGAAAATGGTCCGTTTTCAAATGTTTTATTTTTGAACGTCAGTTCACATTTGTAGGTGGATCATCAGTGTTAGAGCTAAAATTAGCATGTTTAAAGTGATTTTCATGCTTCCAGGGGCCCAAAACACAAGATTAATGGAATGGTTAAAAGTGCATGAAAATGGCCAATTTACTCACTCTGAGTTCTCAAAAAGGGTTTCTTCACCCCGGGAAGTGAAATAAACACCATTTGGAGGCATTTAATGTTCGAGCAAAAACGGCTGATTTTCGACAAAAGAGATAACACCCCCCCATTACGTCATGCTTCAGAAATGTGGAAAATGGTCCGTTTTCAAATGTTTTATTTTTGAACGTCAGTTCACATTTGTAGGTGGATCATCAGTGTTAGAGCTAAAATTAGCATGTTTAAAGTGATTTTCATGCTTCCAGGGGCTCGGGAAGTTAATTAAATACCATTTGGAGGCATTTAATGTTCGAGCAAAAACGGCTGATTTTCGACAAAAGAGATAACACCCCCCCCATTACGTCATGCTTCAGAAATGTGGAAAATGGTCCGTTTTCAAATGTTTTATTTTTGAACGTCAGTTCACATTTGTAGGTGGATCATCAGTGTTAGAGCTAAAATTAGCATGTTTAAAGTGATTTTCATGCTTCCAGGGGCTCGGGAAGTTAATTAAATACCATTTGGAGGCATTTAATGTTCGAGCAAAAACAGCTGATTTTCGACAAAAGAGATAACACCCCCCCATTACGTCATGCTTCAGAAATGTGGAAAATGGTCCATTTTCAAATGTTTTATTTTTGAACGTCAGTTCACATTTGTAGGTGGATCATCAGTGTTAGAGCTAAAATTAGCATGTTTAAAGTGATTTTCATGCTTCCAGGGGCTCGGGAAGTTAATTAAATACCATTTGGAGGCATTTAATGTTCGAGCAAAAACGGCTGATTTTCGACAAAAGAGATAACACCCCCCCCATTAGGTCATGCTTCAGAAATTCGGAAAATGGTCCGTTTTCAAATGTTTTATTTTTGAACGTCAGTTCACATTTGTAGGTGGATCATCAGTGTTAGAGCTAAAATTAGCATGTTTAAAGTGATTTTCATGCTTCCAGGGGCTCGGGAAGTTAATTAAATACCATTTGGAGGCATTTAATGTTCGAGCAAAAACGGCTGATTTTCGACAAAAGAGATAACACCCCCCCATTAAAACATGCTTCAGAAATGTGGAAAATGGTCCGTTTTCAAATGTTTTATTTTTGAACGTCAGTTCACATTTGTAGGTGGATCATCAGTGTTAGAGCTAAAATTAGCATGTTTAAAGTGATTTTCATGCTTCCAGGGGCCCAAAACACAAGATTTATGGAATGGTTAAAAGTGCATGAAAATGGCCAATTTACTCACTCTGAGTTCTCAAAAAGGGTTTCTTCACCCCGGGAAGTTAATTAAATACCATTTGGAGGCATTTAATGTTCGAGCAAAAACGGCTGATTTTCGACAAAAGAGATAACACCCCCCCATTACGTCATGCTTCAGAAATGTGGAAAATGGTCCGTTTTCAAATGTTTTATTTTTGAACGTCAGTTCACATTTGTAGGTGGATCATCAGTGTTAGAGCTAAAATTAGCATGTTTAAAGTGATTTTCATGCTTCCAGGGGCTCGGGAAGTTAATTAAATACCATTTGGAGGCATTTAATGTTCGAGCAAAAACGGCTGATTTTCGACAAAAGAGATAACACCCCCCCATTACGTCATGCTTCAGAAATGTGGAAAATGGTCCGTTTTCAAATGTTTTATTTTTGAACGTCAGTTCACATTTGTAGGTGGATCATCAGTGTTAGAGCTAAAATTAGCATTTTTAAAGTGATTTTCATGCTTCCAGGGGCCCAAAACACAAGATTTATGGAATGGTTAAAAGTGCATGAAAATGGCCAATTTACTCACTCTGAGTTCTCAAAAAGGGTTTCTTCACCCCGGGAAGTTAATTAAATACCATTTGGAGGCATTTAATGTTCGAGCAAAAACAGCTGATTTTCGACAAAAGAGATAACACCCCCCCATTACGTCATGCTTCAGAAATGTGGAAAATGGTCCGTTTTCAAATGTTTTATTTTTTAACGTCAGTTCACATTTGTAGGTGGATCATCAGTGTTAGAGCTAAAATTAGCATGTTTAAAGTGATTTTCATGCTTCCAGGGGCTCGGGAAGTTAATTAAATACCATTTGGAGGCATTTAATGTTCGAGCAAAAACGGCTGATTTTCGACAAAAGAGATAACACCCCCCATTACGTCATGCTTCAGAAATGAGGAAAATGGTCAGTTTTCAAATGCTTTATTTTTGAACGTCAGTTCACATTTGTAGGTGGATCATCAGTGTTAGAGCTAAAATTAGCATGTTTAAAGTGATTTTCATGCTTCCAGGGGCCCAAAACACAAGATTTATGGAATGGTTAAAAGTGCATGAAAATGGCCAATTTACTCACTCTGAGTTCTCAAAAAGGGTTTCTTCACCCCGGGAAGTTAATTAAATACCATTTGGAGGCATTTAATGTTCGAGCAAAAACGGCTGATTTTCGACAAAAGAGATAACACCCCCCATTACGTCATGCTTCAGAAATGTGGAAAATGGTCCGTTTTCAAATGTTTTATTTTTGAACGTCAGTTCACATTTGTAGGTGGATCATCAGTGTTAGAGCTAAAACTAGCATGTTTAAAGTGATTTTCATGCTTCCAGGGGCCCAAAACACAAGATTAATGGAATGGTTAAAAGTGCATGAAAATGGCCAATTTACTCACTCTGAGTTCTCAAAAAGGGTTTCTTCACCCCGGGAAGTGAAATAAATACCATTTGGAGGCATTTAATATTTGAGCAAAAACGGCTGATTTTCGACAAAAGAGATAACACCCCCCCCATTACGTCATGCTTCAGAAATGTGGAAAATGGTCCGTTTTCAAATGTTTTATTTTTGAACGTCAGTTCACATTTGTAGGTGGATCATCAGTGTTAGAGCTAAAATTAGCATGTTTAAAGTGATTTTCATGCTTCCAGGGGCTCGGGAAGTTAATTAAATACCATTTGGAGGCATTTAATGTTCGAGCAAAAACGGCTGATTTTCGACAAAAGAGATAACACCCCCCCATTACGTCATGCTTCAGAAATGTGGAAAATGGTCCGTTTTCAAATGTTTTATTTTTGAACGTCAGTTCACATTTGTAGGTGGATCATCAGTGTTAGAGCTAAAATTAGCATGTTTAAAGTGATTTTCATGCTTCCAGGGGCTCGGGAAGTTAATTAAATACCATTTGGAGGCATTTAATGTTCGAGCAAAAACGGCTGATTTTCGACAAAAGAGATAACACCCCCCCATTACGTCATGCTTCATAAATGTGGAAAATGGTCCGTTTTCAAATGTTTTATTTTTGAACGTCAGTTCACATTTGTAGGTGGATCATCAGTGTTAGAGCTAAAATTAGCATGTTTAAAGTGATTTTCATGCTTCCAGGGGCTCGGGAAGTTAATTAAATACCATTTGGAGGCATTTAATGTTCGAGCAAAAACGGCTGATTTTCGACAAAAGAGATAACACCCCCCCATTACGTCATGCTTCAGAAATGTGGAAAATGGTCCGTTTTCAAATGTTTTATTTTTGAACGTCAGTTCACATTTGTAGGTGGATCATCAGTGTTAGAGCTAAAATTAGCATGTTTAAAGTGATTTTCATGCTTCCAGGGGCCCAAAACACAAGATTTATGGAATGGTTAAAAGTGCATGAAAATGGCCAATTTACTCACTCTGAGTTCTCAAAAAGGGTTTCTTCACCCCGGGAAGTTAATTAAATACCATTTGGAGGCATTTAATGTTCGAGCAAAAACGGCTGATTTTCGACAAAAGAGATAACACCCCCCCATTACGTCATGCTTCAGAAATGTGGAAAATGGTCCGTTTTCAAATGTTTTATTTTTGAACGTCAGTTCACATTTGTAGGTGGATCATCAGTGTTAGAGCTAAAACTTAGCATGTTTAAAGTGATTTTCATGCTTCCAGGGGCTCGGGAAGTTAATTAAATACCATTTGGAGGCATTTAATGTTCGAGCAAAAACGGCTGATTTTCGACAAAAGAGATAACACCCCTCCATTACGTCATGCCTCAGAAATGTGGAAAATGGTCCGTTTTCAAATGTTTTATTTTTGAACGTCAGTTCACATTTGTAGGTGGATCATCAGTGTTAGAGCTAAAATTAGCATGTTTAAAGTGATTTTCATGCTTCCAGGGGCCCAAAACACAAGATTTATGGAATGGTTAAAAGTGCATGAAAATGGCCAATTTACTCACTCTGAGTTCTCAAAAAGGGTTTCTTCACCCAGGGAAGTTAATTAAATACCATTTGGAGGCATTTAATGTTCGAGCAAAAACGGCTGATTTTCGACAAAAGAGATAACACCCCCCCATTACGTCATGCTTCAGAAATGTGGAAAATGGTCCGTTTTCAAATGTTTTATTTTTGAACGTCAGTTCACATTTGTAGGTGGATCATCAGTGTTAGAGCTAAAATTAGCATGTTTAAAGTGATTTTCATGCTTCCAGGGGCCCAAAACACAAGATTTATGGAATGGTTAAAAGTGCATGAAAATGGCCAATTTACTCACTCTGAGTTCTCAAAAAGGGTTTCTTCACCCCGGGAAGTTCATTAAATACCATTTGGAGGCATTTAATGTTCGAGCAAAAACAGCTGATTTTCGACAAAAGAGATAACACCCCCCCATTACGTCATGCTTCAGAAATGTGGAAAATGGTCCGTTTTCAAATGTTTTATTTTTTAACGTCAGTTCACATTTGTAGGTGGATCATCAGTGTTAGAGCTAAAATTAGCATGTTTAAAGTGATTTTCATGCTTCCAGGGGCCCAAAACACAAGATTTATGGAATGGTTAAAAGTGCATGAAAATGGCCAATTTACTCACTCTGAGTTCTCAAAAAGGGTTTCTTCACCCCGGGAAGTTAATTAAATACCATTTGGAGGCATTTAATGTTCGAGCAAAAACGGCTGATTTTCGACAAAAGAGATAACACCCCCCCATTACGTCATGCTTCAGAAATGTGGAAAATGGTCCGTTTTCAAATGTTTTATTTTTGAACGTCAGTTCACATTTGTAGGTGGATCATCAGTGTTAGAGCTAACATTAGCATGTTTAAAGTGATTTTCATGCTTCCAGGGGCCCAAAACACAAGATTAATGGAATGGTTAAAAGTGCATGAAAATGGCCAATTTACTCACTCTGAGTTCTCAAAAAGGGTTTCTTCACCCCGGGAAGTGAAATAAATACCATTTGGAGGCATTTAATGTTCGAGCAAAAACTGCTGTTTTTCGACAAAAGAGATAACACCCCCCCATTACGTCATGCTTCAGAAATGTGGAAAATGGTCCGTTTTCAAATGTTTTATTTTTGAACGTCAGTTCACATTTGTAGGTGGATCATCAGTGTTAGAGCTAAAATTAGCATGTTTAAAGTGATTTTCATGCTCCAGGGGCTCGGGAAGTTAATTAAATACCATTTGGAGGCATTTAATGTTCGAGCAAAAACGGCTGATTTTCGACAAAAGAGATAACACCCCCCCATTACGTCATGCTTCAGAAATGTGGAAAATGGTCCGTTTTCAAATGTTTTATTTTTGAACGTCAGTTCACATTTGTAGGTGGATCATCAGTGTTAGAGCTAAAATTAGCATGTTTAAAGTGATTTTCATGCTTCCAGGGGCCCAAAACACAAGATTTATGGAATGGTTAAAAGTGCATGAAAATGGCCAATTTACTCACTCTGAGTTCTCAAAAAGGGTTTCTTCACCCCGGGAAGTTAATTAAATACCATTTGGAGGCATTTAATGTTCGAGCAAAAACGGCTGATTTTCGACAAAAGAGATAACACCCCCCCATTACGTCATGCTTCAGAAATGTGGAAAATGGTCCGTTTTCAAATGTTTTATTTTTGAACGTCAGTTCACATTTGTAGGTGGATCATCAGTGTTAGAGCTAAAATTAGCATGTTTAAAGTGATTTTCATGCTTCCAGGGGCCCAAAACACAAGATTTATGGAATGGTTAAAAGTGCATGAAAATGGCCAATTTACTCACTCTGAGTTCTCAAAAAGGGTTTCTTCACCCCGGGAAGTTAATTAAATACCATTTGGAGGCATTTAATGTTCGAGCAAAAACGGCTGATTTTCGACAAAAGAGATAACACCCCCCCATTACGTCATGCTTCAGAAATGTGGAAAATGGTCCGTTTTCAAATGTTTTATTTTTGAACGTCAGTTCACATTTGTAGGTGGATCATCAGTGTTAGAGCTAAAATTAGCATGTTTAAAGTGATTTTCATGCTTCCAGGGGCCCAAAACACAAGATTAATGGAATGGTTAAAAGTGCATGAAAATGGCCAATTTACTCACTCTGAGTTCTCAAAAAGGGTTTCTTCACCCCGGGAAGTGAAATAAATACCATTTGGAGGCATTTAATGTTCGAGCAAAAACGGCTGATTTTCGACAAAAGAGATAACACCCCCCATTACGTCATGCTACAGAAATGTGGAAAATGGTCCGTTTTCAAATGTTTTATTTTTGAACGTTAGTTCACATTTGTAGGTGGATCATCAGTGTTAGAGCTAAAATTAGCATGTTTAAAGTGATTTTCATGCTTCCAGGGGCTCGGGAAGTTAATTAAATACCATTTGGAGGCATTTAATGTTCGAGCAAAAACGGCTGATTTTCGACAAAAGAGATAACACCCCCCCCCATTACGTCATGCTTCAGAAATGTGGAAAATGGTCCGTTTTCAAATGTTTTATTTTTGAACGTCAGTTCACATTTGTAGGTGGATCATCAGTGTTAGAGCTAAAATTAGCAAGTTTAAAGTGATTTTCATGCTTCCAGGGGCTCGGGAAGTTAATTAAATACCATTTGGAGGCATTTAATGTTCGAGCAAAAACGGCTGATTTTCGACAAAAGAGATAACACCCCCCCATTACGTCATGCTTCAGAAATGTGGAAAATGGTCCGTTTTCAAATGTTTTATTTTTGAACGTCAGTTCACATTTGTAGGTGGATCATCAGTGTTAGAGCTAAAATTAGCATGTTTAAAGTGATTTTCATGCTTCCAGGGGCCCAAAACACAAGATTTATGGAATGGTTAAAAGTGCATGAAAATGGCCAATTTACTCACTCTGAGTTCTCAAAAAGGGTTTCTTCACCCCGGGAAGTTAATTAAATACCATTTGGAGGCATTTAATGTTCGAGCAAAAACGGCTGATTTTCGACAAAAGAGATAACACCCCCCCATTACGTCATGCTTCAGAAATGTGGAAAATGGTCCGTTTTCAAATGTTTTATTTTTGAACGTCAGTTCACATTTGTAGGTGGATCATCAGTGTTAGAGCTAAAATTAGCATGTTTAAAGTGATTTTCATGCTTCCAGGGGCTTGGGAAGTTAATTAAATACCATTTGGAGGCATTTAATGTTCGAGCAAAAACGGCTGATTTTCGACAAAAGAGATAACACCCCCCCATTATGTCATGCTTCAGAAATGTGGAAAATGGTCCGTTTTCAAATGTTTTATTTTTGAACCTCAGTTCACATTTGTAGGTGGATCATCAGTGTTAGAGCTAAAATTAGCATATTTAAAGTGATTTTCATGCTTCCAGGGGCCCAAAACACAAGATTTATGGAATGGTTAAAAGTGCATGAAAATGGCCAATTTACTCACTCTGAGTTCTCAAAAAGGGTTTCTTCACCCCGGGAAGTTAATTAAATACCATTTGGAGGCATTTAATGTTCGAGCAAAAACGGCTGATTTTCGACAAAAGAGATAACACCCCCCCATTACGTCATGCTTCAGAAATGTGGAAAATGGTCCGTTTTCAAATGTTTTATTTTTGAACGTCAGTTCACATTTGTAGGTGGATCATCAGTGTTAGAGCTAAAATTAGCATGTTTAAAGTGATTTTCATGCTTCCAGGGGCCCAAAACACAAGATTTATGGAATGGTTAAAAGTGCATGAAAATGGCCAATTTACTCACTCTGAGTTCTCAAAAAGGGTTTCTTCACCCCGGGAAGTTAATTAAATACCATTTGGAGGCATTTAATGTTCGAGCAAAAACAGCTGATTTTCGACAAAAGAGATAACACCCCCCCATTACGTCATGCTTCAGAAATGTGGAAAATGGTCCGTTTTCAAATGTTTTATTTTTTAACGTCAGTTCACATTTGTAGGTGGATCATCAGTGTTAGACCTAAAATTAGCATGTTTAAAGTGATTTTCATGCTTCCAGGGGCCCAAAACACAAGATTTATGGAATGGTTAAAAGTGCATGAAAATGGCCAATTTACTCACTCTGAGTTCTCAAAAAGGGTTTCTTCACCCCGGGAAGTTAATTAAATACCATTTGGAGGCATTTAATGTTCGAGCAAAAACAGCTGATTTTCGACAAAAGAGATAACACCCCCCCATTACGTCATGCTTCAGAAATGTCGAAAATGGTCCGTTTTCAAATGTTTTATTTTTTAACGTCAGTTCACATTTGTAGGTGGATCATCAGTGTTAGAGCTAAAATTAGCATGTTTAAAGTGATTTTCATGCTTCCAGGGGCTCGGGAAGTGAATTAAATACCATTTGGAGGCATTTAATGTTCGAGCAAAAACGGCTGATTTTCGACAGAAGAGATAACACCCCCCCATTACGTCATGCTTCAGAAATGTGGAAAATGGTCCGTTTTCAAATGTTTTATTTTTGAACGTCAGTTCACATTTGTAGGTGGATCATCAGTGTTAGAGCTAAAATTAGCATGTTTAAAGTGATTTTCATGCTTCCAGGGGCCCAAAACACAAGATTTATGGAATGGTTAAAAGTGCATGAAAATGGCCAATTTACTCACTCTGAGTTCTCAAAAAGGGTTTCTTCACCCCGGGAAGTTAATTAAATACCATTTGGAGGCATTTAATGTTCGAGCAAAAACGGCTGATTTTCGACAAAAGAGATAACACCCCCCCATTACGTCATGCTTCAGAAATGTGGAAAATGGTCCGTTTTCAAATGTTTTATTTTTGAACGTCAGTTCACATTTGTAGGTGGATCATCAGTGTTAGAGCTAAAATTAGCATGTTTAAAGTGATTTTCATGCTTCCAGGGGCCCAAAACACAAGATTAATGGAATGGTTAAAAGTGCATGAAAATGGCCAATTTACTCACTCTGAGTTCTCAAAAAGGGTTTCTTCACCCCGGGAAGTGAAATAAATACCATTTGGAGGCATTTAATGTTCGAGCAAAAACGGCTGATTTTCGACAAAAGAGATAACACCCCCCCCCATTACGTCATGCTTCAGAAATGTGGAAAATGGTCCGTTTTCAAATGTTTTATTTTTGAACGTCAGTTCACATTTGTAGGTGGATCATCAGTGTTAGAGCTAAAATTAGCATGTTTAAAGTGATTTTCATGCTTCCAGGGGCTCGGGAAGTTAATTAAATACCATTTGGAGGCATTTAATGTTCGAGCAAAAACGGCTGATTTTCGACAAAAGAGATAACACCCCCCCATTACGTCATGCTTCAGAAATGTGGAAAATGGTCCGTTTTCAAATGTTTTATTTTTGAACGTCAGTTCACATTTGTAGGTGGATCATCAGTGTTAGAGCTAAAATTAGCATGTTTAAAGTGATTTTCATGCTTCCAGGGGCCCAAAACACAAGATTAATGGAATGGTTAAAAGTGCATGAAAATGGCCAATTTACTCACTCTGAGTTCTCATAAAGGGTTTCTTCACCCCGGGAAGTTAATTAAATACCATTTGGAGGCATTTAATGTTCGAGCAAAACGGCTGATTTTCGACAAAAGAGATAACACCCCCCCATTACGTCATGCTTCAGAAATGTGGAAAATGGTCCGTTTTCAAATGTTTTATTTTTGAACGTCAGTTCACATTTGTAGGTGGATCATCAGTGTTAGAGCTAAAATTAGCATGTTTAAAGTGATTTTCATGCTTCCAGGGGCTCGGGAAGTTAATTAAATACCATTTGGAGGCATTTAATGTTCGAGCAAAAACGGCTGATTTTCTACAAAAGAGATAACACCCCCCCATTACGTCATGCTTCAGAAATGTGGAAAATGGTCCGTTTTCAAATGTTTTATTTTTGAACGTCAGTTCACATTTGTAGGTGGATCATCAGTGTTAGAGCTAAAATTAGCATGTTTAAAGGGATTTTCATACTTCCAGGGGCCCAAAACACAAGATTTATGGAATGGTTAAAAGTGCATGAAAATGGCCAATTTACTCACTCTGAGTTCTCAAAAAGGGTTTCTTCACCCGGGAAGTGAAATAAATACCATTTGGAGGCATTTAATGTTCGAGCAAAAACGGCTGATTTTCGACAAAAGAGATAACACCCCCCCATTACGTCATGCTTCAGAAATGTGGAAAATGGTCCGTTTTCAAATGTTTTATTTTTGAACGTCAGTTCACATTTGTAGGTGGATCATCAGTGTTAGAGCTAAAATTAGCATGTTTAAAGTGATTTTCATGCTCCAGGGGCTCAGGAAGTTAATTAAATACCATTTGGAGGCATTTAATGTTAGAGCAAAAACGGCTGATTTTCGACAAAAGAGATAACACCCCCCCATTACGTCATGCTTCAGAAATGTGGAAAATGGTCCGTTTTCAAATGTTTTATTTTTGAACGTCAGTTCACATTTGTAGGTGGATCATCAGTGTTAGAGCTAAAATTAGCATGTTTAAAGTGATTTTCATGCTTCCAGGGGCTCGGGAAGTTAATTAAATACCATTTGGAGGCATTTAATGTTCGAGCAAAAACGGCTGATTTTCGACAAAAGAGATAACACCCCCCCATTACGTCATGCTTCATAAATGTGGAAAATGGTCCGTTTTCAAATGTTTTATTTTTGAACGTCAGTTCACATTTGTAGGTGGATCATCAGTGTTAGAGCTAAAATTAGCATGTTTAAAGTGATTTTCATGCTTCCAGGGGCTCGGGAAGTTAATTAAATACCATTTGGAGGCATTTAATGTTCGAGCAAAAACGGCTGATTTTCGACAAAAGAGATAACACCCCCCCATTACGTCATGCCTCAGAAATGTGGAAAATGGTCCGTTTTCAAATGTTTTATTTTTGAACGTCAGTTCACATTTGTAGGTGGATCATCAGTGTTAGAGCTAAAATTAGCATGTTTAAAGTGATTTTCATGCTTCCAGGGGCCCAAAACACAAGATTTATGGAATGGTTAAAAGTGCATGAAAATGGCCAATTTACTCACTCTGAGTTCTCAAAAAGGGTTTCTTCACCCCGGGAAGTTAATTAAATACCATTTGGAGGCATTTAATGTTCGAGCAAAAACGGCTGATTTTCGACAAAAGAGATAACACCCCCCCATTACGTCATGCTTCAGAAATGTGGAAAATGGTCCGTTTTCAAATGTTTTATTTTTGAACGTCAGTTCACATTTGTAGGTGGATCATCAGTGTTAGAGCTAAAATTAGCATGTTTAAAGTGATTTTCATGCTTCCAGGGGCCCAAAACACAAGATTTATGGAATGGTTAAAAGTGCATGAAAATGGCCAATTTACTCACTCTGAGTTCTCAAAAAGGGTTTCTTCACCCCGGGAAGTTAATTAAATACCATTTGGAGGCATTTAATGTTCGAGCAAAAACAGCTGATTTTCGACAAAAGAGATAACACCCCCCCATTACGTCATGCTTCAGAAATGTGGAAAATGGTCCGTTTTCAAATGTTTTATTTTTTAACGTCAGTTCACATTTGTAGGTGGATCATCAGTGTTAGAGCTAAAATTAGCATGTTTAAAGTGATTTTCATGCTTCCAGGGGCCCAAAACACAAGATTTATGGAATGGTTAAAAGTGCATGAAAATGGCCAATTTACTCACTCTGAGTTCTCAAAAAGGGTTTCTTCACCCCGGGAAGTTAATTAAATACCATTTGGAGGCATTTAATGTTCGAGCAAAAACGGCTGATTTTCGACAAAAGAGATAACACCCCCCAATTACGTCATGCTTCAGAAATGTGGAAAATGGTCCGTTTTCAAATGTTTTATTTTTGAACGTCAGTTCACATTTGTAGGTGGATCATCAGTGTTAGAGCTAACATTAGCATGTTTAAAGTGATTTTCATGCTTCCAGGGGCCCAAAACACAAGATTAATGGAATGGTTAAAAGTGCATGAAAATGGCCAATTTACTCACTCTGAGTTCTCAAAAAGGGTTTCTTCACCCCGGGAAGTGAAATAAATACCATTTGGAGGCATTTAATGTTCGAGCAAAAACTGCTGTTTTTCGACAAAAGAGATAACACCCCCCCATTACGTCATGCTTCAGAAATGTGGAAAATGGTCCGTTTTCAAATGTTTTATTTTTGAACGTCAGTTCACATTTGTAGGTGGATCATCAGTGTTAGAGCTAAAATTAGCATGTTTAAAGTGATTTTCATGCTCCAGGGGCTCGGGAAGTTAATTAAATACCATTTGGAGGCATTTAATGTTCGAGCAAAAACGGCTGATTTTCGACAAAAGAGATAACACCCCCCCATTACGTCATGCTTCAGAAATGTGGAAAATGGTCCGTTTTCAAATGTTTTATTTTTGAACGTCAGTTCACATTTGTAGGTGGATCATCAGTGTTAGAGCTAAAATTAGCATGTTTAAAGTGATTTTCATGCTTCCAGGGGCCCAAAACACAAGATTTATGGAATGGTTAAAAGTGCATGAAAATGGCCAATTTACTCACTCTGAGTTCTCAAAAAGGGTTTCTTCACCCCGGGAAGTTAATTAAATACCATTTGGAGGCATTTAATGTTCGAGCAAAAACGGCTGATTTTCGACAAAAGAGATAACACCCCCCCATTACGTCATGCTTCAGAAATGTGGAAAATGGTCCGTTTTCAAATGTTTTATTTTTGAACGTCAGTTCACATTTGTAGGTGGATCATCAGTGTTAGAGCTAAAATTAGCATGTTTAAAGTGATTTTCATGCTCCAGGGGCTCAGGAAGTTAATTAAATACCATTTGGAGGCATTTAATGTTCGAGCAAAAACGGCTGATTTTCGACAAAAGAGATAACACCCCCCCATTACGTCATGCTTCAGAAATGTGGAAAATGGTCCGTTTTCAAATGTTTTATTTTTGAACGTCAGTTCACATTTGTAGGTGGATCATCAGTGTTAGAGCTAAAATTAGCATGTTTAAAGTGATTTTCATGCTTCCAGGGGCTCGGGAAGTTAATTAAATACCATTTGGAGGCATTTAATGTTCGAGCAAAAACGGCTGATTTTCGACAAAAGAGATAACACCCCCCCATTACGTCATGCTTCATAAATGTGGAAAATGGTCCGTTTTCAAATGTTTTATTTTTGAACGTCAGTTCACATTTGTAGGTGGATCATCAGTGTTAGAGCTAAAATTAGCATGTTTAAAGTGATTTTCATGCTTCCAGGGGCTCGGGAAGTTAATTAAATACCATTTGGAGGCATTTAATGTTCGAGCAAAAACGGCTGATTTTCGACAAAAGAGATAACACCCCCCCATTACGTCATGCTTCAGAAATGTGGAAAATGGTCCGTTTTCAAATGTTTTATTTTTGAACGTCAGTTCACATTTGTAGGTGGATCATCAGTGTTAGAGCTAAAATTAGCATGTTTAAAGTGATTTTCATGCTTCCAGGGGCCCAAAACACAAGATTTATGGAATGGTTAAAAGTGCATGAAAATGGCCAATTTACTCACTCTGAGTTCTCAAAAAGGGTTTCTTCACCCCGGGAAGTTAATTAAATACCATTTGGAGGCATTTAATGTTCGAGCAAAAACGGCTGATTTTCGACAAAAGAGATAACACCCCCCCATTACGTCATGCTTCAGAAATGTGGAAAATGGTCCGTTTTCAAATGTTTTATTTTTGAACGTCAGTTCACATTTGTAGGTGGATCATCAGTGTTAGAGCTAAAATTAGCATGTTTAAAGTGATTTTCATGCTTCCAGGGGCCCAAAACACAAGATTTATGGAATGGTTAAAAGTGCATGAAAATGGCCAATTTACTCACTCTGAGTTCTCAAAAAGGGTTTCTTCACCCCGGGAAGTTAATTAAATACCATTTGGAGGCATTTAATGTTCGAGCAAAAACAGCTGATTTTCGACAAAAGAGATAACACCCCCCCATTACGTCATGCTTCAGAAATGTGGAAAATGGTCCGTTTTCAAATGTTTTATTTTTTAACGTCAGTTCACATTTGTAGGTGGATCATCAGTGTTAGAGCTAAAATTAGCATGTTTAAAGTGATTTTCATGCTTCCAGGGGCCCAAAACACAAGATTTATGGAATGGTTAAAAGTGCATGAAAATGGCCAATTTACTCACTCTGAGTTCTCAAAAAGGGTTTCTTCACCCCGGGAAGTTAATTAAATACCATTTGGAGGCATTTAATGTTCGAGCAAAAACGGCTGATTTTCGACAAAAGAGATAACACCCCCCAATTACGTCATGCTTCAGAAATGTGGAAAATGGTCCGTTTTCAAATGTTTTATTTTTGAACGTCAGTTCACATTTGTAGGTGGATCATCAGTGTTAGAGCTAACATTAGCATGTTTAAAGTGATTTTCATGCTTCCAGGGGCCCAAAACACAAGATTAATGGAATGGTTAAAAGTGCATGAAAATGGCCAATTTACTCACTCTGAGTTCTCAAAAAGGGTTTCTTCACCCCGGGAAGTGAAATAAATACCATTTGGAGGCATTTAATGTTCGAGCAAAAACTGCTGTTTTTCGACAAAAGAGATAACACCCCCCCATTACGTCATGCTTCAGAAATGTGGAAAATGGTCCGTTTTCAAATGTTTTATTTTTGAACGTCAGTTCACATTTGTAGGTGGATCATCAGTGTTAGAGCTAAAATTAGCATGTTTAAAGTGATTTTCATGCTCCAGGGGCTCGGGAAGTTAATTAAATACCATTTGGAGGCATTTAATGTTCGAGCAAAAACGGCTGATTTTCGACAAAAGAGATAACACCCCCCCATTACGTCATGCTTCAGAAATGTGGAAAATGGTCCGTTTTCAAATGTTTTATTTTTGAACGTCAGTTCACATTTGTAGGTGGATCATCAGTGTTAGAGCTAAAATTAGCATGTTTAAAGTGATTTTCATGCTTCCAGGGGCCCAAAACACAAGATTTATGGAATGGTTAAAAGTGCATGAAAATGGCCAATTTACTCACTCTGAGTTCTCAAAAAGGGTTTCTTCACCCCGGGAAGTTAATTAAATACCATTTGGAGGCATTTAATGTTCGAGCAAAAACGGCTGATTTTCGACAAAAGAGATAACACCCCCCCATTACGTCATGCTTCAGAAATGTGGAAAATGGTCCGTTTTCAAATGTTTTATTTTTGAACGTCAGTTCACATTTGTAGGTGGATCATCAGTGTTAGAGCTAAAATTAGCATGTTTAAAGTGATTTTCATGCTCCAGGGGCTCAGGAAGTTAATTAAATACCATTTGGAGGCATTTAATGTTCGAGCAAAAACGGCTGATTTTCGACAAAAGAGATAACACCCCCCCATTACGTCATGCTTCAGAAATGTGGAAAATGGTCCGTTTTCAAATGTTTTATTTTTGAACGTCAGTTCACATTTGTAGGTGGATCATCAGTGTTAGAGCTAAAATTAGCATGTTTAAAGTGATTTTCATGCTTCCAGGGGCTCGGGAAGTTAATTAAATACCATTTGGAGGCATTTAATGTTCGAGCAAAAACGGCTGATTTTCGACAAAAGAGATAACACCCCCCCATTACGTCATGCTTCATAAATGTGGAAAATGGTTCGTTTTCAAATGTTTTATTTTTGAACGTCAGTTCACATTTGTAGGTGGATCATCAGTGTTAGAGCTAAAATTAGCATGTTTAAAGTGATTTTCATGCTTCCAGGGGCTCGGGAAGTTAATTAAATACCATTTGGAGGCATTTAATGTTCGAGCAAAAACGGCTGATTTTCGACAAAAGAGATAACACCCCCCCATTACGTCATGCTTCAGAAATGTGGAAAATGGTCCGTTTTCAAATGTTTTATTTTTGAACGTCAGTTCACATTTGTAGGTGGATCATCAGTGTTAGAGCTAAAATTAGCATGTTTAAAGTGATTTTCATGCTTCCAGGGGCCCAAAACACAAGATTTATGGAATGGTTAAAAGTGCATGAAAATGGCCAATTTACTCACTCTGAGTTCTCAAAAAGGGTTTCTTCACCCCGGGAAGTTAATTAAATACCATTTGGAGGCATTTAATGTTCGAGCAAAAACGGCTGATTTTCGACAAAAGAGATAACACCCCCCCATTACGTCATGCTTCAGAAATGTGGAAAATGGTCCGTTTTCAAATGTTTTATTTTTGAACGTCAGTTCACATTTGTAGGTGGATCATCAGTGTTAGAGCTAAAATTAGCATGTTTAAAGTGATTTTCATGCTTCCAGGGGCTCGGGAAGTTAATTAAATACCATTTGGAGGCATTTAATGTTCGAGCAAAAACGGCTGATTTTCGACAAAAGAGATAACACCCCCCCATTACGTCATGCCTCAGAAATGTGGAAAATGGTCCGTTTTCAAATGTTTTATTTTTGAACGTCAGTTCACATTTGTAGGTGGATCATCAGTGTTAGAGCTAAAATTAGCATGTTTAAAGTGATTTTCATGCTTCCAGGGGCCCAAAACACAAGATTTATGGAATGGTTAAAAGTGCATGAAAATGGCCAATTTACTCACTCTGAGTTCTCAAAAAGGGTTTCTTCACCCCGGGAAGTTAATTAAATACCATTTGGAGGCATTTAATGTTCGAGCAAAAACGGCTGATTTTCGACAAAAGAGATAACACCCCCCCATTACGTCATGCTTCAGAAATGTGGAAAATGGTCCGTTTTCAAATGTTTTATTTTTGAACGTCAGTTCACATTTGTAGGTGGATCATCAGTGTTAGAGCTAAAATTAGCATGTTTAAAGTGATTTTCATGCTTCCAGGGGCCCAAAACACAAGATTTATGGAATGGTTAAAAGTGCATGAAAATGGCCAATTTACTCACTCTGAGTTCTCAAAAAGGGTTTCTTCACCCCGGGAAGTTAATTAAATACCATTTGGAGGCATTTAATGTTCGAGCAAAAACAGCTGATTTTCGACAAAAGAGATAACACCCCCCCATTACGTCATGCTTCAGAAATGTGGAAAATGGTCCGTTTTCAAATGTTTTATTTTTTAACGTCAGTTCACATTTGTAGGTGGATCATCAGTGTTAGAGCTAAAATTAGCATGTTTAAAGTGATTTTCATGCTTCCAGGGGCCCAAAACACAAGATTTATGGAATGGTTAAAAGTGCATGAAAATGGCCAATTTACTCACTCTGAGTTCTCAAAAAGGGTTTCTTCACCCCGGGAAGTTAATTAAATACCATTTGGAGGCATTTAATGTTCGAGCAAAAACGGCTGATTTTCGACAAAAGAGATAACACCCCCCAATTACGTCATGCTTCAGAAATGTGGAAAATGGTCCGTTTTCAAATGTTTTATTTTTGAACGTCAGTTCACATTTGTAGGTGGATCATCAGTGTTAGAGCTAACATTAGCATGTTTAAAGTGATTTTCATGCTTCCAGGGGCCCAAAACACAAGATTAATGGAATGGTTAAAAGTGCATGAAAATGGCCAATTTACTCACTCTGAGTTCTCAAAAAGGGTTTCTTCACCCCGGGAAGTGAAATAAATACCATTTGGAGGCATTTAATGTTCGAGCAAAAACTGCTGTTTTTCGACAAAAGAGATAACACCCCCCCATTACGTCATGCTTCAGAAATGTGGAAAATGGTCCGTTTTCAAATGTTTTATTTTTGAACGTCAGTTCACATTTGTAGGTGGATCATCAGTGTTAGAGCTAAAATTAGCATGTTTAAAGTGATTTTCATGCTCCAGGGGCTCGGGAAGTTAATTAAATACCATTTGGAGGCATTTAATGTTCGAGCAAAAACGGCTGATTTTCGACAAAAGAGATAACACCCCCCCATTACGTCATGCTTCAGAAATGTGGAAAATGGTCCGTTTTCAAATGTTTTATTTTTGAACGTCAGTTCACATTTGTAGGTGGATCATCAGTGTTAGAGCTAAAATTAGCATGTTTAAAGTGATTTTCATGCTTCCAGGGGCCCAAAACACAAGATTTATGGAATGGTTAAAAGTGCATGAAAATGGCCAATTTACTCACTCTGAGTTCTCAAAAAGGGTTTCTTCACCACGGGAAGTTAATTAAATACCATTTGGAGGCATTTAATGTTCGAGCAAAAACGGCTGATTTTCGACAAAAGAGATAACACCCCCCCATTACGTCATGCTTCAGAAATGTGGAAAATGGTCCGTTTTCAAATGTTTTATTTTTGAACGTCAGTTCACATTTGTAGGTGGATCATCAGTGTTAGAGCTAAAATTAGCATGTTTAAAGTGATTTTCATGCTTCCAGGGGCCCAAAACACAAGATTAATGGAATGGTTAAAAGTGCATGAAAATGGCCAATTTACTCACTCTGAGTTCTCAAAAAGGGTTTCTTCACCCCGGGAAGTGAAATAAATACCATTTGGAGGCATTTAATGTTCGAGCAAAAACGGCTGATTTTCGACAAAAGAGATAACACCCCCCATTACGTCATGCTACAGAAATGTGGAAAATGGTCCGTTTTCAAATGTTTTATTTTTGAACGTTAGTTCACATTTGTAGGTGGATCATCAGTGTTAGAGCTAAAATTAGCATGTTTAAAGTGATTTTCATGCTTCCAGGGGCTCGGGAAGTTAATTAAATACCATTTGGAGGCATTTAATGTTCGAGCAAAAACGGCTGATTTTCGACAAAAGAGATAACACCCCCCCCCATTACGTCATGCTTCAGAAATGTGGAAAATGGTCCGTTTTCAAATGTTTTATTTTTGAACGTCAGTTCACATTTGTAGGTGGATCATCAGTGTTAGAGCTAAAATTAGCATGTTTAAAGTGATTTTCATGCTTCCAGGGGCTCGGGAAGTTAATTAAATACCATTTGGAGGCATTTAATGTTCGAGCAAAAACGGCTGATTTTCGACAAAAGAGATAACACCCCCCCATTACGTCATGCTTCAGAAATGTGGAAAATGGTCCGTTTTCAAATGTTTTATTTTTGAACGTCAGTTCACATTTGTAGGTGGATCATCAGTGTTAGAGCTAAAATTAGCAAGTTTAAAGTGATTTTCATGCTTCCAGGGGCTCGGGAAGTTAATTAAATACCATTTGGAGGCATTTAATGTTCGAGCAAAAACGGCTGATTTTCGACAAAAGAGATAACACCCCCCCATTACGTCATGCTTCAGAAATGTGGAAAATGGTCCGTTTTCAAATGTTTTATTTTTGAACGTCAGTTCACATTTGTAGGTGGATCATCAGTGTTAGAGCTAAAATTAGCATGTTTAAAGTGATTTTCATGCTTCCAGGGGCCCAAAACACAAGATTTATGGAATGGTTAAAAGTGCATGAAAATGGCCAATTTACTCACTCTGAGTTCTCAAAAAGGGTTTCTTCACCCCGGGAAGTTAATTAAATACCATTTGGAGGCATTTAATGTTCGAGCAAAAACGGCTGATTTTCGACAAAAGAGATAACACCCCCCCATTACGTCATGCTTCAGAAATGTGGAAAATGGTCCGTTTTCAAATGTTTTATTTTTGAACGTCAGTTCACATTTGTAGGTGGATCATCAGTGTTAGAGCTAAAATTAGCATGTTTAAAGTGATTTTCATGCTTCCAGGGGCTTGGGAAGTTAATTAAATACCATTTGGAGGCATTTATTGTTCGAGCAAAAACGGCTGATTTTCGACAAAAGAGATAACACCCCCCCATTATGTCATGCTTCAGAAATGTGGAAAATGGTCCGTTTTCAAATGTTTTATTTTTGAACCTCAGTTCACATTTGTAGGTGGATCATCAGTGTTAGAGCTAAAATTAGCATATTTAAAGTGATTTTCATGCTTCCAGGGGCCCAAAACACAAGATTTATGGAATGGTTAAAAGTGCATGAAAATGGCCAATTTACTCACTCTGAGTTCTCAAAAAGGGTTTCTTCACCCCGGGAAGTTAATTAAATACCATTTGGAGGCATTTAATGTTCGAGCAAAAACGGCTGATTTTCGACAAAAGAGATAACACCCCCCCATTACGTCATGCTTCAGAAATGTGGAAAATGGTCCGTTTTCAAATGTTTTATTTTTGAACGTCAGTTCACATTTGTAGGTGGATCATCAGTGTTAGAGCTAAAATTAGCATGTTTAAAGTGATTTTCATGCTTCCAGGGGCCCAAAACACAAGATTTATGGAATGGTTAAAAGTGCATGAAAATGGCCAATTTACTCACTCTGAGTTCTCAAAAAGGGTTTCTTCACCCCGGGAAGTTAATTAAATACCATTTGGAGGCATTTAATGTTCGAGCAAAAACAGCTGATTTTCGACAAAAGAGATAACACCCCCCCATTACGTCATGCTTCAGAAATGTGGAAAATGGTCCGTTTTCAAATGTTTTATTTTTTAACGTCAGTTCACATTTGTAGGTGGATCATCAGTGTTAGAGCTAAAATTAGCATGTTTAAAGTGATTTTCATGCTTCCAGGGGCCCAAAACACAAGATTTATGGAATGGTTAAAAGTGCATGAAAATGGCCAATTTACTCACTCTGAGTTCTCAAAAAGGGTTTCTTCACCCCGGGAAGTTAATTAAATACCATTTGGAGGCATTTAATGTTCGAGCAAAAACGGCTGATTTTCGACAAAAGAGATAACACCCCCCCATTACGTCATGCTTCAGAAATGTCGAAAATGGTCCGTTTTCAAATGTTTTATTTTTGAACGTCAGTTCACATTTGTAGGTGGATCATCAGTGTTAGAGCTAAAATTAGCATGTTTAAAGTGATTTTCATGCTTCCAGGGGCTCGGGAAGTGAATTAAATACCATTTGGAGGCATTTAATGTTCGAGCAAAAACGGCTGATTTTCGACAAAAGAGATAACACCCCCCCATTACGTCATGCTTCAGAAATGTGGAAAATGGTCCGTTTTCAAATGTTTTATTTTTGAACGTCAGTTCACATTTGTAGGTGGATCATCAGTGTTAGAGCTAAAATTAGCATGTTTAAAGTGATTTTCATGCTTCCAGGGGCCCAAAACACAAGATTTATGGAATGGTTAAAAGTGCATGAAAATGGCCAATTTACTCACTCTGAGTTCTCAAAAAGGGTTTCTTCACCCCGGGAAGTTAATTAAATACCATTTGGAGGCATTTAATGTTCGAGCAAAAACGGCTGATTTTCGACAAAAGAGATAACACCCCCCCATTACGTCATGCTTCAGAAATGTGGAAAATGGTCCGTTTTCAAATGTTTTATTTTTGAACGTCAGTTCACATTTGTAGGTGGATCATCAGTGTTAGAGCTAAAATTAGCATGTTTAAAGTGATTTTCATGCTTCCAGGGGCCCAAAACACAAGATTAATGGAATGGTTAAAAGTGCATGAAAATGGCCAATTTACTCACTCTGAGTTCTCAAAAAGGGTTTCTTCACCCCGGGAAGTGAAATAAATACCATTTGGAGGCATTTAATGTTCGAGCAAAAACGGCTGATTTTCGACAAAAGAGATAACACCCCCCCATTACGTCATGCTTCAGAAATGTGGAAAATGGTCCGTTTTCAAATGTTTTATTTTTGAACGTCAGTTCTCATTTGTAGGTGGATCATCAGTGTTAGAGCTAAAATTAGCATGTTTAAAGTGATTTTCATGCTTCCAGGGGCTCGGGAAGTTAATTAAATACCATTTGGAGGCATTTAATGTTCGAGCAAAAACGGCTGATTTTCGACAAAAGAGATAACACCCCCCCATTACGTCATGCTTCAGAAATGTGGAAAATGGTCCGTTTTCAAATGTTTTATTTTTGAACGTCAGTTCACATTTGTAGGTGGATCATCAGTGTTAGAGCTAAAATTAGCATGTTTAAAGTGATTTTCATGCTTCCAGGGGCCCAAAACACAAGATTAATGGAATGGTTAAAAGTGCATGAAAATGGCCAATTTACTCACTCTGAGTTCTCATAAAGGGTTTCTTCACCCCGGGAAGTTAATTAAATACCATTTGGAGGCATTTAATGTTCGAGCAAAACGGCTGATTTTCGACAAAAGAGATAACACCCCCCCATTACGTCATGCTTCAGAAATGTGGAAAATGGTCCGTTTTCAAATGTTTTATTTTTGAACGTCAGTTCACATTTGTAGGTGGATCATCAGTGTTAGAGCTAAAATTAGCATGTTTAAAGTGATTTTCATGCTTCCAGGGGCTCGGGAAGTTAATTAAATACCATTTGGAGGCATTTAATGTTCGAGCAAAAACGGCTGATTTTCGACAAAAGAGATAACACCCCCCCATTACGTCATGCTTCAGAAATGTGGAAAATGGTCCGTTTTCAAATGTTTTATTTTTGAACGTCAGTTCACATTTGTAGGTGGATCATCAGTGTTAGAGCTAAAATTAGCATGTTTAAAGTGATTTTCATGCTCCAGGGGCTCAGGAAGTTAATTAAATACCATTTGGAGGCATTTAATGTTCGAGCAAAAACGGCTGATTTTCGACAAAAGAGATAACACCCCCCCATTACGTCATGCTTCAGAAATGTGGAAAATGGTCCGTTTTCAAATGTTTTATTTTTGAACGTCAGTTCACATTTGTAGGTGGATCATCAGTGTTTAGAGCTAAAATTAGCATGTTTAAAGTGATTTTCATGCTTCCAGGGGCCCAAAACACAAGATTAATGGAATGGTTAAAAGTGCATGAAAATGGCCAATTTACTCACTCTGAGTTCTCAAAAAGGGTTTCTTCACCCCGGGAAGTGAAATAAATACCATTTGGAGGCATTTAATGTTCGAGCAAAAACGGCTGATTTTCGACAAAAGAGATAACACCCCCCCATTACGTCATGCTTCAGAAATGTGGAAAATGGTCCGTTTTCAAATGTTTTATTTTTGAACGTCAGTTCTCTTTGTAGGTGGATCATCAGTGTTAGAGCTAAAATTAGCATGTTTAAAGTGATTTTCATGCTTCCAGGGGCTCGGGAAGTTAATTAAATACCATTTGGAGGCATTTAATGTTCGAGCAAAAACGGCTGATTTTCGACAAAAGAGATAACACCCCCCCATTACGTCATGCTTCAGAAATGTGGAAAATGGTCCGTTTTCAAATGTTTTATTTTTGAACGTCAGTTCACATTTGTAGGTGGATCATCAGTGTTAGAGCTAAAATTAGCATGTTTAAAGTGATTTTCATGCTTCCAGGGGCCCAAAACACAAGATTAATGGAATGGTTAAAAGTGCATGAAAATGGCCAATTTACTCACTCTGAGTTCTCATAAAGGGTTTCTTCACCCCGGGAAGTTAATTAAATACCATTTGGAGGCATTTAATGTTCGAGCAAAACGGCTGATTTTCGACAAAAGAGATAACACCCCCCCATTACGTCATGCTTCAGAAATGTGGAAAATGGTCCGTTTTCAAATGTTTTATTTTTGAACGTCAGTTCACATTTGTAGGTGGATCATCAGTGTTAGAGCTAAAATTAGCATGTTTAAAGTGATTTTCATGCTTCCAGGGGCTCGGGAAGTTAATTAAATACCATTTGGAGGCATTTAATGTTCGAGCAAAAACGGCTGATTTTCGACAAAAGAGATAACACCCCCCCATTACGTCATGCTTCAGAAATGTGGAAAATGGTCCGTTTTCAAATGTTTTATTTTTGAACGTCAGTTCACATTTGTAGGTGGATCATCAGTGTTAGAGCTAAAATTAGCATGTTTAAAGTGATTTTCATGCTCCAGGGGCTCAGGAAGTTAATTAAATACCATTTGGAGGCATTTAATGTTCGAGCAAAAACGGCTGATTTTCGACAAAAGAGATAACACCCCCCCATTACGTCATGCTTCAGAAATGTGGAAAATGGTCCGTTTTCAAATGTTTTATTTTTGAACGTCAGTTCACATTTGTAGGTGGATCATCAGTGTTAGAGCTAAAATTAGCATGTTTAAAGTGATTTTCATGCTTCCAGGGGCTCGGGAAGTTAATTAAATACCATTTGGAGGCATTTAATGTTCGAGCAAAAACGGCTGATTTTCGACAAAAGAGATAACACCCCCCCATTACGTCATGCTTCATAAATGTGGAAAATGGTCCGTTTTCAAATGTTTTATTTTTGAACGTCAGTTCACATTTGTAGGTGGATCATCAGTGTTAGAGCTAAAATTAGCATGTTTAAAGTGATTTTCATGCTTCCAGGGGCTCGGGAAGTTAATTAAATACCATTTGGAGGCATTTAATGTTCGAGCAAAAACGGCTGATTTTCGACAAAAGAGATAACACCCCCCCATTACGTCATGCTTCAGAAATGTGGAAAATGGTCCGTTTTCAAATGTTTTATTTTTGAACGTCAGTTCACATTTGTAGGTGGATCATCAGTGTTAGAGCTAAAATTAGCATGTTTAAAGTGATTTTCATGCTTCCAGGGGCCCAAAACACAAGATTTATGGAATGGTTAAAAGTGCATGAAAATGGCCAATTTACTCACTCTGAGTTCTCAAAAAGGGTTTCTTCACCCCGGGAAGTTAATTAAATACCATTTGGAGGCATTTAATGTTCGAGCAAAAACGGCTGATTTTCGACAAAAGAGATAACACCCCCCCATTACGTCATGCTTCAGAAATGTGGAAAATGGTCCGTTTTCAAATGTTTTATTTTTGAACGTCAGTTCACATTTGTAGGTGGATCATCAGTGTTAGAGCTAAAATTAGCATGTTTAAAGTGATTTTCATGCTTCCAGGGGCTCGGGAAGTTAATTAAATACCATTTGGAGGCATTTAATGTTCGAGCAAAAACGGCTGATTTTCGACAAAAGAGATAACACCCCCCCATTACGTCATGCCTCAGAAATGTGGAAAATGGTCCGTTTTCAAATGTTTTATTTTTGAACGTCAGTTCACATTTGTAGGTGGATCATCAGTGTTAGAGCTAAAATTAGCATGTTTAAAGTGATTTTCATGCTTCCAGGGGCCCAAAACACAAGATTTATGGAATGGTTAAAAGTGCATGAAAATGGCCAATTTACTCACTCTGAGTTCTCAAAAAGGGTTTCTTCACCCCGGGAAGTTAATTAAATACCATTTGGAGGCATTTAATGTTCGAGCAAAAACGGCTGATTTTCGACAAAAGAGATAACACCCCCCCATTACGTCATGCTTCAGAAATGTGGAAAATGGTCCGTTTTCAAATGTTTTATTTTTGAACGTCAGTTCACATTTGTAGGTGGATCATCAGTGTTAGAGCTAAAATTAGCATGTTTAAAGTGATTTTCATGCTTCCAGGGGCCCAAAACACAAGATTTATGGAATGGTTAAAAGTGCATGAAAATGGCCAATTTACTCACTCTGAGTTCTCAAAAAGGGTTTCTTCACCCGGGAAGTGAAATAAATACCATTTGGAGGCATTTAATGTTCGAGCAAAAACGGCTGATTTTCGACAAAAGAGATAATAACACCCCCCCATTACGTCATGCTTCAGAAATGTGGAAAATGGTCCGTTTTCAAATGTTTTATTTTTGAACGTCAGTTCACATTTGTAGGTGGATCATCAGTGTTAGAGCTAAAATTAGCATGTTTAAAGTGATTTTCATGCTCCAGGGGCTCAGGAAGTTAATTAAATACCATTTGGAGGCATTTAATGTTCGAGCAAAAACGGCTGATTTTCGACAAAAGAGATAACACCCCCCCATTACGTCATGCTTCAGAAATGTGGAAAATGGTCCGTTTTCAAATGTTTTATTTTTGAACGTCAGTTCACATTTGTAGGTGGATCATCAGTGTTAGAGCTAAAATTAGCATGTTTAAAGTGATTTTCATGCTTCCAGGGGCTCGGGAAGTTAATTAAATACCATTTGGAGGCATTTAATGTTCGAGCAAAAACGGCTGATTTTCGACAAAAGAGATAACACCCCCCCATTACGTCATGCTTCATAAATGTGGAAAATGGTCCGTTTTCAAATGTTTTATTTTTGAACGTCAGTTCACATTTGTAGGTGGATCATCAGTGTTAGAGCTAAAATTAGCATGTTTAAAGTGATTTTCATGCTTCCAGGGGCTCGGGAAGTTAATTAAATACCATTTGGAGGCATTTAATGTTCGAGCAAAAACGGCTGATTTTCGACAAAAGAGATAACACCCCCCCATTACGTCATGCTTCAGAAATGTGGAAAATGGTCCGTTTTCAAATGTTTTATTTTTGAACGTCAGTTCACATTTGTAGGTGGATCATCAGTGTTAGAGCTAAAATTAGCATGTTTAAAGTGATTTTCATGCTTCCAGGGGCCCAAAACACAAGATTTATGGAATGGTTAAAAGTGCATGAAAATGGCCAATTTACTCACTCTGAGTTCTCAAAAAGGGTTTCTTCACCCCGGGAAGTTAATTAAATACCATTTGGAGGCATTTAATGTTCGAGCAAAAACGGCTGATTTTCGACAAAAGAGATAACACCCCCCCATTACGTCATGCTTCAGAAATGTGGAAAATGGTCCGTTTTCAAATGTTTTATTTTTGAACGTCAGTTCACATTTGTAGGTGGATCATCAGTGTTAGAGCTAAAATTAGCATGTTTAAAGTGATTTTCATGCTTCCAGGGGCTCGGGAAGTTAATTAAATACCATTTGGAGGCATTTAATGTTCGAGCAAAAACGGCTGATTTTCGACAAAAGAGATAACACCCCCCCATTACGTCATGCCTCAGAAATGTGGAAAATGGTCCGTTTTCAAATGTTTTATTTTTGAACGTCAGTTCACATTTGTAGGTGGATCATCAGTGTTAGAGCTAAAATTAGCATGTTTAAAGTGATTTTCATGCTTCCAGGGGCCCAAAACACAAGATTTATGGAATGGTTAAAAGTGCATGAAAATGGCCAATTTACTCACTCTGAGTTCTCAAAAAGGGTTTCTTCACCCCGGGAAGTTAATTAAATACCATTTGGAGGCATTTAATGTTCGAGCAAAAACGGCTGATTTTCGACAAAAGAGATAACACCCCCCCATTACGTCATGCTTCAGAAATGTGGAAAATGGTCCGTTTTCAAATGTTTTATTTTTGAACGTCAGTTCACATTTGTAGGTGGATCATCAGTGTTAGAGCTAAAATTAGCATGTTTAAAGTGATTTTCATGCTTCCAGGGGCCCAAAACACAAGATTTATGGAATGGTTAAAAGTGCATGAAAATGGCCAATTTACTCACTCTGAGTTCTCAAAAAGGGTTTCTTCACCCCGGGAAGTTAATTAAATACCATTTGGAGGCATTTAATGTTCGAGCAAAAACAGCTGATTTTCGACAAAAGAGATAACACCCCCCCATTACGTCATGCTTCAGAAATGTGGAAAATGGTCCGTTTTCAAATGTTTTATTTTTTAACGTCAGTTCACATTTGTAGGTGGATCATCAGTGTTAGAGCTAAAATTAGCATGTTTAAAGTGATTTTCATGCTTCCAGGGGCCCAAAACACAAGATTTATGGAATGGTTAAAAGTGCATGAAAATGGCCAATTTACTCACTCTGAGTTCTCAAAAAGGGTTTCTTCACCCCGGGAAGTTAATTAAATACCATTTGGAGGCATTTAATGTTCGAGCAAAAACGGCTGATTTTCGACAAAAGAGATAACACCCCCCCATTACGTCATGCTTCAGAAATGTGGAAAATGGTCCGTTTTCAAATGTTTTATTTTTGAACGTCAGTTCACATTTGTAGGTGGATCATCAGTGTTAGAGCTAACATTAGCATGTTTAAAGTGATTTTCATGCTTCCAGGGGCCCAAAACACAAGATTAATGGAATGGTTAAAAGTGCATGAAAATGGCCAATTTACTCACTCTGAGTTCTCAAAAAGGGTTTCTTCACCCCGGGAAGTGAAATAAATACCATTTGGAGGCATTTAATGTTCGAGCAAAAACTGCTGTTTTTCGACAAAAGAGATAACACCCCCCCATTACGTCATGCTTCAGAAATGTGGAAAATGGTCCGTTTTCAAATGTTTTATTTTTGAACGTCAGTTCACATTTGTAGGTGGATCATCAGTGTTAGAGCTAAAATTAGCATGTTTAAAGTGATTTTCATGCTCCAGGGGCTCGGGAAGTTAATTAAATACCATTTGGAGGCATTTAATGTTCGAGCAAAAACGGCTGATTTTCGACAAAAGAGATAACACCCCCCCATTACGTCATGCTTCAGAAATGTGGAAAATGGTCCGTTTTCAAATGTTTTATTTTTGAACGTCAGTTCACATTTGTAGGTGGATCATCAGTGTTAGAGCTAAAATTAGCATGTTTAAAGTGATTTTCATGCTTCCAGGGGCCCAAAACACAAGATTTATGGAATGGTTAAAAGTGCATGAAAATGGCCAATTTACTCACTCTGAGTTCTCAAAAAGGGTTTCTTCACCCCGGGAAGTTAATTAAATACCATTTGGAGGCATTTAATGTTCGAGCAAAAACGGCTGATTTTCGACAAAAGAGATAACACCCCCCCATTACGTCATGCTTCAGAAATGTGGAAAATGGTCCGTTTTCAAATGTTTTATTTTTGAACGTCAGTTCACATTTGTAGGTGGATCATCAGTGTTAGAGCTAAAATTAGCATGTTTAAAGTGATTTTCATGCTTCCAGGGGCCCAAAACACAAGATTAATGGAATGGTTAAAAGTGCATGAAAATGGCCAATTTACTCACTCTGAGTTCTCAAAAAGGGTTTCTTCACCCCGGGAAGTGAAATAAATACCATTTGGAGGCATTTAATGTTCGAGCAAAAACGGCTGATTTTCGACAAAAGAGATAACACCCCCCATTACGTCATGCTACAGAAATGTGGAAAATGGTCCGTTTTCAAATGTTTTATTTTTGAACGTTAGTTCACATTTGTAGGTGGATCATCAGTGTTAGAGCTAAAATTAGCATGTTTAAAGTGATTTTCATGCTTCCAGGGGCTCGGGAAGTTAATTAAATACCATTTGGAGGCATTTAATGTTCGAGCAAAAACGGCTGATTTTCGACAAAAGAGATAACACCCCCCCCCATTACGTCATGCTTCAGAAATGTGGAAAATGGTCCGTTTTCAAATGTTTTATTTTTGAACGTCAGTTCACATTTGTAGGTGGATCATCAGTGTTAGAGCTAAAATTAGCATGTTTAAAGTGATTTTCATGCTTCCAGGGGCTCGGGAAGTTAATTAAATACCATTTGGAGGCATTTAATGTTCGAGCAAAAACGGCTGATTTTCGACAAAAGAGATAACACCCCCCCATTACGTCATGCTTCAGAAATGTGGAAAATGGTCCGTTTTCAAATGTTTTATTTTTGAACGTCAGTTCACATTTGTAGGTGGATCATCAGTGTTAGAGCTAAAATTAGCAAGTTTAAAGTGATTTTCATGCTTCCAGGGGCTCGGGAAGTTAATTAAATACCATTTGGAGGCATTTAATGTTCGAGCAAAAACGGCTGATTTTCGACAAAAGAGATAACACCCCCCCATTACGTCATGCTTCAGAAATGTGGAAAATGGTCCGTTTTCAAATGTTTTATTTTTGAACGTCAGTTCACATTTGTAGGTGGATCATCAGTGTTAGAGCTAAAATTAGCATGTTTAAAGTGATTTTCATGCTTCCAGGGGCCCAAAACACAAGATTTATGGAATGGTTAAAAGTGCATGAAAATGGCCAATTTACTCACTCTGAGTTCTCAAAAAGGGTTTCTTCACCCCGGGAAGTTAATTAAATACCATTTGGAGGCATTTAATGTTCGAGCAAAAACGGCTGATTTTCGACAAAAGAGATAACACCCCCCCATTACGTCATGCTTCAGAAATGTGGAAAATGGTCCGTTTTCAAATGTTTTATTTTTGAACGTCAGTTCACATTTGTAGGTGGATCATCAGTGTTAGAGCTAAAATTAGCATGTTTAAAGTGATTTTCATGCTTCCAGGGGCTTGGGAAGTTAATTAAATACCATTTGGAGGCATTTAATGTTCGAGCAAAAACGGCTGATTTTCGACAAAAGAGATAACACCCCCCCATTATGTCATGCTTCAGAAATGTGGAAAATGGTCCGTTTTCAAATGTTTTATTTTTGAACCTCAGTTCACATTTGTAGGTGGATCATCAGTGTTAGAGCTAAAATTAGCATATTTAAAGTGATTTTCATGCTTCCAGGGGCCCAAAACACAAGATTTATGGAATGGTTAAAAGTGCATGAAAATGGCCAATTTACTCACTCTGAGTTCTCAAAAAGGGTTTCTTCACCCCGGGAAGTTAATTAAATACCATTTGGAGGCATTTAATGTTCGAGCAAAAACGGCTGATTTTCGACAAAAGAGATAACACCCCCCCATTACGTCATGCTTCAGAAATGTGGAAAATGGTCCGTTTTCAAATGTTTTATTTTTGAACGTCAGTTCACATTTGTAGGTGGATCATCAGTGTTAGAGCTAAAATTAGCATGTTTAAAGTGATTTTCATGCTTCCAGGGGCCCAAAACACAAGATTTATGGAATGGTTAAAAGTGCATGAAAATGGCCAATTTACTCACTCTGAGTTCTCAAAAAGGGTTTCTTCACCCCGGGAAGTTAATTAAATACCATTTGGAGGCATTTAATGTTCGAGCAAAAACAGCTGATTTTCGACAAAAGAGATAACACCCCCCCATTACGTCATGCTTCAGAAATGTGGAAAATGGTCCGTTTTCAAATGTTTTATTTTTTAACGTCAGTTCACATTTGTAGGTGGATCATCAGTGTTAGACCTAAAATTAGCATGTTTAAAGTGATTTTCATGCTTCCAGGGGCCCAAAACACAAGATTTATGGAATGGTTAAAAGTGCATGAAAATGGCCAATTTACTCACTCTGAGTTCTCAAAAAGGGTTTCTTCACCCCGGGAAGTTAATTAAATACCATTTGGAGGCATTTAATGTTCGAGCAAAAACAGCTGATTTTCGACAAAAGAGATAACACCCCCCCATTACGTCATGCTTCAGAAATGTGGAAAATGGTCCGTTTTCAAATGTTTTATTTTTTAACGTCAGTTCACATTTGTAGGTGGATCATCAGTGTTAGAGCTAAAATTAGCATGTTTAAAGTGATTTTCATGCTTCCAGGGGCCCAAAACACAAGATTTATGGAATGGTTAAAAGTGCATGAAAATGGCCAATTTACTCACTCTGAGTTCTCAAAAAGGGTTTCTTCACCCCGGGAAGTTAATTAAATACCATTTGGAGGCATTTAATGTTCGAGCAAAAACGGCTGATTTTCGACAAAAGAGATAACACCCCCCCATTACGTCATGCTTCAGAAATGTCGAAAATGGTCCGTTTTCAAATGTTTTATTTTTGAACGTCAGTTCACATTTGTAGGTGGATCATCAGTGTTAGAGCTAAAATTAGCATGTTTAAAGTGATTTTCATGCTTCCAGGGGCTCGGGAAGTGAATTAAATACCATTTGGAGGCATTTAATGTTCGAGCAAAAACGGCTGATTTTCGACAAAAGAGATAACACCCCCCCATTACGTCATGCTTCAGAAATGTGGAAAATGGTCCGTTTTCAAATGTTTTATTTTTGAACGTCAGTTCACATTTGTAGGTGGATCATCAGTGTTAGAGCTAAAATTAGCATGTTTAAAGTGATTTTCATGCTTCCAGGGGCCCAAAACACAAGATTTAAGGAATGGTTAAAAGTGCATGAAAATGGCCAATTTACTCACTCTGAGTTCTCAAAAAGGGTTTCTTCACCCCGGGAAGTTAATTAAATACCATTTGGAGGCATTTAATGTTCGAGCAAAAACGGCTGATTTTCGACAAAAGAGATAACACCCCCCCAATTACGTCATGCTTCAGAAATGTGGAAAATGGTCCGTTTTCAAATGTTTTATTTTTGAACGTCAGTTCACATTTGTAGGTGGATCATCAGTGTTAGAGCTAAAATTAGCATGTTTAAAGTGATTTTCATGCTTCCAGGGGCCCAAAACACAAGATTAATGGAATGGTTAAAAGTGCATGAAAATGGCCAATTTACTCACTCTGAGTTCTCAAAAAGGGTTTCTTCACCCCGGGAAGTGAAATAAATACCATTTGGAGGCATTTAATGTTCGAGCAAAAACGGCTGATTTTCGACAAAAGAGATAACACCCCCCCATTACGTCATGCTTCAGAAATGTGGAAAATGGTCCGTTTTCAAATGTTTTATTTTTGAACGTCAGTTCACATTTGTAGGTGGATCATCAGTGTTAGAGCTAAAATTAGCATGTTTAAAGTGATTTTCATGCTTCCAGGGGCTCGGGAAGTTAATTAAATACCATTTGGAGGCATTTAATGTTCGAGCAAAAACGGCTGATTTTCGACAAAAGAGATAACACCCCCCCATTACGTCATGCTTCAGAAATGTGGAAAATGGTCCGTTTTCAAATGTTTTATTTTTGAACGTCAGTTCACATTTGTAGGTGGATCATCAGTGTTAGAGCTAAAATTAGCATGTTTAAAGTGATTTTCATGCTTCCAGGGGCCCAAAACACAAGATTAATGGAATGGTTAAAAGTGCATGAAAATGGCCAATTTACTCACTCTGAGTTCTCATAAAGGGTTTCTTCACCCCGGGAAGTTAATTAAATACCATTTGGAGGCATTTAATGTTCGAGCAAAACGGCTGATTTTCGACAAAAGAGATAACACCCCCCCATTACGTCATGCTTCAGAAATGTGGAAAATGGTCCGTTTTCAAATGTTTTATTTTTGAACGTCAGTTCACATTTGTAGGTGGATCATCAGTGTTAGAGCTAAAATTAGCATGTTTAAAGTGATTTTCATGCTTCCAGGGGCTCGGGAAGTTAATTAAATACCATTTGGAGGCATTTAATGTTCGAGCAAAAACGGCTGATTTTCTACAAAAGAGATAACACCCCCCCATTACGTCATGCTTCAGAAATGTGGAAAATGGTCCGTTTTCAAATGTTTTATTTTTTAACGTCAGTTCACATTTGTAGGTGGATCATCAGTGTTAGAGCTAAAATTAGCATGTTTAAAGTGATTTTCATGCTTCCAGGGGCCCAAAACACAAGATTTATGGAATGGTTAAAAGTGCATGAAAATGGCCAATTTACTCACTCTGAGTTCTCAAAAAGGGTTTCTTCACCCCGGGAAGTTAATTAAATACCATTTGGAGGCATTTAATGTTCGAGCAAAAACGGCTGATTTTCGACAAAAGAGATAACACCCCCCCATTACGTCATGCTTCAGAAATGTGGAAAATGGTCCGTTTTCAAATGTTTTATTTTTGAACGTCAGTTCACATTTGTAGGTGGATCATCAGTGTTAGAGCTAAAATTAGCATGTTTAAAGTGATTTTCATGCTCCAGGGGCTCAGGAAGTTAATTAAATACCATTTGGAGGCATTTAATGTTCGAGCAAAAACGGCTGATTTTCGACAAAAGAGATAACACCCCCCCATTACGTCATGCTTCAGAAATGTGGAAAATGGTCCGTTTTCAAATGTTTTATTTTTGAACGTCAGTTCACATTTGTAGGTGGATCATCAGTGTTAGAGCTAAAATTAGCATGTTTAAAGTGATTTTCATGCTTCCAGGGGCTTGGGAAGTTAATTAAATACCATTTGGAGGCATTTAATGTTCGAGCAAAAACGGCTGATTTTCGACAAAAGAGATAACACCCCCCCATTATGTCATGCTTCAGAAATGTGGAAAATGGTCCGTTTTCAAATGTTTTATTTTTGAACCTCAGTTCACATTTGTAGGTGGATCATCAGTGTTAGAGCTAAAATTAGCATATTTAAAGTGATTTTCATGCTTCCAGGGGCCCAAAACACAAGATTTATGGAATGGTTAAAAGTGTATGAAAATGGCCAATTTACTCACTCTGAGTTCTCAAAAAGGGTTTCTTCACCCCGGGAAGTTAATTAAATACCATTTGGAGGCATTTAATGTTCGAGCAAAAACGGCTGATTTTCGACAAAAGAGATAACACCCCCCCATTACGTCATGCTTCAGAAATGTGGAAAATGGTCCGTTTTCAAATGTTTTATTTTTGAACGTCAGTTCACATTTGTAGGTGGATCATCAGTGTTAGAGCTAAAATTAGCATGTTTAAAGTGATTTTCATGCTTCCAGGGGCCCAAAACACAAGATTTATGGAATGGTTAAAAGTGCATGAAAATGGCCAATTTACTCACTCTGAGTTCTCAAAAAGGGTTTCTTCACCCCGGGAAGTTAATTAAATACCATTTGGAGGCATTTAATGTTCGAGCAAAAACAGCTGATTTTCGACAAAAGAGATAACACCCCCCCATTACGTCATGCTTCAGAAATGTGGAAAATGGTCCGTTTTCAAATGTTTTATTTTTTAACGTCAGTTCACATTTGTAGGTGGATCATCAGTGTTAGACCTAAAATTAGCATGTTTAAAGTGATTTTCATGCTTCCAGGGGCCCAAAACACAAGATTTATGGAATGGTTAAAAGTGCATGAAAATGGCCAATTTACTCACTCTGAGTTCTCAAAAAGGGTTTCTTCACCCCGGGAAGTTAATTAAATACCATTTGGAGGCATTTAATGTTCGAGCAAAAACAGCTGATTTTCGACAAAAGAGATAACACCCCCCCATTACGTCATGCTTCAGAAATGTGGAAAATGGTCCGTTTTCAAATGTTTTATTTTTTAACGTCAGTTCACATTTGTAGGTGGATCATCAGTGTTAGAGCTAAAATTAGCATGTTTAAAGTGATTTTCATGCTTCCAGGGGCCCAAAACACAAGATTTATGGAATGGTTAAAAGTGCATGAAAATGGCCAATTTACTCACTCTGAGTTCTCAAAAAGGGTTTCTTCACCCCGGGAAGTTAATTAAATACCATTTGGAGGCATTTAATGTTCGAGCAAAAACGGCTGATTTTCGACAAAAGAGATAACACCCCCCCATTACGTCATGCTTCAGAAATGTCGAAAATGGTCCGTTTTCAAATGTTTTATTTTTGAACGTCAGTTCACATTTGTAGGTGGATCATCAGTGTTAGAGCTAAAATTAGCATGTTTAAAGTGATTTTCATGCTTCCAGGGGCTCGGGAAGTGAATTAAATACCATTTGGAGGCATTTAATGTTCGAGCAAAAACGGCTGATTTTCGACAAAAGAGATAACACCCCCCCATTACGTCATGCTTCAGAAATGTGGAAAATGGTCCGTTTTCAAATGTTTTATTTTTGAACGTCAGTTCACATTTGTAGGTGGATCATCAGTGTTAGAGCTAAAATTAGCATGTTTAAAGTGATTTTCATGCTTCCAGGGGCCCAAAACACAAGATTTATGGAATGGTTAAAAGTGCATGAAAATGGCCAATTTACTCACTCTGAGTTCTCAAAAAGGGTTTCTTCACCCCGGGAAGTTAATTAAATACCATTTGGAGGCATTTAATGTTCGAGCAAAAACGGCTGATTTTCGACAAAAGAGATAACACCCCCCCATTACGTCATGCTTCAGAAATGTGGAAAATGGTCCGTTTTCAAATGTTTTATTTTTGAACGTCAGTTCACATTTGTAGGTGGATCATCAGTGTTAGAGCTAAAATTAGCATGTTTAAAGTGATTTTCATGCTTCCAGGGGCCCAAAACACAAGATTAATTGAATGGTTAAAAGTGCATGAAAATGGCCAATTTACTCACTCTGAGTTCTCAAAAAGGGTTTCTTCACCCCGGGAAGTGAAATAAATACCATTTGGAGGCATTTAATGTTCGAGCAAAAACGGCTGATTTTCGACAAAAGAGATAACACCCCCCCCATTACGTCATGCTTCAGAAATGTGGAAAATGGTCCGTTTTCAAATGTTTTATTTTTGAACGTCAGTTCACATTTGTAGGTGGATCATCAGTGTTAGAGCTAAAATTAGCATGTTTAAAGTGATTTTCATGCTTCCAGGGGCTCGGGAAGTTAATTAAATACCATTTGGAGGCATTTAATGTTCGAGCAAAAACGGCTGATTTTCGACAAAAGAGATAACACCCCCCCATTACGTCATGCTTCAGAAATGTGGAAAATGGTCCGTTTTCAAATGTTTTATTTTTGAACGTCAGTTCACATTTGTAGGTGGATCATCAGTGTTAGAGCTAAAATTAGCATGTTTAAAGTGATTTTCATGCTTCCAGGGGCCCAAAACACAAGATTAATGGAATGGTTAAAAGTGCATGAAAATGGCCAATTTACTCACTCTGAGTTCTCATAAAGGGTTTCTTCACCCCGGGAAGTTAATTAAATACCATTTGGAGGCATTTAATGTTCGAGCAAAACGGCTGATTTTCGACAAAAGAGATAACACCCCCCCATTACGTCATGCTTCAGAAATGTGGAAAATGGTCCGTTTTCAAATGTTTTATTTTTGAACGTCAGTTCACATTTGTAGGTGGATCATCAGTGTTAGAGCTAAAATTAGCATGTTTAAAGTGATTTTCATGCTTCCAGGGGCTCGGGAAGTTAATTAAATACCATTTGGAGGCATTTAATGTTCGAGCAAAAACGGCTGATTTTCTACAAAAGAGATAACACCCCCCCATTACGTCATGCTTCAGAAATGTGGAAAATGGTCCGTTTTCAAATGTTTTATTTTTGAACGTCAGTTCACATTTGTAGGTGGATCATCAGTGTTAGAGCTAAAATTAGCATGTTTAAAGGGATTTTCATGCTTCCAGGGGCCCAAAACACAAGATTTATGGAATGGTTAAAAGTGCATGAAAATGGCCAATTTACTCACTCTGAGTTCTCAAAAAGGGTTTCTTCACCCGGGAAGTGAAATAAATACCATTTGGAGGCATTTAATGTTCGAGCAAAAACGGCTGATTTTCGACAAAAGAGATAACACCCCCCCATTACGTCATGCTTCAGAAATGTGGAAAATGGTCCGTTTTCAAATGTTTTATTTTTGAACGTCAGTTCACATTTGTAGGTGGATCATCAGTGTTAGAGCTAAAATTAGCATGTTTAAAGTGATTTTCATGCTCCAGGGGCTCGGGAAGTTAATTAAATACCATTTGGAGGCATTTAATGTTCGAGCAAAAACGGCTGATTTTCGACAAAAGAGATAACACCCCCCCATTACGTCATGCTTCAGAAATGTGGAAAATGGTCCGTTTTCAAATGTTTTATTTTTGAACGTCAGTTCACATTTGTAGGTGGATCATCAGTGTTAGAGCTAAAATTAGCATGTTTAAAGTGATTTTCATGCTTCCAGGGGCTTGGGAAGTTAATTAAATACCATTTGGAGGCATTTAATGTTCGAGCAAAAACGGCTGATTTTCGACAAAAGAGATAACACCCCCCCATTATGTCATGCTTCAGAAATGTGGAAAATGGTCCGTTTTCAAATGTTTTATTTTTGAACCTCAGTTCACATTTGTAGGTGGATCATCAGTGTTAGAGCTAAAATTAGCATATTTAAAGTGATTTTCATGCTTCCAGGGGCCCAAAACACAAGATTTATGGAATGGTTAAAAGTGCATGAAAATGGCCAATTTACTCACTCTGAGTTCTCAAAAAGGGTTTCTTCACCCCGGGAAGTTAATTAAATACCATTTGGAGGCATTTAATGTTCGAGCAAAAACGGCTGATTTTCGACAAAAGAGATAACACCCCCCCATTACGTCATGCTTCAGAAATGTGGAAAATGGTCCGTTTTCAAATGTTTTATTTTTGAACGTCAGTTCACATTTGTAGGTGGATCATCAGTGTTAGAGCTAAAATTAGCATGTTTAAAGTGATTTTCATGCTTCCAGGGGCCCAAAACACAAGATTTATGGAATGGTTAAAAGTGCATGAAAATGGCCAATTTACTCACTCTGAGTTCTCAAAAAGGGTTTCTTCACCCCGGGAAGTTAATTAAATACCATTTGGAGGCATTTAATGTTCGAGCAAAAACAGCTGATTTTCGACAAAAGAGATAACACCCCCCCATTACGTCATGCTTCAGAAATGTGGAAAATGGTCCGTTTTCAAATGTTTTATTTTTTAACGTCAGTTCACATTTGTAGGTGGATCATCAGTGTTAGACCTAAAATTAGCATGTTTAAAGTGATTTTCATGCTTCCAGGGGCCCAAAACACAAGATTTATGGAATGGTTAAAAGTGCATGAAAATGGCCAATTTACTCACTCTGAGTTCTCAAAAAGGGTTTCTTCACCCCGGGAAGTTAATTAAATACCATTTGGAGGCATTTAATGTTCGAGCAAAAACAGCTGATTTTCGACAAAAGAGATAACACCCCCCCATTACGTCATGCTTCAGAAATGTGGAAAATGGTCCGTTTTCAAATGTTTTATTTTTTAACGTCAGTTCACATTTGTAGGTGGATCATCAGTGTTAGAGCTAAAATTAGCATGTTTAAAGTGATTTTCATGCTTCCAGGGGCCCAAAACACAAGATTTATGGAATGGTTAAAAGTGCATGAAAATGGCCAATTTACTCACTCTGAGTTCTCAAAAAGGGTTTCTTCACCCCGGGAAGTTAATTAAATACCATTTGGAGGCATTTAATGTTCGAGCAAAAACGGCTGATTTTCGACAAAAGAGATAACACCCCCCCATTACGTCATGCTTCAGAAATGTCGAAAATGGTCCGTTTTCAAATGTTTTATTTTTGAACGTCAGTTCACATTTGTAGGTGGATCATCAGTGTTAGAGCTAAAATTAGCATGTTTAAAGTGATTTTCATGCTTCCAGGGGCTCGGGAAGTGAATTAAATACCATTTGGAGGCATTTAATGTTCGAGCAAAAACGGCTGATTTTCGACAAAAGAGATAACACCCCCCCATTACGTCATGCTTCAGAAATGTGGAAAATGGTCCGTTTTCAAATGTTTTATTTTTGAACGTCAGTTCACATTTGTAGGTGGATCATCAGTGTTAGAGCTAAAATTAGCATGTTTAAAGTGATTTTCATGCTTCCAGGGGCCCAAAACACAAGATTTATGGAATGGTTAAAAGTGCATGAAAATGGCCAATTTACTCACTCTGAGTTCTCAAAAAGGGTTTCTTCACCCCGGGAAGTTAATTAAATACCATTTGGAGGCATTTAATGTTCGAGCAAAAACGGCTGATTTTCGACAAAAGAGATAACACCCCCCCATTACGTCATGCTTCAGAAATGTGGAAAATGGTCCGTTTTCAAATGTTTTATTTTTGAACGTCAGTTCACATTTGTAGGTGGATCATCAGTGTTAGAGCTAAAATTAGCATGTTTA
Source organism: Lissotriton vulgaris (assembly GCF_964263255.1). Taxonomy (NCBI): domain Eukaryota; kingdom Metazoa; phylum Chordata; class Amphibia; order Caudata; family Salamandridae; genus Lissotriton; species Lissotriton vulgaris. Next base: position 212,103 of record NW_028251345.1, on the reverse strand, counting down.
AAGTGATTTTCATGCTTCCAGGGGCCCAAAACACAAGATTAATGGAATGGTTAAAAGTGCATGAAAATGGCCAATTTACTCACTCTGAGTTCTCAAAAAGGGTTTCTTCACCCCGGGAAGTGAAATAAATACCATTTGGAGGCATTTAATGTTCGAGCAAAAACGGCTGATTTTCGACAAAAGAGATAACACCCCCCCCATTACGTCATGCTTCAGAAATGTGGAAAATGGTCCGTTTTCAAATGTTTTATTTTTGAACGTCAGTTCACATTTGTAGGTGGATCATCAGTGTTAGAGCTAAAATTAGCATGTTTAAAGTGATTTTCATGCTTCCAGGGGCTCGGGAAGTTAATTAAATACCATTTGGAGGCATTTAATGTTCGAGCAAAAACGGCTGATTTTCGACAAAAGAGATAACACCCCCCAATTACGTCATGCTTCAGAAATGTGGAAAATGGTCCGTTTTCAAATGTTTTATTTTTGAACGTCAGTTCACATTTGTAGGTGGATCATCAGTGTTAGAGCTAAAATTAGCATGTTTAAAGTGATTTTCATGCTTCCAGGGGCCCAAAACACAAGATTAATGGAATGGTTAAAAGTGCATGAAAATGGCCAATTTACTCACTCTGAGTTCTCATAAAGGGTTTCTTCACCCCGGGAAATTAATTAAATACCATTTGGAGGCATTTAATGTTCGAGCAAAACGGCTGATTTTCGACAAAAGAGATAACACCCCCCCATTACGTCATGCTTCAGAAATGTGGAAAATGGTCCGTTTTCAAATGTTTTATTTTTGAACGTCAGTTCACATTTGTAGGTGGATCATCAGTGTTAGAGCTAAAATTAGCATGTTTAAAGTGATTTTCATGCTTCCAGGGGCTCGGGAAGTTAATTAAATACCATTTGGAGGCATTTAATGTTCGAGCAAAAACGGCTGATTTTCTACAAAAGAGATAACACCCCCCCATTACGTCATGCTTCAGAAATGTGGAAAATGGTCTGTTTTCAAATGTTTTATTTTTGAACGTCAGTTCACATTTGTAGGTGGATCATCAGTGTTAGAGCTAAAATTAGCATGTTTAAAGCGATTTTCATGCTTCCAGGGGCCCAAAACACAAGATTTATGGAATGGTTAAAAGTGCATGAAAATGGCCAATTTACTCACTCTGAGTTCTCAAAAAGGGTTTCTTCACCCGGGAAGTGAAATAAATACCATTTGGAGGCATTTAATGTTCGAGCAAAAACGGCTGATTTTCGACAAAAGAGATAACACCCCCCCATTACGTCATGCTTCAGAAATGTGGAAAATGGTCCGTTTTCAAATGTTTTATTTTTGAACGTCAGTTCACATTTGTAGGTGGATCATCAGTGTTAGAGCTAAAATTAGCATGTTTAAAGTGATTTTCATGCTCCAGGGGCTCGGGAAGTTAATTAAATACCATTTGGAGGCATTTAATGTTCGAGCAAAAACGGCTGATTTTCGACAAAAGAGATAACACCCCCCCATTACGTCATGCTTCAGAAATGTGGAAAATGGTCCGTTTTCAAATGTTTTATTTTTGAACGTCAGTTCACATTTGTAGGTGGATCATCAGTGTTAGAGCTAAAATTAGCATGTTTAAAGTGATTTTCATGCTTCCAGGGGCCCAAAACACAAGATTTATGGAATGGTTAAAAGTGCATGAAAATGGCCAATTTACTCACTCTGAGTTCTCAAAAAGGGTTTCTTCACCCCGGGAAGGTAATTAAATACTATTTGGAGGCATTTAATGTTCGAGCAAAAACGGCTGATTTTCGACAAAAGAGATAACACCCCCCCATTACGTCATGCTTCAGAAATGTGGAAAATGGTCCGTTTTCAAATGTTTTATTTTTGAACGTCAGTTCACATTTGTAGGTGGATCATCAGTGTTAGAGCTAAAATTAGCATGTTTAAAGTGATTTTCATGCTTCCAGGGGCCCAAAACACAAGATTAATGGAATGGTTAAAAGTGCATGAAAATGGCCAATTTACTCACTCTGAGTTCTCAAAAAGGGTTTCTTCACCCCGGGAAGTGAAATAAATACCATTTGGAGGCATTTAATGTTCGAGCAAAAACGGCTGATTTTCGACAAAAGAGATAACACCCCCCCATTACGTCATGCTTCAGAAATGTGGAAAATGGTCCGTTTTCAAATGTTTTATTTTTGAACGTTAGTTCACATTTGTAGGTTGATCATCAGTGTTAGAGCTAAAATTAGCATGTTTAAAGTGATTTTCATGCTTCCAGGGGCTCGGGAAGTTAATTAAATACCATTTGGAGGCATTTAATGTTCGAGCAAAAACGGCTGAATTTCGACAAAAGAGATAACACCCCCCCATTACGTCATGCTTCAGAAATGTGGAAAATGGTCCGTTTTCAAATGTTTTATTTTTGAACGTCAGTTCACATTTGTAGGTGGATCATCAGTGTTAGAGCTAAAATTAGCATGTTTAAAGTGATTTTCATGCTTCCAGGGGCTCGGGAAGTTAATTAAATACCATTTGGAGGCATTTAATGTTCGAGCAAAAACGGCTGATTTTCGACAAAAGAGATAACACCCCCCCATTACGTCATGCTTCAGAAATGTGGAAAATGGTCCGTTTTCAAATGTTTTATTTTTGAACGTCAGTTCACATTTGTAGGTGGATCATCAGTGTTAGAGCTAAAATTAGCAAGTTTAAAGTGATTTTCATGCTTCCAGGGGCTCGGGAAGTTAATTAAATACCATTTGGAGGCATTTAATGTTCGAGCAAAAACGGCTGATTTTCGACAAAAGAGATAACACCCCCCCATTACGTCATGCTTCAGAAATGTGGAAAATGGTCCGTTTTCAAATGTTTTATTTTTGAACGTCAGTTCACATTTGTAGGTGGATCATCAGTGTTAGAGCTAAAATTAGCATGTTTAAAGTGATTTTCATGCTTCCAGGGGCCCAAAACACAAGATTTATGGAATGGTTAAAAGTGCATGAAAATGGCCAATTTACTCACTCTGAGTTCTCAAAAAGGGTTTCTTCACCCCGGGAAGTTAATTAAATACCATTTGGAGGCATTTAATGTTCGAGCAAAAACGGCTGATTTTCGACAAAAGAGATAACACCCCCCCATTACGTCATGCTTCAGAAATGTGGAAAATGGTCCGTTTTCAAATGTTTTATTTTTGAACGTCAGTTCACATTTGTAGGTGGATCATCAGTGTTAGAGCTAAAATTAGCATGTTTAAAGTGATTTTCATGCTTCCAGGGGCTCGGGAAGTTAATTAAATACCATTTGGAGGCATTTAATGTTCGAGCAAAAACAGCTGATTTTCGACAAAAGAGATAACACCCCCCCATTATGTCATGCTTCAGAAATGTGGAAAATGGTCCGTTTTCAAATGTTTTATTTTTGAACCTCAGTTCACATTTGTAGGTGGATCATCAGTGTTAGAGCTAAAATTAGCATATTTAAAGTGATTTTCATGCTTCCAGGGGCCCAAAACACAAGATTTATGGAATGGTTAAAAGTGCATGAAAATGGCCAATTTACTCACTCTGAGTTCTCAAAAAGGGTTTCTTCACCCCGGGAAGTTAATTAAATACCATTTGGAGGCATTTAATGTTTGAGCAAAAACGGCTGATTTTCGACAAAAGAGATAACACCCCCCCATTACGTCATGCTTCAGAAATGTGGAAAATGGTCCGTTTTCAAATGTTTTATTTTTGAACGTCAGTTCACATTTGTAGGTGGATCATCAGTGTTAGAGCTAAAATTAGCATGTTTAAAGTGATTTTCATGCTTCCAGGGGCCCAAAACACAAGATTTATGGAAAGGGGCGACCACTCGGTCCCCCCGAACGTATGGCGGAGTGCCTCGATCCCCCCGGGAAGCCATTTTTGGGCGGGAGGCGCGTCTCGGCTGGTATGCCCGAAGCGGCGTAGCCGGGGCGCGCCTTTTCCCGCCCTAGAGTGGGCTGGCCTAGACACCGACGTAGCCAGCCCCGCCCTAGGGGCAGGCAGGGGCGGGTTCTCGCCCGCCCTGAAGACGGATAAAAAGAGACGCAAGACCAGAAGACGTCCTCTTGTTCTTGTGCTCCGAAGCTGCACCCCCTCGCTACCCGTGAGCTCGGGACAGAACGAAGAGCCAATTTTGAGCGTTTTTGATCTTTTTCTTTGTCTTCTAGATACTTCGTCGGAGAAATGCCAAAGAAAGTCGCAAAGAGGATGACGACCGACCAGATGGTGCGGGCCCTTTGCAAAGAGGTGTCCGACATAAAGAAACAGTTGGCGAAACGGGACGGGGAGGAGGGTTCGGGCCCTGCGCCGGCTGGAGGGAGACCTAAGAGGCCGAGAAGGGTTCCAGCCGGTGGAGACGCCCCGGTCCCCTCTGTACCGCTCGAGGCGCCGACCCCAGTACCAATGGAGGGGAATCCAATCCCCGTTGTCGTCACCCCGACATCCAAAGAAGACATGCCCCCCGAGCTGGCAGCACTGCTAGCAGCTTGGTTGGGGGATAGTAGTGATGGCGCCACGGCTGCCGAGGCACAGGCGCTGATAAAAGGGCTTCGTGAGAAGAGAGATGCAGCCAAAGTGACTGCGCCGTTGGCGGGAATAGACAAGCCGCAAGCGGCCGAAGCTGCGTCCGGTGCAGGTAAGCGGCCATTGCCGATTGCAAGGGACGAGTCAGCACCCTCTCGTAGAGAGAGATTGGGACAACATGTGCCTTTAGCTATAAAAGAAAAGATCTGGGCTGGGGAGTACGTGAATATTTTCTCCTTGCTTGTTGATCATTATGAGGTGGAGCATGTTAAAAGTCAGAAGGACCTAATGCATCCGAGTGTTTGGCGCGCAAAAATGGCCGCCTTTAAGGTAAATGAGAATATTGGCAACTGGGGCAATGCGTGGGGTATTTTTACATCGATTTTGGGGGAACGTAGGCCCGAGTTGCTTTCTGAATTTCCCATTTATCAATCACGAATTATGGGTTACTCGACAGCGTATCAAGGTAACCATTGGTTTTGTTATGACAATCTGTTCAGGAAAGAAAAGGAACATAACAAGGGTTTGACTTGGGATTGTTACGATTCTATAACATGGGATAAAATGAAAGAATCAGGAATGTTAAAGATGCCATTGGTTGGGAGCAATGTTGTAGATTACTCCCGCCAAAATGTGGGGACGCCCTTTCGACCAAGTACGAGCACCGACGATCAGTCGAGGCCCGCAGGCAATACAGGGAGGAAGGGTTTCTGCTTTAATTTCAACAAAGGGAAATGTACCAGACCTCCGGGATCGTGTAAATTCAAACATGAGTGTAGTACGTGTGGGTCGTCCCATCCTGAGTCATCGTGTAGAGCCAGAACGGGTGAGAATGGGGGTAAGGGAGGCGCCAAACAGGTCTAAACTAGTCCGAGGGGCGCCTTTACCAACCCCGATTGATACCTTGGCAATGATTCCCTGGCTCAGTGAATACCCGGATCGTACTTCTGCTGGGGTGCTGCGGAACGGTTTTTCACATGGTTTCCGCATCCCGGTAGGGGACTTTCAGGGTGTAGGGATTTGCAAAAATCAACTTTCTGTTTTACAACATACATCTGTGGTGCAAGAAAAAATTCAGAAAGAGGTTAGCCGGGGACGGGTCGCTGGCCCGTTTAGTGTACTCCCGGTACCGGATTTTGTTTGTTCTCCGTTAGGGGTGGTCCCCAAGAAGGACCCAGGTGAGTTTCGTTTGATCCATAATTTGTCTGCTCCACACGGCCTTTCGGTGAACGACGCAATTGATCCAGAAGTTTGTTCGGTGCGATACGCATCGTTTGATGAGGCAGTAGCCATCTTGAATCGCCTGGGGCCCGGGACGTTGATGGCGAAATCAGATATCGAGTCAGCGTTCCGGTTGCTCCCGGTACACCCAGACGATCAGCGTCTTTTGGGATTCGGGTTCCAGGGGTCATTTTACATGGATAGGTGTATGCCAATGGGATGCTCTATATCATGTGCTTATTTTGAGCAATTCAGTACTTTCCTGCAATGGGTGTTCACGAAGAAAACGGGTTTCCGAAATGTAATGCACTACCTTGACGATTTTTTGTTCCTTGGTCCCGCCGGAAATCCCGAATGTGCTCAGGCCTTAGCTGAATTCTGTGTGTTGATGGGTCATTTTGGCGTGCCATTGGCACCGGGTAAAACTATGGGTCCCACGACTTGCCTCGAGTTTTTGGGGATCGAGTTGGACTCAAGGGAGGGGTGTTTCCGTTTACCAGCTAGCAAAGTGTTAAAATTCAGGGCAGCCCTCCAAGTATGTTTGAATGCATCTAAGGTTACACTGCATCAGTTGCAACAATTAGTGGGAAAGTTGAACTTTGCCTTGAGGGTGATCCCAATGGCTCGCCCTTTTTCCCGCTCAATTGCCCAAGCGATGGTTGGCCTAAAGGAGGGTCATCATCGCACGAGGTTATCGGCTGAGGTCCGCCAGGACATGCGGATTTGGTTAGCATTTTTGGCGGACTTCAATGGCCGAGTCGTCTGGAACAAGCCAGCCGTGTCCTCAGAAGAGCTTGGGCTATGGACAGATTCAGCAGGAAGCATAGGCTTTGGCGCCATCTTCGGCACAAAGTGGTCTGCTCAAAGGTGGCCCCTATGGTGGCACGAGAAGGGGCTAACGAGTAATATTGCTTTCCTTGAACTATTTCCCATTCTGGTGGCCCTGAGAACCTGGCCAGAAGGGTTCAGAGATCATTCTGTCGTGTTCTGGTCCGACAATATGACCGTGGTAGAATGCATCAATAGTCAGGCAGCCCATTGTAAATTGATTTTGAGGCTGCTCAAAGAAATTGTCCTACTGTGTATGCAACTGAACGTGGTATTCAGAGCAAAACATGTCCCAGGGGTGATGAATCAGGCTGCTGATGCACTGTCTCGTTTTCACATGCAGGCTTTCTCGGGTTTCCTTCCTTCAGCGGACCCGGAGCCGGCACCCTTCCCCGAAGCTCTCTGGTCTCTCGGTGCCCCGAACTTCGTCACCTCGTGGGAGAGAGTCTAGCACCCAGGACAAGGAAGGCATATGAAGGGGCGTTCCAGGCCTATTTAGCCTTTTTGGGGGCAGAGAGAGGGGGACTTTGGGGTCAGGAAGAGTGGGTTGTACTTTTTCTGATGTCCTTACGTAGGGCTGGGAAGTCGGTGGCTACGGCCCAAAGGCATCGTGCCGCCATTTCTTTTGTTGCCAGGGCCCATGGCATCCTGGACCCAACAGCGTCTTTTACAGTACAGAAAGCGCTGCGTGGGTGGCAACGCCTAGAGGGTCGCAGAGTAGACGTAAGACGACCGATAGGTTTAGACAGGTTGTCCCAGTTACTGGCCACACTCCCTAACACATGCTCGTCCCCTTTCGAGACCTGTTTGTTCCGGACTGCATTTACGCTGGCATTTCACGGGGCTATGAGAGTTAGTGAGCTAGTTGCAAGGAACAAACAGGATGTGACGGGGGGCTTGTGCAGGGAACATGTTCAGTTCAGGGGTGATGCGATGATTGTCTCCTTTCTCAGGTCCAAGACTGACCAAGATGGGAGAGGGGACTGCACGATCATTCGCAGGAACCCCGAGTCATCCATGTGTCCGGTACAGTGCTTAGAAGATTACCTAGCACGAAGGGTGGCATCATGGGGGGGGACATTGTTGAGGCATGCAGACGCCACCCCGCTGACGAGGTTTCAGTTTCAGCGGGTGCTTGCAATGGCCATTGCCGCAGCGGGCTTGGACCCGGGCGAATTTGGGACCCATTCATTTCGAATAGGGGCTGCCACTGAAGCTACAGCCAGGGGTCTTAATGTGGAACAAGTGAAACGTGTGGGGCGCTGGTCCTCCAATTGTTATAAGAGGTATGTGCGATTGCACATGTTGTGAAGCTGTAATCATGTACTCACGCTTCTTGTCTTTTGTTTGTTTTCAGTTGCGCAAGCCTACGCGGCAGGGCGGACTGTGCAGTCGACCCAACACCCGGCCAGCGGTCGCACGTCACCGGCTGTGAGGAAGGAGGTGTGGGTCGTGGGCCACTCATACGTGAGATGGGCCGCAGACGTATTCAAAGCAGGTGACATGATTCACGTACCTGGGGAATACGGGTACAGAGTGTCCTTCTACGGAAGGGGCGGTCTCTGTATTGACCAGTTTCAGGAATTTTTTGAGGGTTTGTTAGAGCGGATGAGGTCACCGCCGTCCATAGTCATAGTGCATTTGGGGGGCAATGATTTGGTCACCACCGGTAGACGACTTCTCCTGGAGGCTATGCTTTCCACAGTAAGTTGGTTAGCGAGGAGAGTTCCGGGGTGCATAATTGCGTGGTCTCATATGATCCCACGAAAAGTGTGGCGGGGGGCTATCTCGATCCCTGCTTTGAATCATTCTGTTAGAAAATTGAATAATAAAGTGAGTAGGTTGTTCCGTTCCAAGACATTGCATTCGATCTCGCATAGTTGTATTAATGATGACAGTATGTATCTGGGGGATGGTGTGCATTTGTCGAGGGTGGGGAATGAGTTACTCATAGGTGACTTCTTAGCTTGGTTAAAATCGTTAAAACATGACCTTTAGGTAGGAGTTTTGTGGGGGGTCCGGATAGCCGGTCAACTATCCGGACCTGTGGCGGTAAGGTCATGATCGGTGAGCACTAATTGGTAGATCCCTATGAGTGGGCGTCACCCAACACGGATGGGAGCGCTCGGGAGAGGTGGCCATTGGCCCCTCTATGGGGAGGCGGTCCCGTCTAAGGGCGGGTCGCCGGAAGTAAAGGAAAGGCGGTCAAGGCCCCTTCCTTTGTAGGAGGGGTTACAGCCCCCTCCTGGGGGAATTTCCCGGGGCCAGTGTCATCTGCGACGGCAGATGCGGTAAGTTGTGTGGGGTGGGGGGAGGTCCACGATACCTTCTAGATACCACACACAAGTCTTCGAACGACCTTTAAATGGCGTCGAGTCTTAAGTGCCCCCGTCAAGTCAAGGGAAATTGTTAGTAGTTGCACTTGAGGTAAGCCTCTGTGCTGTCGCCCCTCCCAAGTGGGAGGGGTAAGTCTGGTTAGGGATCTTGACACCGGTTATGACCTTGCTGTTGGCCCTTAAACGTTAGGATGTACAATTTCAGTGTTTCTAGAGAATGTTTTTGTAGGATGCTAGTTCGGCTTGGAGAACCTCTGTATTAGAGAATATGTTAAGGTTAGCCAAACATCGCAATGTGATAATGAAATTGTACATAACATGAAACGTTTAATGTTTTAATTTTTTGTTTTAATAAATACGGCCGGGAGGGTCACTCCCTCCCACATCCAAAAACTTTAAGAACTGTTTCCGGTTTCCCTCCTTTTGGGGATTGTGTTGAGAGGGGGTGGCGGGTATCTCAGCCATATGGAAAGGGGCGACCACTCGGTCCCCCCGAACGTATGGCGGAGTGCCTCGATCCCCCCGGGAAGCCATTTTTGGGCGGGAGGCGCGTCTCGGCTGGTATGCCCGAAGCGGCGTAGCCGGGGCGCGCCTTTTCCCGCCCTAGAGTGGGCTGGCCTAGACACCGACGTAGCCAGCCCCGCCCTAGGGGCAGGCAGGGGCGGGTTCTCGCCCGCCCTGAAGACGGATAAAAAGAGACGCAAGACCAGAAGACGTCCTCTTGTTCTTGTGCTCCGAAGCTGCACCCCCTCGCTACCCGTGAGCTCGGGACAGAACGAAGAGCCAATTTTGACCCACCCACCAGCCCCTGAGGACAGCAAGTCGTTGTGCAATAAAGTGAATTTTTATAAGTATGTTTTCCGTTTCGTTTACAGGCTGTGAAAGTATCAGTTTGTTGTTGATCATAATAAAGTATGGTGAATATCGTGTAAGTTGTTACGATTAAAATGATTTAATGTAGTGTTGCATTTTAAACATATTCTTTCGGTCGCAGCGACCAATGTTTTCTTAGGTTTGAAGTAAGAATTGTCGTATTTATTTTTTGGTAGGCGGTAAGGTCATGATCGGTGAGCACTAATTGGTAGATCCCTATGAGTGGGCGTCACCCAACACGGATGGGAGCGCTCGGGAGAGGTGGCCATTGGCCCCTCTATGGGGAGGCGGTCCCGTCTAAGGGCGGGTCGCCGGAAGTAAAGGAAAGGCGGTCAAGGCCCCTTCCTTTGTAGGAGGGGTTACAGCCCCCTCCTGGGGGAATTTCCCGGGGCCAGTGTCATCTGCGACGGCAGATGCGGTAAGTTGTGTGGGGTGGGGGGAGGTCCACGATACCTTCTAGATACCACACACAAGTCTTCGAACGACCTTTAAATGGCGTCGAGTCTTAAGTGCCCCCGTCAAGTCAAGGGAAATTGTTAGTAGTTGCACTTGAGGTAAGCCTCTGTGCTGTCGCCCCTCCCAAGTGGGAGGGGTAAGTCTGGTTAGGGATCTTGACACCGGTTATGACCTTGCTGTTGGCCCTTAAACGTTAGGATGTACAATTTCAGTGTTTCTAGAGAATGTTTTTGTAGGATGCTAGTTCGGCTAGGAGAACCTCTGTATTAGAGAATATGTTAAGGTTAGCCAAACATCGCAATGTGATAATGAAATTGTACATAACATGAAACGTTTAATGTTTTAATTTTTTGTTTTAATAAATACGGCCGGGAGGGTCACTCCCTCCCACATCCAAAAACTTTAAGAACTGTTTCCGGTTTCCCTCCTTTTGGGGATTGTGTTGAGAGGGGGTGGCGGGTATCTCAGCCATATGGAATGGTTAAAAGTGCATGAAAATGGCCAATTTACTCACTCTGAGTTCTCAAAAAGGGGTTCTTCACCCCGGGAAGTTAATTAAATACCATTTGGAGGCATTTAATGTTCGAGCAAAAACAGCTGATTTTCGACAAAAGAGATAACACCCCCCCATTACGTCATGCTTCAGAAATGTGGAAAATGGTCCGTTTTCAAATGTTTTATTTTTTAACGTCAGTTCACATTTGTAGGTGGATCATCAGTGTTAGAGCTAAAATTAGCATGTTTAAAGTGATTTTCATGCTTCCAGGGGCCCAAAACACAAGATTTATGGAATGGTTAAAAGTGCATGAAAATGGCCAATTTACTCACTCTGAGTTCTCAAAAAGGGTTTCTTCACCCCGGGAAGTTAATTAAATACCATTTGGAGGCATTTAATGTTCGAGCAAAAACAGCTGATTTTCGACAAAAGAGATAACACCCCCCCATTACGTCATGCTTCAGAAATGTGGAAAATGGTCCATTTTCAAATGTTTTATTTTTTAACGTCAGTTCACATTTGTAGGTGGATCATCAGTGTTAGAGCTAAAATTAGCATGTTTAAAGTGATTTTCATGCTTCCAGGGGCCCAAAACACAAGATTTATGGAATGGTTAAAAGTGCATGAAAATGGCCAATTTACTCACTCTGAGTTCTCAAAAAGGGTTTCTTCACCCCGGGAAGTTAATTAAATACCATTTGGAGGCATTTAATGTTCGAGCAAAAACGGCTGATTTTCGACAAAAGAGATAACACCCCCCCATTACGTCATGCTTCAGAAATGTCGAAAATGGTCCGTTTTCAAATGTTTTATTTTTGAACGTCAGTTCACATTTGTAGGTGGATCATCAGTGTTAGAGCTAAAATTAGCATGTTTAAAGTGATTTTCATGCTTCCAGGGGCTCGGGAAGTGAATTAAATACCATTTGGAGGCATTTAATGTTCGAGCAAAAACGGCTGATTTTCGACAAAAGAGATAACACCCCCCCATTACGTCATGCTTCAGAAATGTGGAAAATGGTCCGTTTTCAAATGTTTTATTTTTGAACGTCAGTTCACATTTGTAGGTGGATCATCAGTGTTAGAGCTAAAATTAGCATGTTTAAAGTGATTTTCATGCTTCCAGGGGCCCAAAACACAAGATTAATGGAATGGTTAAAAGTGCATGAAAATGGCCAATTTACTCACTCTGAGTTCTCAAAAAGGGTTTCTTCACCCCGGGAAGTGAAATAAATACCATTTGGAGGCATTTAATGTTCGAGCAAAAACGGCTGATTTTCGACAAAAGAGATAACACCCCCCCCATTACGTCATGCTTCAGAAATGTGGAAAATGGTCCGTTTTCAAATGTTTTATTTTTGAACGTCAGTTCACATTTGTAGGTGGATCATCAGTGTTAGAGCTAAAATTAGCATGTTTAAAGTGATTTTCATGCTTCCAGGGGCTCGGGAAGTTAATTAAATACCATTTGGAGGCATTTAATGTTCGAGCAAAAACGGCTGATTTTCGACAAAAGAGATAACACCCCCCCATTACGTCATGCTTCAGAAATGTGGAAAATGGTCCGTTTTCAAATGTTTTATTTTTGAACGTCAGTTCACATTTGTAGGTGGATCATCAGTGTTAGAGCTAAAATTAGCATGTTTAAAGTGATTTTCATGCTTCCAGGGGCCCAAAACACAAGATTAATGGAATGGTTAAAAGTGCATGAAAATGGCCAATTTACTCACTCTGAGTTCTCATAAAGGGTTTCTTCACCCCGGGAAGTTAATTAAATACCATTTGGAGGCATTTAATGTTCGAGCAAAACGGCTGATTTTCGACAAAAGAGATAACACCCCCCCATTACGTCATGCTTCAGAAATGTGGAAAATGGTCCGTTTTCAAATGTTTTATTTTTGAACGTCAGTTCACATTTGTAGGTGGATCATCAGTGTTAGAGCTAAAATTAGCATGTTTAAAGTGATTTTCATGCTTCCAGGGGCTCGGGAAGTTAATTAAATACCATTTGGAGGCATTTAATGTTCGAGCAAAAACGGCTGATTTTCTACAAAAGAGATAACACCCCCCCATTACGTCATGCTTCAGAAATGTGGAAAATGGTCCGTTTTCAAATGTTTTATTTTTGAACGTCAGTTCACATTTGTAGGTGGATCATCAGTGTTAGAGCTAAAATTAGCATGTTTAAAGGGATTTTCATGCTTCCAGGGGCCCAAAACACAAGATTTATGGAATGGTTAAAAGTGCATGAAAATGGCCAATTTACTCACTCTGAGTTCTCAAAAAGGGTTTCTTCACCCGGGAAGTGAAATAAATACCATTTGGAGGCATTTAATGTTCGAGCAAAAACGGCTGATTTTCGACAGAAGAGATAACACCCCCCCATTACGTCATGCTTCAGAAATGTGGAAAATGGTCCGTTTTCAAATGTTTTATTTTTGAACGTCAGTTCACATTTGTAGGTGGATCATCAGTGTTAGAGCTAAAATTAGCATGTTTAAAGTGATTTTCATGCTCCAGGGGCTCGGGAAGTTAATTAAATACCATTTGGAGGCATTTAATGTTCGAGCAAAAACGGCTGATTTTCGACAAAAGAGATAACACCCCCCCATTACGTCATGCTTCAGAAATGTGGAAAATGGTCCGTTTTCAAATGTTTTATTTTTGAACGTCAGTTCACATTTGTAGGTGGATCATCAGTGTTAGAGCTAAAATTAGCATGTTTAAAGTGATTTTCATGCTTCCAGGGGCCCAAAACACAAGATTTATGGAATGGTTAAAAGTGCATGAAAATGGCCAATTTACTCACTCTGAGTTCTCAAAAAGGGTTTCTTCACCCCGGGAAGTTAATTAAATACTATTTGGAGGCATTTAATGTTCGAGCAAAAACGGCTGATTTTCGACAAAAGAGATAACACCCCCCCATTACGTCATGCTTCAGAAATGTGGAAAATGGTCCGTTTTCAAATGTTTTATTTTTGAACGTCAGTTCACATTTGTAGGTGGATCATCAGTGTTAGAGCTAAAATTAGCATGTTTAAAGTGATTTTCATGCTTCCAGGGGCCCAAAACACAAGAATAATGGAATGGTTAAAAGTGCATGAAAATGGCCAATTTACTCACTCTGAGTTCTCAAAAAGGGTTTCTTCACCCCGGGAAGTGAAATAAATACCATTTGGAGGCATTTAATGTTCGAGCAAAAACGGCTGATTTTCGACAAAAGAGATAACACCCCCCCCATTACGTCATGCTTCAGAAATGTGGAAAATGGTCCGTTTTCAAATGTTTTATTTTTGAACGTTAGTTCACATTTGTAGGTTGATCATCAGTGTTAGAGCTAAAATTAGCATGTTTAAAGTGATTTTCATGCTTCCAGGGGCTCGGGAAGTTAATTAAATACCATTTGGAGGCATTTAATGTTCGAGCAAAAACGGCTGATTTTCGACAAAAGAGATAACACCCCCCCATTACGTCATGCTTCAGAAATGTGGAAAATGGTCCATTTTCAAATGTTTTATTTTTGAACGTCAGTTCACATTTGTAGGTGGATCATCAGTGTTAGAGCTAAAATTAGCATGTTTAAAGTGATTTTCATGCTTCCAGGGGCCCAAAACACAAGATTTATGGAATGGTTAAAAGTGCATGAAAATGGCCAATTTACTCACTCTGAGTTCTCAAAAAGGGTTTCTTCACCCCGGGAAGTTAATTAAATACCATTTGGAGGCATTTAATGTTCGAGCAAAAACGGCTGATTTTCGACAAAAGAGATAACACCCCCCCATTACGTCATGCTTCAGAAATGTCGAAAATGGTCCGTTTTCAAATGTTTTATTTTTGAACGTCAGTTCACATTTGTAGGTGGATCATCAGTGTTAGAGCTAAAATTAGCATGTTTAAAGTGATTTTCATGCTTCCAGGGGCTCGGGAAGTGAATTAAATACCATTTGGAGGCATTTAATGTTCGAGCAAAAACGGCTGATTTTCGACAAAAGAGATAACACCCCCCCATTACGTCATGCTTCAGAAATGTGGAAAATGGTCCGTTTTCAAATGTTTTATTTTTGAACGTCAGTTCACATTTGTAGGTGGATCATCAGTGTTAGAGCTAAAATTAGCATGTTTAAAGTGATTTTCATGCTTCCAGGGGCCCAAAACACAAGATTTATGGAATGGTTAAAAGTGCATGAAAATGGCCAATTTACTCACTCTGAGTTCTCAAAAAGGGTTTCTTCACCCCGGGAAGTTAATTAAATACCATTTGGAGGCATTTAATGTTCGAGCAAAAACGGCTGATTTTCGACAAAAGAGATAACACCCCCCCATTACGTCATGCTTCAGAAATGTGGAAAATGGTCCGTTTTCAAATGTTTTATTTTTGAACGTCAGTTCACATTTGTAGGTGGATCATCAGTGTTAGAGCTAAAATTAGCATGTTTAAAGTGATTTTCATGCTTCCAGGGGCTCGGGAAGTTAATTAAATACCATTTGGAGGCATTTAATGTTCGAGCAAAAACGGCTGATTTTCGACAAAAGAGATAACACCCCCCCATTATGTCATGCTTCAGAAATGTGGAAAATGGTCCGTTTTCAAATGTTTTATTTTTGAACCTCAGTTCACATTTGTAGGTGGATCATCAGTGTTAGAGCTAAAATTAGCATATTTAAAGTGATTTTCATGCTTCCAGGGGCCCAAAACACAAGATTTATGGAATGGTTAAAAGTGCATGAAAATGGCCAATTTACTCACTCTGAGTTCTCAAAAAGGGTTTCTTCACCCCGGGAAGTTAATTAAATACCATTTGGAGGCATTTAATGTTTGAGCAAAAACGGCTGATTTTCGACAAAAGAGATAACACCCCCCCATTACGTCATGCTTCAGAAATGTGGAAAATGGTCCGTTTTCAAATGTTTTATTTTTGAACGTCAGTTCACATTTGTAGGTGGATCATCAGTGTTAGAGCTAAAATTAGCATGTTTAAAGTGATTTTCATGCTTCCAGGGGCCCAAAACACAAGATTTATGGAATGGTTAAAAGTGCATGAAAATGGCCAATTTACTCACTCTGAGTTCTCAAAAAGGGGTTCTTCACCCCGGGAAGTTAATTAAATACCATTTGGAGGCATTTAATGTTCGAGCAAAAACAGCTGATTTTCGACAAAAGAGATAACACCCCCCCATTACGTCATGCTTCAGAAATGTGGAAAATGGTCCGTTTTCAAATGTTTTATTTTTTAACGTCAGTTCACATTTGTAGGTGGATCATCAGTGTTAGAGCTAAAATTAGCATGTTTAAAGTGATTTTCATGCTTCCAGGGGCCCAAAACACAAGATTTATGGAATGGTTAAAAGTGCATGAAAATGGCCAATTTACTCACTCTGAGTTCTCAAAAAGGGTTTCTTCACCCCGGGAAGTTAATTAAATACCATTTGGAGGCATTTAATGTTCGAGCAAAAACAGCTGATTTTCGACAAAAGAGATAACACCCCCCCATTACGTCATGCTTCAGAAATGTGGAAAATGGTCCATTTTCAAATGTTTTATTTTTTAACGTCAGTTCACATTTGTAGGTGGATCATCAGTGTTAGAGCTAAAATTAGCATGTTTAAAGTGATTTTCATGCTTCCAGGGGCCCAAAACACAAGATTTATGGAATGGTTAAAAGTGCATGAAAATGGCCAATTTACTCACTCTGAGTTCTCAAAAAGGGTTTCTTCACCCCGGGAAGTTAATTAAATACCATTTGGAGGCATTTAATGTTCGAGCAAAAACGGCTGATTTTCGACAAAAGAGATAACACCCCCCCATTACGTCATGCTTCAGAAATGTCGAAAATGGTCCGTTTTCAAATGTTTTATTTTTGAACGTCAGTTCACATTTGTAGGTGGATCATCAGTGTTAGAGCTAAAATTAGCATGTTTAAAGTGATTTTCATGCTTCCAGGGGCTCGGGAAGTGAATTAAATACCATTTGGAGGCATTTAATGTTCGAGCAAAAACGGCTGATTTTCGACAAAAGAGATAACACCCCCCCATTACGTCATGCTTCAGAAATGTGGAAAATGGTCCGTTTTCAAATGTTTTATTTTTGAACGTCAGTTCACATTTGTAGGTGGATCATCAGTGTTAGAGCTAAAATTAGCATGTTTAAAGTGATTTTCATGCTTCCAGGGGCCCAAAACACAAGATTTATGGAATGGTTAAAAGTGCATGAAAATGGCCAATTTACTCACTCTGAGTTCTCAAAAAGGGTTTCTTCACCCCGGGAAGTTAATTAAATACCATTTGGAGGCATTTAATGTTCGAGCAAAAACGGCTGATTTTCGACAAAAGAGATAACACCCCCCCCATTACGTCATGCTTCAGAAATGTGGAAAATGGTCCGTTTTCAAATGTTTTATTTTTGAACGTCAGTTCACATTTGTAGGTGGATCATCAGTGTTAGAGCTAAAATTAGCATGTTTAAAGTGATTTTCATGCTTCCAGGGGCCCAAAACACAAGATTAATGGAATGGTTAAAAGTGCATGAAAATGGCCAATTTACTCACTCTGAGTTCTCAAAAAGGGTTTCTTCACCCCGGGAAGTGAAATAAATACCATTTGGAGGCATTTAATGTTCGAGCAAAAACGGCTGATTTTCGACAAAAGAGATAACACCCCCCCATTACGTCATGCTTCAGAAATGTGGAAAATGGTCCGTTTTCAAATGTTTTATTTTTGAACATCAGTTCACATTTGTAGGTGGATCATCACTGTTAGAGCTAAAATTAGCATGTTTAAAGTGATTTTCATGCTTCCAGGGGCTCGGGAAGTTAATTAAATACCATTTGGAGGCATTTAATGTTCGAGCAAAAACGGCTGATTTTCGACAAAAGAGATAACACCCCCCCATTACGTCATGCTTCAGAAATGTGGAAAATGGTCAGTTTTCAAATGTTTTATTTTTGAACGTCAGTTCACATTTGTAGGTGGATCATCAGTGTTAGAGCTAAAATTAGCATGTTTAAAGTGATTTTCATGCTTCCAGGGGCCCAAAACACAAGATTTATGGAATGGTTAAAAGTGCATGAAAATGGCCAATTTACTCACTCTGAGTTCTCAAAAAGGGTTTCTTCACCCCGGGAAGTTAATTAAATACCATTTGGAGGCATTTAATGTTCGAGCAAAAACAGCTGATTTTCGACAAAAGAGATAACACCCCCCATTACGTCATGCTTCAGAAATGTGGAAAATGGTCCGTTTTCAAATGTTTTATTTTTGAACGTCAGTTCACATTTGTAGGTGGATCATCAGTGTTAGAGCTAAAATTAGCATGTTTAAAGTGATTTTCATGCTTCCAGGGGCTCGGGAAGTCAATTAAATACCATTTGGAGGCATTTAATGTTCGAGCAAAAACGGCTGATTTTCTACAAAAGAGATAACACCCCCCCCATTACGTCATGCTTCAGAAATGTGGAAAATGGTCCGTTTTCAAATGTTTTATTTTTGAACGTCAGTTCACATTTGTAGGTGGATCATCAGTGTTAGAGCTAAAATTAGCATGTTTAAAGTGATTTTCATGCTTCCAGGGGCCCAAAACACAAGATTTATGGAATGGTTAAAAGTGCATGAAAATGGCCAATTTACTCACTCTGAGTTCTCAAAAAGGGTTTCTTCACCCCGGGAAGTTAATTAAATACCATTTGGAGGCATTTAATGTTCGAGCAAAAACAGCTGATTTTCGACAAAAGAGATAACACCCCCCCATTACGCCATGCTTCAGAAATGTGGAAAATGGTCCGTTTTCAAATGTTTTATTTTTTAACGTCAGTTCACATTTGTAGGTGGATCATCAGTGTTAGAGCTAAAATTAGCATGTTTAAAGTGATTTTCATGCTTCCAGGGGCCCAAAACACAAGATTTATGGAATGGTTAAAAGTGCATGAAAATGGCCAATTTACTCACTCTGAGTTCTCAAAAAGGGTTTCTTCACCCCGGGAAGTTAATTAAATACCATTTGGAGGCATTTAATGTTCGAGCAAAAACGGCTGATTTTCGACAAAAGAGATAACACCCCCCCATTACGTCATGCTTCAGAAATGTGGAAAATGGTCCGTTTTCAAATGTTTTATTTTTGAACGTCAGTTCACATTTGTAGGTGGATCATCAGTGTTAGAGCTAAAATTAGCATGTTTAAAGTGATTTTCATGCTTCCAGGGGCTCGGGAAGTAAATTAAATAACATTTGGAGGCATTTAATGTTCGAGCAAAAACGGCTGATTTTCGACAAAAGAGATAACACCCCCCCATTACGTCATGCTTCAGAAATGTGGAAAATGGTCCGTTTTCAAATGTTTTATTTTTGAACGTCAGTTCACATTTGTAGGTGGATCATCAGTGTTAGAGCTAAAATTAGCATGTTTAAAGTGATTTTCATGCTTCCAGGGGCTCGGGAAGTTAATTAAATACCATTTGGAGGCATTTAATGTTCGAGCAAAAACGGCTGATTTTCGACAAAAGAGATAACACCCCCCCATTACGTCATGCTTCAGAAATGTGGAAAATGGTCCGTTTTCAAATGTTTTATTTTTGAACGTCAGTTCACATTTGTAGGTGGATCATCAGTGTTAGAGCTAAAATTAGCATGTTTAAAGTGATTTTCATGCTTCCAGGGGCCCAAAACACAAGATTTATGGAATGGTTAAAAGTGCATGAAAATGGCCAATTTACTCACTCTGAGTTCTCAAAAAGGGTTTCTTCACCCCGGGAAGTTAATTAAATACCATTTGGAGGCATTTAATGTTCGAGCAAAAACGGCTGATTTTCGACAAAAGAGATAACACCCCCCCATTACGTCATGCTTCAGAAATGTGGAAAATGGTCCGTTTTCAAATGTTTTATTTTTGAACGTCAGTTCACATTTGTAGGTGGATCATCAGTGTTAGAGCTAAAATTAGCATGTTTAAAGTGATTTTCATGCTTCCAGGGGCTCGGGAAGTTAATTAAATACCATTTGGAGGCATTTAATGTTCGAGCAAAAACGGCTGATTTTCGACAAAAGAGATAACACCCCCCCATTATGTCATGCTTCAGAAATGTGGAAAATGGTCCGTTTTCAAATGTTTTATTTTTGAACCTCAGTTCACATTTGTAGGTGGATCATCAGTGTTAGAGCTAAAATTAGCATGTTTAAAGTGATTTTCATGCTTCCAGGGGCCCAAAACACAAGATTTATGGAATGGTTAAAAGTGCATGAAAATGGCCAATTTACTCACTCTGAGTTCTCAAAAAGGGGTTCTTCACCCCGGGAAGTTAATTAAATACCATTTGGAGGCATTTAATGTTCGAGCAAAAACAGCTGATTTTCGACAAAAGAGATAACACCCCCCCATTACGTCATGCTTCAGAAATGTGGAAAATGGTCCGTTTTCAAATGTTTTATTTTTTAACGTCAGTTCACATTTGTAGGTGGATCATCAGTGTTAGAGCTAAAATTAGCATGTTTAAAGTGATTTTCATGCTTCCAGGGGCCCAAAACACAAGATTTATGGAATGGTTAAAAGTGCATGAAAATGGCCAATTTACTCACTCTGAGTTCTCAAAAAGGGTTTCTTCACCCCGGGAAGTTAATTAAATACCATTTGGAGGCATTTAATGTTCGAGCAAAAACAGCTGATTTTCGACAAAAGAGATAACACCCCCCCATTACGTCATGCTTCAGAAATGTGGAAAATGGTCCATTTTCAAATGTTTTATTTTTTAACGTCAGTTCACATTTGTAGGTGGATCATCAATGTTAGAGCTAAAATTAGCATGTTTAAAGTGATTTTCATGCTTCCAGGGGCCCAAAACACAAGATTTATGGAATGGTTAAAAGTGCATGAAAATGGCCAATTTACTCACTCTGAGTTCTCAAAAAGGGTTTCTTCACCCCGGGAAGTTAATTAAATACCATTTGGAGGCATTTAATGTTCGAGCAAAAACGGCTGATTTTCGACAAAAGAGATAACACCCCCCCATTACGTCATGCTTCAGAAATGTCGAAAATGGTCCGTTTTCAAATGTTTTATTTTTGAACGTCAGTTCACATTTGTAGGTGGATCATCAGTGTTAGAGCTAAAATTAGCATGTTTAAAGTGATTTTCATGCTTCCAGGGGCTCGGGAAGTGAATTAAATACCATTTGGAGGCATTTAATGTTCGAGCAAAAACGGCTGATTTTCGACAAAAGAGATAACACCCCCCCATTCCGTCATGCTTCAGAAATGTGGAAAATGGTCCGTTTTCAAATGTTTTATTTTTGAACGTCAGTTCACATTTGTAGGTGGATCATCAGTGTTAGAGCTAAAATTAGCATGTTTAAAGTGATTTTCATGCTTCCAGGGGCCCAAAACACAAGATTTATGGAATGGTTAAAAGTGCATGAAAATGGCCAATTTACTCACTCTGAGTTCTCAAAAAGGGTTTCTTCACCCCGGGAAGTTAATTAAATACCATTTGGAGGCATTTAATGTTCGAGCAAAAACGGCTGATTTTCGACAAAAGAGATAACACCCCCCCATTACGCCATGCTTCAGAAATGTGGAAAATGGTCCGTTTTCAAATGTTTTATTTTTTAACGTCAGTTCACATTTGTAGGTGGATCATCAGTGTTAGAGCTAAAATTAGCATGTTTAAAGTGATTTTCATGCTTCCAGGGGCCCAAAACACAAGATTTATGGAATGGTTAAAAGTGCATGAAAATGGCCAATTTACTCACTCTGAGTTCTCAAAAAGGGTTTCTTCACCCCGGGAAGTTAATTAAATACCATTTGGAGGCATTTAATGTTCGAGCAAAAACGGCTGATTTTCGACAAAAGAGATAACACCCCCCCATTACGTCATGCTTCAGAAATGTGGAAAATGGTCCGTTTTCAAATGTTTTATTTTTGAACGTCAGTTCACATTTGTAGGTGGATCATCAGTGTTAGAGCTAAAATTAGCATGTTTAAAGTGATTTTCATGCTTCCAGGGGCCCAAAACACAAGATTTATGGAATGGTTAAAAGTGCATGAAAATGGCCAATTTACTCACTCTGAGTTCTCAAAAAGGGGTTCTTCACCCCGGGAAGTTAATTAAATACCATTTGGAGGCATTTAATGTTCGAGCAAAAACAGCTGATTTTCGACAAAAGAGATAACACCCCCCCATTACGTCATGCTTCAGAAATGTGGAAAATGGTCCGTTTTCAAATGTTTTATTTTTGAACGTCAGTTCACATTTGTAGGTGGATCATCAGTGTTAGAGCTAAAATTAGCATGTTTAAAGTGATTTTCATGCTTCCAGGGGCTCGGGAAGTAAATTAAATAACATTTGGAGGCATTTAATGTTCGAGCAAAAACGGCTGATTTTCGACAAAAGAGATAACACCCCCCCATTACGTCATGCTTCAGAAATGTGGAAAATGGTCCGTTTTCAAATGTTTTATTTTTGAACGTCAGTTCACATTTGTAGGTGGATCATCAGTGTTAGAGCTAAAATTAGCATGTTTAAAGTGATTTTCATGCTTCCAGGGGCTCGGGAAGTTAATTAAATACCATTTGGAGGCATTTAATGTTCGAGCAAAAACGGCTGATTTTCGACAAAAGAGATAACACCCCCCCATTACGTCATGCTTCAGAAATGTGGAAAATGGTCCGTTTTCAAATGTTTTATTTTTGAACGTCAGTTCACATTTGTAGGTGGATCATCAGTGTTAGAGCTAAAATTAGCAAGTTTAAAGTGATTTTCATGCTTCCAGGGGCTCGGGAAGTTAATTAAATACCATTTGGAGGCATTTAATGTTCGAGCAAAAACGGCTGATTTTCGACAAAAGAGATAACACCCCCCCATTACGTCATGCTTCAGAAATGTGGAAAATGGTCCGTTTTCAAATGTTTTATTTTTGAACGTCAGTTCACATTTGTAGGTGGATCATCAGTGTTAGAGCTAAAATTAGCATGTTTAAAGTGATTTTCATGCTTCCAGGGGCCCAAAACACAAGATTTATGGAATGGTTAAAAGTGCATGAAAATGGCCAATTTACTCACTCTGAGTTCTCAAAAAGGGTTTCTTCACCCCGGGAAGTTAATTAAATACCATTTGGAGGCATTTAATGTTCGAGCAAAAACGGCTGATTTTCGACAAAAGAGATAACACCCCCCCATTACGTCATGCTTCAGAAATGTGGAAAATGGTCCGTTTTCAAATGTTTTATTTTTGAACGTCAGTTCACATTTGTAGGTGGATCATCAGTGTTAGAGCTAAAATTAGCATGTTTAAAGTGATTTTCATGCTTCCAGGGGCTCGGGAAGTTAATTAAATACCATTTGGAGGCGTTTAATGTTCGAGCAAAAACGGCTGATTTTCGACAAAAGAGATAACACCCCCCCATTATGTCATGCTTCAGAAATGTGGAAAATGGTCCGTTTTCAAATGTTTTATTTTTGAACCTCAGTTCACATTTGTAGGTGGATCATCAGTGTTAGAGCTAAAATTAGCATGTTTAAAGTGATTTTCATGCTTCCAGGGGCCCAAAACACAAGATTTATGGAATGGTTAAAAGTGCATGAAAATGGCCAATTTACTCACTCTGAGTTCTCAAAAAGGGGTTCTTCACCCCGGGAAGTTAATTAAATACCATTTGGAGGCATTTAATGTTCGAGCAAAAACAGCTGATTTTCGACAAAAGAGATAACACCCCCCCATTACGTCATGCTTCAGAAATGTGGAAAATGGTCCGTTTTCAAATGTTTTATTTTTTAACGTCAGTTCACATTTGTAGGTGGATCATCAGTGTTAGAGCTAAAATTAGCATGTTTAAAGTGATTTTCATGCTTCCAGGGGCCCAAAACACAAGATTTATGGAATGGTTAAAAGTGCATGAAAATGGCCAATTTACTCACTCTGAGTTCTCAAAAAGGGTTTCTTCACCCCGGGAAGTTAATTAAATACCATTTGGAGGCATTTAATGTTCGAGCAAAAACAGCTGATTTTCGACAAAAGAGATAACACCCCCCCATTACGTCATGCTTCAGAAATGTGGAAAATGGTCCATTTTCAAATGTTTTATTTTTTAACGTCAGTTCACATTTGTAGGTGGATCATCAGTGTTAGAGCTAAAATTAGCATGTTTAAAGTGATTTTCATGCTTCCAGGGGCCCAAAACACAAGATTTATGGAATGGTTAAAAGTGCATGAAAATGGCCAATTTACTCACTCTGAGTTCTCAAAAAGGGTTTCTTCACCCCGGGAAGTTAATTAAATACCATTTGGAGGCATTTAATGTTCGAGCAAAAACGGCTGATTTTCGACAAAAGAGATAACACCCCCCCATTACGTCATGCTTCAGAAATGTCGAAAATGGTCCGTTTTCAAATGTTTTATTTTTGAACGTCAGTTCACATTTGTAGGTGGATCATCAGTGTTAGAGCTAAAATTAGCATGTTTAAAGTGATTTTCATGCTTCCAGGGGCTCGGGAAGTGAATTAAATACCATTTGGAGGCATTTAATGTTCGAGCAAAAACGGCTGATTTTCGACAAAAGAGATAACACCCCCCCATTCCGTCATGCTTCAGAAATGTGGAAAATGGTCCGTTTTCAAATGTTTTATTTTTGAACGTCAGTTCACATTTGTAGGTGGATCATCAGTGTTAGAGCTAAAATTAGCATGTTTAAAGTGATTTTCATGCTTCCAGGGGCCCAAAACACAAGATTTATGGAATGGTTAAAAGTGCATGAAAATGGCCAATTTACTCACTCTGAGTTCTCAAAAAGGGTTTCTTCACCCCGGGAAGTGAAATAAATACCATTTGGAGGCATTTAATGTTCGAGCAAAAACGGCTGATTTTCGACAAAAGAGATAACACCCCCCCATTACGTCATGCTTCAGAAATGTGGAAAATGGTCCGTTTTCAAATGTTTTATTTTTGAACGTCAGTTCACATTTGTAGGTGGATCATCAGTGTTAGAGCTAAAATTAGCATGTTTAAAGTGATTTTCATGCTTCCAGGGGCTCGGGAAGTTAATTAAATACCATTTGGAGGCATTTAATGTTCGAGCAAAAACGGCTGATTTTCGACAAAAGAGATAACACCCCCCCATTACGTCATGCTTCAGAAATGTGGAAAATGGTCAGTTTTCAAATGTTTTATTTTTGAACGTCAGTTCACATTTGTAGGTGGATCATCAGTGTTAGAGCTAAAATTAGCATGTTTAAAGTGATTTTCATGCTTCCAGGGGCCCAAAACACAAGATTTATGGAATGGTTAAAAGTGCATGAAAATGGCCAATTTACTCACTCTGAGTTCTCAAAAAGGGTTTCTTCACCCCGGGAAGTTAATTAAATACCATTTGGAGGCATTTAATGTTCGAGCAAAAACAGCTGATTTTCGACAAAAGAGATAACACCCCCCATTACGTCATGCTTCAGAAATGTGGAAAATGGTCCGTTTTCAAATGTTTTATTTTTGAACGTCAGTTCACATTTGTAGGTGGATCATCAGTGTTAGAGCTAAAATTAGCATGTTTAAAGTGATTTTCATGCTTCCAGGGGCTCGGGAAGTCAATTAAATACCATTTGGAGGCATTTAATGTTCGAGCAAAAACGGCTGATTTTCTACAAAAGAGATAACACCCCCCCATTACGTCATGCTTCAGAAATGTGGAAAATGGTCCGTTTTCAAATGTTTTATTTTTGAACGTCAGTTCACATTTGTAGGTGGATCATCAGTGTTAGAGCTAAAATTAGCATGTTTAAAGTGATTTTCATGCTTCCAGGGGCCCAAAACACAAGATTTATGGAATGGTTAAAAGTGCATGAAAATGGCCAATTTACTCACTCTGAGTTCTCAAAAAGGGTTTCTTCACCCCGGGAAGTTAATTAAATACCATTTGGAGGCATTTAATGTTCGAGCAAAAACAGCTGATTTTCGACAAAAGAGATAACACCCCCCCATTACGCCATGCTTCAGAAATGTGGAAAATGGTCCGTTTTCAAATGTTTTATTTTTTAACGTCAGTTCACATTTGTAGGTGGATCATCAGTGTTAGAGCTAAAATTAGCATGTTTAAAGTGATTTTAATGCTTCCAGGGGCCCAAAACACAAGATTTATGGAATGGTTAAAAGTGCATGAAAATGGCCAATTTACTCACTCTGAGTTCTCAAAAAGGGTTTCTTCACCCCGGGAAGTTAATTAAATACCATTTGGAGGCATTTAATGTTCGAGCAAAAACGGCTGATTTTCGACAAAAGAGATAACACCCCCCCATTACGTCATGCTTCAGAAATGTGGAAAATGGTCCGTTTTCAAATGTTTTATTTTTGAACGTCAGTTCACATTTGTAGGTGGATCATCAGTGTTAGAGCTAAAATTAGCATGTTTAAAGTGATTTTCATGCTTCCAGGGGCTCGGGAAGTAAATTAAATAACATTTGGAGGCATTTAATGTTCGAGCAAAAACGGCTGATTTTCGACAAAAGAGATAACACCCCCCCATTACGTCATGCTTCAGAAATGTGGAAAATGGTCCGTTTTCAAATGTTTTATTTTTGAACGTCAGTTCACATTTGTAGGTGGATCATCAGTGTTAGAGCTAAAATTAGCATGTTTAAAGTGATTTTCATGCTTCCAGGGGCCCAAAACACAAGATTAATGGAATGGTTAAAAGTGCATGAAAATGGCCAATTTACTCACTCTGAGTTCTCAAAAAGGGTTTCTTCACCCCGGGAAGTGAAATAAATACCATTTGGAGGCATTTAATGTTCGAGCAAAAACGGCTGATTTTCGACAAAAGAGATAACACCTCCCCATTACGTCATGCTTCAGAAATGTGGAAAATGGTCCGTTTTCAAATGTTTTATTTTTGAACGTTAGTTCACAATTGTAGGTTGATCATCAGTGTTAGAGCTAAAATTAGCATGTTTAAAGTGATTTTCATGCTTCCAGGGGCTCGGGAAGTTAATTAAATACCATTTGGAGGCATTTAATGTTCGAGCAAAAACGGCTGATTTTCGACAAAAGAGATAACACCCCCCCATTACGTCATGCTTCAGAAATGTGGAAAATGGTCCGTTTTCAAATGTTTTATTTTTGAACGTCAGTTCACATTTGTAGGTGGATCATCAGTGTTAGAGCTAAAATTAGCATGTTTAAAGTGATTTTCATGCTTCCAGGGGCTCGGGAAGTTAATTAAATACCATTTGGAGGCATTTAATGTTCGAGCAAAAACGGCTGATTTTCGACAAAAGAGATAACACCCCCCCATTACGTCATGCTTCAGAAATATGGAAAATGGTCCGTTTTCAAATGTTTTATTTTTGAACGTCAGTTCACATTTGTAGGTGGATCATCAGTGTTAGAGCTAAAATTAGCAAGTTTAAAGTGATTTTCATGCTTCCAGGGGCTCGGGAAGTTAATTAAATACCATTTGGAGGCATTTAATGTTCGAGCAAAAACGGCTGATTTTCGACAAAAGAGATAACACCCCCCCATTACGTCATGCTTCAGAAATGTGGAAAATGGTCCGTTTTCAAATGTTTTATTTTTGAACGTCAGTTCACATTTGTAGGTGGATCATCAGTGTTAGAGCTAAAATTAGCATGTTTAAAGTGATTTTCATGCTTCCAGGGGCCCAAAACACAAGATTTATGGAATGGTTAAAAGTGCATGAAAATGGCCAATTTACTCACTCTGAGTTCTCAAAAAGGGTTTCTTCACCCCGGGAAGTTAATTAAATACCATTTGGAGGCATTTAATGTTCGAGCAAAAACGGCTGATTTTCGACAAAAGAGATAACACCCCCCCATTACGTCATGCTTCAGAAATGTGGAAAATGGTCCGTTTTCAAATGTTTTATTTTTGAACGTCAGTTCACATTTGTAGGTGGATCATCAGTGTTAGAGCTAAAATTAGCATGTTTAAAGTGATTTTCATGCTTCCAGGGGCTCGGGAAGTTAATTAAATATCATTTGGAGGCATTTAATGTTCGAGCAAAAACGGCTGATTTTCGACAAAAGAGATAACACCCCCCCCATTATGTCATGCTTCAGAAATGTGGAAAATGGTCCGTTTTCAAATGTTTTATTTTTGAACCTCAGTTCACATTTGTAGGTGGATCATCAGTGTTAGAGCTAAAATTAGCATATTTAAAGTGATTTTCATGCTTCCAGGGGCCCAAAACACAAGATTTATGGAATGGTTAAAAGTGCATGAAAATGGCCAATTTACTCACTCTGAGTTCTCAAAAAGGGTTTCTTCACCCCGGGAAGTTAATTAAATACCATTTGGAGGCATTTAATGTTTGAGCAAAAACGGCTGATTTTCGACAAAAGAGATAACACCCCCCCATTACGTCATGCTTCAGAAATGTGGAAAATGGTCCGTTTTCAAATGTTTTATTTTTGAACGTCAGTTCACATTTGTAGGTGGATCATCAGTGTTAGAGCTAAAATTAGCATGTTTAAAGTGATTTTCATGCTTCCAGGGGCCCAAAACACAAGATTTATGGAATGGTTAAAAGTGCATGAAAATGGCCAATTTACTCACTCTGAGTTCTCAAAAAGGGGTTCTTCACCCCGGGAAGTTAATTAAATACCATTTGGAGGCATTTAATGTTCGAGCAAAAACAGCTGATTTTCGACAAAAGAGATAACACCCCCCCATTACGTCATGCTTCAGAAATGTGGAAAATGGTCCGTTTTCAAATGTTTTATTTTTTAACGTCAGTTCACATTTGTAGGTGGATCATCAGTGTTAGAGCTAAAATTAGCATGTTTAAAGTGATTTTCATGCTTCCAGGGGCCCAAAACACAAGATTTATGGAATGGTTAAAAGTGCATGAAAATGGCCAATTTACTCACTCTGAGTTCTCAAAAAGGGTTTCTTCACCCCGGGAAGTTAATTAAATACCATTTGGAGGCATTTAATGTTCGAGCAAAAACAGCTGATTTTCGACAAAAGAGATAACACCCCCCCATTACGTCATGCTTCAGAAATGTGGAAAATGGTCCATTTTCAAATGTTTTATTTTTTAACGTCAGTTCACATTTGTAGGTGGATCATCAGTGTTAGAGCTAAAATTAGCATGTTTAAAGTGATTTTCATGCTTCCAGGGGCCCAAAACACAAGATTTATGGAATGGTTAAAAGTGCATGAAAATGGCCAATTTACTCACTCTGAGTTCTCAAAAAGGGTTTCTTCACCCCGGGAAGTTAATTAAATACCATTTGGAGGCATTTAATGTTCGAGCAAAAACGGCTGATTTTCGACAAAAGAGATAACACCCCCCCATTACGTCATGCTTCAGAAATGTCGAAAATGGTCCGTTTTCAAATGTTTTATTTTTGAACGTCAGTTCACATTTGTAGGTGGATCATCAGTGTTAGAGCTAAAATTAGCATGTTTAAAGTGATTTTCATGCTTCCAGGGGCTCGGGAAGTGAATTAAATACCATTTGGAGGCATTTAATGTTCGAGCAAAAACGGCTGATTTTCGACAAAAGAGATAACACCCCCCCATTACGTCATGCTTCAGAAATGTGGAAAATGGTCCGTTTTCAAATGTTTTATTTTTGAACGTCAGTTCACATTTGTAGGTGGATCATCAGTGTTAGAGCTAAAATTAGCATGTTTAAAGTGATTTTCATGCTTCCAGGGGCCCAAAACACAAGATTTATGGAATGGTTAAAAGTGCATGAAAATGGCCAATTTACTCACTCTGAGTTCTCAAAAAGGGTTTCTTCACCCCGGGAAGTTAATTAAATACCATTTGGAGGCATTTAATGTTCGAGCAAAAACGGCTGATTTTCGACAAAAGAGATAACACCCCCCCCATTACGTCATGCTTCAGAAATGTGGAAAATGGTCCGTTTTCAAATGTTTTATTTTTGAACGTCAGTTCACATTTGTAGGTGGATCATCAGTGTTAGAGCTAAAATTAGCATGTTTAAAGTGATTTTCATGCTTCCAGGGGCCCAAAACACAAGATTAATGGAATGGTTAAAAGTGCATGAAAATGGCCAATTTACTCACTCTGAGTTCTCAAAAAGGGTTTCTTCACCCCGGGAAGTGAAATAAATACCATTTGGAGGCATTTAATGTTCGAGCAAAAACGGCTGATTTTCGACAAAAGAGATAACACCCCCCCATTACGTCATGCTTCAGAAATGTGGAAAATGGTCCGTTTTCAAATGTTTTATTTTTGAACGTCAGTTCACATTTGTAGGTGGATCATCACTGTTAGAGCTAAAATTAGCATGTTTAAAGTGATTTTCATGCTTCCAGGGGCTCGGGAAGTTAATTAAATACCATTTGGAGGCATTTAATGTTCGAGCAAAAACGGCTGATTTTCGACAAAAGAGATAACACCCCCCCATTACGTCATGCTTCAGAAATGTGGAAAATGGTCCGTTTTCAAATGTTTTATTTTTGAACGTCAGTTCACATTTGTAGGTGGATCATCAGTGTTAGAGCTAAAATTAGCATGTTTAAAGTGATTTTCATGCTTCCAGGGGCCCAAAACACAAGATTTATGGAATGGTTAAAAGTGCATGAAAATGGCCAATTTACTCACTCTGAGTTCTCAAAAAGGGTTTCTTCACCCCGGGAAGTTAATTAAATACCATTTGGAGGCATTTAATGTTCGAGCAAAAACAGCTGATTTTCGACAAAAGAGATAACACCCCCCATTACGTCATGCTTCAGAAATGTGGAAAATGGTCCGTTTTCAAATGTTTTATTTTTGAACGTCAGTTCACATTTGTAGGTGGATCATCAGTGTTAGAGCTAAAATTAGCATGTTTAAAGTGATTTTCATGCTTCCAGGGGCTCGGGAAGTCAATTAAATACCATTTGGAGGCATTTAATGTTCGAGCAAAAACGGCTGATTTTCTACAAAAGAGATAACACCCCCCCATTACGTCATGCTTCAGAAATGTGGAAAATGGTCCGTTTTCAAATGTTTTATTTTTGAACGTCAGTTCACATTTGTAGGTGGATCATCAGTGTTAGAGCTAAAATTAGCATGTTTAAAGTGATTTTCATGCTTCCAGGGGCCCAAAACACAAGATTTATGGAATGGTTAAAAGTGCATGAAAATGGCCAATTTACTCACTCTGAGTTCTCAAAAAGGGTTTCTTCACCCCGGGAAGTTAATTAAATACCATTTGGAGGCATTTAATGTTCGAGCAAAAACAGCTGATTTTCGACAAAAGAGATAACACCCCCCCATTACGCCATGCTTCAGAAATGTGGAAAATGGTCCGTTTTCAAATGTTTTATTTTTTAACGTCAGTTCACATTTGTAGGTGGATCATCAGTGTTAGAGCTAAAATTAGCATGTTTAAAGTGATTTTCATGCTTCCAGGGGCCCAAAACACAAGATTTATGGAATGGTTAAAAGTGCATGAAAATGGCCAATTTACTCACTCTGAGTTCTCAAAAAGGGTTTCTTCACCCCGGGAAGTTAATTAAATACCATTTGGAGGCATTTAATGTTCGAGCAAAAACGGCTGATTTTCGACAAAAGAGATAACACCCCCCCATTACGTCATGCTTCAGAAATGTGGAAAATGGTCCGTTTTCAAATGTTTTATTTTTGAACGTCAGTTCACATTTGTAGGTGGATCATCAGTGTTAGAGCTAAAATTAGCATGTTTAAAGTGATTTTCATGCTTCCAGGGGCTCGGGAAGTTAATTAAATACCATTTGGAGGCATTTAATGTTCGAGCAAAAACGGCTGATTTTCGACAAAAGAGATAACACCCCCCCATTACGTCATGCTTCAGAAATGAGGAAAATGGTCCGTTTTCAAATGCTTTATTTTTGAACGTCAGTTCACATTTGTAGGTGGATCATCAGTGTTAGAGCTAAAATTAGCATGTTTAAAGTGATTTTCATGCTTCCAGGGGCCCAAAACACAAGATTTATGGAATGGTTAAAAGTGCATGAAAATGGCCAATTTACTCACTCTGAGTTCTCAAAAAGGGTTTCTTCACCCCGGGAAGTTAATTAAATACCATTTGGAGGCATTTAATGTTCGAGCAAAAACGGCTGATTTTCGACAAAAGAGATAACACCCCCCCCATTACGTCATGCTTCAGAAATGTGGAAAATTGTCCGTTTTCAAATGTTTTATTTTTGAACGTCAGTTCACATTTGTAGGTGGATCATCAGTGTTAGAGCTAAAATTAGCATGTTTAAAGTGATTTTCATGCTTCCAGGGGCCCAAAACACAAGATTAATGGAATGGTTAAAAGTGCATGAAAATGGCCAATTTACTCACTCTGAGATCTCAAAAAGGGTTTCTTCACCCCGGGAAGTGAAATAAATACCATTTGGAGGCATTTAATGTTCGAGCAAAAACGGCTGATTTTCGACAAAAGAGATAACACCCCCCCATTACGTCATGCTTCAGAAATGTGGAAAATGGTCCGTTTTCAAATGTTTTATTTTTGAACGTCAGTTCACATTTGTAGGTGGATCATCAGTGTTAGAGCTAAAATTAGCATGTTTAAAGTGATTTTCATGCTTCCAGGGGCTCGGGAAGTTAATTAAATACCATTTGGAGGCATTTAATGTTCGAGCAAAAACGGCTGATTTTCGACAAAAGAGATAACACCCCCCCCATTACGTCATGCTTCAGAAATGTGGAAAATGGTCCGTTTTCAAATGTTTTATTTTTGAACGTCAGTTCACATTTGTAGGTGGATCATCAGTGTTAGAGCTAAAATTAGCATGTTTAAAGTGATTTTCATGCTTCAGGGGCTCGGGAAGTTAATTAAATACCATTTGGAGGCATTTAATGTTCGAGCAAAAACGGCTGATTTTCGACAAAAGAGATAACACCCCCCCATTACGTCATGCTTCAGAAATGTGGAAAATGGTCCGTTTTCAAATGTTTTATTTTTGAACGTCAGTTCACATTTGTAGGTGGATCATCAGTGTTAGAGCTAAAATTAGCATGTTTAAAGTGATTTTCATGCTTCCAGGGGCTCGGGAAGTTAATTAAATACCATTTGGAGGCATTTAATGTTCGAGCAAAAACGGCTGATTTTCGACAAAAGAGATAACACCCCCCCATTACGTCATGCTTCAGAAATGTGGAAAATGGTCCGTTTTCAAATGTTTTATTTTTGAACGTCAGTTCACATTTGTAGGTGGATCATCAGTGTTAGAGCTAAAATTAGCATGTTTAAAGTGATTTTCATGCTTCCAGGGGCCCAAAACACAAGATTAATGGAATGGTTAAAAGTGCATGAAAATGGCCAATTTACTCACTCTGAGTTCTCAAAAAGGGTTTCTTCACCCCGGGAAGTGAAATAAATACCATTTGGAGGCATTTAATGTTCGAGCAAAAACGGCTGATTTTCGACAAAAGAGATAACACCCCCCCATTACGTCATGCTTCAGAAATGTGGAAAATGGTCCGTTTTCAAATGTTTTATTTTTGAACGTCAGTTCACATTTGTAGGTGGATCATCAGTGTTAGAGCTAAAATTAGCAAGTTTAAAGTGATTTTCATGCTTCCAGGGGCTCGGGAAGTTAATTAAATACCATTTGGAGGCATTTAATGTTCGAGCAAAAACGGCTGATTTTCGACAAAAGAGATAACACCCCCCCATTACGTCATGCTTCAGAAATGTGGAAAATGGTCCGTTTTCAAATGTTTTATTTTTGAACGTCAGTTCACATTTGTAGGTGGATCATCAGTGTTAGAGCTAAAATTAGCATGTTTAAAGTGATTTTCATGCTTCCAGGGGCCCAAAACACAAGATTTATGGAATGGTTAAAAGTGCATGAAAATGGCCAATTTACTCCCTCTGAGTTCTCAAAAAGGGTTTCTTCACCCCGGGAAGTTAATTAAATACCATTTGGAGGCATTTAATGTTCGAGCAAAAACGGCTGATTTTCGACAAAAGAGATAACACCCCCCCATTACGTCATGCTTCAGAAATGTGGAAAATGGTCCGTTTTCAAATGTTTTATTTTTGAACGTCAGTTCACATTTGTAGGTGGATCATCAGTGTTAGAGCTAAAATTAGCATGTTTAAAGTGATTTTCATGCTTCCAGGGGCTCGGGAAGTTAATTAAATACCATTTGGAGGCATTTAATGTTCGAGCAAAAACGGCTGATTTTCGACAAAAGAGATAACACCCCCCCATTATGTCATGCTTCAGAAATGTGGAAAATGGTCCGTTTTCAAATGTTTTATTTTTGAACCTCAGTTCACATTTGTAGGTGGATCATCAGTGTTAGAGCTAAAATTAGCATATTTAAAGTGATTTTCATGCTTCCAGGGGCCCAAAACACAAGATTTATGGAATGGTTAAAAGTGCATGAAAATGGCCAATTTACTCACTCTGAGTTCTCAAAAAGGGTTTCTTCACCCCGGGAAGTTAATTAAATACCATTTGGAGGCATTTAATGTTTGAGCAAAAACGGCTGATTTTCGACAAAAGAGATAACACCCCCCCATTACGTCATGCTTCAGAAATGTGGAAAATGGTCCGTTTTCAAATGTTTTATTTTTGAACGTCAGTTCACATTTGTAGGTGGATCATCAGTGTTAGAGCTAAAATTAGCATGTTTAAAGTGATTTTCATGCTTCCAGGGGCCCAAAACACAAGATTTATGGAATGGTTAAAAGTGCATGAAAATGGCCAATTTACTCACTCTGAGTTCTCAAAAAGGGTTTCTTCACCCCGGGAAGTTAATTAAATACCATTTGGAGGCATTTAATGTTCGAGCAAAAACAGCTGATTTTCGACAAAAGAGATAACACCCCCCCATTACGTCATGCTTCAGAAATGTGGAAAATGGTCCGTTTTCAAATGTTTTATTTTTTAACGTCAGTTCACATTTGTAGGTGGATCATCAGTGTTAGAGCTAAAATTAGCATGTTTAAAGTGATTTTCATGCTTCCAGGGGCCAAAACACAAGATTTATGGAATGGTTAAAAGTGCATGAAAATGGCCAATTTACTCACTCTGAGTTCTCAAAAAGGGTTTCTTCACCCCGGGAAGTTAATTAAATACCATTTGGAGGCATTTAATGTTCGAGCAAAAACAGCTGATTTTCGACAAAAGAGATAACACCCCCCCATTACGTCATGCTTCAGAAATGTGGAAAATGGTCCATTTTCAAATGTTTTATTTTTTAACGTCAGTTCACATTTGTAGGTGGATAATCAGTGTTAGAGCTAAAATTAGCATGTTTAAAGTGATTTTCATGCTTCAAGGGGCCCAAAACACAAGATTTATGGAATGGTTAAAAGTGCATGAAAATGGCCAATTTACTCACTCTGAGTTCTCAAAAAGGGTTTCTTCACCCCGGGAAGTTAATTAAATACCATTTGGAGGCATTTAATGTTCGAGCAAAAACGGCTGATTTTCGACAAAAGAGATAACACCCCCCCATTACGTCATGCTTCAGAAATGTCGAAAATGGTCCGTTTTCAAATGTTTTATTTTTGAACGTCAGTTCACATTTGTAGGTGGATCATCAGTGTTAGAGCTAAAATTAGCATGTTTAAAGTGATTTTCATGCTTCCAGGGGCTCGGGAAGTGAATTAAATACCATTTGGAGGCATTTAATGTTCGAGCAAAAACGGCTGATTTTCGACAAAAGAGATAACACCCCCCCATTACGTCATGCTTCAGAAATGTGGAAAATGGTCCGTTTTCAAATGTTTTATTTTTGAACGTCAGTTCACATTTGTAGGTGGATCATCAGTGTTAGAGCTAAAATTAGCATGTTTAAAGTGATTTTCATGCTTCCAGGGGCCCAAAACACAAGATTTATGGAATGGTTAAAAGTGCATGAAAATGGCCAATTTACTCACTCTGAGTTCTCAAAAAGGGTTTCTTCACCCCGGGAAGTTAATTAAATACCATTTGGAGGCATTTAATGTTCGAGCAAAAACGGCTGATTTTCGACAAAAGAGATAACACCCCCCCATTACGTCATGCTTCAGAAATGTGGAAAATGGTCCGTTTTCAAATGTTTTATTTTTGAACGTCAGTTCACATTTGTAGGTGGATCATCAGTGTTAGAGCTAAAATTAGCATGTTTAAAGTGATTTTCATGCTTCCAGGGGCCCAAAACACAAGATTAATGGAATGGTTAAAAGTGCATGAAAATGGCCAATTTACTCACTCTGAGTTCTCAAAAAGGGTTTCTTCACCCCCGGAAGTGAAATAAATACCATTTGGAGGCATTTAATGTTCGAGCAAAAACGGCTGATTTTCGACAAAAGAGATAACACCCCCCCATTACGTCATGCTTCAGAAATGTGGAAAATGGTCCGTTTTCAAATGTTTTATTTTTGAACGTCAGTTCACATTTGTAGGTGGATCATCACTGTTAGAGCTAAAATTAGCATGTTTAAAGTGATTTTCATGCTTCCAGGGGCTCGGGAAGTTAATTAAATACCATTTGGAGGCATTTAATGTTCGAGCAAAAACGGCTGATTTTCGACAAAAGAGATAACACCCCCCCATTACGTCATGCTTCAGAAATGTGGAAAATGGTCCGTTTTCAAATGTTTTATTTTTGAACGTCAGTTCACATTTGTAGGTGGATCATCAGTGTTAGAGCTAAAATTAGCATGTTTAAAGTGATTTTCATGCTTCCAGGGGCCCAAAACACAAGATTTATGGAATGGTTAAAAGTGCATGAAAATGGCCAATTTACTCACTCTGAGTTCTCAAAAAGGGTTTCTTCACCCCGGGAAGGTAATTAAATACCATTTGGAGGCATTTAATGTTCGAGCAAAAACAGCTGATTTTCGACAAAAGAGATAACACCCCCCATTACGTCATGCTTCAGAAATGTGGAAAATGGTCCGTTTTCAAATGTTTTATTTTTGAACGTCAGTTCACATTTGTAGGTGGATCATCAGTGTTAGAGCTAAAATTAGCATGTTTAAAGTGATTTTCATGCTTCCAGGGGCTCGGGAAGTCAATTAAATACCATTTGGAGGCATTTAATGTTCGAGCAAAAACGGCTGATTTTCTACAAAAGAGATAACACCCCCCCATTACGTCATGCTTCAGAAATGTGGAAAATGGTCCGTTTTCAAATGTTTTATTTTTGAACGTCAGTTCACATTTGTAGGTGGATCATCAGTGTTAGAGCTAAAATTAGCATGTTTAAAGTGATTTTCATGCTTCCCGGGGCCCAAAACACAAGATTTATGGAATGGTTAAAAGTGCATGAAAATGGCCAATTTACTCACTCTGAGTTCTCAAAAAGGGTTTCTTCACCCCGGGAAGTTAATTAAATACCATTTGGAGGCATTTAATGTTCGAGCAAAAACAGCTGATTTTCGACAAAAGAGATAACACCCCCCCATTACGCCATGCTTCAGAAATGTGGAAAATGGTCCGTTTTCAAATGTTTTATTTTTTAACGTCAGTTCACATTTGTAGGTGGATCATCAGTGTTAGAGCTAAAATTAGCATGTTTAAAGTGATTTTCATGCTTCCAGGGGCCCAAAACACAAGATTTATGGAATGGTTAAAAGTGCATGAAAATGGCCAATTTACTCACTCTGAGTTCTCAAAAAGGGTTTCTTCACCCCGGGAAGTTAATTAAATACCATTTGGAGGCATTTAATGTTCGAGCAAAAACGGCTGATTTTCGACAAAAGAGATAACACCCCCCCATTACGTCATGCTTCAGAAATGTGGAAAATGGTCCGTTTTCAAATGTTTTATTTTTGAACGTCAGTTCACATTTGTAGGTGGATCATCAGTGTTAGAGCTAAAATTAGCATGTTTAAAGTGATTTTCATGCTTCCAGGGGCTCGGGAAGTTAATTAAATACCATTTGGAGGCATTTAATGTTCGAGCAAAAACGGCTGATTTTCGACAAAAGAGATAACACCCCCCCATTACGTCATGCTTCAGAAATGAGGAAAATGGTCCGTTTTCAAATGCTTTATTTTTGAACGTCAGTTCACATTTGTAGGTGGATCATCAGTGTTAGAGCTAAAATTAGCATGTTTAAAGTGATTTTCATGCTTCCAGGGGCCCAAAACACAAGATTTATGGAATGGTTAAAAGTGCATGAAAATGGCCAATTTACTCACTCTGAGTTCTCAAAAAGGGTTTCTTCACCCCGGGAAGTTAATTAAATACCATTTGGAGGCATTTAATGTTCGAGCAAAAACAGCTGATTTTCGACAAAAGAGATAACACCCCCCCATTACGCCATGCTTCAGAAATGTGGAAAATGGTCCGTTTTCAAATGTTTTATTTTTTAACGTCAGTTCACATTTGTAGGTGGATCATCAGTGTTAGAGCTAAAATTAGCATGTTTAAAGTGATTTTCATGCTTCCAGGGGCCCAAAACACAAGATTTATGGAATGGTTAAAAGTGCATGAAAATGGCCAATTTACTCACTCTGAGTTCTCAAAAAGGGTTTCTTCACCCCGGGAAGTTAATTAAATACCATTTGGAGGCATTTAATGTTCGAGCAAAAACGGCTGATTTTCGACAAAAGAGATAACACCCCCCCATTACGTCATGCTTCAGAAATGTGGAAAATGGTCCGTTTTCAAATGTTTTATTTTTGAACGTCAGTTCACATTTGTAGGTGGATCATCAGTGTTAGAGCTAAAATTAGCATGTTTAAAGTGATTTTCATGCTTCCAGGGGCTCGGGAAGTTAATTAAATACCATTTGGAGGCATTTAATGTTCGAGCAAAAACGGCTGATTTTCGACAAAAGAGATAACACCCCCCCATTACGTCATGCTTCAGAAATGAGGAAAATGGTCCGTTTTCAAATGCTTTATTTTTGAACGTCAGTTCACATTTGTAGGTGGATCATCAGTGTTAGAGCTAAAATTAGCATGTTTAAAGTGATTTTCATGCTTCCAGGGGCCCAAAACACAAGATTTATGGAATGGTTAAAAGTGCATGAAAATGGCCAATTTACTCACTCTGAGTTCTCAAAAAGGGTTTCTTCACCCCGGGAAGTTAATTAAATACCATTTGGAGGCATTTAATGTTCGAGCAAAAACGGCTGATTTTCGACAAAAGAGATAACACCCCCCCCATTACGTCATGCTTCAGAAATGTGGAAAATTGTCCGTTTTCAAATGTTTTATTTTTGAACGTCAGTTCACATTTGTAGGTGGATCATCAGTGTTAGAGCTAAAATTAGCATGTTTAACGTGATTTTCATGCTTCCAGGGGCCCAAAACACAAGATTAATGGAATGGTTAAAAGTGCATGAAAATGGCCAATTTACTCACTCTGAGATCTCAAAAAGGGTTTCTTCACCCCGGGAAGTGAAATAAATACCATTTGGAGGCATTTAATGTTCGAGCAAAAACGGCTGATTTTCGACAAAAGAGATAACACCCCCCCATTACGTCATGCTTCAGAAATGTGGAAAATGGTCCGTTTTCAAATGTTTTATTTTTGAACGTCAGTTCACATTTGTAGGTGGATCATCAGTGTTAGAGCTAAAATTAGCATGTTTAAAGTGATTTTCATGCTTCCAGGGGCTCGGGAAGTTAATTAAATACCATTTGGAGGCATTTAATGTTCGAGCAAAAACGGCTGATTTTCGACAAAAGAGATAACACCCCCCCCATTACGTCATGCTTCAGAAATGTGGAAAATGGTCCGTTTTCAAATGTTTTATTTTTGAACGTCAGTTCACATTTGTAGGTGGATCATCAGTGTTAGAGCTAAAATTAGCATGTTTAAAGTGATTTTCATGCTTCAGGGGCTCGGGAAGTTAATTAAATACCATTTGGAGGCATTTAATGTTCGAGCAAAAACGGCTGATTTTCGACAAAAGAGATAACACCCCCCCATTACGTCATGCTTCAGAAATGTGGAAAATGGTCCGTTTTCAAATGTTTTATTTTTGAACGTCAGTTCACATTTGTAGGTGGATCATCAGTGTTAGAGCTAAAATTAGCATGTTTAAAGTGATTTTCATGCTTCCAGGGGCTCGGGAAGTTAATTAAATACCATTTGGAGGCATTTAATGTTCGAGCAAAAACGGCTGATTTTCGACAAAAGAGATAACACCCCCCCATTACGTCATGCTTCAGAAATGTGGAAAATGGTCCGTTTTCAAATGTTTTATTTTTGAACGTCAGTTCACATTTGTAGGTGGATCATCAGTGTTAGAGCTAAAATTAGCATGTTTAAAGTGATTTTCATGCTTCCAGGGGCCCAAAACACAAGATTAATGGAATGGTTAAAAGTGCATGAAAATGGCCAATTTACTCACTCTGAGTTCTCAAAAAGGGTTTCTTCACCCCGGGAAGTGAAATAAATACCATTTGGAGGCATTTAATGTTCGAGCAAAAACGGCTGATTTTCGACAAAAGAGATAACACCCCCCCATTACGTCATGCTTCAGAAATGTGGAAAATGGTCCGTTTTCAAATGTTTTATTTTTGAACGTCAGTTCACATTTGTAGGTGGATCATCAGTGTTAGAGCTAAAATTAGCAAGTTTAAAGTGATTTTCATGCTTCCAGGGGCTCGGGAAGTTAATTAAATACCATTTGGAGGCATTTAATGTTCGAGCAAAAACGGCTGATTTTCGACAAAAGAGATAACACCCCCCCATTACGTCATGCTTCAGAAATGTGGAAAATGGTCCGTTTTCAAATGTTTTATTTTTGAACGTCAGTTCACATTTGTAGGTGGATCATCAGTGTTAGAGCTAAAATTAGCATGTTTAAAGTGATTTTCATGCTTCCAGGGGCCCAAAACACAAGATTTATGGAATGGTTAAAAGTGCATGAAAATGGCCAATTTACTCCCTCTGAGTTCTCAAAAAGGGTTTCTTCACCCCGGGAAGTTAATTAAATACCATTTGGAGGCATTTAATGTTCGAGCAAAAACGGCTGATTTTCGACAAAAGAGATAACACCCCCCCATTACGTCATGCTTCAGAAATGTGGAAAATGGTCCGTTTTCAAATGTTTTATTTTTGAACGTCAGTTCACATTTGTAGGTGGATCATCAGTGTTAGAGCTAAAATTAGCATGTTTAAAGTGATTTTCATGCTTCCAGGGGCTCGGGAAGTTAATTAAATACCATTTGGAGGCATTTAATGTTCGAGCAAAAACGGCTGATTTTCGACAAAAGAGATAACACCCCCCCATTATGTCATGCTTCAGAAATGTGGAAAATGGTCCGTTTTCAAATGTTTTATTTTTGAACCTCAGTTCACATTTGTAGGTGGATCATCAGTGTTAGAGCTAAAATTAGCATATTTAAAGTGATTTTCATGCTTCCAGGGGCCCAAAACACAAGATTTATGGAATGGTTAAAAGTGCATGAAAATGGCCAATTTACTCACTCTGAGTTCTCAAAAAGGGTTTCTTCACCCCGGGAAGTTAATTAAATACCATTTGGAGGCATTTAATGTTTGAGCAAAAACGGCTGATTTTCGACAAAAGAGATAACACCCCCCCATTACGTCATGCTTCAGAAATGTGGAAAATGGTCCGTTTTCAAATGTTTTATTTTTGAACGTCAGTTCACATTTGTAGGTGGATCATCAGTGTTAGAGCTAAAATTAGCATGTTTAAAGTGATTTTCATGCTTCCAGGGGCCCAAAACACAAGATTTATGGAATGGTTAAAAGTGCATGAAAATGGCCAATTTACTCACTCTGAGTTCTCAAAAAGGGTTTCTTCACCCCGGGAAGTTAATTAAATACCATTTGGAGGCATTTAATGTTCGAGCAAAAACAGCTGATTTTCGACAAAAGAGATAACACCCCCCCATTACGTCATGCTTCAGAAATGTGGAAAATGGTCCGTTTTCAAATGTTTTATTTTTTAACGTCAGTTCACATTTGTAGGTGGATCATCAGTGTTAGAGCTAAAATTAGCATGTTTAAAGTGATTTTCATGCTTCCAGGGGCCAAAACACAAGATTTATGGAATGGTTAAAAGTGCATGAAAATGGCCAATTTACTCACTCTGAGTTCTCAAAAAGGGTTTCTTCACCCCGGGAAGTTAATTAAATACCATTTGGAGGCATTTAATGTTCGAGCAAAAACAGCTGATTTTCGACAAAAGAGATAACACCCCCCCATTACGTCATGCTTCAGAAATGTGGAAAATGGTCCATTTTCAAATGTTTTATTTTTTAACGTCAGTTCACATTTGTAGGTGGATAATCAGTGTTAGAGCTAAAATTAGCATGTTTAAAGTGATTTTCATGCTTCAAGGGGCCCAAAACACAAGATTTATGGAATGGTTAAAAGTGCATGAAAATGGCCAATTTACTCACTCTGAGTTCTCAAAAAGGGTTTCTTCACCCCGGGAAGTTAATTAAATACCATTTGGAGGCATTTAATGTTCGAGCAAAAACGGCTGATTTTCGACAAAAGAGATAACACCCCCCCATTACGTCATGCTTCAGAAATGTCGAAAATGGTCCGTTTTCAAATGTTTTATTTTTGAACGTCAGTTCACATTTGTAGGTGGATCATCAGTGTTAGAGCTAAAATTAGCATGTTTAAAGTGATTTTCATGCTTCCAGGGGCTCGGGAAGTGAATTAAATACCATTTGGAGGCATTTAATGTTCGAGCAAAAACGGCTGATTTTCGACAAAAGAGA
This sequence comes from Lissotriton vulgaris, assembly GCF_964263255.1. NCBI lineage: Eukaryota > Metazoa > Chordata > Amphibia > Caudata > Salamandridae > Lissotriton > Lissotriton vulgaris. Next base: position 169,754 of record NW_028251345.1, on the reverse strand, counting down.
TAACACCCCCCCATTACGTCATGCTTCAGAAATGTGGAAAATGGTCCGTTTTCAAATGTTTTATTTTTGAACGTCAGTTCACATTTGTAGGTGGATCATCAGTGTTAGAGCTAAAATTAGCATGTTTAAAGTGATTTTCATGCTTCCAGGGGCCCAAAACACAAGATTTATGGAATGGTTAAAAGTGCATGAAAATGGCCAATTTACTCACTCTGAGTTCTCAAAAAGGGTTTCTTCACCCCGGGAAGTTAATTAAATACCATTTGGAGGCATTTAATGTTCGAGCAAAAACGGCTGATTTTCGACAAAAGAGATAACACCCCCCCATTACGTCATGCTTCAGAAATGTGGAAAATGGTCCGTTTTCAAATGTTTTATTTTTGAACGTCAGTTCACATTTGTAGGTGGATCATCAGTGTTAGAGCTAAAATTAGCATGTTTAAAGTGATTTTCATGCTTCCAGGGGCCCAAAACACAAGATTAATGGAATGGTTAAAAGTGCATGAAAATGGCCAATTTACTCACTCTGAGTTCTCAAAAAGGGTTTCTTCACCCCCGGAAGTGAAATAAATACCATTTGGAGGCATTTAATGTTCGAGCAAAAACGGCTGATTTTCGACAAAAGAGATAACACCCCCCCATTACGTCATGCTTCAGAAATGTGGAAAATGGTCCGTTTTCAAATGTTTTATTTTTGAACGTCAGTTCACATTTGTAGGTGGATCATCACTGTTAGAGCTAAAATTAGCATGTTTAAAGTGATTTTCATGCTTCCAGGGGCTCGGGAAGTTAATTAAATACCATTTGGAGGCATTTAATGTTCGAGCAAAAACGGCTGATTTTCGACAAAAGAGATAACACCCCCCCATTACGTCATGCTTCAGAAATGTGGAAAATGGTCCGTTTTCAAATGTTTTATTTTTGAACGTCAGTTCACATTTGTAGGTGGATCATCAGTGTTAGAGCTAAAATTAGCATGTTTAAAGTGATTTTCATGCTTCCAGGGGCCCAAAACACAAGATTTATGGAATGGTTAAAAGTGCATGAAAATGGCCAATTTACTCACTCTGAGTTCTCAAAAAGGGTTTCTTCACCCCGGGAAGGTAATTAAATACCATTTGGAGGCATTTAATGTTCGAGCAAAAACAGCTGATTTTCGACAAAAGAGATAACACCCCCCATTACGTCATGCTTCAGAAATGTGGAAAATGGTCCGTTTTCAAATGTTTTATTTTTGAACGTCAGTTCACATTTGTAGGTGGATCATCAGTGTTAGAGCTAAAATTAGCATGTTTAAAGTGATTTTCATGCTTCCAGGGGCTCGGGAAGTCAATTAAATACCATTTGGAGGCATTTAATGTTCGAGCAAAAACGGCTGATTTTCTACAAAAGAGATAACACCCCCCCATTACGTCATGCTTCAGAAATGTGGAAAATGGTCCGTTTTCAAATGTTTTATTTTTGAACGTCAGTTCACATTTGTAGGTGGATCATCAGTGTTAGAGCTAAAATTAGCATGTTTAAAGTGATTTTCATGCTTCCCGGGGCCCAAAACACAAGATTTATGGAATGGTTAAAAGTGCATGAAAATGGCCAATTTACTCACTCTGAGTTCTCAAAAAGGGTTTCTTCACCCCGGGAAGTTAATTAAATACCATTTGGAGGCATTTAATGTTCGAGCAAAAACAGCTGATTTTCGACAAAAGAGATAACACCCCCCCATTACGCCATGCTTCAGAAATGTGGAAAATGGTCCGTTTTCAAATGTTTTATTTTTTAACGTCAGTTCACATTTGTAGGTGGATCATCAGTGTTAGAGCTAAAATTAGCATGTTTAAAGTGATTTTCATGCTTCCAGGGGCCCAAAACACAAGATTTATGGAATGGTTAAAAGTGCATGAAAATGGCCAATTTACTCACTCTGAGTTCTCAAAAAGGGTTTCTTCACCCCGGGAAGTTAATTAAATACCATTTGGAGGCATTTAATGTTCGAGCAAAAACGGCTGATTTTCGACAAAAGAGATAACACCCCCCCATTACGTCATGCTTCAGAAATGTGGAAAATGGTCCGTTTTCAAATGTTTTATTTTTGAACGTCAGTTCACATTTGTAGGTGGATCATCAGTGTTAGAGCTAAAATTAGCATGTTTAAAGTGATTTTCATGCTTCCAGGGGCTCGGGAAGTTAATTAAATACCATTTGGAGGCATTTAATGTTCGAGCAAAAACGGCTGATTTTCGACAAAAGAGATAACACCCCCCCATTATGTCATGCTTCAGAAATGTGGAAAATGGTCCGTTTTCAAATGTTTTATTTTTGAACCTCAGTTCACATTTGTAGGTGGATCATCAGTGTTAGAGCTAAAATTAGCATATTTAAAGTGATTTTCATGCTTCCAGGGGCCCAAAACACAAGATTTATGGAATGGTTAAAAGTGCATGAAAATGGCCAATTTACTCACTCTGAGTTCTCAAAAAGGGTTTCTTCACCCCGGGAAGTTAATTAAATACCATTTGGAGGCATTTAATGTTTGAGCAAAAACGGCTGATTTTCGACAAAAGAGATAACACCCCCCCATTACGTCATGCTTCAGAAATGTGGAAAATGGTCCGTTTTCAAATGTTTTATTTTTGAACGTCAGTTCACATTTGTAGGTGGATCATCAGTGTTAGAGCTAAAATTAGCATGTTTAAAGTGATTTTCATGCTTCCAGGGGCCCAAAACACAAGATTTATGGAATGGTTAAAAGTGCATGAAAATGGCCAATTTACTCACTCTGAGTTCTCAAAAAGGGTTTCTTCACCCCGGGAAGTTAATTAAATACCATTTGGAGGCATTTAATGTTCGAGCAAAAACAGCTGATTTTCGACAAAAGAGATAACACCCCCCCATTACGTCATGCTTCAGAAATGTGGAAAATGGTCCGTTTTCAAATGTTTTATTTTTTAACGTCAGTTCACATTTGTAGGTGGATCATCAGTGTTAGAGCTAAAATTAGCATGTTTAAAGTGATTTTCATGCTTCCAGGGGCCAAAACACAAGATTTATGGAATGGTTAAAAGTGCATGAAAATGGCCAATTTACTCACTCTGAGTTCTCAAAAAGGGTTTCTTCACCCCGGGAAGTTAATTAAATACCATTTGGAGGCATTTAATGTTCGAGCAAAAACAGCTGATTTTCGACAAAAGAGATAACACCCCCCCATTACGTCATGCTTCAGAAATGTGGAAAATGGTCCATTTTCAAATGTTTTATTTTTTAACGTCAGTTCACATTTGTAGGTGGATAATCAGTGTTAGAGCTAAAATTAGCATGTTTAAAGTGATTTTCATGCTTCAAGGGGCCCAAAACACAAGATTTATGGAATGGTTAAAAGTGCATGAAAATGGCCAATTTACTCACTCTGAGTTCTCAAAAAGGGTTTCTTCACCCCGGGAAGTTAATTAAATACCATTTGGAGGCATTTAATGTTCGAGCAAAAACGGCTGATTTTCGACAAAAGAGATAACACCCCCCCATTACGTCATGCTTCAGAAATGTCGAAAATGGTCCGTTTTCAAATGTTTTATTTTTGAACGTCAGTTCACATTTGTAGGTGGATCATCAGTGTTAGAGCTAAAATTAGCATGTTTAAAGTGATTTTCATGCTTCCAGGGGCTCGGGAAGTGAATTAAATACCATTTGGAGGCATTTAATGTTCGAGCAAAAACGGCTGATTTTCGACAAAAGAGATAACACCCCCCCATTACGTCATGCTTCAGAAATGTGGAAAATGGTCCGTTTTCAAATGTTTTATTTTTGAACGTCAGTTCACATTTGTAGGTGGATCATCAGTGTTAGAGCTAAAATTAGCATGTTTAAAGTGATTTTCATGCTTCCAGGGGCCCAAAACACAAGATTTATGGAATGGTTAAAAGTGCATGAAAATGGCCAATTTACTCACTCTGAGTTCTCAAAAAGGGTTTCTTCACCCCGGGAAGTTAATTAAATACCATTTGGAGGCATTTAATGTTCGAGCAAAAACGGCTGATTTTCGACAAAAGAGATAACACCCCCCCATTACGTCATGCTTCAGAAATGTGGAAAATGGTCCGTTTTCAAATGTTTTATTTTTGAACGTCAGTTCACATTTGTAGGTGGATCATCAGTGTTAGAGCTAAAATTAGCATGTTTAAAGTGATTTTCATGCTTCCAGGGGCCCAAAACACAAGATTAATGGAATGGTTAAAAGTGCATGAAAATGGCCAATTTACTCACTCTGAGTTCTCAAAAAGGGTTTCTTCACCCCCGGAAGTGAAATAAATACCATTTGGAGGCATTTAATGTTCGAGCAAAAACGGCTGATTTTCGACAAAAGAGATAACACCCCCCCATTACGTCATGCTTCAGAAATGTGGAAAATGGTCCGTTTTCAAATGTTTTATTTTTGAACGTCAGTTCACATTTGTAGGTGGATCATCACTGTTAGAGCTAAAATTAGCATGTTTAAAGTGATTTTCATGCTTCCAGGGGCTCGGGAAGTTAATTAAATACCATTTGGAGGCATTTAATGTTCGAGCAAAAACGGCTGATTTTCGACAAAAGAGATAACACCCCCCCATTACGTCATGCTTCAGAAATGTGGAAAATGGTCCGTTTTCAAATGTTTTATTTTTGAACGTCAGTTCACATTTGTAGGTGGATCATCAGTGTTAGAGCTAAAATTAGCATGTTTAAAGTGATTTTCATGCTTCCAGGGGCCCAAAACACAAGATTTATGGAATGGTTAAAAGTGCATGAAAATGGCCAATTTACTCACTCTGAGTTCTCAAAAAGGGTTTCTTCACCCCGGGAAGGTAATTAAATACCATTTGGAGGCATTTAATGTTCGAGCAAAAACAGCTGATTTTCGACAAAAGAGATAACACCCCCCATTACGTCATGCTTCAGAAATGTGGAAAATGGTCCGTTTTCAAATGTTTTATTTTTGAACGTCAGTTCACATTTGTAGGTGGATCATCAGTGTTAGAGCTAAAATTAGCATGTTTAAAGTGATTTTCATGCTTCCAGGGGCTCGGGAAGTCAATTAAATACCATTTGGAGGCATTTAATGTTCGAGCAAAAACGGCTGATTTTCTACAAAAGAGATAACACCCCCCCATTACGTCATGCTTCAGAAATGTGGAAAATGGTCCGTTTTCAAATGTTTTATTTTTGAACGTCAGTTCACATTTGTAGGTGGATCATCAGTGTTAGAGCTAAAATTAGCATGTTTAAAGTGATTTTCATGCTTCCCGGGGCCCAAAACACAAGATTTATGGAATGGTTAAAAGTGCATGAAAATGGCCAATTTACTCACTCTGAGTTCTCAAAAAGGGTTTCTTCACCCCGGGAAGTTAATTAAATACCATTTGGAGGCATTTAATGTTCGAGCAAAAACAGCTGATTTTCGACAAAAGAGATAACACCCCCCCATTACGCCATGCTTCAGAAATGTGGAAAATGGTCCGTTTTCAAATGTTTTATTTTTTAACGTCAGTTCACATTTGTAGGTGGATCATCAGTGTTAGAGCTAAAATTAGCATGTTTAAAGTGATTTTCATGCTTCCAGGGGCCCAAAACACAAGATTTATGGAATGGTTAAAAGTGCATGAAAATGGCCAATTTACTCACTCTGAGTTCTCAAAAAGGGTTTCTTCACCCCGGGAAGTTAATTAAATACCATTTGGAGGCATTTAATGTTCGAGCAAAAACGGCTGATTTTCGACAAAAGAGATAACACCCCCCCATTACGTCATGCTTCAGAAATGTGGAAAATGGTCCGTTTTCAAATGTTTTATTTTTGAACGTCAGTTCACATTTGTAGGTGGATCATCAGTGTTAGAGCTAAAATTAGCATGTTTAAAGTGATTTTCATGCTTCCAGGGGCTCGGGAAGTTAATTAAATACCATTTGGAGGCATTTAATGTTCGAGCAAAAACGGCTGATTTTCGACAAAAGAGATAACACCCCCCCATTACGTCATGCTTCAGAAATGAGGAAAATGGTCCGTTTTCAAATGCTTTATTTTTGAACGTCAGTTCACATTTGTAGGTGGATCATCAGTGTTAGAGCTAAAATTAGCATGTTTAAAGTGATTTTCATGCTTCCAGGGGCCCAAAACACAAGATTTATGGAATGGTTAAAAGTGCATGAAAATGGCCAATTTACTCACTCTGAGTTCTCAAAAAGGGTTTCTTCACCCCGGGAAGTTAATTAAATACCATTTGGAGGCATTTAATGTTCGAGCAAAAACGGCTGATTTTCGACAAAAGAGATAACACCCCCCCCCATTACGTCATGCTTCAGAAATGTGGAAAATGGTCCGTTTTCAAATGTTTTATTTTTGAACGTCAGTTCACATTTGTAGGTGGATCATCAGTGTTAGAGCTAAAATTAGCATGTTTAAAGTGATTTTCATGCTTCCAGGGGCCCAAAACACAAGATTTATGGAATGGTTAAAAGTGCATGAAAATGGCCAATTTACTCACTCTGAGTTCTCAAAAAGGGTTTCTTCACCCCGGGAAGTTAATTAAATACCATTTGGAGGCATTTAATGTTCGAGCAAAAACGGCTGATTTTCGACAAAAGAGATAACACCCCCCCATTACGTCATGCTTCAGAAATGTGGAAAATGGTCCGTTTTCAAATGTTTTATTTTTGAACGTCAGTTCACATTTGTAGGTGGATCATCAGTGTTAGAGCTAAAATTAGCATGTTTAAAGTGATTTTCATGCTTCCAGGGGCTCGGGAAGTTAATTAAATACCATTTGGAGGCATTTAATGTTCGAGCAAAAACGGCTGATTTTCGACAAAAGAGATAACACCCCCCCATTACGTCATGCTTCAGAAATGAGGAAAATGGTCCGTTTTCAAATGCTTTATTTTTGAACGTCAGTTCACATTTGTAGGTGGATCATCAGTGTTAGAGCTAAAATTAGCATGTTTAAAGTGATTTTCATGCTTCCAGGGGCCCAAAACACAAGATTTATGGAATGGTTAAAAGTGCATGAAAATGGCCAATTTACTCACTCTGAGTTCTCAAAAAGGGTTTCTTCACCCCGGGAAGTTAATTAAATACCATTTGGAGGCATTTAATGTTCGAGCAAAAACGGCTGATTTTCGACAAAAGAGATAACACCCCCCCCATTACGTCATGCTTCAGAAATGTGGAAAATGGTCCGTTTTCAAATGTTTTATTTTTGAACGTCAGTTCACATTTGTAGGTGGATCATCAGTGTTAGAGCTAAAATTAGCATGTTTAAAGTGATTTTCATGCTTCCAGGGGCCCAAAACACAAGATTAATGGAATGGTTAAAAGTGCATGAAAATGGCCAATTTACTCACTCTGAGATCTCAAAAAGGGTTTCTTCACCCCGGGAAGTGAAATAAATACCATTTGGAGGCATTTAATGTTCGAGCAAAAACGGCTGATTTTCGACAAAAGAGATAACACCCCCCCATTACGTCATGCTTCAGAAATGTGGAAAATGGTCCGTTTTCAAATGTTTTATTTTTGAACGTCAGTTCACATTTGTAGGTGGATCATCAGTGTTAGAGCTAAAATTAGCATGTTTAAAGTGATTTTCATGCTTCCAGGGGCTCGGGAAGTTAATTAAATACCATTTGGAGGCATTTAATGTTCGAGCAAAAACGGCTGATTTTCGACAAAAGAGATAACACCCCCCCCATTACGTCATGCTTCAGAAATGTGGAAAATGGTCCGTTTTCAAATGTTTTATTTTTGAACGTCAGTTCACATTTGTAGGTGGATCATCAGTGTTCGAGCTAAAATTAGCATGTTTAAAGTGATTTTCATGCTTCCAGGGGCTCGGGAAGTTAATTAAATACCATTTGGAGGCATTTAATGTTCGAGCAAAAACGGCTGATTTTCGACAAAAGAGATAACACCCCCCCATTACGTCATGCTTCAGAAATGTGGAAAATGGTCCGTTTTCAAATGTTTTATTTTTGAACGTCAGTTCACATTTGTAGGTGGATCATCAGTGTTAGAGCTAAAATTAGCATGTTTAAAGTGAATTTCATGCTTCCAGGGGCTCGGGAAGTTAATTAAATACCATTTTGAGGCATTTAATGTTCGAGCAAAAACGGCTGATTTTCGACAAAAGAGATAACACCCCCCCATTACGTCATGCTTCAGAAATGTGGAAAATGGTCCGTTTTCAAATGTTTTATTTTTGAACGTCAGTTCACATTTGTAGGTGGATCATCAGTGTTAGAGCTAAAATTAGCATGTTTAAAGTGATTTTCATGCTTCCAGGGGCCCAAAACACAAGATTAATGGAATGGTTAAAAGTGCATGAAAATGGCCAATTTACTCACTCTGAGTTCTCAAAAAGGGTTTCTTCACCCCGGGAAGTGAAATAAATACCATTTGGAGGCATTTAATGTTCGAGCAAAAACGGCTGATTTTCGACAAAAGAGATAACACCCCCCCATTACGTCATGCTTCAGAAATGTGGAAAATGGTCCGTTTTCAAATGTTTTATTTTTGAACGTCAGTTCACATTTGTAGGTGGATCATCAGTGTTAGAGCTAAAATTAGCAAGTTTAAAGTGATTTTCATGCTTCCAGGGGCTCGGGAAGTTAATTAAATACCATTTGGAGGCATTTAATGTTCGAGCAAAAACGGCTGATTTTCGACAAAAGAGATAACACCCCCCCATTACGTCATGCTTCAGAAATGTGGAAAATGGTCCGTTTTCAAATGTTTTATTTTTGAACGTCAGTTCACATTTGTAGGTGGATCATCAGTGTTAGAGCTAAAATTAGCATGTTTAAAGTGATTTTCATGCTTCCAGGGGCCCAAAACACAAGATTTATGGAATGGTTAAAAGTGCATGAAAATGGCCAATTTACTCACTCTGAGTTCTCAAAAAGGGTTTCTTCACCCCGGGAAGTTAATTAAATACCATTTGGAGGCATTTAATGTTCGAGCAAAAACGGCTGATTTTCGACAAAAGAGATAACACCCCCCCATTACGTCATGCTTCAGAAATGTGGAAAATGGTCCGTTTTCAAATGTTTTATTTTTGAACGTCAGTTCACATTTGTAGGTGGATCATCAGTGTTAGAGCTAAAATTAGCATGTTTAAAGTGATTTTCATGCTTCCAGGGGCTCGGGAAGTTAATTAAATACCATTTGGAGGCATTTAATGTTCGAGCAAAAACGGCTGATTTTCGACAAAAGAGATAACACCCCCCCATTATGTCATGCTTCAGAAATGTGGAAAATGGTCCGTTTTCAAATGTTTTATTTTTGAACCTCAGTTCACATTTGTAGGTGGATCATCAGTGTTAGAGCTAAAATTAGCATATTTAAAGTGATTTTCATGCTTCCAGGGGCCCAAAACACAAGATTTATGGAATGGTTAAAAGTGCATGAAAATGGCCAATTTACTCACTCTGAGTTCTCAAAAAGGGTTTCTTCACCCCGGGAAGTTAATTAAATACCATTTGGAGGCATTTAATGTTTGAGCAAAAACGGCTGATTTTCGACAAAAGAAATAACACCCCCCCATTACGTCATGCTTCAGAAATGTGGAAAATGGACCGTTTTCAAATGTTTTATTTTTGAACGTCAGTTCACATTTGTAGGTGGATCATCAGTGTTAGAGCTAAAATTAGCATGTTTAAAGTGATTTTCATGCTTCCAGGGGCCCAAAACACAAGATTTATGGAATGGTTAAAAGTGCATGAAAATGGCCAATTTACTCACTCTGAGTTCTCAAAAAGGGTTTCTTCACCCCGGGAAGTTAATTAAATACCATTTGGAGGCATTTAATGTTCGAGCAAAAACAGCTGATTTTCGACAAAAGAGATAACACCCCCCCATTACGTCATGCTTCAGAAATGTGGAAAATGGTCCGTTTTCAAATGTTTTATTTTTTAACGTCAGTTCACATTTGTAGGTGGATCATCAGTGTTAGAGCTAAAATTAGCATGTTTAAAGTGATTTTCATGCTTCCAGGGGCCCAAAACACAAGATTTATGGAATGGTTAAAAGTGCATGAAAATGGCCAATTTACTCACTCTGAGTTCTCAAAAAGGGTTTCTTCACCCCGGGAAGTGAAATAAATACCATTTGGAGGCATTTAATGTTCGAGCAAAAACGGCTGATTTTCGACAAAAGAGATAACACCCCCCCATTACGTCATGCTTCAGAAATGTGGAAAATGGTCCGTTTTCAAATGTTTTATTTTTGAACGTCAGTTCACATTTGTAGGTGGATCATCAGTGTTAGAGCTAAAATTAGCATGTTTAAAGTGATTTTCATGCTTCCAGGGGCTCGGGAAGTTAATTAAATACCATTTGGAGGCATTTAATGTTCGAGCAAAAACGGCTGATTTTCGACAAAAGAGATAACACCCCCCCATTACGTCATGCTTCAGAAATGTGGAAAATGGTCCGTTTTCAAATGTTTTATTTTTGAACGTCAGTTCACATTTGTAGGTGGATCATCAGTGTTAGAGCTAAAATTAGCATGTTTAAAGTGATTTTCATGCTTCCAGGGGCTCGGGAAGTTAATTAAATACCATTTGGAGGCATTTAATGTTCGAGCAAAAACGGCTGATTTTCGACAAAAGAGATAACACCCCCCCATTACGTCATGCTTCAGAAATGTGGAAAATGGTCCGTTTTCAAATGTTTTATTTTTGAACGTCAGTTCACATTTGTAGGTGGATCATCAGTGTTAGAGCTAAAATTAGCATGTTTAAAGTGAATTTCATGCTTCCAGGGGCTCGGGAAGTTAATTAAATACCATTTGGAGGCATTTAATGTTCGAGCAAAAACGGCTGATTTTCGACAAAAGAGATAACACCCCCCCATTACGTCATGCTTCAGAAATGTGGAAAATGGTCCGTTTTCAAATGTTTTATTTTTGAACGTCAGTTCACATTTGTAGGTGGATCATCAGTGTTAGAGCTAAAATTAGCATGTTTAAAGTGATTTTCATGCTTCCAGGGGCCCAAAACACAAGATTAATGGAATGGTTAAAAGTGCATGAAAATGGCCAATTTACTCACTCTGAGTTCTCAAAAAGGGTTTCTTCACCCCGGGAAGTGAAATAAATACCATTTGGAGGCATTTAATGTTCGAGCAAAAACGGCTGATTTTCGACAAAAGAGATAACACCCCCCCATTACGTCATGCTTCAGAAATGTGGAAAATGGTCCGTTTTCAAATGTTTTATTTTTGAACGTCAGTTCACATTTGTAGGTGGATCATCAGTGTTAGAGCTAAAATTAGCAAGTTTAAAGTGATTTTCATGCTTCCAGGGGCTCGGGAAGTTAATTAAATACCATTTGGAGGCATTTAATGTTCGAGCAAAAACGGCTGATTTTCGACAAAAGAGATAACACCCCCCCATTACGTCATGCTTCAGAAATGTGGAAAATGGTCCGTTTTCAAATGTTTTATTTTTGAACGTCAGTTCACATTTGTAGGTGGATCATCAGTGTTAGAGCTAAAATTAGCATGTTTAAAGTGATTTTCATGCTTCCAGGGGCCCAAAACACAAGATTTATGGAATGGTTAAAAGTGCATGAAAATGGCCAATTTACTCACTCTGAGTTCTCAAAAAGGGTTTCTTCACCCCGGGAAGTTAATTAAATACCATTTGGAGGCATTTAATGTTCGAGCAAAAACGGCTGATTTTCGACAAAAGAGATAACACCCCCCCATTACGTCATGCTTCAGAAATGTGGAAAATGGTCCGTTTTCAAATGTTTTATTTTTGAACGTCAGTTCACATTTGTAGGTGGATCATCAGTGTTAGAGCTAAAATTAGCATGTTTAAAGTGATTTTCATGCTTCCAGGGGCTCGGGAAGTTAATTAAATACCATTTGGAGGCATTTAATGTTCGAGCAAAAACGGCTGATTTTCGACAAAAGAGATAACACCCCCCCATTATGTCATGCTTCAGAAATGTGGAAAATGGTCCGTTTTCAAATGTTTTATTTTTGAACCTCAGTTCACATTTGTAGGTGGATCATCAGTGTTAGAGCTAAAATTAGCATATTTAAAGTGATTTTCATGCTTCCAGGGGCCCAAAACACAAGATTTATGGAATGGTTAAAAGTGCATGAAAATGGCCAATTTACTCACTCTGAGTTCTCAAAAAGGGTTTCTTCACCCCGGGAAGTTAATTAAATACCATTTGGAGGCATTTAATGTTTGAGCAAAAACGGCTGATTTTCGACAAAAGAAATAACACCCCCCCATTACGTCATGCTTCAGAAATGTGGAAAATGGTCCATTTTCAAATGTTTTATTTTTGAACGTCAGTTCACATTTGTAGGTGGATCATCAGTGTTAGAGCTAAAATTAGCATGTTTAAAGTGATTTTCATGCTTCCAGGGGCCCAAAACACAAGATTTATGGAATGGTTAAAAGTGCATGAAAATGGCCAATTTACTCACTCTGAGTTCTCAAAAAGGGTTTCTTCACCCCGGGAAGTTAATTAAATACCATTTGGAGGCATTTAATGTTCGAGCAAAAACAGCTGATTTTCGACAAAAGAGATAACACCCCCCCATTACGTCATGCTTCAGAAATGTGGAAAATGGTCCGTTTTCAAATGTTTTATTTTTGAACGTCAGTTCACATTTGTAGGTGGATCATCAGTGTTAGAGCTAAAATTAGCATGTTTAAAGTGATTTTCATGCTTCCAGGGGCTCGGGAAGTTAATTAAATACCATTTGGAGGCATTTAATGTTCGAGCAAAAACGGCTGATTTTCGACAAAAGAGATAACACCCCCCCATTACGTCATGCTTCAGAAATGAGGAAAATGGTCCGTTTTCAAATGCTTTATTTTTGAACGTCAGTTCACATTTGTAGGTGGATCATCAGTGTTAGAGCTAAAATTAGCATGTTTAAAGTGATTTTCATGCTTCCAGGGGCCCAAAACACAAGATTTATGGAATGGTTAAAAGTGCATGAAAATGGCCAATTTACTCACTCTGAGTTCTCAAAAAGGGTTTCTTCACCCCGGGAAGTTAATTAAATACCATTTGGAGGCATTTAATGTTCGAGCAAAAACGGCTGATTTTCGACAAAAGAGATAACACCCCCCCATTACGTCATGCTTCAGAAATGTGGAAAATGGTCCGTTTTCAAATGTTTTATTTTTGAACGTCAGTTCACATTTGTAGGTGGATCATCAGTGTTAGAGCTAAAATTAGCATGTTTAAAGTGAATTTCATGCTTCCAGGGGCTCGGGAAGTTAATTAAATACCATTTGGAGGCATTTAATGTTCGAGCAAAAACGGCTGATTTTCGACAAAAGAGATAACACCCCCCCATTACGTCATGCTTCAGAAATGTGGAAAATGGTCCGTTTTCAAATGTTTTATTTTTGAACGTCAGTTCACATTTGTAGGTGGATCATCAGTGTTAGAGCTAAAATTAGCATGTTTAAAGTGATTTTCATGCTTCCAGGGGCCCAAAACACAAGATTAATGGAATGGTTAAAAGTGCATGAAAATGGCCAATTTACTCACTCTGAGTTCTCAAAAAGGGTTTCTTCACCCCGGGAAGTGAAATAAATACCATTTGGAGGCATTTAATGTTCAAGCAAAAACGGCTGATTTTCGACAAAAGAGATAACACCCCCCCATTACGTCATGCTTCAGAAATGTGGAAAATGGTCCGTTTTCAAATGTTTTATTTTTGAACGTCAGTTCACATTTGTAGGTGGATCATCAGTGTTAGAGCTAAAATTAGCAAGTTTAAAGTGATTTTCATGCTTCCAGGGGCTCGGGAAGTTAATTAAATACCATTTGGAGGCATTTAATGTTCGAGCAAAAACGGCTGATTTTCGACAAAAGAGATAACACCCCCCCATTACGTCATGCTTCAGAAATGTGGAAAATGGTCCGTTTTCAAATGTTTTATTTTTGAACGTCAGTTCACATTTGTAGGTGGATCATCAGTGTTAGAGCTAAAATTAGCATGTTTAAAGTGATTTTCATGCTTCCAGGGGCCCAAAACACAAGATTTATGGAATGGTTAAAAGTGCATGAAAATGGCCAATTTACTCACTCTGAGTTCTCAAAAAGGGTTTCTTCACCCCGGGAAGTTAATTAAATACCATTTGGAGGCATTTAATGTTCGAGCAAAAACGGCTGATTTTCGACAAAAGAGATAACACCCCCCCATTACGTCATGCTTCAGAAATGTGGAAAATGGTCCGTTTTCAAATGTTTTATTTTTGAACGTCAGTTCACATTTGTAGGTGGATCATCAGTGTTAGAGCTAAAATTAGCATGTTTAAAGTGATTTTCATGCTTCCAGGGGCTCGGGAAGTTAATTAAATACCATTTGGAGGCATTTAATGTTCGAGCAAAAACGGCTGATTTTCGACAAAAGAGATAACACCCCCCCATTATGTCATGCTTCAGAAATGTGGAAAATGGTCCGTTTTCAAATGTTTTATTTTTGAACCTCAGTTCACATTTGTAGGTGGATCATCAGTGTTAGAGCTAAAATTAGCATATTTAAAGTGATTTTCATGCTTCCAGGGGCCCAAAACACAAGATTTATGGAATGGTTAAAAGTGCATGAAAATGGCCAATTTACTCACTCTGAGTTCTCAAAAAGGGTTTCTTCACCCCGGGAAGTTAATTAAATACCATTTGGAGGCATTTAATGTTTGAGCAAAAACGGCTGATTTTCGACAAAAGAAATAACACCCCCCCATTACGTCATGCTTCAGAAATGTGGAAAATGGTCCATTTTCAAATGTTTTATTTTTGAACGTCAGTTCACATTTGTAGGTGGATCATCAGTGTTAGAGCTAAAATTAGCATGTTTAAAGTGATTTTCATGCTTCCAGGGGCCCAAAACACAAGATTTATGGAATGGTTAAAAGTGCATGAAAATGGCCAATTTACTCACTCTGAGTTCTCAAAAAGGGTTTCTTCACCCCGGGAAGTTAATTAAATACCATTTGGAGGCATTTAATGTTCGAGCAAAAACGGCTGATTTTCGACAAAAGAGATAACACCCCCCCATTACGTCATGCTTCAGAAATGTGGAAAATGGTCCGTTTTCAAATGTTTTATTTTTGAACGTCAGTTCACATTTGTAGGTGGATCATCAGTGTTAGAGCTAAAATTAGCATGTTTAAAGTGATTTTCATGCTTCCAGGGGCTCGGGAAGTTAATTAAATACCATTTGGAGGCATTTAATGTTCGAGCAAAAACGGCTGATTTTCGACAAAAGAGATAACACCCCCCCATTACGTCATGCTTCAGAAATTAGGAAAATGGTCTGTTTTCAAATGCTTTATTTTTGAACGTCAGTTCACATTTGTAGGTGGATCATCAGTGTTAGAGCTAAAATTAGCATGTTTAAAGTGATTTTCATGCTTCCAGGGGCCCAAAACACAAGATTTATGGAATGGTTAAAAGTGCATGAAAATGGCCAATTTACTCACTCTGAGTTCTCAAAAAGGGTTTCTTCACCCCGGGAAGTTAATTAAATACCATTTGGAGGCATTTAATGTTCGAGCAAAAACGGCTGATTTTCGACAAAAGAGATAACACCCCCCCCATTACGTCATGCTTCAGAAATGTGGAAAATGGTCCGTTTTCAAATGTTTTATTTTTGAACGTCAGTTCACATTTGTAGGTGGATCATCAGTGTTAGAGCTAAAATTAGCATGTTTAAAGTGATTTTCATGCTTCCAGGGGCCCAAAACACAAGATTAATGGAATGGTTAAAAGTGCATGAAAATGGCCAATTTACTCACTCTGAGATCTCAAAAAGGGTTTCTTCACCCCGGGAAGTGAAATAAATACCATTTGGAGGCATTTAATGTTCGAGCAAAAACGGCTGATTTTCGACAAAAGAGATAACACCCCCCCATTACGTCATGCTTCAGAAATGTGGAAAATGGTCCGTTTTCAAATGTTTTATTTTTGAACGTCAGTTCACATTTGTAGGTGGATCATCAGTGTTAGAGCTAAAATTAGCATGTTTAAAGTGATTTTCATGCTTCCAGGGGCTCGGGAAGTTAATTAAATACCATTTGGAGGCATTTAATGTTCGAGCAAAAACGGCTGATTTTCGACAAAAGAGATAACACCCCCCCCATTACGTCATGCTTCAGAAATGTGGAAAATGGTCCGTTTTCAAATGTTTTATTTTTGAACGTCAGTTCACATTTGTAGGTGGATCATCAGTGTTCGAGCTAAAATTAGCATGTTTAAAGTGATTTTCATGCTTCCAGGGGCTCGGGAAGTTAATTAAATACCATTTGGAGGCATTTAATGTTCGAGCAAAAACGGCTGATTTTCGACAAAAGAGATAACACCCCCCCATTACGTCATGCTTCAGAAATGTGGAAAATGGTCCGTTTTCAAATGTTTTATTTTTGAACGTCAGTTCACATTTGTAGGTGGATCATCAGTGTTAGAGCTAAAATTAGCATGTTTAAAGTGAATTTCATGCTTCCAGGGGCTCGGGAAGTTAATTAAATACCATTTTGAGGCATTTAATGTTCGAGCAAAAACGGCTGATTTTCGACAAAAGAGATAACACCCCCCCATTACGTCATGCTTCAGAAATGTGGAAAATGGTCCGTTTTCAAATGTTTTATTTTTGAACGTCAGTTCACATTTGTAGGTGGATCATCAGTGTTAGAGCTAAAATTAGCATGTTTAAAGTGATTTTCATGCTTCCAGGGGCCCAAAACACAAGATTAATGGAATGGTTAAAAGTGCATGAAAATGGCCAATTTACTCACTCTGAGTTCTCAAAAAGGGTTTCTTCACCCCGGGAAGTGAAATAAATACCATTTGGAGGCATTTAATGTTCGAGCAAAAACGGCTGATTTTCGACAAAAGAGATAACACCCCCCCATTACGTCATGCTTCAGAAATGTGGAAAATGGTCCGTTTTCAAATGTTTTATTTTTGAACGTCAGTTCACATTTGTAGGTGGATCATCAGTGTTAGAGCTAAAATTAGCAAGTTTAAAGTGATTTTCATGCTTCCAGGGGCTCGGGAAGTTAATTAAATACCATTTGGAGGCATTTAATGTTCGAGCAAAAACGGCTGATTTTCGACAAAAGAGATAACACCCCCCCATTACGTCATGCTTCAGAAATGTGGAAAATGGTCCGTTTTCAAATGTTTTATTTTTGAACGTCAGTTCACATTTGTAGGTGGATCATCAGTGTTAGAGCTAAAATTAGCATGTTTAAAGTGATTTTCATGCTTCCAGGGGCCCAAAACACAAGATTTATGGAATGGTTAAAAGTGCATGAAAATGGCCAATTTACTCACTCTGAGTTCTCAAAAAGGGTTTCTTCACCCCGGGAAGTTAATTAAATACCATTTGGAGGCATTTAATGTTCGAGCAAAAACGGCTGATTTTCGACAAAAGAGATAACACCCCCCCATTACGTCATGCTTCAGAAATGTGGAAAATGGTCCGTTTTCAAATGTTTTATTTTTGAACGTCAGTTCACATTTGTAGGTGGATCATCAGTGTTAGAGCTAAAATTAGCATGTTTAAAGTGATTTTCATGCTTCCAGGGGCTCGGGAAGTTAATTAAATACCATTTGGAGGCATTTAATGTTCGAGCAAAAACGGCTGATTTTCGACAAAAGAGATAACACCCCCCCATTATGTCATGCTTCAGAAATGTGGAAAATGGTCCGTTTTCAAATGTTTTATTTTTGAACCTCAGTTCACATTTGTAGGTGGATCATCAGTGTTAGAGCTAAAATTAGCATATTTAAAGTGATTTTCATGCTTCCAGGGGCCCAAAACACAAGATTTATGGAATGGTTAAAAGTGCATGAAAATGGCCAATTTACTCACTCTGAGTTCTCAAAAAGGGTTTCTTCACCCCGGGAAGTTAATTAAATACCATTTGGAGGCATTTAATGTTTGAGCAAAAACGGCTGATTTTCGACAAAAGAAATAACACCCCCCCATTACGTCATGCTTCAGAAATGTGGAAAATGGACCGTTTTCAAATGTTTTATTTTTGAACGTCAGTTCACATTTGTAGGTGGATCATCAGTGTTAGAGCTAAAATTAGCATGTTTAAAGTGATTTTCATGCTTCCAGGGGCCCAAAACACAAGATTTATGGAATGGTTAAAAGTGCATGAAAATGGCCAATTTACTCACTCTGAGTTCTCAAAAAGGGTTTCTTCACCCCGGGAAGTTAATTAAATACCATTTGGAGGCATTTAATGTTCGAGCAAAAACAGCTGATTTTCGACAAAAGAGATAACACCCCCCCATTACGTCATGCTTCAGAAATGTGGAAAATGGACCGTTTTCAAATGTTTTATTTTTGAACGTCAGTTCACATTTGTAGGTGGATCATCAGTGTTAGAGCTAAAATTAGCATGTTTAAAGTGATTTTCATGCTTCCAGGGGCCCAAAACACAAGATTTATGGAATGGTTAAAAGTGCATGAAAATGGCCAATTTACTCACTCTGAGTTCTCAAAAAGGGTTTCTTCACCCCGGGAAGTTAATTAAATACCATTTGGAGGCATTTAATGTTCGAGCAAAAACAGCTGATTTTCGACAAAAGAGATAACACCCCCCCATTACGTCATGCTTCAGAAATGTGGAAAATGGACCGTTTTCAAATGTTTTATTTTTGAACGTCAGTTCACATTTGTAGGTGGATCATCAGTGTTAGAGCTAAAATTAGCATGTTTAAAGTGATTTTCATGCTTCCAGGGGCCCAAAACACAAGATTTATGGAATGGTTAAAAGTGCATGAAAATGGCCAATTTACTCACTCTGAGTTCTCAAAAAGGGTTTCTTCACCCCGGGAAGTTAATTAAATACCATTTGGAGGCATTTAATGTTCGAGCAAAAACAGCTGATTTTCGACAAAAGAGATAACACCCCCCCATTACGTCATGCTTCAGAAATGTGGAAAATGGTCCGTTTTCAAATGTTTTATTTTTTAACGTCAGTTCACATTTGTAGGTGGATCATCAGTGTTAGAGCTAAAATTAGCATGTTTAAAGTGATTTTCATGCTTCCAGGGGCCCAAAACACAAGATTTATGGAATGGTTAAAAGTGCATGAAAATGGCCAATTTACTCACTCTGAGTTCTCAAAAAGGGTTTCTTCACCCCGGGAAGTGAAATAAATACCATTTGGAGGCATTTAATGTTCGAGCAAAAACGGCTGATTTTCGACAAAAGAGATAACACCCCCCCATTACGTCATGCTTCAGAAATGTGGAAAATGGTCCGTTTTCAAATGTTTTATTTTTGAACGTCAGTTCACATTTGTAGGTGGATCATCAGTGTTAGAGCTAAAATTAGCATGTTTAAAGTGATTTTCATGCTTCCAGGGGCTCGGGAAGTTAATTAAATACCATTTGGAGGCATTTAATGTTCGAGCAAAAACGGCTGATTTTCGACAAAAGAGATAACACCCCCCCATTACGTCATGCTTCAGAAATGTGGAAAATGGTCCGTTTTCAAATGTTTTATTTTTGAACGTCAGTTCACATTTGTAGGTGGATCATCAGTGTTAGAGCTAAAATTAGCATGTTTAAAGTGATTTTCATGCTTCCAGGGGCTCGGGAAGTTAATTAAATACCATTTGGAGGCATTTAATGTTCGAGCAAAAACGGCTGATTTTCGACAAAAGAGATAACACCCCCCCATTACGTCATGCTTCAGAAATGTGGAAAATGGTCCGTTTTCAAATGTTTTATTTTTGAACGTCAGTTCACATTTGTAGGTGGATCATCAGTGTTAGAGCTAAAATTAGCATGTTTAAAGTGAATTTCATGCTTCCAGGGGCTCGGGAAGTTAATTAAATACCATTTGGAGGCATTTAATGTTCGAGCAAAAACGGCTGATTTTCGACAAAAGAGATAACACCCCCCCATTACGTCATGCTTCAGAAATGTGGAAAATGGTCCGTTTTCAAATGTTTTATTTTTGAACGTCAGTTCACATTTGTAGGTGGATCATCAGTGTTAGAGCTAAAATTAGCATGTTTAAAGTGATTTTCATGCTTCCAGGGGCCCAAAACACAAGATTAATGGAATGGTTAAAAGTGCATGAAAATGGCCAATTTACTCACTCTGAGTTCTCAAAAAGGGTTTCTTCACCCCGGGAAGTGAAATAAATACCATTTGGAGGCATTTAATGTTCGAGCAAAAACGGCTGATTTTCGACAAAAGAGATAACACCCCCCCATTACGTCATGCTTCAGAAATGTGGAAAATGGTCCGTTTTCAAATGTTTTATTTTTGAACGTCAGTTCACATTTGTAGGTGGATCATCAGTGTTAGAGCTAAAATTAGCAAGTTTAAAGTGATTTTCATGCTTCCAGGGGCTCGGGAAGTTAATTAAATACCATTTGGAGGCATTTAATGTTCGAGCAAAAACGGCTGATTTTCGACAAAAGAGATAACACCCCCCCATTACGTCATGCTTCAGAAATGTGGAAAATGGTCCGTTTTCAAATGTTTTATTTTTGAACGTCAGTTCACATTTGTAGGTGGATCATCAGTGTTAGAGCTAAAATTAGCATGTTTAAAGTGATTTTCATGCTTCCAGGGGCCCAAAACACAAGATTTATGGAATGGTTAAAAGTGCATGAAAATGGCCAATTTACTCACTCTGAGTTCTCAAAAAGGGTTTCTTCACCCCGGGAAGTTAATTAAATACCATTTGGAGGCATTTAATGTTCGAGCAAAAACGGCTGATTTTCGACAAAAGAGATAACACCCCCCCATTACGTCATGCTTCAGAAATGTGGAAAATGGTCCGTTTTCAAATGTTTTATTTTTGAACGTCAGTTCACATTTGTAGGTGGATCATCAGTGTTAGAGCTAAAATTAGCATGTTTAAAGTGATTTTCATGCTTCCAGGGGCTCGGGAAGTTAATTAAATACCATTTGGAGGCATTTAATGTTCGAGCAAAAACGGCTGATTTTCGACAAAAGAGATAACACCCCCCCATTATGTCATGCTTCAGAAATGTGGAAAATGGTCCGTTTTCAAATGTTTTATTTTTGAACCTCAGTTCACATTTGTAGGTGGATCATCAGTGTTAGAGCTAAAATTAGCATATTTAAAGTGATTTTCATGCTTCCAGGGGCCCAAAACACAAGATTTATGGAATGGTTAAAAGTGCATGAAAATGGCCAATTTACTCACTCTGAGTTCTCAAAAAGGGTTTCTTCACCCCGGGAAGTTAATTAAATACCATTTGGAGGCATTTAATGTTTGAGCAAAAACGGCTGATTTTCGACAAAAGAAATAACACCCCCCCATTACGTCATGCTTCAGAAATGTGGAAAATGGTCCATTTTCAAATGTTTTATTTTTGAACGTCAGTTCACATTTGTAGGTGGATCATCAGTGTTAGAGCTAAAATTAGCATGTTTAAAGTGATTTTCATGCTTCCAGGGGCCCAAAACACAAGATTTATGGAATGGTTAAAAGTGCATGAAAATGGCCAATTTACTCACTCTGAGTTCTCAAAAAGGGTTTCTTCACCCCGGGAAGTTAATTAAATACCATTTGGAGGCATTTAATGTTCGAGCAAAAACAGCTGATTTTCGACAAAAGAGATAACACCCCCCCATTACGTCATGCTTCAGAAATGTGGAAAATGGTCCGTTTTCAAATGTTTTATTTTTGAACGTCAGTTCACATTTGTAGGTGGATCATCAGTGTTAGAGCTAAAATTAGCATGTTTAAAGTGATTTTCATGCTTCCAGGGGCTCGGGAAGTTAATTAAATACCATTTGGAGGCATTTAATGTTCGAGCAAAAACGGCTGATTTTCGACAAAAGAGATAACACCCCCCCATTACGTCATGCTTCAGAAATGAGGAAAATGGTCCGTTTTCAAATGCTTTATTTTTGAACGTCAGTTCACATTTGTAGGTGGATCATCAGTGTTAGAGCTAAAATTAGCATGTTTAAAGTGATTTTCATGCTTCCAGGGGCCCAAAACACAAGATTTATGGAATGGTTAAAAGTGCATGAAAATGGCCAATTTACTCACTCTGAGTTCTCAAAAAGGGTTTCTTCACCCCGGGAAGTTAATTAAATACCATTTGGAGGCATTTAATGTTCGAGCAAAAACGGCTGATTTTCGACAAAAGAGATAACACCCCCCCCATTACGTCATGCTTCAGAAATGTGGAAAATGGTCCGTTTTCAAATGTTTTATTTTTGAACGTCAGTTCACATTTGTAGGTGGATCATCAGTGTTAGAGCTAAAATTAGCATGTTTAAAGTGATTTTCATGCTTCCAGGGGCCCAAAACACAAGATTAATGGAATGGTTAAAAGTGCATGAAAATGGCCAATTTACTCACTCTGAGATCTCAAAAAGGGTTTCTTCACCCCGGGAAGTGAAATAAATACCATTTGGAGGCATTTAATGTTCGAGCAAAAACGGCTGATTTTCGACAAAAGAGATAACACCCCCCCATTACGTCATGCTTCAGAAATGTGGAAAATGGTCCGTTTTCAAATGTTTTATTTTTGAACGTCAGTTCACATTTGTAGGTGGATCATCAGTGTTAGAGCTAAAATTAGCATGTTTAAAGTGATTTTCATGCTTCCAGGGGCTCGGGAAGTTAATTAAATACCATTTGGAGGCATTTAATGTTCGAGCAAAAACGGCTGATTTTCGACAAAAGAGATAACACCCCCCCCATTACGTCATGCTTCAGAAATGTGGAAAATGGTCCGTTTTCAAATGTTTTATTTTTGAACGTCAGTTCACATTTGTAGGTGGATCATCAGTGTTCGAGCTAAAATTAGCATGTTTAAAGTGATTTTCATGCTTCCAGGGGCTCGGGAAGTTAATTAAATACCATTTGGAGGCATTTAATGTTCGAGCAAAAACGGCTGATTTTCGACAAAAGAGATAACACCCCCCCATTACGTCATGCTTCAGAAATGTGGAAAATGGTCCTTTTTCAAATGTTTTATTTTTGAACGTCAGTTCACATTTGTAGGTGGATCATCAGTGTTAGAGCTAAAATTAGCATGTTTAAAGTGAATTTCATGCTTCCAGGGGCTCGGGAAGTTAATTAAATACCATTTGGAGGCATTTAATGTTCGAGCAAAAACGGCTGATTTTCGACAAAAGAGATAACACCCCCCCATTACGTCATGCTTCAGAAATGTGGAAAATGGTCCGTTTTCAAATGTTTTATTTTTGAACGTCAGTTCACATTTGTAGGTGGATCATCAGTGTTAGAGCTAAAATTAGCATGTTTAAAGTGATTTTCATGCTTCCAGGGGCCCAAAACACAAGATTAATGGAATGGTTAAAAGTGCATGAAAATGGCCAATTTACTCACTCTGAGTTCTCAAAAAGGGTTTCTTCACCCCGGGAAGTGAAATAAATACCATTTGGAGGCATTTAATGTTCGAGCAAAAACGGCTGATTTTCGACAAAAGAGATAACACCCCCCCATTACGTCATGCTTCAGAAATGTGGAAAATGGTCCGTTTTCAAATGTTTTATTTTTGAACGTCAGTTCACATTTGTAGGTGGATCATCAGTGTTAGAGCTAAAATTAGCAAGTTTAAAGTGATTTTCATGCTTCCAGGGGCTCGGGAAGTTAATTAAATACCATTTGGAGGCATTTAATGTTCGAGCAAAAACGGCTGATTTTCGACAAAAGAGATAACACCCCCCCATTACGTCATGCTTCAGAAATGTGGAAAATGGTCCGTTTTCAAATGTTTTATTTTTGAACGTCAGTTCACATTTGTAGGTGGATCATCAGTGTTAGAGCTAAAATTAGCATGTTTAAAGTGATTTTCATGCTTCCAGGGGCCCAAAACACAAGATTTATGGAATGGTTAAAAGTGCATGAAAATGGCCAATTTACTCACTCTGAGTTCTCAAAAAGGGTTTCTTCACCCCGGGAAGTTAATTAAATACCATTTGGAGGCATTTAATGTTCGAGCAAAAACGGCTGATTTTCGACAAAAGAGATAACACCCCCCCATTACGTCATGCTTCAGAAATGTGGAAAATGGTCCGTTTTCAAATGTTTTATTTTTGAACGTCAGTTCACATTTGTAGGTGGATCATCAGTGTTAGAGCTAAAATTAGCATGTTTAAAGTGATTTTCATGCTTCCAGGGGCTCGGGAAGTTAATTAAATACCATTTGGAGGCATTTAATGTTCGAGCAAAAACGGCTGATTTTCGACAAAAGAGATAACACCCCCCCATTATGTCATGCTTCAGAAATGTGGAAAATGGTCCGTTTTCAAATGTTTTATTTTTGAACCTCAGTTCACATTTGTAGGTGGATCATCAGTGTTAGAGCTAAAATTAGCATATTTAAAGTGATTTTCATGCTTCCAGGGGCCCAAAACACAAGATTTATGGAATGGTTAAAAGTGCATGAAAATGGCCAATTTACTCACTCTGAGTTCTCAAAAAGGGTTTCTTCACCCCGGGAAGTTAATTAAATACCATTTGGAGGCATTTAATGTTTGAGCAAAAACGGCTGATTTTCGACAAAAGAAATAACACCCCCCCATTACGTCATGCTTCAGAAATGTGGAAAATGGACCGTTTTCAAATGTTTTATTTTTGAACGTCAGTTCACATTTGTAGGTGGATCATCAGTGTTAGAGCTAAAATTAGCATGTTTAAAGTGATTTTCATGCTTCCAGGGGCCCAAAACACAAGATTTATGGAATGGTTAAAAGTGCATGAAAATGGCCAATTTACTCACTCTGAGTTCTCAAAAAGTGTTTCTTCACCCCGGGAAGTTAATTAAATACCATTTGGAGGCATTTAATGTTCGAGCAAAAACAGCTGATTTTCGACAATAGAGATAACACCCCCCCATTACGTCATGCTTCAGAAATGTGGAAAATGGTCCGTTTTCAAATGTTTTATTTTTTAACGTCAGTTCACATTTGTAGGTGGATCATCAGTGTTAGAGCTAAAATTAGCATGTTTAAAGTGATTTTCATGCTTCCAGGGGCCCAAAACACAAGATTTATGGAATGGTTAAAAGTGCATGAAAATGGCCAATTTACTCACTCTGAGTTCTCAAAAAGGGTTTCTTCACCCCGGGAAGTGAAATAAATACCATTTGGAGGCATTTAATGTTCGAGCAAAAACGGCTGATTTTCGACAAAAGAGATAACACCCCCCCATTACGTCATGCTTCAGAAATGTGGAAAATGGTCCGTTTTCAAATGTTTTATTTTTGAACGTCAGTTCACATTTGTAGGTGGATCATCAGTGTTAGAGCTAAAATTAGCATGTTTAAAGTGATTTTCATGCTTCCAGGGGCTCGGGAAGTTAATTAAATACCATTTGGAGGCATTTAATGTTCGAGCAAAAACGGCTGATTTTCGACAAAAGAGATAACACCCCCCCCATTACGTCATGCTTCAGAAATGTGGAAAATGGTCCGTTTTCAAATGTTTTATTTTTGAACGTCAGTTCACATTTGTAGGTGGATCATCAGTGTTAGAGCTAAAATTAGCATGTTTAAAGTGATTTTCATGCTTCCAGGGGCTCGGGAAGTTAATTAAATACCATTTGGAGGCATTTAATGTTCGAGCAAAAACGGCTGATTTTCGACAAAAGAGATAACACCCCCCCATTACGTCATGCTTCAGAAATGTGGAAAATGGTCCGTTTTCAAATGTTTTATTTTTGAACGTCAGTTCACATTTGTAGGTGGATCATCAGTGTTAGAGCTAAAATTAGCATGTTTAAAGTGAATTTCATGCTTCCAGGGGCTCGGGAAGTTAATTAAATACCATTTGGAGGCATTTAATGTTCGAGCAAAAACGGCTGATTTTCGACAAAAGAGATAACACCCCCCCATTACGTCATGCTTCAGAAATGTGGAAAATGGTCCGTTTTCAAATGTTTTATTTTTGAACGTCAGTTCACATTTGTAGGTGGATCATCAGTGTTAGAGCTAAAATTAGCATGTTTAAAGTGATTTTCATGCTTCCAGGGGCCCAAAACACAAGATTAATGGAATGGTTAAAAGTGCATGAAAATGGCCAATTTACTCACTCTGAGTTCTCAAAAAGGGTTTCTTCACCCCGGGAAGTGAAATAAATACCATTTGGAGGCATTTAATGTTCGAGCAAAAACGGCTGATTTTCGACAAAAGAGATAACACCCCCCCATTACGTCATGCTTCAGAAATGTGGAAAATGGTCCGTTTTCAAATGTTTTATTTTTGAACGTCAGTTCACATTTGTAGGTGGATCATCAGTGTTAGAGCTAAAATTAGCAAGTTTAAAGTGATTTTCATGCTTCCAGGGGCTCGGGAAGTTAATTAAATACCATTTGGAGGCATTTAATGTTCGAGCAAAAACGGCTGATTTTCGACAAAAGAGATAACACCCCCCCATTACGTCATGCTTCAGAAATGTGGAAAATGGTCCGTTTTCAAATGTTTTATTTTTGAACGTCAGTTCACATTTGTAGGTGGATCATCAGTGTTAGAGCTAAAATTAGCATGTTTAAAGTGATTTTCATGCTTCCAGGGGCCCAAAACACAAGATTTATGGAATGGTTAAAAGTGCATGAAAATGGCCAATTTACTCACTCTGAGTTCTCAAAAAGGGTTTCTTCACCCCGGGAAGTTAATTAAATACCATTTGGAGGCATTTAATGTTCGAGCAAAAACGGCTGATTTTCGACAAAAGAGATAACACCCCCCCATTACGTCATGCTTCAGAAATGTGGAAAATGGTCCGTTTTCAAATGTTTTATTTTTGAACGTCAGTTCACATTTGTAGGTGGATCATCAGTGTTAGAGCTAAAATTAGCATGTTTAAAGTGATTTTCATGCTTCCAGGGGCTCGGGAAGTTAATTAAATACCATTTGGAGGCATTTAATGTTCGAGCAAAAACGGCTGATTTTCGACAAAAGAGATAACACCCCCCCATTATGTCATGCTTCAGAAATGTGGAAAATGGTCCGTTTTCAAATGTTTTATTTTTGAACCTCAGTTCACATTTGTAGGTGGATCATCAGTGTTAGAGCTAAAATTAGCATATTTAAAGTGATTTTCATGCTTCCAGGGGCCCAAAACACAAGATTTATGGAATGGTTAAAAGTGCATGAAAATGGCCAATTTACTCACTCTGAGTTCTCAAAAAGGGTTTCTTCACCCCGGGAAGTTAATTAAATACCATTTGGAGGCATTTAATGTTTGAGCAAAAACGGCTGATTTTCGACAAAAGAAATAACACCCCCCCATTACGTCATGCTTCAGAAATGTGGAAAATGGTCCGTTTTCAAATGTTTTATTTTTGAACGTCAGTTCACATTTGTAGGTGGATCATCAGTGTTAGAGCTAAAATTAGCATGTTTAAAGTGATTTTCATGCTTCCAGGGGCCCAAAACACAAGATTTATGGAATGGTTAAAAGTGCATGAAAATGGCCAATTTACTCACTCTGAGTTCTCAAAAAGGGTTTCTTCACCCCGGGAAGTTAATTAAATACCATTTGGAGGCATTTAATGTTCGAGCAAAAACAGCTGATTTTCGACAAAAGAGATAACACCCCCCCATTACGTCATGCTTCAGAAATGTGGAAAATGGTCCGTTTTCAAATGTTTTATTTTTTAACGTCAGTTCACATTTGTAGGTGGATCATCAGTGTTAGAGCTAAAATTAGCATGTTTAAAGTGATTTTCATGCTTCCAGGGGCCCAAAACACAAGATTTATGGAATGGTTAAAAGTGCATGAAAATGGCCAATTTACTCACTCTGAGTTCTCAAAAAGGGTTTCTTCACCCCGGGAAGTTAATTAAATACCATTTGGAGGCATTTAATGTTCGAGCAAAAACAGCTGATTTTCGACAAAAGAGATAACACCCCCCCATTACGTCATGCTTCAGAAATGTGGAAAATGGTCCATTTTCAAATGTTTTATTTTTTAACGTCAGTTCACATTTGTAGGTGGATCATCAGTGTTAGAGCTAAAATTAGCATGTTTAAAGTGATTTTCATGCTTCCAGGGGCCCAAAACACAAGATTTATGGAATGGTTAAAAGTGCATGAAAATGGCCAATTTACTCACTCTGAGTTCTCAAAAAGGGTTTCTTCACCCCGGGAAGTTAATTAAATACCATTTGGAGGCATTTAATGTTCGAGCAAAAACGGCTGATTTTCGACAAAAGAGATAACACCCCCCCATTACGTCATGCTTCAGAAATGTCGAAAATGGTCCGTTTTCAAATGTTTTATTTTTGAACGTCAGTTCACATTTGTAGGTGGATCATCAGTGTTAGAGCTAAAATTAGCATGTTTAAAGTGATTTTCATGCTTCCAGGGGCTCGGGAAGTGAATTAAATACCATTTGGAGGCATTTAATGTTCGAGCAAAAACGGCTGATTTTCGACAAAAGAGATAACACCCCCCCATTACGTCATGCTTCAGAAATGTGGAAAATGGTCCGTTTTCAAATGTTTTATTTTTGAACGTCAGTTCACATTTGTAGGTGGATCATCAGTGTTAGAGCTAAAATTAGCATGTTTAAAGTGATTTTCATGCTTCCAGGGGCCCAAAACACAAGATTTATGGAATGGTTAAAAGTGCATGAAAATGGCCAATTTACTCACTCTGAGTTCTCAAAAAGGGTTTCTTCACCCCGGGAAGTTAATTAAATACCATTTGGAGGCATTTAATGTTCGAGCAAAAACGGCTGATTTTCGACAAAAGAGATAACACCCCCCCATTACGTCATGCTTCAGAAATGTGGAAAATGGTCCGTTTTCAAATGTTTTATTTTTGAACGTCAGTTCACATTTGTAGGTGGATCATCAGTGTTAGAGCTAAAATTAGCATGTTTAAAGTGATTTTCATGCTTCCAGGGGCCCAAAACACAAGATTAATGGAATGGTTAAAAGTGCATGAAAATGGCCAATTTACTCACTCTGAGTTCTCAAAAAGGGTTTCTTCACCCCGGGAAGTGAAATAAATACCATTTGGAGGCATTTAATGTTCGAGCAAAAACGGCTGATTTTCGACAAAAGAGATAACACCCCCCCATTACGTCATGCTTCAGAAATGTGGAAAATGGTCCGTTTTCAAATGTTTTATTTTTGAACGTCAGTTCACATTTGTAGGTGGATCATCACTGTTAGAGCTAAAATTAGCATGTTTAAAGTGATTTTCATGCTTCCAGGGGCTCGGGAAGTTAATTAAATACCATTTGGAGGCATTTAATGTTCGAGCAAAAACGGCTGATTTTCGACAAAAGAGATAACACCCCCCCATTACGTCATGCTTCAGAAATGTGGAAAATGGTCCGTTTTCAAATGTTTTATTTTTTAACGTCAGTTCACATTTGTAGGTGGATCATCAGTGTTAGAGCTAAAATTAGCATGTTTAAAGTGATTTTCATGCTTCCAGGGGCCCAAAACACAAGATTTATGGAATGGTTAAAAGTGCATGAAAATGGCCAATTTACTCAATCTGAGTTCTCAAAAAGGGTTTCTTCACCCCGGGAAGTTAATTAAATACCATTTGGAGGCATTTAATGTTCGAGCAAAAACAGCTGATTTTCGACAAAAGAGATAACACCCCCCATTACGTCATGCTTCAGAAATGTGGAAAATGGTCCGTTTTCAAATGTTTTATTTTTGAACGTCAGTTCACATTTGTAGGTGGATCATCAGTGTTAGAGCTAAAATTAGCATGTTTAAAGTGATTTTCATGCTTCCAGGGGCTCGGGAAGTCAATTAAATACCATTTGGAGGCATTTAATGTTCGAGCAAAAACGGCTGATTTTCTACAAAAGAGATAACACCCCCCCATTACGTCATGCTTCAGAAATGTGGAAAATGGTCCGTTTTCAAATGTTTTATTTTTGAACGTCAGTTCACATTTGTAGGTGGATCATCAGTGTTAGAGCTAAAATTAGCATGTTTAAAGTGATTTTCATGCTTCCAGGGGCCCAAAACACAAGATTTATGGAATGGTTAAAAGTGCATGAAAATGGCCAATTTACTCACTCTGAGTTCTCAAAAAGGGTTTCTTCACCCCGGGAAGTTAATTAAATACCATTTGGAGGCATTTAATGTTCGAGCAAAAACAGCTGATTTTCGACAAAAGAGATAACACCCCCCCATTACGCCATGCTTCAGAAATGTGGAAAATGGTCCGTTTTCAAATGTTTTATTTTTTAACGTCAGTTCACATTTGTAGGTGGATCATCAGTGATAGAGCTAAAATTAGCATGTTTAAAGTGATTTTCATGCTTCCAGGGGCCCAAAACACAAGATTTATGGAATGGTTAAAAGTGCATGAAAATGGCCAATTTACTCGATCTGAGTTCTCAAAAAGGGTTTCTTCACCCCGGGAAGTTAATTAAATACCATTTGGAGGCATTTAATGTTCGAGCAAAAACGGCTGATTTTCGACAAAAGAGATAACACCCCCCCATTACGTCATGCTTCAGAAATGTGGAAAATGGTCCGTTTTCAAATGTTTTATTTTTGAACGTCAGTTCACATTTGTAGGTGGATCATCAGTGTTAGAGCTAAAATTAGCATGTTTAAAGTGATTTTCATGCTTCCAGGGGCTCGGGAAGTTAATTAAATACCATTTGGAGGCATTTAATGTTCGAGCAAAAACGGCTGATTTTCGACAAAAGAGATAACACCCCCCCATTACGTCATGCTTCAGAAATGAGGAAAATGGTCCGTTTTCAAATGCTTTATTTTTGAACGTCAGTTCACATTTGTAGGTGGATCATCAGTGTTAGAGCTAAAATTAGCATGTTTAAAGTGATTTTCATGCTTCCAGGGGCCCAAAACACAAGATTTATGGAATGGTTAAAAGTGCATGAAAATGGCCAATTTACTCACTCTGAGTTCTCAAAAAGGGTTTCTTCACCCCGGGAAGTTAATTAAATACCATTTGGAGGCATTTAATGTTCGAGCAAAAACGGCTGATTTTCGACAAAAGAGATAACACCC
Organism: Lissotriton vulgaris; assembly: GCF_964263255.1. Classification (NCBI taxonomy): domain Eukaryota; kingdom Metazoa; phylum Chordata; class Amphibia; order Caudata; family Salamandridae; genus Lissotriton; species Lissotriton vulgaris. The sequence goes on along the minus strand of NW_028251345.1, from coordinate 138,749 downwards.
CCCCCATTACGTCATGCTTCAGAAATGTGGAAAATGGTCCGTTTTCAAATGTTTTATTTTTGAACGTCAGTTCACATTTGTAGGTGGATCATCAGTGTTAGAGCTAAAATTAGCATGTTTAAAGTGATTTTCATGCTTCCAGGGGCCCAAAACACAAGATTAATGGAATGGTTAAAAGTGCATGAAAATGGCCAATTTACTCACTCTGAGATCTCAAAAAGGGTTTCTTCACCCCGGGAAGAGAAATAAATACCATTTGGAGGCATTTAATGTTCGAGCAAAAACGGCTGATTTTCGACAAAAGAGATAACACCCCCCCATTACGTCATGCTTCAGAAATGTGGAAAATGGTCCGTTTTCAAATGTTTTATTTTTGAACGTCAGTTCACATTTGTAGGTGGATCATCAGTGTTAGAGCTAAAATTAGCATGTTTAAAGTGATTTTCATGCTTCCAGGGGCTCGGGAAGTTAATTAAATACCATTTGGAGGCATTTAATGTTCGAGCAAAAACGGCTGATTTTCGACAAAAGAGATAACACCCCCCCCATTACGTCATGCTTCAGAAATGTGGAAAATGGTCCGTTTTCAAATGTTTTATTTTTGAACGTCAGTTCACATTTGTAGGTGGATCATCAGTGTTAGAGCTAAAATTAGCATGTTTAAAGTGATTTTCATGCTTCCAGGGGCTCGGGAAGTTAATTAAATACCATTTGGAGGCATTTAATGTTCGAGCAAAAACGGCTGATTTTCGACAAAAGAGATAACACCCCCCCATTACGTCATGCTTCAGAAATGTGGAAAATGGTCCGTTTTCAAATGTTTTATTTTTGAACGTCAGTTCACATTTGTAGGTGGATCATCAGTGTTAGAGCTAAAATTAGCATGTTTAAAGTGATTTTCATGCTTCCAGGGGCTCGGGAAGTTAATTAAATACCATTTGGAGGCATTTAATGTTCGAGCAAAAACGGCTGATTTTCGACAAAAGAGATAACACCCCCCCATTACGTCATGCTTCAGAAATGTGGAAAATGGTCCGTTTTCAAATGTTTTATTTTTGAACGTCAGTTCACATTTGTAGGTGGATCATCAGTGTTAGAGCTAAAATTAGCATGTTTAAAGTGATTTTCATGCTTCCAGGGGCCCAAAACACAAGATTTATGGAATGGTTAAAAGTGCATGAAAATGGCCAATTTACTCACTCTGAGTTCTCAAAAAGGGTTTGTTAGAACTGGGGGTCTCTAGTTGGCAGAGGTAGGTACCAATGTCCAAATAGGGACCCTTGCTTCTAGTCAGGACAAGGAGATAACCCTCTCAGATAACCCCTGCTCGCCCTCAAGGTAGCTTGGCCTGAGCAGTCTAGGCTAACCAGAGGCAATGCGTTAAGTATTTGTACCAACACTCACAGTAACACAGTGAAAACACCACAAACTGATTCCACAACAGTTTAGGAAAATAAAGATATTTATTCTAAACTACACAAGACCAAAACGGCAAAAATCCAACATACACAGTTCAAGGTTACGGTTTCAAATGAGTTCTTCAGGCTGTAATCAAAGTTCTTTAAGTTGCGTTAAAATAATCCACAGATGCGTGAAAAGTTCACAGTTGCGTCACGTTTACTCACAGTACCTTTTAGATGCAACAAAGTTCCACAAGCAGGAAGCTGGTGCGGTGGAAACAAGCGATGCGTCACTCCTGAGACCCTGGGGAGGCGATGCGACAGCCCCGCTGCAGCAGCGGGCGTGTTGCGACGAATCCGGTCTGTATGGGGAGGAAGGCAGCTTGCGTAGGTTCCGGTGCGTAGGTTCCGTGGGAAGTCTGTTCTCGCAAAAGGCACGATGCGATGATCTCGGAGGGGCTGCGACGATCTCCGGGGCGACGATGCGCGGTCCAGCGGTGATCCTCTCTCTCGCAGCTCCTCGATGCGATGGTTCTGCGACGATGCTCGCAGCGACGTGATGCGGTCCGCAAGCAAGCGGTGCGGCGATCTCACCCAGCGACGACAGGCTCTGCGACGACACTCGCAGCGATGTTCGATTCTCCCGCACCGGTCTGGTGCGTCCCGCAAACGAAGGATGCGACGGCTCCGACAGCGGCGTCAGGCGCTGCGCCGATCTCGACCTTCGTAGCGGCGGGAAACTTCTCGCACTGTCGGGGATGCGCTCCGCAAGCGAGCGATGCGACACTTTTCAGCTTCAAAAGTCTCTCAAGCTTAGTTTCAAGCTTCCCAGCTCAGGTTCAACCTCCAGAGGCCCCACAACTGGATCAAGCACTCTAGGAAGGACAGAACTCTCTCAGCAGAGTTCAGGGAGACTGGGGGTGAAGTCCTTTTGTTCCTGGGACTTCAAAACAGGGAGCCAGCTCTTCTCAGGCCCTTGGAGATTCCTTACAAGACAGGGGACACAGCTCACAGCAAAGTCCTTCCCCTCTCCTTGGCAGCAAAGCAACAGCAGGTCAGTCCAGCAGAGCAACAGCAGGACAGTCTTCCTTCTTCAGAGTCAGCTTTCTCCTTGGCAGAGGTTCCTTCTTGATTCCAGGATGATCTAATTTTCTGTTGTCAGGGGTCCTGTACTTATACCCCTAAAGTCTTTGTTCTCTCAGTGCATGTGGGCCCTGAGCCCGGTCTGAACCAGTTCTGGGTGGATCTTGAGCACTTTGTTTTGCTGGCTGCATCTTTCCTTTCAGAGTGAGGGGCAGAGTCCTCAGCCGCCCAGCAGGAGGTGGAGCCAGCATTGTGGCAGGCAGGCACAGCCCTATTCAGCCCAGGTGCTAACTCCTCCCACCACTCAGGTAGCAATTGCTCCACTCAGCCTAGTGCTGACTCATCCAGCCTCTGGGGGAATTCCCCAGCCCCTGTCACTCACAAACCAGACAGTCAATACACAAACAGGCCCAGGCACACAGAAGGGTCAGACAAGAGAACAGCAACTTTCTAAAAGTGCTGTTCTCAAACACAGGATTTAAAAACAACCTTTCCTAAAAGATGTATTATTAAATTCTGAGTTCAGGGATACTAGATACTTATGTCCTATCTTGTTCCTATGGGAAGAAATGCTGTTAACCACTGTAGCCAGCATCCCCCATGTTAACCTATGGAGCAAGATAGCCTTACAATAGTGAAAAACGAAAATGGCTGTAATTCACTACCAGAGCATGGTACCTGCACTAGTACATGCTCTACCTTTCACATACACTGCACCCTGCCCAGGGGGGTACCTTGGGCCTTCCATAGGGGTGACTGATGTGCACGAAAAGGGAAGGGTTAGGCCTGGTCAGTGGGGACACGGACCAGGAGGACATGGCAGTTCTAAACTGCCCATAGGCGCTGCAGTGGCAGGCCCGAGACACCATTTTAGAGCTACTCCTGTGGGTGGCACAATCAGTGCTGCAGGCCCACTAGTAGCATTTGTCATCACCAGCCCTGGCACACCCAGTGCACTTTACTAGGGACTTCATGGTAATACAAATATGCCAAACATGTAGATCCAATCAGAATAACAATTTACATAGGGAGCACTTACACTCTGGCACTGGTCAGCAGTGGCAGAGTGTCCAAAGCATCTAAACCAGCAAAAACGAAATCCAGCACAGCATCAAAAAATACAGGAGGCAGAGGCAAAAAGATGGGGGTAATCACGCCAAAGATGCCAGGTCTAACACGTGTCCCCTCCAGCTGAAAGTGGGGAGAACTACCCACCCTCTTGGGAGTTCTCTTCACTAAGGCGGAAAAACCTGGACAGACCATCAGCGTTGGCGTGTTCTGTACCAGGGCGGTGTTCCACCGTAAAGTCCATTCCCTGTAGGGAGATGGACCACCTCAACAGTTTTGGATTTTCACCCCTCATGTGCATTAACCACCTGAGGGGCCTGTGGTCGGTCTGAACACGAAAGTGAGTCCCAGGTAGGGGCCTCAACTTTTTCAGAGCCCAGACCACAGCAAAAGCCTCCCTTTCAATCGCACTCCACCTCTGTTCCCTGGGGAGTAGCCTCCGACTAATGAAAGCTACTGGCTGGTCTCCATTCTCCTCAGTGGCTTGTGAGAGTACTGCTCCCACACCATGCTCTGAAGCGTCCGTCTGAACTATGAACTCACTGGAAAAGTCAGGTGCCTTGAGCACCGGTGCTGTGCACATGGCAGTCTTCAGGGCCTCAAAAGCAGTTTGGCAGGCGTCAGTCCAGTCAACTCTTTTGGGCAACTTCTTGGAAGTGAGTTCTGTCAAGGGGGCGACAATGGTGCCATATCCCTTGACAAACCGTCTGTAATACCCGGTGAGTCCTAAAAAGGCTCTCACCTCTGTCTGGGTCTTGGGGGGCTCCCAAGCCAGAATGGTATCAATCTTTGCCTGTAGGGGCGCCACCTGGCCGCTCCCCACCTGGTGTCCCAAATACACCACAGATCCCTGCCCTATCTGGCACTTACTGGCCTTGATAGTGAGGCCTGCCTTCTGCAGAGCCTTCAACACTTCGCAGAGGTGTTGCAAGTGTTCCTCCCACGTGGAGCTGAACACAGCAATGTCATCCAGGTATGCGGCGCTGAATTCCTCCAGCCCGGACAGTACCTGGTTAACCAGTCTCTGGAACGTGGCAGGGGCATTCTTCAACCCAAAGGGCATGACACGGAACTGGAAGTGCCCCTCTGGCGTTGAAAATGCCGACCTCTCTTTGGCCCCATCAGTTAAGGCAATCTGCCAGTACCCCGAAGTCAAATCGAACGTACTGAGGTACTTGGCAGCTCCCAACCGATCCACGAGCTCATCAGCTCTGGGGATAGGGTGCGCGTCAGTCTTCGTGACCGCATTGAGCCCACGGTAGTCCACGCAAAACCGGAGTTCTGGCGGGCCACCGGGGGTAGCAGCTTTCTTGGGGACCAAGACCACTGGGCTAGCCCAGGGGCTGCTGGAGGGCTCAATCACCCCTAGCGCCAACATCTTGGAAACCTCTTCCTTGATGCTGGCCCTGACCTTGTCAGCTACCCTGTAAAATTTTTGCTTCACAGGCAGACTGTCTCCAGTGTCCACGTCATGGACGCACCAGTTGGTGACTCCTGGGGTCAGGGAGAACAGAGAGGAGAACTGACCCAACACGTGGCGACAGTCGCTCTGCTGTTCTGGGGTCAGGGTGGGCGAGAGGACCACACCATCCACTGACCCATCGTGCTCCTTAACTGCCAGGAGGTCAGGGAGAGGATCACTATCCTCTTCCATTCCTGCATCTGTAGCCATGAGCATGGTTACTTCAGACCTCTCAAAGTGTGGTTTGAGGCGGTTCACGTGCAAAACTCTCAGGGGCTGCCTGGGAGTCTTCAGGTTAACCAGGTAGGTTACCTCACTCTTCCTTTCCACCACCTCGTATGGCCCAGACCACTTGTCCTGGAGCGCGCAAGGCTCCACTGGCGCCATCACCCACACTTTCTGCCCAGGTTGAAATTCGACCAGAGTGGTATTCTGGTCGTACCATCTTTTCATTTCTTCCTGGCTTGCTTCCAGGTTCGCCTGAGCGAGTTTCCTGAAGCGTTGTGTCTGGTTGCGGATGGCCAGCACATAGCTGAACACATCCTGGGGGGTTTTCCCACGGGACTTTTCCCAACCCTCCTTCACCAGTGAGAGAGGTCCTCTGACAGGGTGGCCATACAGGAGCTCAAAGGGACTGAACCCTAAGGACTTCTGAGGCACCTCCCTGTAGGCAAACAACAGGCATGGTAACAAGACGTCCCACTTCCGTCTCATGGGCTCCGCTAGACCCATAATCATACCTTTCAGGGTCCGGTTGAACCTTTCAACCAACCCGTTTCCTTGAGGGTGGTAAGGAGTGGTGAACTTATAAGTTACCCCACACTCCTCCCACAGAGACTTCATGTACCTAGAGATGAAGTTGGTACCCCGGTCGGAGACCACCTCTCTGGGGAACCCCACACGGGAAAAGATCCCCATCAATGCACGGCCCACCACGGGTGCTGTGATTGTCCTGAGAGGGACTGCTTCCGGGTACCGGGTGGCATGGTCCACCAAGACCAGGATGAACCTGTTGCCTAAGGCTGTCTTGGGGTCCAGGGGCCCTACGATATCTATGCCCACCCGCTCGAAAGGGGTGCTCACCACTGGGAAGGGTTGAAGGGGAGCCTTCAACTTCATTCCAGTCTTGCCACTAGCTTGACAGGTTTGGCAAGATCTGCAAAAGGAACCGACGTGCTTCCTCATCTGGGGCCAGTGGAAGTGGGTGACAAGCCGGTTTAGGGTCTTGTCTTGCCCCAGATGTCCTGCGAGAGGCACGTCATGAGCCAGACCCATTAGGAAGTTTCTGAAGCGCTCGGGTACCACCAGCACACGGGCTGCACCGGGCTCAGCAAACTTAGGCTCGCTATAAAGTAGGTCACCTTCCCAGTAGACATAGTGATCTTTGACTGCTCCACCTGCTGCCTGATCTTCAGCCTGTTGCCGTAGACCAATGAGGGAAGGGCATTCCTTCTGCTCCCGGCAGAACTCCTCCCTGGAGGGACCACCTTCTTGCTGCCAATGGGTCAGCTCAGGTAGGTCTCCCAGTTCGGCCACCTGTTCCCCTGTAGGTCCCAGGGCATCCCCCTCAGGTTCTGCTTCCTCCTGGACCGTGGGAACGGCTGGGGCTGGTTTCCCGCGCCCTCTGCCTCTTCCTCTCCTGGCAGGTCTCTGGGCCACTGTTTCAGGCTCCAGTTCTGCTGATTCACCCTTACTGGCTGCCATAGCACGCGTGGTCACGCAGATCCACGCAGGCAGACCCAACATCTCCAAGTGAGTTCGGTGTTCTATGTCTTTCCATGGAGAACTCTCCAGGTCGTTGCCTAACAGACAGTCCACAGGCAAGGCATCACTGACAACTACCTCCAAAAGACCAGAGACTCCTCCCCATTCAAAGGAAACCTTCGCTATCTTGCAGAGGCGCACTGAGCTGTCAGCGGCCACTACAGGGCGGAGTACACCAGGGATGATTTGCTCGTCAGACACCCACTGACACCTCACGGATGTCACACTGGCTCCGGTGTCTCTCAGAGCCTCAACCTCCCTCCCATTGATGGTCACCTTCTGCCCATATTTCTTAGTGTTAGAGGGCAGTAAGGTTTCCTGGACCACCTCTTGGTCTCCTAGCGAGACAAGGGTCATAACTGCTAGCTCTCCCCAGTCACTAGAAACCAAATCCCCACCCAAAGCTACACTAGCTAACGCTGGGGCGGGAGCACCAGTGGGTGCGGGCTTCTTCTTGGGACATTTCGGAGCAATATGGCCCACCTCGTTGCAGTGATAGCAGGTAGGGGGGCCCTGGTTATTTCTCTTGTCCCGCCTACCCTTAGAGGGCCATGGCTGTTTAGGCTTGGGGGGTTGGGAATCCTTTTCCTGGGAACTACTTTGGGGCCCTTGCGAGAACTCCTTTTGGTTACCCTTGTCCCCCCCACTCTTCTGCTGGGGACCCTGCCCACCTTTGGCTGTGGTACCCACAATTCCTTTGTGGACCCTGGTACTGGTCCAGCGGTCCGCCTCCTTAGCAAGCTCAATGGGGTCTGTCAGCTTGCTGTCTAAAAGATGCTGGCGCAGCTCTGGAACACAAAGACTACTCAAGTGCTCCCAACTGATTAAATGCAACAACCCCTTCAAATCAGTTACTTTACTGCCCTTCATCCAACCTTCCAGTGCACGCGAGTACCCATTCACACACTCCATCCAAGTCTCAGACTCTTTCTTCTTGGAGTTTCTAAACTGCAGTCTGTACTGCTCTGGAGTAAGGCCATACCTGAGACATAAGGCCTCCTTCATATTGGGGTAGGTCATGGCACCTGTCAACTCTAAAGGCTCTAGAGCACTTCTCCCAGACGCCTCAAAATGTTTCCACAGGCCCGCCCCCCAATACTTGTCAGGCACATCATTCATCTTCAATGCAATTTCATACGAAGTGAACCAGGCATAAATATCCTCACTCCTATGGTAATTCTGTACCAGGTCTTTGGGAATATATACTTTACCCCCATGCACTGGCTGCGCGCTGCCACCATTAGAACTGGCATCCACCTCCTTATTTTTCAGATCCAGCTCTTTTATTCTCAATTCATGATCCAAAAGCAATTTCTTTTCCTCTAAGGCGCGGGCCTCTCTCTTGTCTTCCGCTGCCCTTTCTTTCTCCAACTCCAATTGCCTCAGTTTCATTTTCATGACTTCCAAGTCATACTCTCTTATTCTTTGATTTTCCTGTAACTCTTCTGGGGTGAGGCCCCTACCGGAGTGGTTGCTGCCAGCTCCTGAGCCTACTCTGCCCACTGGCAGATCTGTGCTTTGAAAAGCATTTTCTACATCCACATCATCTTCCTCTTGTGCCTCCCAATGGGCTCTTAAGATTCTCTGTAGCTCCTCTTTTCTGTAGGCGCTTTTTATGGGGCACTCAAACTGCTGGCAGAAGTACCTTAGTTGCTCAACTTTGTATGAACCCAAATCTTCAATGCAAAATTCTAATTCTGCTTCTTCTGCCCTCTCACTGGGTGCCTTCCCATTCTGAGACATGATGCTTTCCGAAGAGTTACCCAACAACAGGATTCAAAAACTCAAAAACCAGTAGTATGCGGTGGCGTAATGGTCTGCACTCACTAGTGATGTACACCAATTACTGTGGGTCAAGTACAAATACAAGTTCAAATCCCACCGCCTGACCACCAATGTTAGAACTGGGGGTCTCTAGTTGGCAGAGGTAGGTACCAATGTCCAAATAGGGACCCTTGCTTCTAGTCAGGACAAGGAGATAACCCTCTCAGATAACCCCTGCTCGCCCTCAAGGTAGCTTGGCCTGAGCAGTCTAGGCTAACCAGAGGCAATGCGTTAAGTATTTGTACCAACACTCACAGTAACACAGTGAAAACACCACAAACTGATTCCACAACAGTTTAGGAAAATAAAGATATTTATTCTAAACTACACAAGACCAAAACGGCAAAAATCCAACATACACAGTTCAAGGTTACGGTTTCAAATGAGTTCTTCAGGCTGTAATCAAAGTTCTTTAAGTTGCGTTAAAATAATCCACAGATGCGTGAAAAGTTCACAGTTGCGTCACGTTTACTCACAGTACCTTTTAGATGCAACAAAGTTCCACAAGCAGGAAGCTGGTGCGGTGGAAACAAGCGATGCGTCACTCCTGAGACCCTGGGGAGGCGATGCGACAGCCCCGCTGCAGCAGCGGGCGTGTTGCGACGAATCCGGTCTGTATGGGGAGGAAGGCAGCTTGCGTAGGTTCCGGTGCGTAGGTTCCGTGGGAAGTCTGTTCTCGCAAAAGGCACGATGCGATGATCTCGGAGGGGCTGCGACGATCTCCGGGGCGACGATGCGCGGTCCAGCGGTGATCCTCTCTCTCGCAGCTCCTCGATGCGATGGTTCTGCGACGATGCTCGCAGCGACGTGATGCGGTCCGCAAGCAAGCGGTGCGGCGATCTCACCCAGCGACGACAGGCTCTGCGACGACACTCGCAGCGATGTTCGATTCTCCCGCACCGGTCTGGTGCGTCCCGCAAACGAAGGATGCGACGGCTCCGACAGCGGCGTCAGGCGCTGCGCCGATCTCGACCTTCGTAGCGGCGGGAAACTTCTCGCACTGTCGGGGATGCGCTCCGCAAGCGAGCGATGCGACACTTTTCAGCTTCAAAAGTCTCTCAAGCTTAGTTTCAAGCTTCCCAGCTCAGGTTCAACCTCCAGAGGCCCCACAACTGGATCAAGCACTCTAGGAAGGACAGAACTCTCTCAGCAGAGTTCAGGGAGACTGGGGGTGAAGTCCTTTTGTTCCTGGGACTTCAAAACAGGGAGCCAGCTCTTCTCAGGCCCTTGGAGATTCCTTACAAGACAGGGGACACAGCTCACAGCAAAGTCCTTCCCCTCTCCTTGGCAGCAAAGCAACAGCAGGTCAGTCCAGCAGAGCAACAGCAGGACAGTCTTCCTTCTTCAGAGTCAGCTTTCTCCTTGGCAGAGGTTCCTTCTTGATTCCAGGATGATCTAATTTTCTGTTGTCAGGGGTCCTGTACTTATACCCCTAAAGTCTTTGTTCTCTCAGTGCATGTGGGCCCTGAGCCCGGTCTGAACCAGTTCTGGGTGGATCTTGAGCACTTTGTTTTGCTGGCTGCATCTTTCCTTTCAGAGTGAGGGGCAGAGTCCTCAGCCGCCCAGCAGGAGGTGGAGCCAGCATTGTGGCAGGCAGGCACAGCCCTATTCAGCCCAGGTGCTAACTCCTCCCACCACTCAGGTAGCAATTGCTCCACTCAGCCTAGTGCTGACTCATCCAGCCTCTGGGGGAATTCCCCAGCCCCTGTCACTCACAAACCAGACAGTCAATACACAAACAGGCCCAGGCACACAGAAGGGTCAGACAAGAGAACAGCAACTTTCTAAAAGTGCTGTTCTCAAACACAGGATTTAAAAACCACCTTTCCTAAAAGATGTATTATTAAATTCTGAGTTCAGGGATACTAGATACTTATGTCCTATCTTGTTCCTATGGGAAGAAATGCTGTTAACCACTGTAGCCAGCATCCCCCATGTTAACCTATGGAGCAAGATAGCCTTACAATAGTGAAAAACGAAAATGGCTGTAATTCACTACCAGAGCATGGTACCTGCACTAGTACATGCTCTACCTTTCACATACACTGCACCCTGCCCAGGGGGGTACCTTGGGCCTTCCATAGGGGTGACTGATGTGCACGAAAAGGGAAGGGTTAGGCCTGGTCAGTGGGGACACGGACCAGGAGGACATGGCAGTTCTAAACTGCCCATAGGCGCTGCAGTGGCAGGCCCGAGACACCATTTTAGAGCTACTCCTGTGGGTGGCACAATCAGTGCTGCAGGCCCACTAGTAGCATTTGTCATCACCAGCCCTGGCACACCCAGTGCACTTTACTAGGGACTTCATGGTAATACAAATATGCCAAACATGTAGATCCAATCAGAATAACAATTTACATAGGGAGCACTTACACTCTGGCACTGGTCAGCAGTGGCAGAGTGTCCAAAGCATCTAAACCAGCAAAAACGAAATCCAGCACAGCATCAAAAAATACAGGAGGCAGAGGCAAAAAGATGGGGGTAATCACGCCAAAGATGCCAGGTCTAACAGGGTTTCTTCACCCCGGGAAGTTAATTAAATACCATTTGGAGGCATTTAATGTTCGAGCAAAAACGGCTGATTTTCGACAAAAGAGATAACACCCCCCCATTACGTCATGCTTCAGAAATGTGGAAAATGGTCCGTTTTCAAATGTTTTATTTTTGAACGTCAGTTCACATTTGTAGGTGGATCATCAGTGTTAGAGCTAAAATTAGCATGTTTAAAGTGATTTTCATGCTTCCAGGGGCTCGGGAAGTTAATTAAATACCATTTGGAGGCATTTAATGTTCGAGCAAAAACGGCTGATTTTCGACAAAAGAGATAACACCCCCCATTACGTCATGCTTCAGAAATGTGGAAAATGGTCCGTTTTCAAATGTTTTATTTTTGAACGTCAGTTCACATTTGTAGGTGGATCATCAGTGTTAGAGCTAAAATTAGCATGTTTAAAGTGATTTTCATGCTTCCAGGGGCCCAAAACACAAGATTTATGGAATGGTTAAAAGTGCATGAAAATGGCCAATTTACTCACTCTGAGTTCTCAAAAAGGGTTTCTTCACCCCGGGAAGTTAATTAAATACCATTTGGAGGCATTTAATGTTCGAGCAAAAACGGCTGATTTTCGACAAAAGAGATAACACCCCCCCATTACGTCATGCTTCAGAAATGTGGCAAATGGTCCGTTTTCAAATGTTTTATTTTTGAACGTCAGTTCACATTTGTAGGTGGATCATCAGTGTTAGAGCTAAAATTAGCATGTTTAAAGTGATTTTCATGCTTCCAGGGGCCCAAAACACAAAATTAATGGAATGGTTAAAAGTGCATGAAAATGGCCAATTTACTCACTCTGAGTTCTCAAAAAGGGTTTCTTCACCCCGGGAAGTGAAATAAATACCATTTGGAGGCATTTAATGTTCGAGCAAAAACGGCTGATTTTCGACAAAAGAGATAACACCCCCCCATTACGTCATGCTTCAGAAATGTGGAAAATGGTCCGTTTTCAAATATTTTATTTTTGAACGTCAGTTCACATTTGTAGGTGGATCATCAGTGTTAGAGCTAAAATTAGCATGTTTAAAGTGATTTTCATGCTTCCAGGGGCTCGGGAAGTTAATTAAATACCATTTGGAGGCATTTAATGTTCGAGCAAAAACGGCTGATTTTCGACAAAAGAGATAACACCCCCCCATTACGTCATGCTTCAGAAATGTGGAAAATGGTCCGTTTTCAAATGTTTTATTTTTGAACGTCAGTTCACATTTGTAGGTGGATCATCAGTGTTAGAGCTAAAATTAGCATGTTTAAAGTGATTTTCATGCTTCCAGGGGCCCAAAACACAAGATTTATGGAATGGTTAAAAGTGCATGAAAATGGCCAATTTACTCACTCTGAGTTCTCAAAAAGGGTTTCTTCACCCCCGGAAGTTAATTAAATACCATTTGGAGGCATTTAATGTTCGAGCAAAAACGGCTGATTTTCGACAAAAGAGATAACACCCCCCCATTACGTCATGCTTCAGAAATGTGGAAAATGGTCCGTTTTTAAATGTTTTATTTTTGAACGTCAGTTCACATTTGTAGGTGGATCATCAGTGTTAGAGCTAAAATTAGCATGTTTAAAGTGATTTTCATGCTTCCAGGGGCTCGGGAAGTTAATTAAATACCATTTGGAGGCATTTAATGTTCGAGCAAAAACGGCTGATTTTCGACAAAAGAGATAACACCCCCCCATTACGTCATGCTTCAGAAATGTGGAAAATGGTCCGTTTTCAAATGTTTTATTTTTGAACGTCAGTTCACATTTGTAGGTGGATCATCAGTGTTAGAGCTAAAATTAGCATGTTTAAAGTGATTTTCATGCTTCCAGGGGCCCAAAACACAAGATTTATGGAATGGTTAAAAGTGCATGAAAATGGCCAATTTACTCACTCTGAGTTCTCAAAAAGGGTTTCTTCACCCCGGGAAGTGAAATAAATACCATTTGGAGGCATTTAATGTTCGAGCAAAAACGGCTGATTTTCGACAAAAGAGATAACACCCCCCCATTACGTCATGCTTCAGAAATGTGGAAAATGGTCCGTTTTCAAATGTTTTATTTTTGAACGTCAGTTCACATTTGTAGGTGGATCATCAGTGTTAGAGCTAAAATTAGCATGTTTAAAGTGATTTTCATGCTCCAGGGGCTCGGGAAGTTAATTAAATACCATTTGGAGGCATTTAATGTTCGAGCAAAAACGGCTGATTTTCGACAAAAGAGATAACACCCCCCCATTACGTCATGCTTCAGAAATGTGGAAAATGGTCCGTTTTCAAATGTTTTATTTTTGAACGTCAGTTCACATTTGTAGGTGGATCATCAGTGTTAGAGCTAAAATTAGCATGTTTAAAGTGATTTTCATGCTTCCAGGGGCCCAAAACACAAGATTTATGGAATGGTTAAAAGTGCATGAAAATGGCCAATTTACTCACTCTGAGTTCTCAAAAAGGGTTTCTTCACCCCGAGAAGTTAATTAAATACCATTTGGAGGCATTTAATGTTCGAGCAAAAACGGCTGATTTTCGACAAAAGAGATAACACCCCCCCATTACGTCATGCTTCAGAAATGTGGAAAATGGTCCGTTTTCAAATGTTTTATTTTTGAACGTCAGTTCACATTTGTAGGTGGATCATCAGTGTTAGAGCTAAAATTAGCATGTTTAAAGTGATTTTCATGCTTCCAGGGGCTCGGGAAGTTAATTAAATACCATTTGGAGGCATTTAATGTTCGAGCAAAAACGGCTGATTTTCGACAAAAGAGATAACACCCCCCCTATTACGTCATGCTTCAGAAATGTGGAAAATGGTCCGTTTTCAAATGTTTTATTTTTGAACGTCAGTTCACATTTGTAGGTGGATCATCAGTGTTAGAGCTAAAATTAGCATGTTTAAAGTGATTTTCATGCTTCCAGGGGCCCAAAACACAAGATTTATGGAATGGTTAAAAGTGCATGAAAATGGCCAATTTACTCACTCTGAGTTCTCAAAAAGGGTTTCTTCACCCCGGGAAGTTAATTAAATACCATTTGGAGGCATTTAATGTTCGAGCAAAAACGGCTGATTTTCGACAAAAGAGATAACACCCCCCCATTACGTCATGCTTCAGAAATGTGGAAAATGGTCCGTTTTCAAATGTTTTATTTTTGAACGTCAGTTCACATTTGTAGGTGGATCATCAGTGTTAGAGCTAAAATTAGCATGTTTAAAGTGATTTTCATGCTTCCAGGGGCTCGGGAAGTTAATTAAATACCATTTGGAGGCATTTAATGTTCGAGCAAAAACGGCTGATTTTCGACAAAAGAGATAACACCCCCCCATTACGTCATGCTTCAGAAATGTGGAAAATGGTCCGTTTTCAAATGTTTTATTTTTGAACGTCAGTTCACATTTGTAGGTGGATCATCAGTGTTAGAGCTAAAATTAGCATGTTTAAAGTGATTTTCATGCTTCCAGGGGCCCAAAACATAAGATTTATGGAATGGTTAAAAGTGCATGAAAATGGCCAATTTACTCACTCTGAGTTCTCAAAAAGGGTTTCTTCACCCCGGGAAGTTAATTAAATACCATTTGGAGGCATTTAATGTTCGAGCAAAAACGGCTGATTTTCGACAAAAGAGATAACACCCCCCCATTACGTCATGCTTCAGGAATGTGGAAAATGGTCCGTTTTCAAATGTTTTATTTTTGAACGTCAGTTCACATTTGTAGGTGGATCATCAGTGTTAGAGCTAAAATTAGCATGTTTAAAGTGATTTTCATGCTTCCAGGGGCTCGGGAAGTTAATTAAATACCATTTGGAGGCATTTAATGTTCGAGCAAAAACGGCTGATTTTCGACAAAAGAGATAACACCCCCCCATTACGTCATGCTTCAGAAATGTGGAAAATGGTCCGTTTTCAAATGTTTTATTTTTGAACGTCAGTTCACATTTGTAGGTGGATCATCAGTGTTAGAGCTAAAATTAGCATGTTTAAAGTGATTTTCATGCTTCCAGGGGCCCAAAACACAAGATTAATGGAATGGTTAAAAGTGCATGAAAATGGCCAATTTACTCACTCTGAGTTCTCAAAAAGGGTTTCTCCACCCCGGGAAGTGAAATAAATACCATTTGGAGGCATTTAATGTTCGAGCAAAAACGGCTGATTTTCGACAAAAGAGATAACACCCCCCCATTACGTCATGCTTCAGAAATGTGGAAAATGGTCCGTTTTCAAATGTTTTATTTTTGAACGTCAGTTCACATTTGTAGGTGGATCATCAGTGTTAGAGCTAAAATTAGCATGTTTAAAGTGATTTTCATGCTTCCAGGGGCTCGGGAAGTTAATTAAATACCATTTGGAGGCATTTAATGTTCGAGCAAAAACGGCTGATTTTCGACAAAAGAGATAACACCCCCCCATTACGTCATGCTTCAGAAATGTGGAAAATGGTCCGTTTTCAAATGTTTTATTTTTGAACGTCAGTTCACATTTGTAGGTGGATCATCAGTGTTAGAGCTAAAATTAGCATGTTTAAAGTGATTTTCATGCTTCCAGGGGCTCGGGAAGTTAATTAAATACCATTTGGAGGCATTTAATGTTCGAGCAAAAACGGCTGATTTTCGACAAAAGAGATAACACCCCCCCATTACGTCATGCTTCAGAAATGTGGAAAATGGTCCGTTTTCAAATGTTTTATTTTTGAACGTCAGTTCACATTTGTAGGTGGATCATCAGTGTTAGAGCTAAAATTAGCATGTTTAAAGTGATTTTCATGCTTCCAGGGGCCCAAAACACAAGATTTATGGAATGGTTAAAAGTGCATGAAAATGGCCAATTTACTCACTCTGAGTTCTCAAAAAGGGTTTCTTCACCCCGGGAAGTTAATTAAATACCATTTGGAGGCATTTAATGTTCGAGCAAAAACGG
The DNA here is from genome assembly GCF_964263255.1 of Lissotriton vulgaris. Lineage (NCBI taxonomy): Eukaryota > Metazoa > Chordata > Amphibia > Caudata > Salamandridae > Lissotriton > Lissotriton vulgaris. The sequence continues at coordinate 122,702 of NW_028251345.1, read as the reverse complement.
CTGATTTTCGACAAAAGAGATAACACCCCCCCATTACGTCATGCTTCAGAAATGTGGAAAATGGTCCGTTTTCAAATGTTTTATTTTTGAACGTCAGTTCACATTTGTAGGTGGATCATCAGTGTTAGAGCTAAAATTAGCATGTTTAAAGTGATTTTCATGCTTCCAGGGGCCCAAAACACAAGATTTATGGAATGGTTAAAAGTGCATGAAAATGGCCAATTTACTCACTCTGAGTTCTCAAAAAGGGTTTCTTCACCCCGGGAAGTTAATTAAATACCATTTGGAGGCATTTAATGTTCGAGCAAAAACGGCTGATTTTCGACAAAAGAGATAACACCCCCCCCATTACGTCATGCTTCAGAAATGTGGAAAATGGTCCGTTTTCAAATGTTTTATTTTTGAACGTCAGTTCACATTTGTAGGTGGATCATCAGTGTTAGAGCTAAAATTAGCATGTTTAAAGTGATTTTCATGCTTCCAGGGGCCCAAAACACAAGATTTATGGAATGGTTAAAAGTGCATGAATATGGCCAATTTACTCACTCTGAGTTCTCAAAAAGGGTTTCTTCACCCCGGGAAGTTAATTAAATACCATTTGGAGGCATTTAATGTTCGAGCAAAAACGGCTGATTTTCGACAAAAGAGATAACACCCCCCCAATTACGTCATGCTTCAGAAATGTGGAAAATGGGCCGTTTTCAAATGTTTTATTTTTTAACGTCAGTTCACATTTGTAGGTGGATCATCAGTGTTAGAGCTAAAATTAGCATGTTTAAAGTGATTTTCATGCTTCCAGGGGCCCAAAACACAAGATTTATGGAATGGTTAAAAGTGCATGAAAATGGCCAATTTACTCACTCTGAGTTCTCAAAAAGGGTTTCTTCACCCCGGGAAGTTAATTAAATACCATTTGGAGGCATTTAATGTTCGAGCAAAAACGGCTGATTTTCGACAAAAGAGATAACACCCCCCCATTACGTCATGCTTCAGAAATGTGGAAAATGGTCCGTTTTCAAATGTTTTATTTTTGAACGTCAGTTCACATTTGTAGGTGGATCATCAGTGTTAGAGCTAAAATTAGCATGTTTAAAGTGATTTTCATGCTTCCAGGGGCTCGGGAAGTTAATTAAATACCATTTGGAGGCATTTAATGTTCGAGCAAAAATGGCTGATTTTCGACAAAAGAGATAACACCCCCCAATTACGTCATGCTTCAGAAATTTGGAAAATGGTCCGTTTTCAAATGTTTTATTTTTGAACGTCAGTTCACATTTGTAGGTGGATCATCAGTGTTAGAGCTAAAATTAGCATGTTTAAAGTGATTTTCATGCTTCCAGGGGCCCAAAACACAAGATTAATGGAATGGTTAAAAGTGCATGAAAATGGCCAATTTACTCACTCTGAGTTCTCAAAAAGGGTTTCTTCACCCCGGGAAGTGAAATAAATACCATTTGGAGGCATTTAATGTTCGAGCAAAAACGGCTGATTTTCGACAAAAGAGATAACACCCCCCCATTACGTCATGCTTCAGAAATGTGGAAAATGGTCCGTTTTCAAATGTTTTATTTTTGAACGTCAGTTCACATTTGTAGGTGGATCATCAGTGTTAGAGCTAAAATTAGCATGTTTAAAGTGATTTTCATGCTTCCAGGGGCTCGGGAAGTTAATTAAATACCATTTGGGGGCATTTAATGTTCGAGCAAAAACGGCTGATTTTCGACAAAAGAGATAACACCCCCCCATTACGTCATGCTTCAGAAATGTGGAAAATGGTCCGTTTTCAAATGTTTTATTTTTGAACGTCAGTTCACATTTGTAGGTGGATCATCAGTGTTAGAGCTAAAATTAGCATGTTTAAAGTGATTTTCATGCTTCCAGGGGCCCAAAACACAAGATTTATGGAATGGTTAAAAGTGCATGATAATGGCCAATTTACTCACTCTGAGTTCTCAAAAAGGGTTTCTTCACCCCGGGAAGTTAATTAAATACCATTTGGAGGCATTTAATGTTCGAGCAAAAACGGCTGATTTTCGACAAAAGAGATAACACCCCCCCATTACGTCATGCTTCAGAAATGTGGAAAATGGTCCGTTTTCAAATGTTTTATTTTTGAACGTCAGTTCACATTTGTAGGTGGATCATCAGTGTTAGAGCTAAAATTAGCATGTTTAAAGTGATTTTCATGCTTCCAGGGGCTCGGGAAGTTAATTAAATACCATTTGGAGGCATTTAATGTTCGAGCAAAAACGGCTGATTTTCGACAAAAGAGATAACACCCCCCCCCATTACGTCATGCTTCAGAAATGTGGAAAATGGTCCGTTTTCAAATGTTTTTTTTTGAACGTCAGTTCACATTTGTAGGTGGATCATCAGTGTTAGAGCTAAAATTAGCATGTTTAAAGTGATTTTCATGCTTCCAGGGGCCCAAAACACAAGATTTATGGAATGGTTAAAAGTGCATGAAAATGGCCAATTTACTCACTCTGAGTTCTCAAAAAGGGTTTCTTCACCCCGGGAAGTTAATTAAATACCATTTGGAGGCATTTAATGTTCGAGCAAAAACGGCTGATTTTCGACAAAAGAGATAACACCCCCCCATTACGTCATGCTTCAGAAATGTGGAAAATGGTCCGTTTTCAAATGTTTTATTTTTGAACGTCAGTTCACATTTGTAGGTGGATCATCAGTGTTAGAGCTAAAATTAGCATGTTTAAAGTGATTTTCATGCTTCCAGGGGCCCAAAACACAAGATTTATGGAATGGTTAAAAGTGCATGAAAATGGCCAATTTACTCACTCTGAGTTCTCAAAAAGGGTTTCTTCACCCCGGGAAGTTAATTAAATACCATTTGGAGGCATTTAATGTTCGAGCAAAAACGGCTGATTTTCGACAAAAGAGATAACACCCCCCCATTACGTCATGCTTCAGAAATGTGGAAAATGGTCCGTTTTCAAATGTTTTATTTTTGAACGTCAGTTCACATTTGTAGGTGGATCATCAGTGTTAGAGCTAAAATTAGCATGTTTAAAGTGATTTTCATGCTTCCAGGGGCTCGGGAAGTTAATTAAATACCATTTGGAGGCATTTAATGTTCGAGCAAAAACGGCTGATTTTCGACAAAAGAGATAACACCCCCCCATTACGTCATGCTTCAGAAATGTGGAAAATGGTCCGTTTTCAAATGTTTTATTTTTGAACGTCAGTTCACATTTGTAGGTGGATCATCAGTGTTAGAGCTAAAATTAGCATGTTTAAAGTGATTTTCATGCTTCCAGGGGCCCAAAACACAAGATTTATGGAATGGTTAAAAGTGCATGAAAATGGCCAATTTACTCACTCTGAGTTCTCAAAAAGGGTTTCTTCACCCCGGGAAGTTAATTAAATACCATTTGGAGGCATTTAATGTTCGAGCAAAAACGGCTGATTTTCGACAAAAGAGATAACACCCCCCCATTACGTCATGCTTCAGAAATGTGGAAAATGGTCCGTTTTCAAATGTTTTATTTTTGAACGTCAGTTCACATTTGTAGGTGGATCATCAGTGTTAGAGCTAAAATTAGCATGTTTAAAGTGATTTTCATGCTTCCAGGGGCTCGGGAAGTTAATTAAATACCATTTGGAGGCATTTAATGTTCGAGCAAAAACGGCTGATTTTCGACAAAAGAGATAACACCCCCCCATTACGTCATGCTTCAGAAATGTGGAAAATGGTCCGTTTTCAAATGTTTTATTTTTGAACGTCAGTTCACATTTGTAGGTGGATCATCAGTGTTAGAGCTAAAATTAGCATGTTTAAAGTGATTTTCATGCTTCCAGGGGCTCGGGAAGTTAATTAAATACCATTTGGAGGCATTTAATGTTCGAGCAAAAACGGCTGATTTTCGACAAAAGAGATAACACCCCCCCATTACGTCATGCTTCAGAAATGTGGAAAATGGTCCGTTTTCAAATGTTTTATTTTTGAACGTCAGTTCACATTTGTAGGTGGATCATCAGTGTTAGAGCTAAAATTAGCATGTTTAAAGTGATTTTCATGCTTCCAGGGGCTCGGGAAGTTAATTAAATACCATTTGGAGGCATTTAATGTTCGAGCAAAAACGGCTGATTTTCGACAAAAGAGATAACACCCCCCCATTACGTCATGCTTCAGAAATGTGGAAAATGGTCCGTTTTCAAATGTTTTATTTTTGAACGTCAGTTCACATTTGTAGGTGGATCATCAGTGTTAGAGCTAAAATTAGCATGTTTAAAGTGATTTTCATGCTTCCAGGGGCCCAAAACACAAGATTTATGGAATGGTTAAAAGTGCATGAAAATGGCCAATTTACTCACTCTGAGTTCTCAAAAAGGGTTTCTTCACCCCGGGAAGTTAATTAAATACCATTTGGAGGCATTTAATGTTCGAGCAAAAACGGCTGATTTTCGACAAAAGAGATAACACCCCCCCATTACGTCATGCTTCAGGAATGTGGAAAATGGTCCGTTTTCAAATGTTTTATTTTTGAACGTCAGTTCACATTTGTAGGTGGATCATCAGTGTTAGAGCTAAAATTAGCATGTTTAAAGTGATTTTCATGCTTCCAGGGGCTCGGGAAGTTAATTAAATACCATTTGGAGGCATTTAATGTTCGAGCAAAAACGGCTGATTTTCGACAAAAGAGATAACACCCCCTCATTACGTCATGCTTCAGAAATGTGGAAAATGGTCCGTTTTCAAATGTTTTATTTTTGAACGTCAGTTCACATTTGTATGTGGATCATCAGTGTTAGAGCTAAAATTAGCATGTTTAAAGTGATTTTCATGCTTCCAGGGGCTCGGGAAGTTAATTAAATACCATTTGGAGGCATTTAATGTTCGAGCAAAAACGGCTGATTTTCGACAAAAGAGATAACACCCCCCCCCATTACGTCATGCTTCAGAAATGTGGAAAATGGTCCGTTTTCAAATGTTTTATTTTTGAACGTCAGTTCACATTTGTAGGTGGATCATCAGTGTTAGAGCTAAAATTAGCATGTTTAAAGTGATTTTCATGCTTCCAGGGGCTCGGGAAGTTAATTAAATACCATTTGGAGGCATTTAATGTTCGAGCAAAAACGGCTGATTTTCGACAAAAGAGATAACACCCCCTCATTACGTCATGCTTCAGAAATGTGGAAAATGGTCCGTTTTCAAATGTTTTATTTTTGAACGTCAGTTCACATTTGTAGGTGGATCATCAGTGTTAGAGCTAAAATTAGCATGTTTAAAGTGATTTTCATGCTTCCAGGGGCCCAAAACACAAGATTTATGGAATGGTTAAAAGTGCATGAAAATGGCCAATTTAATCACTCTGAGTTCTCAAAAAGGGTTTCTTCACCCCGGGAAGTTAATTAAATACCATTTGGAGGCATTTAATGTTCGAGCAAAAACGGCTGATTTTCGACAAAAGAGATAACACCCCCCCATTACGTCATGCTTCAGAAATGTGGAAAATGGTCCGTTTTCAAATGTTTTATTTTTGAACGTCAGTTCACATTTGTAGGTGGATCATCAGTGTTAGAGCTAAAATTAGCATGTTTAAAGTGATTTTCATGCTTCCAGGGGCCCAAAACACAAGATTTATGGAATGGTTAAAAGTGCATGAAAATGGCCAATTTACTCACTCTGAGTTCTCAAAAAGGGTTTCTTCACCCCGGGAAGTTAATTAAATACCATTTGGAGGCATTTAATGTTCGAGCAAAAACGGCTGATTTTCGACAAAAGAGATAACACCCCCCCATTACGTCATGCTTCAGAAATGTGGAAAATGGTCCGTTTTCAAATGTTTTACTTTTTTAACGTCAGTTCACATTTGTAGGTGGATCATCAGTGTTAGAGCTAAAATTAGCATGTTTAAAGTGATTTTCATGCTTCCAGGGGCCCAAAACACAAGATTTATGGAATGGTTAAAAGTGCATGAAAATGGCCAATTTACTCACTCTGAGTTCTCAAAAAGGGTTTCTTCACCCCGGGAAGTTAATTAAATACCATTTGGAGGCATTTAATGTTCGAGCAAAAACGGCTGATTTTCGACAAAAGAGATAACACCCCCCCCATTACGTCATGCTTCAGAAATGTGGAAAATGGTCCGTTTTCAAATGTTTTATTTTTGAACGTCAGTTCACATTTGTAGGTGGAGCATCAGTGTTAGAGCTAAAATTAGCATGTTTAAAGTGATTTTCATGCTTCCAGGGGCTCGGGAAGTTAATTAAATACCATTTGGAGGCATTTAATGTTCGAGCAAAAACGGCTGATTTTCGACAAAACAGATAACACCCCCCCATTACGTCATGCTTCAGAAATGTGGAAAATGGTCAGTTTTCTAATGTTTTATTTTTGAACGTCAGTTCACATTTGTAGGTGGATCATCAGTGTTAGAGCTAAAATTAGCATGTTTAAAGTGATTTTCATGCTTCCAGGGGCCCAAAACACAAAATTAATGGAATGGTTAAAAGTGCATGAAAATGGCCAATTTACTCACTCTGAGTTCTCAAAAAGGGTTTCTTCACCCCGGGAAGTGAAATAAATACCATTTGGAGGCATTTAATGTTCGAGTAAAAACGGCTGATTTTCGACAAAAGAGACAACACCCCCCCATTACGTCATGCTTCAGAAATGTGGAAAATGGTCCGTTTTCAAATGTTTTATTTTTGAACGTCAGTTCACATTTGTAGGTGGATCATCAGTGTTAGAGCTAAAATTAGCATGTTTAAAGTGATTTTCATGCTTCCAGGGGCTCGGGAAGTTAATTAAATACCATTTGGAGGCATTTAATGTTCGAGCAAAAACGGCTGATTTTCGACAAAAGAGATAACACCCCCCCATTACGTCATGCTTCAGAAATGTGGAAAATGGTCTGTTTTCAAATGTTTTATTTTTGAACGTCAGTTCACATTTGTAGGTGGATCATCAGTGTTAGAGCTAAAATTAGCATGTTTAAAGTGATTTTCATGCTTCCAGGGGCCCAAAACACAAGATTTATGGAATGGTTAAAAGTGCATGAAAATGGCCAATTTACTCACTCTGAGTTCTCAAAAAGGGTTTCTTCACCCCGGGAAGTTAATTAAATACCATTTGGAGGCATTTAATGTTCGAGCAAAAACGGCTGATTTTCGACAAAAGAGATAACACCCCCCCATTACGTCATGCTTCAGAAATGTGGAAAATGGTCCGTTTTCAAATGTTTTATTTTTGAACGTCAGTTCACATTTGTAGGTGGAGCATCAGTGTTAGAGCTAAAATTAGCATGTTTAAAGTGATTTTCATGCTTCCAGGGGCTCGGGAAGTTAATTAAATACCATTTGGAGGCATTTAATGTTCGAGCAAAAACGGCTGATTTTCGACAAAAGAGATAACACCCCCCCATTACGTCATGCTTCAGAAATGTGGAAAATGGTCCGTTTTCTAATGTTTTATTTTTGAACGTCAGTTCACATTTGTAGGTGGATCATCAGTGTTAGAGCTAAAATTAGCATGTTTAAAGTGATTTTCATGCTTCCAGGGGCTCGGGAAGTTAATTAAATACCATTTGGAGGCATTTAATGTTCGAGCAAAAACGGCTGATTTTCGACAAAAGAGATAACACCCCCCCATTACGTCATGCTTCAGAAATGTGGAAAATGGTCCGTTTTCAAATGTTTTATTTTTGAACGTCAGTTCACATTTGTAGGTGGATCATCAGTGTTAGAGCTAAAATTAGCATGTTTAAAGTGATTTTCATGCTTCCAGGGGCCCAAAACACAAGATTTATGGAATGGTTAAAAGTGCATGAAAATGGCCAATTTACTCACTCTGAGTTCTCAAAAAGGGTTTCTTCACCCCGGGAAGTTAATTAAATACCATTTGGAGGCATTTAATGTTCGAGCAAAAACGGCTGATTTTCGACAAAAGAGATAACACCCCCCCATTACGTCATGCTTCAGGAATGTGGAAAATGGTCCGTTTTCAAATGTTTTATTTTTGAACGTCAGTTCACATTTGTAGGTGGATCATCAGTGTTAGAGCTAAAATTAGCATGTTTAAAGTGATTTTCATGCTTCCAGGGGCTCGGGAAGTTAATTAAATACCATTTGGAGGCATTTAATGTTCGAGCAAAAACGGCTGATTTTCGACAAAAGAGATAACACCCCCCCATTACGTCATGCTTCAGAAATGTGGAAAATGGTCCGTTTTCAAATGTTTTATTTTTGAACGTCAGTTCACATTTGTAGGTGGATCATCAGTGTTAGAGCTAAAATTAGCATGTTTAAAGTGATTTTCATGCTTCCAGGGGCCCAAAACACAAGATTAATGGAATGGTTAAAAGTGCATGAAAATGGCCAATTTACTCACTCTGAGTTCTCAAAAAGGGTTTCTCCACCCCGGGAAGTGAAATAAATACCATTTGGAGGCATTTAATGTTCGAGCAAAAACGGCTGATTTTCGACAAAAGAGATAACACCCCCCCATTACGTCATGCTTCAGAAATGTGGAAAATGGTCCGTTTTCAAATGTTTTATTTTTGAACGTCAGTTCACATTTGTAGGTGGATCATCAGTGTTAGAGCTAAAATTAGCATGTTTAAAGTGATTTTCATGCTTCCAGGGGCTCGGGAAGTTAATTAAATACCATTTGGAGGCATTTAATGTTCGAGCAAAAACGGCTGATTTTCGACAAAAGAGATAACACCCCCCCATTACGTCATGCTTCAGAAATGTGGAAAATGGTCCGTTTTCAAATGTTTTATTTTTGAACGTCAGTTCACATTTGTAGGTGGATCATCAGTGTTAGAGCTAAAATTAGCATGTTTAAAGTGATTTTCATGCTTCCAGGGGCTCGGGAAGTTAATTAAATACCATTTGGAGGCATTTAATGTTCGAGCAAAAACGGCTGATTTTCGACAAAAGAGATAACACCCCCCCATTACGTCATGCTTCAGAAATGTGGAAAATGGTCCGTTTTCAAATGTTTTATTTTTGAACGTCAGTTCACATTTGTAGGTGGATCATCAGTGTTAGAGCTAAAATTAGCATGTTTAAAGTGATTTTCATGCTTCCAGGGGCTCGGGAAGTTAATTAAATACCATTTGGAGGCATTTAATGTTCGAGCAAAAACGGCTGATTTTCGACAAAAGAGATAACACCCCCCCATTACGTCATGCTTCAGAAATGTGGAAAATGGTCCGTTTTCAAATGTTTTATTTTTGAACGTCAGTTCACATTTGTAGGTGGATCATCAGTGTTAGAGCTAAAATTAGCATGTTTAAAGTGATTTTCATGCTTCCAGGGGCCCAAAACACAAGATTTATGGAATGGTTAAAAGTGCATGAAAATGGCCAATTTACTCACTCTGAGTTCTCAAAAAGGGTTTCTTCACCCCGGGAAGTTAATTAAATACCATTTGGAGGCATTTAATGTTCGAGCAAAAACGGCTGATTTTCGACAAAAGAGATAACACCCCCCCATTACGTCATGCTTCAGGAATGTGGAAAATGGTCCGTTTTCAAATGTTTTATTTTTGAACGTCAGTTCACATTTGTAGGTGGATCATCAGTGTTAGAGCTAAAATTAGCATGTTTAAAGTGATTTTCATGCTTCCAGGGGCTCGGGAAGTTAATTAAATACCATTTGGAGGCATTTAATGTTCGAGCAAAAACGGCTGATTTTCGACAAAAGAGATAACACCCCCTCATTACGTCATGCTTCAGAAATGTGGAAAATGGTCCGTTTTCAAATGTTTTATTTTTGAACGTCAGTTCACATTTGTATGTGGATCATCAGTGTTAGAGCTAAAATTAGCATGTTTAAAGTGATTTTCATGCTTCCAGGGGCTCGGGAAGTTAATTAAATACCATTTGGAGGCATTTAATGTTCGAGCAAAAACGGCTGATTTTCGACAAAAGAGATAACACCCCCCCCCATTACGTCATGCTTCAGAAATGTGGAAAATGGTCCGTTTTCAAATGTTTTATTTTTGAACGTCAGTTCACATTTGTAGGTGGATCATCAGTGTTAGAGCTAAAATTAGCATGTTTAAAGTGATTTTCATGCTTCCAGGGGCTCGGGAAGTTAATTAAATACCATTTGGAGGCATTTAATGTTCGAGCAAAAACGGCTGATTTTCGACAAAAGAGATAACACCCCCTCATTACGTCATGCTTCAGAAATGTGGAAAATGGTCCGTTTTCAAATGTTTTATTTTTGAACGTCAGTTCACATTTGTAGGTGGATCATCAGTGTTAGAGCTAAAATTAGCATGTTTAAAGTGATTTTCATGCTTCCAGGGGCCCAAAACACAAGATTTATGGAATGGTTAAAAGTGCATGAAAATGGCCAATTTAATCACTCTGAGTTCTCAAAAAGGGTTTCTTCACCCCGGGAAGTTAATTAAATACCATTTGGAGGCATTTAATGTTCGAGCAAAAACGGCTGATTTTCGACAAAAGAGATAACACCCCCCCATTACGTCATGCTTCAGAAATGTGGAAAATGGTCCGTTTTCAAATGTTTTATTTTTGAACGTCAGTTCACATTTGTAGGTGGATCATCAGTGTTAGAGCTAAAATTAGCATGTTTAAAGTGATTTTCATGCTTCCAGGGGCCCAAAACACAAGATTTATGGAATGGTTAAAAGTGCATGAAAATGGCCAATTTACTCACTCTGAGTTCTCAAAAAGGGTTTCTTCACCCCGGGAAGTTAATTAAATACCATTTGGAGGCATTTAATGTTCGAGCAAAAACGGCTGATTTTCGACAAAAGAGATAACACCCCCCCATTACGTCATGCTTCAGAAATGTGGAAAATGGTCCGTTTTCAAATGTTTTACTTTTTTAACGTCAGTTCACATTTGTAGGTGGATCATCAGTGTTAGAGCTAAAATTAGCATGTTTAAAGTGATTTTCATGCTTCCAGGGGCCCAAAACACAAGATTTATGGAATGGTTAAAAGTGCATGAAAATGGCCAATTTACTCACTCTGAGTTCTCAAAAAGGGTTTCTTCACCCCGGGAAGTTAATTAAATACCATTTGGAGGCATTTAATGTTCGAGCAAAAACGGCTGATTTTCGACAAAAGAGATAACACCCCCCCATTACGTCATGCTTCAGAAATGTGGAAAATGGTCCGTTTTCAAATGTTTTATTTTTGAACGTCAGTTCACATTTGTAGGTGGAGCATCAGTGTTAGAGCTAAAATTAGCATGTTTAAAGTGATTTTCATGCTTCCAGGGGCTCGGGAAGTTAATTAAATACCATTTGGAGGCATTTAATGTTCGAGCAAAAACGGCTGATTTTCGACAAAAGAGATAACACCCCCCCATTACGTCATGCTTCAGAAATGTGGAAAATGGTCCGTTTTCTAATGTTTTATTTTTGAACGTCAGTTCACATTTGTAGGTGGATCATCAGTGTTAGAGCTAAAATTAGCATGTTTAAAGTGATTTTCATGCTTCCAGGGGCCCAAAACACAAAATTAATGGAATGGTTAAAAGTGCATGAAAATGGCCAATTTACTCACTCTGAGTTCTCAAAAAGGGTTTCTTCACCCCGGGAAGTGAAATAAATACCATTTGGAGGCATTTAATGTTCGAGTAAAAACGGCTGATTTTCGACAAAAGAGACAACACCCCCCCATTACGTCATGCTTCAGAAATGTGGAAAATGGTCCGTTTTCAAATGTTTTATTTTTGAACGTCAGTTCACATTTGTAGGTGGATCATCAGTGTTAGAGCTAAAATTAGCATGTTTAAAGTGATTTTCATGCTTCCAGGGGCTCGGGAAGTTAATTAAATACCATTTGGAGGCATTTAATGTTCGAGCAAAAACGGCTGATTTTCGACAAAAGAGATAACACCCCCCCATTACGTCATGCTTCAGAAATGTGGAAAATGGTCCGTTTTCAAATGTTTTATTTTTGAACGTCAGTTCACATTTGTAGGTGGATCATCAGTGTTAGAGCTAAAATTAGCATGTTTAAAGTGATTTTCATGCTTCCAGGGGCTCGGGAAGTTAATTAAATACCATTTGGAGGCATTTAATGTTCGAGCAAAAACGGCTGATTTTCGACAAAAGAGATAACACCCCCCCATTACGTCATGCTTCAGAAATGTGGAAAATGGTCCGTTTTCAAATGTTTTATTTTTGAACGTCAGTTCACATTTGTAGGTGGATCATCAGTGTTAGAGCTAAAATTAGCATGTTTAAAGTGATTTTCATGCTTCCAGGGGCCCAAAACACAAGATTTATGGAATGGTTAAAAGTGCATGAAAATGGCCAATTTACTCACTCTGAGTTCTCAAAAAGGGTTTCTTCACCCCGGGAAGTTAATTAAATACCATTTGGAGGCATTTAATGTTCGAGCAAAAACGGCTGATTTTCGACAAAAGAGATAACACCCCCCCATTACGTCATGCTTCAGGAATGTGGAAAATGGTCCGTTTTCAAATGTTTTATTTTTGAACGTCAGTTCACATTTGTAGGTGGATCATCAGTGTTAGAGCTAAAATTAGCATGTTTAAAGTGATTTTCATGCTTCCAGGGGCTCGGGAAGTTAATTAAATACCATTTGGAGGCATTTAATGTTCGAGCAAAAACGGCTGATTTTCGACAAAAGAGATAACACCCCCCCATTACGTCATGCTTCAGAAATGTGGAAAATGGTCCGTTTTCAAATGTTTTATTTTTGAACGTCAGTTCACATTTGTAGGTGGATCATCAGTGTTAGAGCTAAAATTAGCATGTTTAAAGTGATTTTCATGCTTCCAGGGGCCCAAAACACAAGATTAATGGAATGGTTAAAAGTGCATGAAAATGGCCAATTTACTCACTCTGAGTTCTCAAAAAGGGTTTCTCCACCCCGGGAAGTGAAATAAATACCATTTGGAGGCATTTAATGTTCGAGCAAAAACGGCTGATTTTCGACAAAAGAGATAACACCCCCCCATTACGTCATGCTTCAGAAATGTGGAAAATGGTCCGTTTTCAAATGTTTTATTTTTGAACGTCAGTTCACATTTGTAGGTGGATCATCAGTGTTAGAGCTAAAATTAGCATGTTTAAAGTGATTTTCATGCTTCCAGGGGCTCGGGAAGTTAATTAAATACCATTTGGAGGCATTTAATGTTCGAGCAAAAACGGCTGATTTTCGACAAAAGAGATAACACCCCCCCATTACGTCATGCTTCAGAAATGTGGAAAATGGTCCGTTTTCAAATGTTTTATTTTTGAACGTCAGTTCACATTTGTAGGTGGATCATCAGTGTTAGAGCTAAAATTAGCATGTTTAAAGTGATTTTCATGCTTCCAGGGGCTCGGGAAGTTAATTAAATACCATTTGGAGGCATTTAATGTTCGAGCAAAAACGGCTGATTTTCGACAAAAGAGATAACACCCCCCCATTACGTCATGCTTCAGAAATGTGGAAAATGGTCCGTTTTCAAATGTTTTATTTTTGAACGTCAGTTCACATTTGTAGGTGGATCATCAGTGTTAGAGCTAAAATTAGCATGTTTAAAGTGATTTTCATGCTTCCAGGGGCCCAAAACACAAGATTTATGGAATGGTTAAAAGTGCATGAAAATGGCCAATTTACTCACTCTGAGTTCTCAAAAAGGGTTTCTTCACCCCGGGAAGTTAATTAAATACCATTTGGAGGCATTTAATGTTCGAGCAAAAACGGCTGATTTTCGACAAAAGAGATAACACCCCCCCATTACGTCATGCTTCAGAAATGTGGAAAATGGTCCGTTTTCAAATGTTTTATTTTTGAACGTCAGTTCACATTTGTAGGTGGATCATCAGTGTTAGAGCTAAAATTAGCATGTTTAAAGTGATTTTCATGCTTCCAGGGGCCCAAAACACAAGATTTATGGAATGGTTAAAAGTGCATGAAAATGGCCAATTTACTCACTCTGAGTTCTCAAAAAGGGTTTCTTCACCCCGGGAAGTTAATTAAATACCATTTGGAGGCATTTAATGTTCGAGCAAAAACGGCTGATTTTCGACAAAAGAGATAACACCCCCCCCATTACGTCATGCTTCAGAAATGTGGAAAATGGTCAGTTTTCAAATGTTTTATTTTTGAACGTCAGTTCACATTTGTAGGTGGATCATCAGTGTTAGAGCTAAAATTAGCATGTTTAAAGTGATTTTCATGCTTCCAGGGGCCCAAAACACAAGATTTATGGAATGGTTAAAAGTGCATGAATATGGCCAATTTACTCACTCTGAGTTCTCAAAAAGGGTTTCTTCACCCCGGGAAGTTAATTAAATACCATTTGGAGGCATTTAATGTTCGAGCAAAAACGGCTGATTTTCGACAAAAGAGATAACACCCCCCCAATTACGTCATGCTTCAGAAATGTGGAAAATGGGCCGTTTTCAAATGTTTTATTTTTTAACGTCAGTTCACATTTGTAGGTGGATCATCAGTGTTAGAGCTAAAATTAGCATGTTTAAAGTGATTTTCATGCTTCCAGGGGCCCAAAACACAAGATTTATGGAATGGTTAAAAGTGCATGAAAATGGCCAATTTACTCACTCTGAGTTCTCAAAAAGGGTTTCTTCACCCCGGGAAGTTAATTAAATACCATTTGGAGGCATTTAATGTTCGAGCAAAAACGGCTGATTTTCGACAAAAGAGATAACACCCCCCCATTACGTCATGCTTCAGAAATGTGGAAAATGGTCCGTTTTCAAATGTTTTATTTTTGAACGTCAGTTCACATTTGTAGGTGGATCATCAGTGTTAGAGCTAAAATTAGCATGTTTAAAGTGATTTTCATGCTTCCAGGGGCTCGGGAAGTTAATTAAATACCATTTGGAGGCATTTAATGTTCGAGCAAAAATGGCTGATTTTCGACAAAAGAGATAACACCCCCCAATTACGTCATGCTTCAGAAATTTGGAAAATGGTCCGTTTTCAAATGTTTTATTTTTGAACGTCAGTTCACATTTGTAGGTGGATCATCAGTGTTAGAGCTAAAATTAGCATGTTTAAAGTGATTTTCATGCTTCCAGGGGCCCAAAACACAAGATTAATGGAATGGTTAAAAGTGCATGAAAATGGCCAATTTACTCACTCTGAGTTCTCAAAAAGGGTTTCTTCACCCCGGGAAGTGAAATAAATACCATTTGGAGGCATTTAATGTTCGAGCAAAAACGGCTGATTTTCGACAAAAGAGATAACACCCCCCCATTACGTCATGCTTCAGAAATGTGGAAAATGGTCCGTTTTCAAATGTTTTATTTTTGAACGTCAGTTCACATTTGTAGGTGGATCATCAGTGTTAGAGCTAAAATTAGCATGTTTAAAGTGATTTTCATGCTTCCAGGGGCTCGGGAAGTTAATTAAATACCATTTGGGGGCATTTAATGTTCGAGCAAAAACGGCTGATTTTCGACAAAAGAGATAACACCCCCCCATTACGTCATGCTTCAGAAATGTGGAAAATGGTCCGTTTTCAAATGTTTTATTTTTGAACGTCAGTTCACATTTGTAGGTGGATCATCAGTGTTAGAGCTAAAATTAGCATGTTTAAAGTGATTTTCATGCTTCCAGGGGCCCAAAACACAAGATTTATGGAATGGTTAAAAGTGCATGAAAATGGCCAATTTACTCACTCTGAGTTCTCAAAAAGGGTTTCTTCACCCCGGGAAGTTAATTAAATACCATTTGGAGGCATTTAATGTTCGAGCAAAAACGGCTGATTTTCGACAAAAGAGATAACACCCCCCCATTACGTCATGCTTCAGAAATGTGGAAAATGGTCCGTTTTCAAATGTTTTATTTTTGAACGTCAGTTCACATTTGTAGGTGGATCATCAGTGTTAGAGCTAAAATTAGCATGTTTAAAGTGATTTTCATGCTTCCAGGGGCTCGGGAAGTTAATTAAATACCATTTGGAGGCATTTAATGTTCGAGCAAAAACGGCTGATTTTCGACAAAAGAGATAACACCCCCCCATTACGTCATGCTTCAGAAATGTGGAAAATGGTCCGTTTTCAAATGTTTTATTTTTGAACATCAGTTCACATTTGTAGGTGGATCATCAGTGTTAGAGCTAAAATTAGCATGTTTAAAGTGATTTTCATGCTTCCAGGGGCCCAAAACACAAGATTTATGGAATGGTTAAAAGTGCATGATAATGGCCAATTTACTCACTCTGAGTTCTCAAAAAGGGTTTCTTCACCCCGGGAAGTTAATTAAATACCATTTGGAGGCATTTAATGTTCGAGCAAAAACGGCTGATTTTCGACAAAAGAGATAACACCCCCCCATTACGTCATGCTTCAGAAATGTGGAAAATGGTCCGTTTTCAAATGTTTTATTTTTGAACGTCAGTTCACATTTGTAGGTGGATCATCAGTGTTAGAGCTAAAATTAGCATGTTTAAAGTGATTTTCATGCTTCCAGGGGCTCGGGAAGTTAATTAAATACCATTTGGAGGCATTTAATGTTCGAGCAAAAACGGCTGATTTTCGACAAAAGAGATAACACCCCCCCCCATTACGTCATGCTTCAGAAATGTGGAAAATGGTCCGTTTTCAAATGTTTTATTTTTGAACGTCAGTTCACATTTGTAGGTGGATCATCAGTGTTAGAGCTAAAATTAGCATGTTTAAAGTGATTTTCATGCTTCCAGGGGCCCAAAACACAAGATTTATGGAATGGTTAAAAGTGCATGAAAATGGCCAATTTACTCACTCTGAGTTCTCAAAAAGGGTTTCTTCACCCCGGGAAGTTAATTAAATACCATTTGGAGGCATTTAATGTTCGAGCAAAAACGGCTGATTTTCGACAAAAGAGATAACACCCCCCCATTACGTCATGCTTCAGAAATGTGGAAAATGGTCCGTTTTCAAATGTTTTAT
Source organism: Lissotriton vulgaris (assembly GCF_964263255.1). Lineage (NCBI taxonomy): Eukaryota > Metazoa > Chordata > Amphibia > Caudata > Salamandridae > Lissotriton > Lissotriton vulgaris. Next base: position 105,833 of record NW_028251345.1, on the reverse strand, counting down.
TTTTGAACGTCAGTTCACATTTGTAGGTGGATCATCAGTGTTAGAGCTAAAATTAGCATGTTTAAAGTGATTTTCATGCTTCCAGGGGCTCGGGAAGTTAATTAAATACCATTTGGAGGCATTTAATGTTCGAGCAAAAACGGCTGATTTTCGACAAAAGAGATAACACCCCCCCATTACGTCATGCTTCAGAAATGTGGAAAATGGTCTGTTTTCAAATGTTTTATTTTTGAACGTCAGTTCACATTTGTAGGTGGATCATCAGTGTTAGAGCTAAAATTAGCATGTTTAAAGTGATTTTCATGCTTCCAGGGGCCCAAAACACAAGATTTATGGAATGGTTAAAAGTGCATGAAAATGGCCAATTTACTCACTCTGAGTTCTCAAAAAGGGTTTCTTCACCCCGGGAAGTTAATTAAATACCATTTGGAGGCATTTAATGTTCGAGCAAAAACGGCTGATTTTCGACAAAAGAGATAACACCCCCCCATTACGTCATGCTTCAGAAATGTGGAAAATGGTCCGTTTTCAAATGTTTTATTTTTGAACGTCAGTTCACATTTGTAGGTGGATCATCAGTGTTAGAGCTAAAATTAGCATGTTTAAAGTGATTTTCATGCTTCCAGGGGCTCGGGAAGTTAATTAAATACCATTTGGAGGCATTTAATGTTCGAGCAAAAACGGCTGATTTTCGACAAAAGAGATAACACCCCCCCATTACGTCATGCTTCAGAAATGTGGAAAATGGTCCGTTTTCAAATGTTTTATTTTTGAACGTCAGTTCACATTTGTAGGTGGATCATCAGTGTTAGAGCTAAAATTAGCATGTTTAAAGTGATTTTCATGCTTCCAGGGGCCCAAAACACAAGATTTATGGAATGGTTAAAAGTGCATGAAAATGGCCAATTTACTCACTCTGAGTTCTCAAAAAGGGTTTCTTCACCCCGGGAAGTTAATTAAATACCATTTGGAGGCATTTAATGTTCGAGCAAAAACGGCTGATTTTCGACAAAAGAGATAACACCCCCCCATTACGTCATGCTTCAGAAATGTGGAAAATGGTCCGTTTTCAAATGTTTTATTTTTGAACGTCAGTTCACATTTGTAGGTGGATCATCAGTGTTAGAGCTAAAATTAGCATGTTTAAAGTGATTTTCATGCTTCCAGGGGCTCGGGAAGTTAATTAAATACCATTTGGAGGCATTTAATGTTCGAGCAAAAACGGCTGATTTTCGACAAAAGAGATAACACCCCCCCCCATTACATCATGCTTCAGAAATGTGGAAAATGGTCCGTTTTCAAATGTTTTATTTTTGAACGTCAGTTCACATTTGTAGGTGGATCATCAGTGTTAGAGCTAAAATTAGCATGTTTAAAGTGATTTTCATGCTTCCAGGGGCCCAAAACACAAGATTTATGGAATGGTTAAAAGTGCATGAAAATGGCCAATTTACTCACTCTGAGTTCTCAAAAAGGGTTTCTTCACCCCGGGAAGTTAATTGAATACCATTTGGAGGCATTTAATGTTCGAGCAAAAACGGCTGATTTTCGACAAAAGAGAAACACCCCCCCATTACGTCATGCTTCAGAAATGTGGAAAATGGTCTGTTTTCAAATGTTTTATTTTTGAACGTCAGTTCACATTTGTAGGTGGATCATCAGTGTTAGAGCTAAAATTAGCATGTTTAAAGTGATTTTCATGCTTCCAGGGGCTCGGGAAGTTAATTAAATACCATTTGGAGGCATTTAATGTTCGAGCAAAAACGGCTGATTTTCGACAAAAGAGATAACACCCCCCCATTACGTCATGCTTCAGAAATGTGGAAAATGGTCCGTTTTCAAATGTTTTATTTTTGAACGTCAGTTCACATTTGTAGGTGGATCATCAGTGTTAGAGCTAAAATTAGCATGTTTAAAGTGATTTTCATGCTTCCAGGGGCTCGGGAAGTTAATTAAATACCATTTGGAGGCATTTAATGTTCGAGCAAAAACGGCTGATTTTCGACAAAAGAGATAACACCCCCCCCCATTACATCATGCTTCAGAAATGTGGAAAATGGTCCGTTTTCAAATGTTTTATTTTTGAACGTCAGTTCACATTTGTAGGTGGATCATCAGTGTTAGAGCTAAAATTAGCATGTTTAAAGTGATTTTCATGCTTCCAGGGGCCCAAAACACAAGATTTATGGAATGGTTAAAAGTGCATGAAAATGGCCAATTTACTCACTCTGAGTTCTCAAAAAGGGTTTCTTCACCCCGGGAAGTTAATTGAATACCATTTGGAGGCATTTAATGTTCGAGCAAAAACGGCTGATTTTCGACAAAAGAGATAACACCCCCCCATTACGTCATGCTTCAGAAATGTGGAAAATGGTCTGTTTTCAAATGTTTTATTTTTGAACGTCAGTTCACATTTGTAGGTGGATCATCAGTGTTAGAGCTAAAATTAGCATGTTTAAAGTGATTTTCATGCTTCCAGGGGCCCAAAACACAAGATTTATGGAATGGTTAAAAGTGCATGAAAATGGCCAATTTACTCACTCTGAGTTCTCAAAAAGGGTTTCTTCACCCCGGGAAGTTAATTAAATACCATTTGGAGGCATTTAATGTTCGAGCAAAAACGGCTGATTTTCGACAAAAGAGATAACACCCCCCCATTACGTCATGCTTCAGAAATGTGGAAAATGGTCCGTTTTCAAATGTTTTATTTTTGAACGTCAGTTCACATTTGTAGGTGGATCATCAGTGTTAGAGCTAAAATTAGCATGTTTAAAGTGATTTTCATGCTTCCAGGGGCTCGGGAAGTTAATTAAATACCATTTGGAGGCATTTAATGTTCGAGCAAAAACGGCTGATTTTCGACAAAAGAGATAACACCCCCCCATTACGTCATGCTTCAGAAATGTGGAAAATGGTCCGTTTTCAAATGTTTTATTTTTGAACGTCAGTTCACATTTGTAGGTGGATCATCAGTGTTAGAGCTAAAATTAGCATGTTTAAAGTGATTTTCATGCTTCCAGGGGCCCAAAACACAAGATTTATGGAATGGTTAAAAGTGCATGAAAATGGCCAATTTACTCACTCTGAGTTCTCAAAAAGGGTTTCTTCACCCCGGGAAGTTAATTAAATACCATTTGGAGGCATTTAATGTTCGAGCAAAAACGGCTGATTTTCGACAAAAGAGATAACACCCCCCCATTACGTCATGCTTCAGAAATGTGGAAAATGGTCCGTTTTCAAATGTTTTATTTTTGAACGTCAGTTCACATTTGTAGGTGGATCATCAGTGTTAGAGCTAAAATTAGCATGTTTAAAGTGATTTTCATGCTTCCAGGGGCTCGGGAAGTTAATTAAATACCATTTGGAGGCATTTAATGTTCGAGCAAAAACGGCTGATTTTCGACAAAAGAGATAACACCCCCCCCCATTACATCATGCTTCAGAAATGTGGAAAATGGTCCGTTTTCAAATGTTTTATTTTTGAACGTCAGTTCACATTTGTAGGTGGATCATCAGTGTTAGAGCTAAAATTAGCATGTTTAAAGTGATTTTCATGCTTCCAGGGGCCCAAAACACAAGATTTATGGAATGGTTAAAAGTGCATGAAAATGGCCAATTTACTCACTCTGAGTTCTCAAAAAGGGTTTCTTCACCCCGGGAAGTTAATTAAATACCATTTGGAGGCATTTAATGTTCGAGCAAAAACGGCTGATTTTCGACAAAAGAGATAAAAGCCCCCCATTACGTCATGCTTCAGAAATGTGGAAAATGGTCCGTTTTCAAATGTTTTATTTTTGAACGTCAGTTCACATTTGTAGGTGGATCATCAGTGTTAGAGCTAAAATTAGCATGTTTAAAGTGATTTTCATGCTTCCAGGGGCTCGGGAAGTTAATTAAATACCATTTGGAGGCATTTAATGTTCGAGCAAAAACGGCTGATTTTCGACAAAAGAGATAACACCCCCCCATTACGTCATGCTTCAGAAATGTGGAAAATGGTCCGTTTTCAAATGTTTTATTTTTGAACGTCAGTTCACATTTGTAGGTGGATCATCAGTGTTAGAGCTAAAATTAGCATGTTTAAAGTGATTTTCATGCTTCCAGGGGCTCGGGAAGTTAATTAAATACCATTTGGAGGCATTTAATGTTCGAGCAAAAACGGCTGATTTTCGACAAAAGAGATAACACCCCCCCCCCATTACGTCATGCTTCAGAAATGTGGAAAATGGTCCGTTTTCAAATGTTTTATTTTTGAACGTCAGTTCACATTTGTAGGTGGATCATCAGTGTTAGAGCTAAAATTAGCATGTTTAAAGTGATTTTCATGCTTCCAGGGGCCCAAAACACAAGATTTATGGAATGGTTAAAAGTGCATGAAAATGGCCAATTTACTCACTCTGAGTTCTCAAAAAGGGTTTCTTCACCCCGGAAAGTAAATTAAATACCATTTGGAGGCATTTAATGTTCGAGCAAAAACGGCTGATTTTCGACAAAAGAGATAACACCCCTCCATTACGTCATGCTTCAGAAATGTGGAAAATGGTCCGTTTTCAAATGTTTTATTTTTGAACGTCAGTTCACATTTGTAGGTGGATCATCAGTGTTAGAGCTAAAATTAGCATGTTTAAAGTGATTTTCATGCTTCCAGGGGCTCGGGAAGTTAATTAAATACCATTTGGAGGCATTTAATGTTCGAGCAAAAACGGCTGATTTTCGACAAAAGAGATAACACCCCCCCATTACGTCATGCTTCAGAAATGTGGAAAATGGTCCGTTTTCAAATGTTTTATTTTTGAACGTCAGTTCACATTTGTAGGTGGATCATCAGTGTTAGAGCTAAAATTAGCATGTTTAAAGTGATTTTCATGCTTCCAGGGGCCCAAAACACAAGATTAATGGAATGGTTAAAAGTGCATGAAAATGGCCAATTTACTCACTCTGAGTTCTCAAAAAGGGTTTCTTCACCCCGGGAAGTGAAATAAATACCATTTGGAGGCATTTAATGTTCGAGCAAAAACGGCTGATTTTCGACAAAAGAGATAACACCCCCCCATTACGTCATGCTTCAGAAATGTGGAAAATGGTCCGTTTTCAAATGTTTTATTTTTGAACGTCAGTTCACATTTGTAGGTGGATCATCAGTGTTAGAGCTAAAATTAGCATGTTTAAAGTGATTTTCATGCTTCCAGGGGCTCGGGAAGTTAATTAAATACCATTTGGAGGCATTTAATGTTCGAGCAAAAACGGCTGATTTTCGACAAAAGAGATAACACCCCCCCCCATTACGTCATGCTTCAGAAATGTGGAAAATGGTCCGTTTTCAAATGTTTTATTTTTGAACGTCAGTTCACATTTGTAGGTGGATCATCAGTGTTAGAGCTAAAATTAGCATGTTTAAAGTGATTTTCATGCTTCCAGGGGCTCGGGAAGTTAATTAAATACCATTTGGAGGCATTTAATGTTCGAGCAAAAACGGCTGATTTTCGACAAAAGAGATAACACCCCCTCATTACGTCATGCTTCAGAAATGTGGAAAATGGTCCGTTTTCAAATGTTTTATTTTTGAACGTCAGTTCACATTTGTATGTGGATCATCAGTGTTAGAGCTAAAATTAGCATGTTTAAAGTGATTTTCATGCTTCCAGGGGCTCGGGAAGTTAATTAAATACCATTTGGAGGCATTTAATGTTCGAGCAAAAACGGCTGATTTTCGACAAAAGAGATAACACCCCCCCCCATTACGTCATGCTTCAGAAATGTGGAAAATGGTCCGTTTTCAAATGTTTTATTTTTGAACGTCAGTTCACATTTGTAGGTGGATCATCAGTGTTAGAGCTAAAATTAGCATGTTTAAAGTGATTTTCATGCTTCCAGGGGCTCGGGAAGTTAATTAAATACCATTTGGAGGCATTTAATGTTCGAGCAAAAACGGCTGATTTTCGACAAAAGAGATAACACCCCCTCATTACGTCATGCTTCAGAAATGTGGAAAATGGTCCGTTTTCAAATGTTTTATTTTTGAACGTCAGTTCACATTTGTAGGTGGATCATCAGTGTTAGAGCTAAAATTAGCATGTTTAAAGTGATTTTCATGCTTCCAGGGGCCCAAAACACAAGATTTATGGAATGGTTAAAAGTGCATGAAAATGGCCAATTTACTCACTCTGAGTTCTCAAAAAGGGTTTCTTCACCCCGGGAAGTTAATTAAATACCATTTGGAGGCATTTAATGTTCGAGCAAAAACGGCTGATTTTCGACAAAAGAGATAACACCCCCCCATTACGTCATGCTTCAGAAATGTGGAAAATGGTCCGTTTTCAAATGTTTTATTTTTTAACGTCAGTTCACATTTGTAGGTGGATCATCAGTGTTAGAGCTAAAATTAGCATGTTTAAAGTAATTTTCATGCTTCCAGGGGCCCAAAACACAAGATTTATGGAATGGTTAAAAGTGCATGAAAATGGCCAATTTACTCACTCTGAGTTCTCAAAAAGGGTTTCTTCACCCCGGGAAGTTAATTAAATACCATTTGGAGGCATTTAATGTTCGAGCAAAAACGGCTGATTTTCGACAAAAGAGATAACACCCCCCCATTACGTCATGCTTCAGAAATGTGGAAAATGGTCCGTTTTCAAATGTTTTATTTTTGAACGTCAGTTCACATTTGTAGGTGGAGCATCAGTGTTAGAGCTAAAATTAGCATGTTTAAAGTGATTTTCATGCTTCCAGGGGCTCGGGAAGTTAATTAAATACCATTTGGAGGCATTTAATGTTCGAGCAAAAACGGCTGATTTTCGACAAAAGAGATAACACCCCCCCATTACGTCATGCTTCAGAAATGTGGAAAATGGTCCGTTTTCTAATGTTTTATTTTTGAACGTCAGTTCACATTTGTAGGTGGATCATCAGTGTTAGAGCTAAAATTAGCATGTTTAAAGTGATTTTCATGCTTCCAGGGGCCCAAAACACAAGATTAATGGAATGGTTAAAAGTGCATGAAAATGGCCAATTTACTCACTCTGAGTTCTCAAAAAGGGTTTCTTCACCCCGGGAAGTGAAATAAATACCATTTGGAGGCATTTAATGTTCGAGTAAAAACGGCTGATTTTCGACAAAAGAGACAACACCCCCCCATTACGTCATGCTTCAGAAATGTGGAAAATGGTCCGTTTTCAAATGTTTTATTTTTGAACGTCAGTTCACATTTGTAGGTGGATCATCAGTGTTAGAGCTAAAATTAGCATGTTTAAAGTGATTTTCATGCTTCCAGGGGCTCGGGAAGTTAATTAAATACCATTTGGAGGCATTTAATGTTCGAGCAAAAACGGCTGATTTTCGTCAAAAGAGATAACACCCCCCCATTACGTCATGCTTCAGAAATGTGGAAAATGGTCCGTTTTCAAATGTTTTATTTTTGAACGTCAGTTCACATTTGTAGGTGGATCATCAGTGTTAGAGCTAAAATTAGCATGTTTAAAGTGATTTTCATGCTTCCAGGGGCCCAAAACACAAGATTTATGGAATGGTTAGAAGTGCATGAAAATGGCCAATTTACTCACTCTGAGTTCTCAAAAAGGGTTTCTTCACCCCGGGAAGTTAATTAAATACCATTTGGAGGCATTTAATGTTCGAGCAAAAACGGCTGATTTTCGACAAAAGAGATAACACCCCCCCATTACGTCATGCTTCAGAAATGTGGAAAATGGTCCGTTTTCAAATGTTTTATTTTTTAACGTCAGTTCACATTTGTAGGTGGATCATCAGTGTTAGAGCTAAAATTAGCATGTTTAAAGTGATTTTCATGCTTCCAGGGGCCCAAAACACAAGATTTATGGAATGGTTAAAAGTGCATGAAAATGGCCAATTTACTCACTCTGAGTTCTCAAAAAGGGTTTCTTCACCCCGGGAAGTTAATTAAATACCATTTGGAGGCATTTAATGTTCGAGCAAAAACGGCTGATTTTCGACAAAAGAGATAACACCCCCCCATTACGTCATGCTTCAGAAATGTGGAAAATGGTCCGTTTTCAAATGTTTTATTTTTGAACGTCAGTTCACATTTGTAGGTGGATCATCAGTGTTAGAGCTAAAATTAGCATGTTTAAAGTGATTTTCATGCTTCCAGGGGCTCGGGAAGTTAATTAAATACCATTTGGAGGCATTTAATGTTCGAGCAAAAACGGCTGATTTTCGACAAAAGAGATAACACCCCCCCATTACGTCATGCTTCAGAAATGTGGAAAATGGTCCGTTTTCAAATGTTTTATTTTTGAACGTCAGTTCACATTTGTAGGTGGATCATCAGTGTTAGAGCTAAAATTAGCATGTTTAAAGTGATTTTCATGCTTCCAGGGGCCCAAAACACAAGATTAATGGAATGGTTAAAAGTGCATGAAAATGGCCAATTTACTCACTCTGAGTTCTCAAAAAGGGTTTCTTCACCCCGGGAAGTGAAATAAATACCATTTGGAGGCATTTAATGTTCGAGCAAAAACGGCTGATTTTCGACAAAAGAGATAACACCCCCCCATTACGTCATGCTTCAGAAATGTGGAAAATGGTCCGTTTTCAAATGTTTTATTTTTGAACGTCAGTTCACATTTGTAGGTGGATCATCAGTGTTAGAGCTAAAATTAGCATGTTTAAAGTGATTTTCATGCTTCCAGGGGCTCGGGAAGTTAATTAAATACCATTTGGAGGCATTTAATGTTCGAGCAAAAACGGCTGATTTTCGACAAAAGAGATAACACCCCCCCATTACGTCATGCTTCAGAAATGTGGAAAATGGTCCGTTTTCAAATGTTTTATTTTTGAACGTCAGTTCACATTTGTAGGTGGATCATCAGTGTTAGAGCTAAAATTAGCATGTTTAAAGTGATTTTCATGCTTCCAGGGGCCCAAAACACAAGATTTATGGAATGGTTAAAAGTGCATGAAAATGGCCAATTTACTCACTCTGAGTTCTCAAAAAGGGTTTCTTCACCCAGGGAAGTTAATTAAATACCATTTGGAGGCATTTAATGTTCGTGCAAAAACGGCTGAATCTCGACAAAAGAGATAACACCCCCCCCATTACGTCATGCTTCAGAAATGTGGAAAATGGTCCGTTTTCAAATGTTTTATTTTTGAACGTCAGTTCACATTTGTAGGTGGATCATCAGTGTTAGAGCTAAAATTAGCATGTTTAAAGTGATTTTCATGCTTCCAGGGGCTCGGGAAGTTAATTAAATACCATTTGGAGGCATTTAATGTTCGAGCAAAAACGGCTGATTTTCGACAAAAGAGATAACACCCCCCCCATTACGTCATGCTTCAGAAATGTGGAAAATGGTCCGTTTTCAAATGTTTTATTTTTGAACGTCAGTTCACATTTGTAGGTGGATCATCAGTGTTAGAGCTAAAATTAGCATGTTTAAAGTGATTTTCATGCTTCCACGGGCCCAAAACACAAGATTAATGGAATGGTTAAAAGTGCATGAAAATGGCCAATTTACTCACTCTGAGTTCTCAAAAAGGGTTTCTTCACCCCGGGAAGTGAAATAAATACCATTTGGAGGCATTTAATGTTCGAGCAAAAACGGCTGATTTTCGACAAAAGAGATAACACCCCCCCATTACGTCATGCTTCAGAAATGTGGAAAATGGTCCGTTTTCAAATGTTTTATTTTTGAACGTCAGTTCACATTTGTAGGTGGATCATCAGTGTTAGAGCTAAAATTAGCATGTTTAAAGTGATTTTCATGCTTCCAGGGGCTCGGGAAGTTAATTAAATACCATTTGGAGGCATTTAATGTTCGAGCAAAAACGGCTGATTTTCGACAAAAGAGATACCACCCCCCCCATTACGTCATGCTTCAGAAATGTGGAAAATGGTCCGTTTTCAAATGTTTTATTTTTGAACGTCAGTTCACATTTGTAGGTGGATCATCAGTGTTAGAGCTAAAATTAGCATGTTTAAAGTGATTTTCATGCTTCCAGGGGCTCGGGAAGTTAATTAAATACCATTTGGAGGCAATTAATGTTCGAGCAAAAATGGCTGATTTTCGACAAAAGAGATAACACCCCCCCATTACGTCATGCTTCAGAATTGTGGAAAATGGTCAGTTTTCAAATGTTTTATTTTTGAACGTCTGTTCACATTTGTAGGTGGATCATCAGTGTTAGAGCTAAAATTAGCATGTTTAAAGTGATTTTCATGCTTCCAGGGGCTCGGGAAGTTAATTAAATACCATTTGGAGGCATTTAATGTTCGAGCAAAAACGGCTGATTTTCGACAAAAGAGATAACACCCCCCCATTACGTCATGCTTCAGAAATGTGGAAAATGGTCCGTTTTCAAATGTTTTATTTTTGAACGTCAGTTCACATTTGTAGGTGGATCATCAGTGTTAGAGCTAAAATTAGCATGTTTAAAGTGATTTTCATGCTTCCAGGGGCCCAAAACACAAGATTAATGGAATGGTTAAAAGTGCATGAAAATGGCCAATTTACTCACTCTGAGTTCTCAAAAAGGGTTTCTTCACCCCGGGAAGTGAAATAAATACCATTTGGAGGCATTTAATGTTCGAGCAAAAACGGCTGATTTTCGACAAAAGAGATAACACCCCCCCATTACGTCATGCTTCAGAAATGTGGAAAATGGTCCGTTTTCAAATGTTTTATTTTTGAACGTCAGTTCACATTTGTAGGTGGATCATCAGTGTTAGAGCTAAAATTAGCATGTTTAAAGTGATTTTCATGCTTCCAGGGGCCCAAAACACAAGATTTATTGAATGGTTAAAAGTGCATGAAAATGGCCAATTTACTCACTCTGAGTTCTCAAAAAGGGTTTCTTCACCCGGGAAGTTAATTAAATACCATTTGGAGGCATTTAATGTTCGAGCAAAAACGGCTGATTTTCGACAAAAGAGATAACACCCCCCCTTTACGTCATGCTTCAGAAATGTGGAAAATGGTCCGTTTTCAAATGTTTTATTTTTGAACGTCAGTTCACATTTGTAGGTGGATCATCAGTGTTAGAGCTAAAATTAGCATGTTTAAAGTGATTTTCATGCTTCCAGGGTCTCGGGAAGTTAATTAAATACCATTTGGAGGCATTTAATGTTCGAGCAAAAACGGCTGATTTTCGACAAAAGAGATAACACCCCCCCATTACGTCATGCTTCAGAAATGTGGAAAATGGTCCGTTTTCAAATGTTTTATTTTTGAACGTCAGTTCACATTTGTAGGTGGATCATCAGTGTTAGAGCTAAAATTAGCATGTTTAAAGTGATTTTCATGCTTCCAGGGGCCCAAAACACAAGATTTATGGAATGGTTAAAAGTGCATGAAAATGGCCAATTTACTCACTCTGAGTTCTCAAAAAGGGTTTCTTCACCCCGGGAAGTTAATTAAATACCATTTGGAGGCATTTAATGTTCGAGCAAAAACAGCTGATTTTCGACAAAAGAGATAACACCCCCCCATTACGTCATGCTTCAGAAATGTGGAAAATGGTCCGTTTTCAAATGTTTTATTTTTGAACGTCAGTTCACATTTGTAGGTGGATCATCAGTGTTAGAGCTAAAATTAGCATGTTTAAAGTGATTTTCATGCTTCCAGGGGCTCGGGAAGTGAAATAAATACCATTTGGAGGCATTTAATGTTCGAGCAAAAACGGCTGATTTTCGACAAAAGAGATAACACCCCCCCATTACGTCATGCTTCAGAAATGTGGAAAATGGTCCGTTTTCAAATGTTTTATTTTTGAACGTCAGTTCACATTTGTAGGTGGATCATCAGTGTTAGAGCTAAAATTAGCATGTTTAAAGTGATTTTCATGCTTCCAGGGGCTCGGGAAGTTAATTAAATACCATTTGGAGGCATTTAATGTTCGAGCAAAAACGGCTGATTTTCGACAAAAGAGATAACACCCCCCCATTACGTCATGCTTCAGAAATGTGGAAAATGGTCCGTTTTCAAATGTTTTATTTTTGAACGTCAGTTCACATTTGTAGGTGGATCATCAGTGTTAGAGCTAAAATTAGCATGTTTAAAGTGATTTTCATGCTTCCAGGGGCCCAAAACACAAGATTTATGGAATGGTTAAAAGTGCATGAAAATGCCCAATTTACTCACTCTGAGTTCTCAAAAAGGGTTTCTTCACCCCGGGAAGTGAAATAAATACCATTTGGAGGCATTTAATGTTCGAGCAAAAACGGCTGATTTTCGACAAAAGAGATAACACCCCCCCATTACGTCATGCTTCAGAAATGTGGAAAATGGTCCGTTTTCAAATGTTTTATTTTTGAACGTCAGTTCACATTTGTAGGTGGATCATCAGTGTTAGAGCTAAAATTAGCATGTTTAAAGTGATTTTCATGCTTCCAGGGGCTCGGGAAGTTAATTAAATACCATTTGGAGGCATTTAATGTTCGAGCAAAAACGGCTGATTTCTGACAAAAGAGATAACACCCCCCCATTACGTCATGCTTCAGAAATGTGGAAAATGGTCCGTTTTCAAATGTTTTATTTTTGAACGTCAGTTCACATTTGTAGGTGGATCATCAGTGTTAGAGCTAAAATTAGCATGTTTAAAGTGATTTTCATGCTTCCAGGGGCCCAAAACACAAGATTTATGGAATGGTTAAAAGTGCATGAAAATGGCCAATTTACTCACTCTGAGTTCTCAAAAAGGGTTTCTTCACCCCGGGAAGTTAATTAAATACCATTTGGAGGCATTTAATGTTCGAGCAAAAACGGCTGATTTTCGACAAAAGAGATAACACCCCCCCCATTACGTCATGCTTCAGAAATGTGGAAAATGGTCCGTTTTCAAATGTTTTATTTTTAACGTCAGTTCTCATTTGTAGGTGGATCATCAGTGTTAGAGCTAAAATTAGCATGTTTAAAGTGATTTTCATGCTTCCAGGGGCCCAAAACACAAGATTTATGGAATGGTTAAAAGTGCATGAAAATGGCCAATTTACTCACTCTGAGTTCTCAAAAAGGGTTTCTTCACCCCGGGAAGTTAATTAAATACCATTTGGAGGCATTTAATGTTCGAGCAAAAACGGCTGATTTTCGACAAAAGAGATAACACCCCCCCATTACGTCATGCTTCAGAAATGTGGAAAATGGTCCGTTTTCAAATGTTTTATTTTTGAACGTCAGTTCACATTTGTAGGTGGATCATCAGTGTTAGAGCTAAAATTAGCATGTTTAAAGTGATTTTCATGCTTCCAGGGGCCCAAAACACAAGATTAATGGAATGGTTAAAAGTGCATGAAAATGGCCAATTTACTCACTCTGAGTTCTCAAAAAGGGTTTCTTCACCCCGGGAAGTGAAATAAATACCATTTGGAGGCATTTAATGTTCGAGCAAAAACGGCTGATTTTCGACAAAAGAGATAACACCCCCCCATTACGTCATGCTTCAGAAATGTGGAAAATGGTCCGTTTTCAAATGTTTTATTTTTGAACGTCAGTTCACATTTGTAGGTGGATCATCAGTGTTAGAGCTAAAATTAGCATGTTTAAAGTGATTTTCATGCTTCCAGGGGCCCAAAACACAAGATTAATGGAATGGTTAAAAGTGCATGAAAATGGCCAATTTACTCACTCTGAGTTCTCAAAAAGGGTTTCTTCACCCCGGGAAGTGAAATAAATACCATTTGGAGGCATTTAATGTTCGAGCAAAAACGGCTGATTTTCGACAAAAGAGATAACACCCCCCCATTACGTCATGCTTCAGAAATGTGGAAAATGGTCCGTTTTCAAATGTTTTATTTTTGAACGTCAGTTCACATTTGTAGGTGGATCATCAGTGTTAGAGCTAAAATTAGCATGTTTAAAGTGATTTTCATGCTTCCAGGGGCCCAAAACACAAGATTAATGGAATGGTTAAAAGTGCATGAAAATGGCCAATTTACTCACTCTGAGTTCTCAAAAAGGGTTTCTTCACCCCGGGAAGGTAATTAAATACCATTTGGAGGCATTTAATGTTCGAGCAAAAACGGCTGATTTTCGACAAAAGAGATAACACCCCCCCATTACGTCATGCTTCAGAAATGTGGAAAATGGTCCGTTTTCAAATGTTTTATTTTTGAACGTCAGTTCACATTTGTAGGTGGATCATCAGTGTTAGAGCTAAAATTAGCATGTTTAAAGTGATTTTCATGCTTCCAGGGGCTCGGGAAGTTAATTAAATACCATTTGGAGGCATTTAATGTTCAAGCAAAAACGGCTGATTTTCGACAAAAGAGATAACACCCCCCCATTACGTCATGCTTCAGAAATGTGGAAAATGGTCCGTTTTCAAATGTTTTATTTTTGAACGTCAGTTCACATTTGTAGGTGGATCATCAGTGTTAGAGCTAAAATTAGCATGTTTAAAGTGATTTTCATGCTTCCAGGGGCTCGGGAAGTTAATTAAATACCATTTGGAGGCATTTAATGTTCGAGCAAAAACGGCTGATTTTCGACAAAAGAGATAACACCCCCCCATTACGTCATGCTTCAGAAATGTGGAAAATGGTCCGTTTTCAAATGTTTTATTTTTGAACGTCAGTTCACATTTGTAGGTGGATCATCAGTGTTAGAGCTAAAATTAGCATGTTTAAAGTGATTTTCATGCTTCCAGGGGCCCAAAACACAAGATTAATGTAATGGTTAAAAGTTCATGAAATGGCCAATTTACTCACTCTGAGTTCTCAAAAAGGGTTTCTTCACCCCGGGAAGTGAAATAAATACCATTTGGAGGCATTTAATGTTCGAGCAAAAACGGCTGATTTTCGACAAAAGAGATAACACCCCCCCATTACGTCATGCTTCAGAAATGTGGAAAATGGTCCGTTTTCAAATGTTTTATTTTTGAACGTCAGTTCACATTTGTAGGTGGATCATCAGTGTTAGAGCTAAAATTAGCATGTTTAAAGTGATTTTCATGCTTCCAGGGGCTCGGGAAGTTAATTAAATACCATTTGGAGGCATTTAATGTTCGAGCAAAAACGGCTGATTTTCGACAAAAGAGATAACACCCCCCCATTACGTCATGCTTCAGAAATGTGGAAAATGGTCCGTTTTCAAATGTTTTATTTTTGAACGTCAGTTCACATTTGTAGGTGGATCATCAGTGTTAGAGCTAAAATTAGCATGTTTAAAGTGATTTTCATGCTTCCAGGGGCCCAAAACACAAGATTTATGGAATGGTTAGAAGTGCATGAAAATGGCCAATTTACTCACTCTGAGTTCTCAAAAAGGGTTTCTTCACCCCGGGAAGTTAATTAAATACCATTTGGAGGCATTTAATGTTCGAGCAAAAACGGCTGATTTTCGACAAAAGAGATAACACCCCCCCATTACGTCATGCTTCAGAAATGTGGAAAATGGTCCGTTTTCAAATGTTTTATTTTTTAACGTCAGTTCACATTTGTAGGTGGATCATCAGTGTTAGAGCTAAAATTAGCATGTTTAAAGTGATTTTCATGCTTCCAGGGGCCCAAAACACAAGATTTATGGAATGGTTAAAAGTGCATGAAAATGGCCAATTTACTCACTCTGAGTTCTCAAAAAGGGTTTCTTCACCCCGGGAAGTTAATTAAATACCATTTGGAGGCATTTAATGTTCGAGCAAAAACGGCTGATTTTCGACAAAAGAGATAACACCCCCCCATTACGTCATGCTTCAGAAATGTGGAAAATGGTCCGTTTTCAAATGTTTTATTTTTGAACGTCAGTTCACATTTGTAGGTGGATCATCAGTGTTAGAGCTAAAATTAGCATGTTTAAAGTGATTTTCATGCTTCCAGGGGCTCGGGAAGTTAATTAAATACCATTTGGAGGCATTTAATGTTCGAGCAAAAACGGCTGATTTTCGACAAAAGAGATAACACCCCCCCATTACGTCATGCTTCAGAAATGTGGAAAATGGTCCGTTTTCAAATGTTTTATTTTTGAACGTCAGTTCACATTTGTAGGTGGATCATCAGTGTTAGAGCTAAAATTAGCATGTTTAAAGTGATTTTCATGCTTCCAGGGGCCCAAAACACAAGATTAATGGAATGGTTAAAAGTGCATGAAAATGGCCAATTTACTCACTCTGAGTTCTCAAAAAGGGTTTCTTCACCCCGGGAAGTGAAATAAATACCATTTGGAGGCATTTAATGTTCGAGCAAAAACGGCTGATTTTCGACAAAAGAGATAACACCCCCCCATTACGTCATGCTTCAGAAATGTGGAAAATGGTCCGTTTTCAAATGTTTTATTTTTGAACGTCAGTTCACATTTGTAGGTGGATCATCAGTGTTAGAGCTAAAATTAGCATGTTTAAAGTGATTTTCATGCTTCCAGGGGCTCGGGAAGTTAATTAAATACCATTTGGAGGCATTTAATGTTCGAGCAAAAACGGCTGATTTTCGACAAAAGAGATAACACCCCCCCATTACGTCATGCTTCAGAAATGTGGAAAATGGTCCGTTTTCAAATGTTTTATTTTTGAACGTCAGTTCACATTTGTAGGTGGATCATCAGTGTTAGAGCTAAAATTAGCATGTTTAAAGTGATTTTCATGCTTCCAGGGGCCCAAAACACAAGATTTATGGAATGGTTAAAAGTGCATGAAAATGGCCAATTTACTCACTCTGAGTTCTCAAAAAGGGTTTCTTCACCCAGGGAAGTTAATTAAATACCATTTGGAGGCATTTAATGTTCGTGCAAAAACGGCTGAATCTCGACAAAAGAGATAACACCCCCCCCATTACGTCATGCTTCAGAAATGTGGAAAATGGTCCGTTTTCAAATGTTTTATTTTTGAACGTCAGTTCACATTTGTAGGTGGATCATCAGTGTTAGAGCTAAAATTAGCATGTTTAAAGTGATTTTCATGCTTCCAGGGGCTCGGGAAGTTAATTAAATACCATTTGGAGGCATTTAATGTTCGAGCAAAAACGGCTGATTTTCGACAAAAGAGATAACACCCCCCCCATTACGTCATGCTTCAGAAATGTGGAAAATGGTCCGTTTTCAAATGTTTTATTTTTGAACGTCAGTTCACATTTGTAGGTGGATCATCAGTGTTAGAGCTAAAATTAGCATGTTTAAAGTGATTTTCATGCTTCCACGGGCCCAAAACACAAGATTAATGGAATGGTTAAAAGTGCATGAAAATGGCCAATTTACTCACTCTGAGTTCTCAAAAAGGGTTTCTTCACCCCGGGAAGTGAAATAAATACCATTTGGAGGCATTTAATGTTCGAGCAAAAACGGCTGATTTTCGACAAAAGAGATAACACCCCCCCATTACGTCATGCTTCAGAAATGTGGAAAATGGTCCGTTTTCAAATGTTTTATTTTTGAACGTCAGTTCACATTTGTAGGTGGATCATCAGTGTTAGAGCTAAAATTAGCATGTTTAAAGTGATTTTCATGCTTCCAGGGGCTCGGGAAGTTAATTAAATACCATTTGGAGGCATTTAATGTTCGAGCAAAAACGGCTGATTTTCGACAAAAGAGATACCACCCCCCCCATTACGTCATGCTTCAGAAATGTGGAAAATGGTCCGTTTTCAAATGTTTTATTTTTGAACGTCAGTTCACATTTGTAGGTGGATCATCAGTGTTAGAGCTAAAATTAGCATGTTTAAAGTGATTTTCATGCTTCCAGGGGCTCGGGAAGTTAATTAAATACCATTTGGAGGCAATTAATGTTCGAGCAAAAATGGCTGATTTTCGACAAAAGAGATAACACCCCCCCATTACGTCATGCTTCAGAATTGTGGAAAATGGTCAGTTTTCAAATGTTTTATTTTTGAACGTCTGTTCACATTTGTAGGTGGATCATCAGTGTTAGAGCTAAAATTAGCATGTTTAAAGTGATTTTCATGCTTCCAGGGGCTCGGGAAGTTAATTAAATACCATTTGGAGGCATTTAATGTTCGAGCAAAAACGGCTGATTTTCGACAAAAGAGATAACACCCCCCCATTACGTCATGCTTCAGAAATGTGGAAAATGGTCCGTTTTCAAATGTTTTATTTTTGAACGTCAGTTCACATTTGTAGGTGGATCATCAGTGTTAGAGCTAAAATTAGCATGTTTAAAGTGATTTTCATGCTTCCAGGGGCCCAAAACACAAGATTAATGGAATGGTTAAAAGTGCATGAAAATGGCCAATTTACTCACTCTGAGTTCTCAAAAAGGGTTTCTTCACCCCGGGAAGTGAAATAAATACCATTTGGAGGCATTTAATGTTCGAGCAAAAACGGCTGATTTTCGACAAAAGAGATAACACCCCCCCATTACGTCATGCTTCAGAAATGTGGAAAATGGTCCGTTTTCAAATGTTTTATTTTTGAACGTCAGTTCACATTTGTAGGTGGATCATCAGTGTTAGAGCTAAAATTAGCATGTTTAAAGTGATTTTCATGCTTCCAGGGGCCCAAAACACAAGATTTATTGAATGGTTAAAAGTGCATGAAAATGGCCAATTTACTCACTCTGAGTTCTCAAAAAGGGTTTCTTCACCCGGGAAGTTAATTAAATACCATTTGGAGGCATTTAATGTTCGAGCAAAAACGGCTGATTTTCGACAAAAGAGATAACACCCCCCCTTTACGTCATGCTTCAGAAATGTGGAAAATGGTCCGTTTTCAAATGTTTTATTTTTGAACGTCAGTTCACATTTGTAGGTGGATCATCAGTGTTAGAGCTAAAATTAGCATGTTTAAAGTGATTTTCATGCTTCCAGGGTCTCGGGAAGTTAATTAAATACCATTTGGAGGCATTTAATGTTCGAGCAAAAACGGCTGATTTTCGACAAAAGAGATAACACCCCCCCATTACGTCATGCTTCAGAAATGTGGAAAATGGTCCGTTTTCAAATGTTTTATTTTTGAACGTCAGTTCACATTTGTAGGTGGATCATCAGTGTTAGAGCTAAAATTAGCATGTTTAAAGTGATTTTCATGCTTCCAGGGGCCCAAAACACAAGATTTATGGAATGGTTAAAAGTGCATGAAAATGGCCAATTTACTCACTCTGAGTTCTCAAAAAGGGTTTCTTCACCCCGGGAAGTTAATTAAATACCATTTGGAGGCATTTAATGTTCGAGCAAAAACAGCTGATTTTCGACAAAAGAGATAACACCCCCCCATTACGTCATGCTTCAGAAATGTGGAAAATGGTCCGTTTTCAAATGTTTTATTTTTGAACGTCAGTTCACATTTGTAGGTGGATCATCAGTGTTAGAGCTAAAATTAGCATGTTTAAAGTGATTTTCATGCTTCCAGGGGCTCGGGAAGTGAAATAAATACCATTTGGAGGCATTTAATGTTCGAGCAAAAACGGCTGATTTTCGACAAAAGAGATAACACCCCCCCATTACGTCATGCTTCAGAAATGTGGAAAATGGTCCGTTTTCAAATGTTTTATTTTTGAACGTCAGTTCACATTTGTAGGTGGATCATCAGTGTTAGAGCTAAAATTAGCATGTTTAAAGTGATTTTCATGCTTCCAGGGGCTCGGGAAGTTAATTAAATACCATTTGGAGGCATTTAATGTTCGAGCAAAAACGGCTGATTTTCGACAAAAGAGATAACACCCCCCCATTACGTCATGCTTCAGAAATGTGGAAAATGGTCCGTTTTCAAATGTTTTATTTTTGAACGTCAGTTCACATTTGTAGGTGGATCATCAGTGTTAGAGCTAAAATTAGCATGTTTAAAGTGATTTTCATGCTTCCAGGGGCCCAAAACACAAGATTTATGGAATGGTTAAAAGTGCATGAAAATGCCCAATTTACTCACTCTGAGTTCTCAAAAAGGGTTTCTTCACCCCGGGAAGTGAAATAAATACCATTTGGAGGCATTTAATGTTCGAGCAAAAACGGCTGATTTTCGACAAAAGAGATAACACCCCCCCATTACGTCATGCTTCAGAAATGTGGAAAATGGTCCGTTTTCAAATGTTTTATTTTTGAACGTCAGTTCACATTTGTAGGTGGATCATCAGTGTTAGAGCTAAAATTAGCATGTTTAAAGTGATTTTCATGCTTCCAGGGGCTCGGGAAGTTAATTAAATACCATTTGGAGGCATTTAATGTTCGAGCAAAAACGGCTGATTTCTGACAAAAGAGATAACACCCCCCCATTACGTCATGCTTCAGAAATGTGGAAAATGGTCCGTTTTCAAATGTTTTATTTTTGAACGTCAGTTCACATTTGTAGGTGGATCATCAGTGTTAGAGCTAAAATTAGCATGTTTAAAGTGATTTTCATGCTTCCAGGGGCCCAAAACACAAGATTTATGGAATGGTTAAAAGTGCATGAAAATGGCCAATTTACTCACTCTGAGTTCTCAAAAAGGGTTTCTTCACCCCGGGAAGTTAATTAAATACCATTTGGAGGCATTTAATGTTCGAGCAAAAACGGCTGATTTTCGACAAAAGAGATAACACCCCCCCCATTACGTCATGCTTCAGAAATGTGGAAAATGGTCCGTTTTCAAATGTTTTATTTTTAACGTCAGTTCTCATTTGTAGGTGGATCATCAGTGTTAGAGCTAAAATTAGCATGTTTAAAGTGATTTTCATGCTTCCAGGGGCCCAAAACACAAGATTTATGGAATGGTTAAAAGTGCATGAAAATGGCCAATTTACTCACTCTGAGTTCTCAAAAAGGGTTTCTTCACCCCGGGAAGTTAATTAAATACCATTTGGAGGCATTTAATGTTCGAGCAAAAACGGCTGATTTTCGACAAAAGAGATAACACCCCCCCATTACGTCATGCTTCAGAAATGTGGAAAATGGTCCGTTTTCAAATGTTTTATTTTTGAACGTCAGTTCACATTTGTAGGTGGATCATCAGTGTTAGAGCTAAAATTAGCATGTTTAAAGTGATTTTCATGCTTCCAGGGGCCCAAAACACAAGATTAATGGAATGGTTAAAAGTGCATGAAAATGGCCAATTTACTCACTCTGAGTTCTCAAAAAGGGTTTCTTCACCCCGGGAAGTGAAATAAATACCATTTGGAGGCATTTAATGTTCGAGCAAAAACGGCTGATTTTCGACAAAAGAGATAACACCCCCCCATTACGTCATGCTTCAGAAATGTGGAAAATGGTCCGTTTTCAAATGTTTTATTTTTGAACGTCAGTTCACATTTGTAGGTGGATCATCAGTGTTAGAGCTAAAATTAGCATGTTTAAAGTGATTTTCATGCTTCCAGGGGCCCAAAACACAAGATTAATGGAATGGTTAAAAGTGCATGAAAATGGCCAATTTACTCACTCTGAGTTCTCAAAAAGGGTTTCTTCACCCCGGGAAGTGAAATAAATACCATTTGGAGGCATTTAATGTTCGAGCAAAAACGGCTGATTTTCGACAAAAGAGATAACACCCCCCCATTACGTCATGCTTCAGAAATGTGGAAAATGGTCCGTTTTCAAATGTTTTATTTTTGAACGTCAGTTCACATTTGTAGGTGGATCATCAGTGTTAGAGCTAAAATTAGCATGTTTAAAGTGATTTTCATGCTTCCAGGGGCCCAAAACACAAGATTAATGGAATGGTTAAAAGTGCATGAAAATGGCCAATTTACTCACTCTGAGTTCTCAAAAAGGGTTTCTTCACCCCGGGAAGGTAATTAAATACCATTTGGAGGCATTTAATGTTCGAGCAAAAACGGCTGATTTTCGACAAAAGAGATAACACCCCCCCATTACGTCATGCTTCAGAAATGTGGAAAATGGTCCGTTTTCAAATGTTTTATTTTTGAACGTCAGTTCACATTTGTAGGTGGATCATCAGTGTTAGAGCTAAAATTAGCATGTTTAAAGTGATTTTCATGCTTCCAGGGGCTCGGGAAGTTAATTAAATACCATTTGGAGGCATTTAATGTTCAAGCAAAAACGGCTGATTTTCGACAAAAGAGATAACACCCCCCCATTACGTCATGCTTCAGAAATGTGGAAAATGGTCCGTTTTCAAATGTTTTATTTTTGAACGTCAGTTCACATTTGTAGGTGGATCATCAGTGTTAGAGCTAAAATTAGCATGTTTAAAGTGATTTTCATGCTTCCAGGGGCTCGGGAAGTTAATTAAATACCATTTGGAGGCATTTAATGTTCGAGCAAAAACGGCTGATTTTCGACAAAAGAGATAACACCCCCCCATTACGTCATGCTTCAGAAATGTGGAAAATGGTCCGTTTTCAAATGTTTTATTTTTGAACGTCAGTTCACATTTGTAGGTGGATCATCAGTGTTAGAGCTAAAATTAGCATGTTTAAAGTGATTTTCATGCTTCCAGGGGCCCAAAACACAAGATTAATGTAATGGTTAAAAGTTCATGAAATGGCCAATTTACTCACTCTGAGTTCTCAAAAAGGGTTTCTTCACCCCGGGAAGTGAAATAAATACCATTTGGAGGCATTTAATGTTCGAGCAAAAACGGCTGATTTTCGACAAAAGAGATAACACCCCCCCATTACGTCATGCTTCAGAAATGTGGAAAATGGTCCGTTTTCAAATGTTTTATTTTTGAACGTCAGTTCACATTTGTAGGTGGATCATCAGTGTTAGAGCTAAAATTAGCATGTTTAAAGTGATTTTCATGCTTCCAGGGGCTCGGGAAGTTAATTAAATACCATTTGGAGGCATTTAATGTTCGAGCAAAAACGGCTGATTTTCGACAAAAGAGATAACACCCCCCCATTACGTCATGCTTCAGAAATGTGGAAAATGGTCCGTTTTCAAATGTTTTATTTTTGAACGTCAGTTCACATTTGTAGGTGGATCATCAGTGTTAGAGCTAAAATTAGCATGTTTAAAGTGATTTTCATGCTTCCAGGGGCCCAAAACACAAGATTAATGGAATGGTTAAAAGTGCATGAAAATGGCCAATTTACTCACTCTGAGTTCTCAAAAAGGGTTTCTTCACTCCCGGGAAGTGAAATAAATACCATTTGGAGGCATTTAATGTTCGAGCAAAAACGGCTGATTTTCGACAAAAGAGATAACACCCCCCCCATTACGTCATGCTTCAGAAATGTGGAAAATGGTCCGTTTTCAAATGTTTTATTTTTGAACGTCAGTTCACATTTGTAGGTGGATCATCAGTGTTAGAGCTAAAATGAGCATGTTTAAAGTGATTTTCATGCTTCCAGGGGCTCGGGAAGTTAATTAAATACCATTTGGAGGCATTTAATGTTCGAGCAAAAACGGCTGATTTTCGACAAAAGAGATACCACCCCCCCCATTACGTCATGCTTCAGAAATGTGGAAAATGGTCCGTTTTCAAATGTTTTATTTTTGAACGTCAGTTCACATTTGTAGGTGGATCATCAGTGTTAGAGCTAAAATTAGCATGTTTAAAGTGATTTTCATGCTTCCAGGGGCTCGGGAAGTTAATTAAATACCATTTGGAGGCAATTAATGTTCGAGCAAAAATGGCTGATTTTCGACAAAAGAGATAACACCCCCCCATTACGTCATGCTTCAGAAATGTGGAAAATGGTCAGTTTTCAAATGTTTTATTTTTGAACGTCTGTTCACATTTGTAGGTGGATCATCAGTGTTAGAGCTAAAATTAGCATGTTTAAAGTGATTTTCATGCTTCCAGGGGCTCGGGAAGTTAATTAAATACCATTTGGAGGCATTTAATGTTTGAGCAAAAACGGCTGATTTTCGACAAAAGAGATAACACCCCCCCATTACGTCATGCTTCAGAAATGTGGAAAATGGTCCGTTTTCAAATGTTTTATTTTTGAACGTCAGTTCACATTTGTAGGTGGATCATCAGTGTTAGAGCTAAAATTAGCATGTTTAAAGTGATTTTCATGCTTCCAGGGGCCCAAAACACAAGATTAATGGAATGGTTAAAAGTGCATGAAAATGGCCAATTTACTCACTCTGAGTTCTCAAAAAGGGTTTCTTCACCCCGGGAAGTGAAATAAATACCATTTGGAGGCATTTAATGTTCGAGCAAAAACGGCTGATTTTCGACAAAAGAGATAACACCCCCCCATTACGTCATGCTTCAGAAATGTGGAAAATGGTCCGTTTTCAAATGTTTTATTTTTGAACGTCAGTTCACATTTGTAGGTGGATCATCAGTGTTAGAGCTAAAATTAGCATGTTTAAAGTGATTTTCATGCTTCCAGGGGCCCAAAACACAAGATTTATTGAATGGTTAAAAGTGCATGAAAATGGCCAATTTACTCACTCTGAGTTCTCAAAAAGGGTTTCTTCACCCGGGAAGTTAATTAAATACCATTTGGAGGCATTTAATGTTCGAGCAAAAACGGCTGATTTTCGACAAAAGAGATAACACCCCCCCTTTACGTCATGCTTCAGAAATGTGGAAAATGGTCCGTTTTCAAATGTTTTATTTTTGAACGTCAGTTCACATTTGTAGGTGGATCATCAGTGTTAGAGCTAAAATTAGCATGTTTAAAGTGATTTTCATGCTTCCAGGGTCTCGGGAAGTTAATTAAATACCATTTGGAGGCATTTAATGTTCGAGCAAAAACGGCTGATTTTCGACAAAAGAGATAACACCCCCCCATTACGTCATGCTTCAGAAATGTGGAAAATGGTCCGTTTTCAAATGTTTTATTTTTGAACGTCAGTTCACATTTGTAGGTGGATCATCAGTGTTAGAGCTAAAATTAGCATGTTTAAAGTGATTTTCATGCTTCCAGGGGCCCAAAACACAAGATTTATGGAATGGTTAAAAGTGCATGAAAATGGCCAATTTACTCACTCTGAGTTCTCAAAAAGGGTTTCTTCACCCCGGGAAGTTAATTAAATACCATTTGGAGGCATTTAATGTTCGAGCAAAAACGGCTGATTTTCGACAAAAGAGATAACACCCCCCCATTACGTCATGCTTCAGAAATGTGGAAAATGGTCCGTTTTCAAATGTTTTATTTTTGAACGTCAGTTCACATTTGTAGGTGGATCATCAGTGTTAGAGCTAAAATTAGCATGTTTAAAGTGATTTTCATGCTTCCAGGGGCTCGGGAAGTTAATTAAATACCATTTGGAGGCATTTAATGTTCGAGCAAAAACGGCTGATTTTCGACAAAAGAGATAACACCCCCCCATTACGTCATGCTTCAGAAATGTGGAAAATGGTCCGTTTTCAAATGTTTTATTTTTGAACGTCAGTTCACATTTGTAGGTGGATCATCAGTGTTAGAGCTAAAATTAGCATGTTTAAAGTGATTTTCATGCTTCCAGGGGCTCGGGAAGTGAAATAAATACCATTTGGAGGCATTTAATGTTCGAGCAAAAACGGCTGATTTTCGACAAAAGAGATAACACCCCCCCATTACGTCATGCTTCAGAAATGTGGAAAATGGTCCGTTTTCAAATGTTTTATTTTTGAACGTCAGTTCACATTTGTAGGTGGATCATCAGTGTTAGAGCTAAAATTAGCATGTTTAAAGTGATTTTCATGCTTCCAGGGGCTCGGGAAGTTAATTAAATACCATTTGGAGGCATTTAATGTTCGAGCAAAAACGGCTGATTTTCGACAAAAGAGATAACACCCCCCCATTACGTCATGCTTCAGAAATGTGGAAAATGGTCCGTTTTCAAATGTTTTATTTTTGAACGTCAGTTCACATTTGTAGGTGGATCATCAGTGTTAGAGCTAAAATTAGCATGTTTAAAGTGATTTTCTTGCTTCAAGGGGCCCAAAACACAAGATTTATGGAATGGTTAAAAGTGCATGAAAATGCCCAATTTACTCACTCTGAGTTCTCAAAAAGGGTTTCTTCACCCCGGGAAGTGAAATAAATACCATTTGGAGGCATTTAATGTTCGAGCAAAAACGGCTGATTTTCGACAAAAGAGATAACACCCCCCCATTACGTCATGCTTCAGAAATGTGGAAAATGGTCCGTTTTCAAATGTTTTATTTTTGAACGTCAGTTCACATTTGTAGGTGGATCATCAGTGTTAGAGCTAAAATTAGCATGTTTAAAGTGATTTTCATGCTTCCAGGGGCTCGGGAAGTTAATTAAATACCATTTGGAGGCATTTAATGTTCGAGCAAAAACGGCTGATTTTCGACAAAAGAGATAACACCCCCCCATTACGTCATGCTTCAGAAATGTGGAAAATGGTCCGTTTTCAAATGTTTTATTTTTGAACGTCAGTTCACATTTGTAGGTGGATCATCAGTGTTAGAGCTAAAATTAGCATGTTTAAAGTGATTTTCATGCTTCCAGGGGCCCAAAACACAAGATTTATGGAATGGTTAAAAGTGCATGAAAATGGCCAATTTACTCACTCTGAGTTCTCAAAAAGGGTTTCTTCACCCCGGGAAGTTAATTAAATACCATTTGGAGGCATTTAATGTTCGAGCAAAAACGGCTGATTTTCGACAAAAGAGATAACACCCCCCCCCATTACGTCATGCTTCAGAAATGTGGAAAATGGTCCGTTTTCAAATGTTTTATTTTTAACGTCAGTTCTCATTTGTAGGTGGATCATCAGTGTTAGAGCTAAAATTAGCATGTTTAAAGTGATTTTCATGCTTCCAGGGGCCCAAAACACAAGATTTATGGAATGGTTAAAAGTGCATGAAAATGGCCAATTTACTCACTCTGAGTTCTCAAAAAGGGTTTCTTCACCCCGGGAAGTTAATTAAATACCATTTGGAGGCATTTAATGTTCGAGCAAAAACGGCTGATTTTCGACAAAAGAGATAACACCCCCCCATTACGTCATGCTTCAGAAATGTGGAAAATGGTCCGTTTTCAAATGTTTTATTTTTGAACGTCAGTTCACATTTGTAGGTGGATCATCAGTGTTAGAGCTAAAATTAGCATGTTTAAAGTGATTTTCATGCTTCCAGGGGCCCAAAACACAAGATTAATGGAATGGTTAAAAGTGCATGAAAATGGCCAATTTACTCACTCTGAGTTCTCAAAAAGGGTTTCTTCACCCCGGGAAGTGAAATAAATACCATTTGGAGGCATTTAATGTTCGAGCAAAAACGGCTGATTTTCGACAAAAGAGATAACACCCCCCCATTACGTCATGCTTCAGAAATGTGGAAAATGGTCCGTTTTCAAATGTTTTATTTTTGAACGTCAGTTCACATTTGTAGGTGGATCATCAGTGTTAGAGCTAAAATTAGCATGTTTAAAGTGATTTTCATGCTTCCAGGGGCCCAAAACACAAGATTAATGGAATGGTTAAAAGTGCATGAAAATGGCCAATTTACTCACTCTGAGTTCTCAAAAAGGGTTTCTTCACCCCGGGAAGGTAATTAAATACCATTTGGAGGCATTTAATGTTCGAGCAAAAACGGCTGATTTTCGACAAAAGAGATAACACCCCCCCATTACGTCATGCTTCAGAAATGTGGAAAATGGTCCGTTTTCAAATGTTTTATTTTTGAACGTCAGTTCACATTTCTAGGTGGATCATCAGTGTTAGAGCTAAAATTAGCATGTTTAATGTGATTTTCATGCTTCCAGGGGCTCGGGAAGTTAATTAAATACCATTTGGAGGCATTTAATGTTCAAGCAAAAACGGCTGATTTTCGACAAAAGAGATAACACCCCCCCATTACGTCATGCTTCAGAAATGTGGAAAATGGTCCGTTTTCAAATGTTTTATTTTTGAACGTCAGTTCACATTTGTAGGTGGATCATCAGTGTTAGAGCTAAAATTAGCATGTTTAAAGTGATTTTCATGCTTCCAGGGGCTCGGGAAGTTAATTAAATACCATTTGGAGGCATTTAATGTTCGAGCAAAAACGGCTGATTTTCGACAAAAGAGATAACACCCCCCCATTACGTCATGCTTCAGAAATGTGGAAAATGGTCCGTTTTCAAATGTTTTATTTTTGAACGTCAGTTCACATTTGTAGGTGGATCATCAGTGTTAGAGCTAAAATTAGCATGTTTAAAGTGATTTTCATGCTTCCAGGGGCCCAAAACACAAGATTAATGTAATGGTTAAAAGTTCATGAAAATGGCCAATTTACTCACTCTGAGTTCTCAAAAAGGGTTTCTTCACCCCGGGAAGTGAAATAAATACCATTTGGAGGCATTTAATGTTCGAGCAAAAACGGCTGATTTTCGACAAAAGAGATAACACCCCCCCATTACGTCATGCTTCAGAAATGTGGAAAATGGTCCGTTTTCAAATGTTTTATTTTTGAACGTCAGTTCACATTTGTAGGTGGATCATCAGTGTTAGAGCTAAAATTAGCATGTTTAAAGTGATTTTCATGCTTCCAGGGGCTCGGGAAGTTAATTAAATACCATTTGGAGGCATTTAATGTTCGAGCAAAAACGGCTGATTTTCGACAAAAGAGATAACACCCCCCCATTACGTCATGCTTCAGAAATGTGGAAAATGGTCCGTTTTCAAATGTTTTATTTTTGAACGTCAGTTCACATTTGTAGGTGGATCATCAGTGTTAGAGCTAAAATTAGCATGTTTAAAGTGATTTTCATGCTTCCAGGGGCCCAAAACACAAGATTAATGGAATGGTTAAAAGTGCATGAAAATGGCCAATTTACTCACTCTGAGTTCTCAAAAAGGGTTTCTTCACCCCGGGAAGTGAAATAAATACCATTTGGAGGCATTTAATGTTCGAGCAAAAACGGCTGATTTTCGACAAAAGAGATAACACCCCCCCCATTACGTCATGCTTCAGAAATGTGGAAAATGGTCCGTTTTCAAATGTTTTATTTTTGAACGTCAGTTCACATTTGTAGGTGGATCATCAGTGTTAGAGCTAAAATTAGCATGTTTCAAGTGATTTTCATGCTTCCAGGGGCTCGGGAAGTTAATTAAATACCATTTGGAGGCATTTAATGTTCGAGCAAAAACGGCTGATTTTCGACAAAAGAGATAACACCCCCCCATTACGTCATGCTTCAGAAATGTGGAAAATGGTCCGTTTTCAAATGTTTTATTTTTGAACGTCAGTTCACATTTGTAGGTGGATCATCAGTGTTAGAGCTAAAATTAGCATGTTTAAAGTGATTTTCATGCTTCCAGGGGCCCAAAACACAAGATTTATGGAATGGTTAAAAGTGCATGAAAATGGCCAATTTACTCACTCTGAGTTCTCAAAAAGGGTTTCTTCACCCCGGGAAGTTAATTAAATACCATTTGGAGGCATTTAATGTTCGAGCAAAAACGGCTAATTTTCGACAAAAGAGATAACACCCCCCCATTACGTCATGCTTCAGAAATGTGGAAAATGGTCCGTTTTCAAATGTTTTATTTTTGAACGTCAGTTCACATTTGTAGGTGGATCATCAGTGTTAGAGCTAAAATTAGCATGTTTAAAGTGATTTTCATGCTTCCAGGGGCTCGGGAAGTTAATTAAATACCATTTGGAGGCATTTAATGTTCTAGCAAAAACGGCTGATTTTCGACAAAAGAGATAACACCCCCCCATTACGTCATGCTTCAGAAATGTGGAAAATTGTCCGTTTTCAAATGTTTTATTTTTGAACGTCAGTTCACATTTGTAGGTGGATCATCAGTGTTAGAGCTAAAATTAGCATGTTTAAAGTGATTTTCATGCTTCCAGGGGCTCGGGAAGTGAAATAAATACCATTTGGAGGCATTTAATGTTCGAGCAAAAACGGCTGATTTTCGACAAAAGAGATAACACCCCCCCATTACGTCATGCTTCAGAAATGTGGAAAATGGTCCGTTTTCAAATGTTTTATTTTTGAACGTCAGTTCACATTTGTAGGTGGATCATCAGTGTTAGAGCTAAAATTAGCATGTTTAAAGTGATTTTCATGCTTCCAGGGGCTCGGGAAGTTAATTAAATACCATTTGGAGGCATTTAATGTTCGAGCAAAAACGGCTGATTTTCGACAAAAGAGATAACACCCCCCCCATTACGTCATGCTTCAGAAATGTGGAAAATGGTCAGTTTTCAAATGTTTTATTTTTGAAGTCAGTTCACATTTGTAGGTGGATCATCAGTGTTAGAGCTAAAATTAGCATGTTTAAAGTGATTTTCATGCTTCCAGGGGCCCAAAACACAAGATTAATGGAATGGTTAAAAGTGCATGAAAATGGCCAATTTACTCACTCTGAGTTCTCAAAAAGGGTTTCTTCACCCCGGGAAGTGAAATAAATACCATTTGGAGGCATTTAATGTTCGAGCAAAAACGGCTGATTTTCGACAAAAGAGATAACACCCCCCCATTACGTCATGCTTCAGAAATGTGGAAAATGGTCCGTTTTCAAATGTTTTATTTTTGAACGTCAGTTCACATTTGTAGGTGGATCATCAGTGTTAGACCTAAAATTAGCATGTTTAAAGTGATTTTCATGCTTCCAGGTGCTCGGGAAGTTAATTAAATACCATTTGGAGGCATTTAATGTTCGAGCAAAAACGGCTGATTTTCGACAAAAGAGATAACACCCCCCCATTACGTCATGCTTCAGAAATGTGGAAAATGGTCCATTTTCAAATGTTTTATTTTTGAACGTCAGTTCACATTTGTAGGTGGATCATCAGTGTTAGAGCTAAAATTAGCATGTTTAAAGTGATTTTCATGCTTCCAGGGGCTCGGGAAGTGAAATAAATACCATTTGGAGGCATTTAATGTTCGAGCAAAAACGGCTGATTTTCGACAAAAGAGATAACACCCCCCCCATTACGTCATGCTTCAGAAATGTGGAAAATGGTCCGTTTTCAAATGTTTTATTTTTGAACGTCAGTTCACATTTGTAGGTGGATCATCAGTGTTAGAGCTAAAATTAGCATGTTTAAAGTGATTTTCATGCTTCCAGGGGCTCAGGAAGTGAAATAAATACCATTTGGAGGCATTTAATGTTCGAGCAAAAACGGCTGATTTTCGACAAAAGAGATAACACCCCCCCATTACGTCATGCTTCAGAAATGTGGAAAATGGTCCGTTTTCAAATGTTTTATTTTTGAACGTCAGTTCACATTTGTAGGTGGATCATCAGTGTTAGAGCTAAAATTAGCATGTTTAAAGTGATTTTCATGCTTCCAGGGGCCCAAAACACAAGATTTATGGAATGGTTAAAAGTGCATGAAAATGGCCAATTTACTCACTCTGAGTTCTCAAAAAGGGTTTCTTCACCCCGGGAAGTTAATTAAATACCATTTGGAGGCATTTAATGTTCGAGCAAAAACGGCTGATTTTCGACAAAAGAGATAACACCCCCCCATTACGTCATGCTTCAGAAATGTGGAAAATGGTCCGTTTTCAAATGTTTTATTTTTGAACGTCAGTTCACATTTGTAGGTGGATCATCAGTGTTAGAGCTAAAATTAGCATGTTTAAAGTGATTTTCATGCTTCCAGGGGTGCGGGAAGTTAATTAAATACCATTTGGAGGCATTTAATGTTCGAGCAAAAACGGCTGATTTTCGACAAAAGAGATAACACCCCCCATTACGTCATGCTTCAGAAATGTGGAAAATGGTCCGTTTTCAAATGTTTTATTTTTGAACGTCAGTTCACATTTGTAGGTGGATCATCAGTGTTAGAGCTAAAATTAGCATGTTTAAAGTGATTTTCATGCTTCCAGGGGCTCGGGAAGTTAATTAAATACCATTTGGAGGCATTTAATGTTCGAGCAAAAACGGCTGATTTTCGACAAAAGAGATAACACCCCCCCATTACGTCATGCTTCAGAAATGTGGAAAATGGTCCGTTTTCAAATGTTTTATTTTTGAACGTCAGTTCACATTTGTAGGTGGATCATCAGTGTTAGAGCTAAAATTAGCATGTTTAAAGTGATTTTCATGCTTCCAGGGGCTCGGGAAGTGAAATAAATACCATTTGGAGGCATTTAATGTTCGAGCAAAAACGGCTGATTTTCGACAAAAGAGATAACACCACCCCATTACGTCATGCTTCAGAAATGTGGAAAATGGTCCGTTTTCAAATGTTTTATTTTTGAACGTCAGTTCACATTTGTAGGTGGATCATCAGTGTTAGAGCTAAAATTAGCATGTTTAAAGTGATTTTCATGCTTCCAGGGGCTCGGGAAGTTAATTAAATACCATTTGGAGGCATTTAATGTTCGAGCAAAAACGGATGATTTTCGACAAAAGAGATAACACCCCCCCATTACGTCATGCTTCAGAAATGTGGAAAATGGTCCGTTTTCAAATGTTTTATTTTTGAACGTCAGTTCACATTTGTAGGTGGATCATCAGTGTTAGAGCTAAAATTAGCATGTTTAAAGTGATTTTCATGCTTCCAGGGGCCCAAAACACAAGATTTATGGAATGGTTAAAGTGCATGAAAATGCCCAATTTACTCACTCTGAGTTCTCAAAAAGGGTTTCTTCACCCCGGGAAGTGAAATAAATACCATTTGGAGGCATTTAATGTTCGAGCAAAAACGGCTGATTTTCGACAAAAGAGATAACACCCCCCCATTACGTCATGCTTCAGAAATGTGGAAAATGGTCCGTTTTCAAATGTTTTATTTTTGAACGTCAGTTCACATTTGTAGGTGGATCATCAGTGTTAGAGCTAAAATTAGCATGTTTAAAGTGATTTTCATGCTTCCAGGGGCTCGGGAAGTTAATTAAATACCATTTGGAGGCATTTAATGTTCGAGCAAAAACGGCTGATTTTCGACAAAAGAGATAACACCCCCCCATTACGTCATGCTTCAGAAATGTGGAAAATGGTCCGTTTTCAAATGTTTTATTTTTGAACGTCAGTTCACATTTGTAGGTGGATCATCAGTGTTAGAGCTAAAATTAGCATGTTTAAAGTGATTTTCATGCTTCCAGGGGCCCAAAACACAAGATTTATGGAATGGTTAAAAGTGCATGAAAATGGCCAATTTACTCACTCTGAGTTCTCAAAAAGGGTTTCTTCACCCCGGGAAGTTAATTAAATACCATTTGGAGGCATTTAATGTTCGAGCAAAAACGGCTGATTTTCGACAAAAGAGATAACACCCCCCCATTACGTCATGCTTCAGAAATGTGGAAAATGGTCCGTTTTCAAATGTTTCATTTTTAACGTCAGTTCACATTTGTAGGTGGATCATCAGTGTTAGAGCTAAAATTAGCATGTTTAAAGTGATTTTCATGCTTCCAGGGGCCCAAAACACAAGATTTATGGAATGGTTAAAAGTGCATGAAAATGGCCAATTTACTCACTCTGAGTTCTCAAAAAGGGTTTCTTCACCCCGGGAAGTTAATTAAATACCATTTGGAGGCATTTAATGTTCGAGCAAAAACGGCTGATTTTCGACAAAAGAGATAACACCCCCCCATTACGTCATGCTTCAGAAATGTGGAAAATGGTCCGTTTTCAAATGTTTTATTTTTGAACGTCAGTTCACATTTGTAGGTGGATCATCAGTGTTAGAGCTAAAATTAGCATGTTTAAAGTGATTTTCATGCTTCCAGGGGCCCAAAACACAAGATTAATGGAATGGTTAAAAGTGCATGAAAATGGCCAATTTACTCACTCTGAGTTCTCAAAAAGGGTTTCTTCACCCCGGGAAGTGAAATAAATACCATTTGGAGGCATTTAATGTTCGAGCAAAAACGGCTGATTTTCGACAAAAGAGATAACACCCCCCCATTACGTCATGCTTCAGAAATGTGGAAAATGGTCCGTTTTCAAATGTTTTATTTTTGAACGTCAGTTCACATTTGTAGGTGGATCATCAGTGTTAGAGCTAAAATTAGCATGTTTAAAGTGATTTTCATGCTTCCAGGGGCCCAAAACACAAGATTAATGGAATGGTTAAAAGTGCATGAAAATGGCCAATTTACTCACTCTGAGTTCTCAAAAAGGGTTTCTTCACCCCGGGAAGTTAATTAAATACCATTTGGAGGCATTTAATGTTCGAGCAAAAACGGCTGATTTTCGACAAAAGAGATAACACCCCCCCATTACGTCATGCTTCAGAAATGTGGAAAATGGTCCGTTTTCAAATGTTTTATTTTTGAACGTCAGTTCACATTTGTAGGTGGATCATCAGTGTTAGAGCTAAAACTAGCATGTTTAAAGTGATTTTCATGCTTCCAGGGGCTCGGGAAGTTAATTAAATACCATTTGGAGGCATTTAATGTTCGAGCAAAAACAGCTGATTGTCGACAAAAGAGATAACACCCCCCCATTACGTCATGCTTCAGAATTGTGGAAAATGGTCAGTTTTCAAATGTTTTATTTTTGAACGTCTGTTCACATTTGTAGGTGGATCATCAGTGTTAGAGCTAAAATTAGCATGTTTAAAGTGATTTTCATGCTTCCAGGGGCTCGGGAAGTTAATTAAATACCATTTGGAGGCATTTAATGTTCGAGCAAAAACGGCTGATTTTCGACAAAAGAGATAACACCCCCCCATTACGTCATGCTTCAGAAATGTGGAAAATGGTCCGTTTTCAAATGTTTTATTTTTGAACGTCAGTTCACATTTGTAGGTGGATCATCAGTGTTAGAGCTAAAATTAGCATGTTTAAAGTGATTTTCATGCTTCCAGGGGCCCAAAACACAAGATTAATGGAATGGTTAAAAGTGCATGAAAATGGCCAATTTACTCACTCTGAGTTCTCAAAAAGGGTTTCTTCACCCCGGGAAGTGAAATAAATACCATTTGGAGGCATTTAATGTTCGAGCAAAAACGGCTGATTTTCGACAAAAGAGATAACACCCCCCCATTACGTCATGCTTCAGAAATGTGGAAAATGGTCCGTTTTCAAATGTTTTATTTTTGAACGTCAGTTCACATTTGTAGGTGGATCATCAGTGTTAGAGCTAAAATTAGCATGTTTAAAGTGATTTTCATGCTTCCAGGGGCCCAAAACACAAGATTTATTGAATGGTTAAAAGTGCATGAAAATGGCCAATTTACTCACTCTGAGTTCTCAAAAAGGGTTTCTTCACCCGGGAAGTTAATTAGATACCATTTGGAGGCATTTAATGTTCGAGCAAAAACGGCTGATTTTCGACAAAAGAGATAACACCCCCCCTTTACGTCATGCTTCAGAAATGTGGAAAATGGTCCGTTTTCAAATGTTTTATTTTTGAACGTCAGTTCACATTTGTAGGTGGATCATCAGTGTTAGAGCTAAAATTAGCATGTTTAAAGTGATTTTCATGCTTCCAGGGTCTCGGGAAGTTAATTAAATACCATTTGGAGGCATTTAATGTTCGAGCAAAAACGGCTGATTTTCGACAAAAGAGATAACACCCCCCCATTACGTCATGCTTCAGAAATGTGGAAAATGGTCCGTTTTCAAATGTTTTATTTTTGAACGTCAGTTCACATTTGTAGGTGGATCATCAGTGTTAGAGCTAAAATTAGCATGTTTAAAGTGATTTTCATGCTTCCAGGGGCCCAAAACACAAGATTTATGGAATGGTTAAAAGTGCATGAAAATGGCCAATTTACTCACTCTGAGTTCTCAAAAAGGGTTTCTTCACCCCGGGAAGTTAATTAAATACCATTTGGAGGCATTTAATGTTCGAGCAAAAACGGCTGATTTTCGACAAAAGAGATAACACCCCCCCATTACGTCATGCTTCAGAAATGTGGAAAATGGTCCGTTTTCAAATGTTTTATTTTTGAACGTCAGTTCACATTTGTAGGTGGATCATCAGTGTTAGAGCTAAAATTAGCATGTTTAAAGTGATTTTCATGCTTCCAGGGGCTCGGGAAGTTAATTAAATACCATTTGGAGGCATTTAATGTTCGAGCAAAAACGGCTGATTTTCGACAAAAGAGATAACACCCCCCCATTACGTCATGCTTCAGAAATGTGGAAAATGGTCTGTTTTCAAATGTTTTATTTTTGAACGTCAGTTCACATTTGTAGGTGGATCATCAGTGTTAGAGCTAAAATTAGCATGTTTAAAGTGATTTTCATGCTTCCAGGGGCTCGGGAAGTGAAATAAATACCATTTGGAGGCATTTAATGTTCGAGCAAAAACGGCTGATTTTCGACAAAAGAGATAACACCCCCCCATTACGTCATGCTTCAGAAATGTGGAAAATGGTCCGTTTTCAAATGTTTTATTTTTGAACGTCAGTTCACATTTGTAGGTGGATCATCAGTGTTAGAGCTAAAATTAGCATGTTTAAAGTGATTTTCATGCTTCCAGGGGCTCGGGAAGTTAATTAAATACCATTTGGAGGCATTTAATGTTCGAGCAAAAACGGCTGATTTTCGACAAAAGAGATAACACCCCCCCATTACGTCATGCTTCAGAAATGTGGAAAATGGTCCGTTTTCAAATGTTTTATTTTTGAACGTCAGTTCACATTTGTAGGTTGATCATCAGTGTTAGAGCTAAAATTAGCATGTTTAAAGTGATTTTCATGCTTCCAGGGGCCCAAAACACAAGATTTATGGAATGGTTAAAAGTGCATGAAAATGCCCAATTTACTCACTCTGAGTTCTCAAAAAGGGTTTCTTCACCCCGGGAAGTGAAATAAATACCATTTGGAGGCATTTAATGTTCGAGCAAAAACGGCTGATTTTCGACAAAAGAGATAACACCCCCCCCATTACGTCATGCTTCAGAAATGTGGAAAATGGTCCGTTTTCAAATGTTTTATTTTTGAACGTCAGTTCACATTTGTAGGTGGATCATCAGTGTTAGAGCTAAAATTAGCATGTTTAAAGTGATTT
Organism: Lissotriton vulgaris; assembly: GCF_964263255.1. Classification (NCBI taxonomy): domain Eukaryota; kingdom Metazoa; phylum Chordata; class Amphibia; order Caudata; family Salamandridae; genus Lissotriton; species Lissotriton vulgaris. The sequence goes on along the minus strand of NW_028251345.1, from coordinate 69,217 downwards.
TCATGCTTCCAGGGGCTCGGGAAGTTAATTAAATACCATTTGGAGGCATTTAATGTTCGAGCAAAAACGGCTCATTTTCAACAAAAGAGATAACACCCCCCCATTACGTCATGCTTCAGAAATGTGGAAAATGGTCCGTTTTCAAATGTTTTATTTTTGAACGTCAGTTCACATTTGTAGGTGGATCATCAGTGTTAGAGCTAAAATTAGCATGTTTAAAGTGATTTTCATGCTTCCAGGGGCCCAAAACACAAGATTTATGGAATAGTTAAAAGTGCATGAAAATGGCCAATTTACTCACTCTGAGTTCTCAAAAAGGGTTTCTTCACCCCGGGAAGTTAATTAAATACCATTTGGAGGCATTTAATGTTCGAGCAAAAACGGCTGATTTTCGACAAAAGAGATAACACCCCCCCCCATTACGTCATGCTTCAGAAATGTGGAAAATGGTCCGTTTTCAAATGTTTTATTTTTAACGTCAGTTCTCATTTGTAGGTGGATCATCAGTGTTAGAGCTAAAATTAGCATGTTTAAAGTGATTTTCATGCTTCCAGGGGCCCAAAACACAAGATTTATGGAATGGTTAAAAGTGCATGAAAATGGCCAATTTACTCACTCTGAGTTCTCAAAAAGGGTTTCTTCACCCCGGGAAGTTAATTAAATACCATTTGGAGGCATTTAATGTTCGAGCAAAAACGGCTGATTTTCGACAAAAGAGATAACACCCCCCCATTACGTCATGCTTCAGAAATGTGGAAAATGGTCCGTTTTCAAATGTTTTATTTTTGAACGTCAGTTCACATTTGTAGGTGGATCATCAGTGTTAGAGCTAAAATTAGCATGTTTAAAGTGATTTTCATGCTTCCAGGGGCCCAAAACACAAGATTAATGGAATGGTTAAAAGTGCATGAAAATGGCCAATTTACTCACTCTGAGTTCTCAAAAAGGGTTTCTTCACCCCGGGAAGTGAAATAAATACCATTTGGAGGCATTTAATGTTCGAGCAAAAACGGCTGATTTTCGACAAAAGAGATAACACCCCCCATTACGTCATGCTTCAGAAATGTGGAAAATGGTCCGTTTTCAAATGTTTTATTTTTGAACGTCAGTTCACATTTGTAGGTGGATCATCAGTGTTAGAGCTAAAATTAGCATGTTTAAAGTGATTTTCATGCTTCCAGGGGCCCAAAACACAAGATTAATGGAATGGTTAAAAGTGCATGAAAATGGCCAATTTACTCACTCTGAGTTCTCAAAAAGGGTTTCTTCACCCCGGGAAGTGAAATAAATACCATTTGGAGGCATTTAATGTTCGAGCAAAAACGGCTGATTTTCGACAAAAGAGATAACACCCCCCCATTACGTCATGCTTCAGAAATGTGGAAAATGGTCCGTTTTCAAATGTTTTATTTTTGAACGTCAGTTCACATTTGTAGGTGGATCATCAGTGTTAGAGCTAAAATTAGCATGTTTAAAGTGATTTTCATGCTTCCAGGGGCCCAAAACACAAGATTAATGGAATGGTTAAAAGTGCATGAAAATGGCCAATTTACTCACTCTGAGTTCTCAAAAAGGGTTTCTTCACCCCGGGAAGGTAATTAAATACCATTTGGAGGCATTTAATGTTCGAGCAAAAACGGCTGATTTTCGACAAAAGAGATAACACCCCCCCATTACGTCATGCTTCAGAAATGTGGAAAATGGTCCGTTTTCAAATGTTTTATTTTTGAACGTCAGTTCACATTTGTAGGTGGATCATCAGTGTTAGAGCTAAAATTAGCATGTTTAAAGTGATTTTCATGCTTCCAGGGGCTCGGGAAGTTAATTAAATACCATTTGGAGGCACTTAATGTTCAAGCAAAAACGGCTGATTTTCGACAAAAGAGATAACACCCCCCCATTACGTCATGCTTCAGAAATGTGGAAAATGGTCCGTTTTCAAATGTTTTATTTTTGAACGTCAGTTCACATTTGTAGGTGGATCATCAGTGTTAGAGCTAAAATTAGCATGTTTAAAGTGATTTTCATGCTTCCAGGGGCTCGGGAAGTTAATTAAATACCATTTGGAGGCATTTAATGTTCGAGCAAAAACGGCTGATTTTCGACAAAAGAGATAACACCCCCCCATTACGTCATGCTTCAGAAATGTGGAAAATGGTCCGTTTTCAAATGTTTTATTTTTGAACGTCAGTTCACATTTGTAGGTGGATCATCAGTGTTAGAGCTAAAATTAGCATGTTTAAAGTGATTTTCATGCTTCCAGGGGCCCAAAACACAAGATTAATGTAATGGTTAAAAGTTCATGAAAATGGCCAATTTACTCACTCTGAGTTCTCAAAAAGGGTTTCTTCACCCCGGGAAGTGAAATAAATACCATTTGGAGGCATTTAATGTTCGAGCAAAAACGGCTGATTTTCGACAAAAGAGATAACACCCCCCCATTACGTCATGCTTCAGAAATGTGGAAAATGGTCCGTTTTCAAATGTTTTATTTTTAACGTCAGTTCTCATTTGTAGGTGGATCATCAGTGTTAGAGCTAAAATTAGCATGTTTAAAGTGATTTTCATGCTTCCAGGGGCCCAAAACACAAGATTTATGGAATGGTTAAAAGTGCATGAAAATGGCCAATTTACTCACTCTGAGTTCTCAAAAAGGGTTTCTTCACCCCGGGAAGTTAATTAAATACCATTTGGAGGCATTTAATGTTCGAGCAAAAACGGCTGATTTTCGACAAAAGAGATAACACCCCCCCATTACGTCATGCTTCAGAAATGTGGAAAATGGTCCGTTTTCAAATGTTTTATTTTTGAACGTCAGTTCACATTTGTAGGTGGATCATCAGTGTTAGAGCTAAAATTAGCATGTTTAAAGTGATTTTCATGCTTCCAGGGGCCCAAAACACAAGATTAATGGAATGGTTAAAAGTGCATGAAAATGGCCAATTTACTCACTCTGAGTTCTCAAAAAGGGTTTCTTCACCCCGGGAAGTGAAATAAATACCATTTGGAGGCATTTAATGTTCGAGCAAAAACGGCTGATTTTCGACAAAAGAGATAACACCCCCCCATTACGTCATGCTTCAGAAATGTGGAAAATGGTCCGTTTTCAAATGTTTTATTTTTGAACGTCAGTTCACATTTGTAGGTGGATCATCAGTGTTAGAGCTAAAATTAGCATGTTTAAAGTGATTTTCATGCTTCCAGGGGCCCAAAACACAAGATTAATGGAATGGTTAAAAGTGCATGAAAATGGCCAATTTACTCACTCTGAGTTCTCAAAAAGGGTTTCTTCACCCCGGGAAGTGAAATAAATACCATTTGGAGGCATTTAATGTTCGAGCAAAAACGGCTGATTTTCGACAAAAGAGATAACACCCCCCCATTACGTCATGCTTCAGAAATGTGGAAAATGGTCCGTTTTCAAATGTTTTATTTTTGAACGTCAGTTCACATTTGTAGGTGGATCATCAGTGTTAGAGCTAAAATTAGCATGTTTAAAGTGATTTTCATGCTTCCAGGGGCCCAAAACACAAGATTAATGGAATGGTTAAAAGTGCATGAAAATGGCCAATTTACTCACTCTGAGTTCTCAAAAAGGGTTTCTTCACCCCGGGAAGGTAATTAAATACCATTTGGAGGCATTTAATGTTCGAGCAAAAACGGCTGATTTTCGACAAAAGAGATAACACCCCCCCATTACGTCATGCTTCAGAAATGTGGAAAATGGTCCGTTTTCAAATGTTTTATTTTTGAACGTCAGTTCACATTTGTAGGTGGATCATCAGTGTTAGAGCTAAAATTAGCATGTTTAAAGTGATTTTCATGCTTCCAGGGGCTCGGGAAGTTAATTAAATACCATTTGGAGGCACTTAATGTTCAAGCAAAAACGGCTGATTTTCGACAAAAGAGATAACACCCCCCCATTACGTCATGCTTCAGAAATGTGGAAAATGGTCCGTTTTCAAATGTTTTATTTTTGAACGTCAGTTCACATTTGTAGGTGGATCATCAGTGTTAGAGCTAAAATTAGCATGTTTAAAGTGATTTTCATGCTTCCAGGGGCTCGGGAAGTTAATTAAATACCATTTGGAGGCATTTAATGTTCGAGCAAAAACGGCTGATTTTCGACAAAAGAGATAACACCCCCCCATTACGTCATGCTTCAGAAATGTGGAAAATGGTCCGTTTTCAAATGTTTTATTTTTGAACGTCAGTTCACATTTGTAGGTGGATCATCAGTGTTAGAGCTAAAATTAGCATGTTTAAAGTGATTTTCATGCTTCCAGGGGCCCAAAACACAAGATTAATGTAATGGTTAAAAGTTCATGAAAATGGCCAATTTACTCACTCTGAGTTCTCAAAAAGGGTTTCTTCGCCCCGGGAAGTGAAATAAATACCATTTGGAGGCATTTAATGTTCGAGCAAAAAAGGCTGATTTTCGACAAAAGAGATAACACCCCCCCATTACGTCATGCTTCAGAAATGTGGAAAATGGTCCGTTTTCAAATGTTTTATTTTTGAACGTCAGTTCACATTTGTAGGTGGATCATCAGTGTTAGAGCTAAAATTAGCATGTTTAAAGTGATTTTCATGCTTCCAGGGGCTCGGGAAGTTAATTAAATACCATTTGGAGGCATTTAATGTTCGAGCAAAAACGGCTGATTTTCGACAAAAGAGATAACACCCCCCCATTACGTCATGCTTCAGAAATGTGGAAAATGGTCCGTTTTCAAATGTTTTATTTTTGAACGTCAGTTCACATTTGTAGGTGGATCATCAGTGTTAGAGCTAAAATTAGCATGTTTAAAGTGATTTTCATGCTTCCAGGGGCCCAAAACACAAGATTAATGGAATGGTTAAAAGTGCATGAAAATGGCCAATTTACTCACTCTGAGTTCTCAAAAAGGGTTTCTTCACCCCGGGAAGTGAAATAAATACCATTTGGAGGCATTTAATGTTCGAGCAAAAACGGCTGATTTTCGACAAAAGAGATAACACCCCCCCATTACGTCATGCTTCAGAAATGTGGAAAATGGTCCGTTTTCAAATGTTTTATTTTTGAACGTCAGTTCACATTTGTAGGTGGATCATCAGTGTTAGAGCTAAAATTAGCATGTTTAAAGTGATTTTCATGCTTCCAGGGGCTCGGGAAGTTAATTAAATACCATTTGGAGGCATTTAATGTTCGAGCAAAAACGGCTGATTTTCGACAAAAGAGATACCACCCCCCCCATTACGTCATGCTTCAGAAATGTGGAAAATGGTCCGTTTTCAAATGTTTTATTTTTGAACGTCAGTTCACATTTGTAGGTGGATCATCAGTGTTAGAGCTAAAATTAGCATGTTTAAAGTGATTTTCATGCTTCCAGGGGCTCGGGAAGTTAATTAAATACCATTTGGAGGCAATTAATGTTCGAGCAAAAATGGCTGATTTTCGACAAAAGAGATAACACCCCCCCATTACGTCATGCTTCAGAAATGTGGAAAATGGTCAGTTTTCAAATGTTTTATTTTTGAACGTCTGTTCACATTTGTAGGTGGATCATCAGTGTTAGAGCTAAAATTAGCATGTTTAAAGTGATTTTCATGCTTCCAGGGGCTCGGGAAGTTAATTAAATACCATTTGGAGGCATTTAATGTTTGAGCAAAAACGGCTGATTTTCGACAAAAGAGATAACACCCCCCCCATTACGTCATGCTTCAGAAATGTGGAAAATGGTCCGTTTTCAAATGTTTTATTTTTGAACGTCAGTTCACATTTGTAGGTGGATCATCAGTGTTAGAGCTAAAATTAGCATGTTTAAAGTGATTTTCATGCTTCCAGGGGCCCAAAACACAAGATTAATGGAATGGTTAAAAGTGCATGAAAATGGCCAATTTACTCACTCTGAGTTCTCAAAAAGGGTTTCTTCACCCCGGGAAGTGAAATAAATACCATTTGGAGGCATTTAATGTTCGAGCAAAAACGGCTGATTTTCGACAAAAGAGATAACACCCCCCCATTACGTCATGCTTCAGAAATGTGGAAAATGGTCCGTTTTCAAATGTTTTATTTTTGAACGTCAGTTCACATTTGTAGGTGGATCATCAGTGTTAGAGCTAAAATTAGCATGTTTAAAGTGATTTTCATGCTTCCAGGGGCCCAAAACACAAGATTTATTGAATGGTTAAAAGTGCATGAAAATGGCCAATTTACTCACTCTGAGTTCTCAAAAAGGGTTTCTTCACCCGGGAAGTTAATTAAATACCATTTGGAGGCATTTAATGTTCGAGCAAAAACGGCTGATTTTCGACAAAAGAGATAACACCCCCCCTTTACGTCATGCTTCAGAAATGTGGAAAATGGTCCGTTTTCAAATGTTTTATTTTTGAACGTCAGTTCACATTTGTAGGTGGATCATCAGTGTTAGAGCTAAAATTAGCATGTTTAAAGTGATTTTCATGCTTCCAGGGGCCCAAAACACAAGATTAATGGAATGGTTAAAAGTGCATGAAAATGGCCAATTTACTCACTCTGAGTTCTCAAAAAGGGTTTCTTCACCCCGGGAAGTGAAATAAATACCATTTGGAGGCATTTAATGTTCGAGCAAAAACGGCTGATTTTCGACACAAGAGATAACACCCCCCCATTACGTCATGCTTCAGAAATGTGGAAAATGGTCCGTTTTCAAATGTTTTATTTTTGAACGTCAGTTCACATTTGTAGGTGGATCATCAGTGTTAGAGCTAAAATTAGCATGTTTAAAGTGATTTTCATGCTTCCAGGGGCTCGGGAAGTTAATTAAATACCATTTGGAGGCATTTAATGTTCGAGCAAAAACGGCTGATTTTCGACAAAAGAGATACCACCCCCCCCATTACGTCATGCTTCAGAAATGTGGAAAATGGTCCGTTTTCAAATGTTTTATTTTTGAACGTCAGTTCACATTTGTAGGTGGATCATCAGTGTTAGAGCTAAAATTAGCATGTTTAAAGTGATTTTCATGCTTCCAGGGGCTCGGGAAGTTAATTAAATACCATTTGGAGGCAATTAATGTTCGAGCAAAAATGGCTGATTTTCGACAAAAGAGATAACACCCCCCCATTACGTCATGCTTCAGAAATGTGGAAAATGGTCAGTTTTCAAATGTTTTATTTTTGAACGTCTGTTCACATTTGTAGGTGGATCAACAGTGTTAGAGCTAAAATTAGCATGTTTAAAGTGATTTTCATGCTTCCAGGGGCTCGGGAAGTTAACTAAATACCATTTGGAGGCATTTAATGTTTGAGCAAAAACGGCTGATTTTCGACAAAAGAGATAACACCCCCCCATTACGTCATGCTTCAGAAATGTGGAAAATGGTCCGTTTTCAAATGTTTTATTTTTGAACGTCAGTTCACATTTGTAGGTGGATCATCAGTGTTAGAGCTAAAATTAGCATGTTTAAAGTGATTTTCATGCTTCCAGGGGCCCAAAACACAAGATTAATGGAATGGTTAAAAGTGCATGAAAATGGCCAATTTACTCACTCTGAGTTCTCAAAAAGGGTTTCTTCACCCCGGGAAGTGAAATAAATACCATTTGGAGGCATTTAATGTTCGAGCAAAAACGGCTGATTTTCGACAAAAGAGATAACACCCCCCCATTACGTCATGCTTCAGAAATGTGGAAAATGGTCCGTTTTCAAATGTTTTATTTTTGAACGTCAGTTCACATTTGTAGGTGGATCATCAGTGTTAGAGCTAAAATTAGCATGTTTAAAGTGATTTTCATGCTTCCAGGGGCCCAAAACACAAGATTTATTGAATGGTTAAAAGTGCATGAAAATGGCCAATTTACTCACTCTGAGTTCTCAAAAAGGGTTTCTTCACCCGGGAAGTTAATTAAATACCATTTGGAGGCATTTAATGTTCGAGCAAAAACGGCTGATTTTCGACAAAAGAGATAACACCCCCCCTTTACGTCATGCTTCAGAAATGTGGAAAATGGTCCGTTTTCAAATGTTTTATTTTTGAACGTCAGTTCACATTTGTAGGTGGATCATCAGTGTTAGAGCTAAAATTAGCATGTTTAAAGTGATTTTCATGCTTCCAGGGTCTCGGGAAGTTAATTAAATACCATTTGGAGGCATTTAATGTTCGAGCAAAAACGGCTGATTTTCGACAAAAGAGATAACACCCCCCCATTACGTCATGCTTCAGAAATGTGGAAAATGGTCCGTTTTCAAATGTTTTATTTTTGAACGTCAGTTCACATTTGTAGGTGGATCATCAGTGTTAGAGCTAAAATTAGCATGTTTAAAGTGATTTTCATGCTTCCAGGGGCCCAAAACACAAGATTTATGGAATGGTTAAAAGTGCATGAAAATGGCCAATTTACTCACTCTGAGTTCTCAAAAAGGGTTTCTTCACCCCGGGAAGTTAATTAAATACCATTTGGAGGCATTTAATGTTCGAGCAAAAACGGCTGATTTTCGACAAAAGAGATAACACCCCCCCATTACGTCATGCTTCAGAAATGTGGAAAATGGTCCGTTTTCAAATGTTTTATTTTTGAACGTCAGTTCACATTTGTAGGTGGATCATCAGTGTTAGAGCTAAAATTAGCATGTTTAAAGTGATTTTCATGCTTCCAGGGGCTCGGGAAGTTAATTAAATACCATTTGGAGGCATTTAATGTTCGAGCAAAAACGGCTGATTTTCGACAAAAGAGATAACACCCCCCCATTACGTCATGCTTCAGAAATGTGGAAAATGGTCCGTTTTCAAATGTTTTATTTTTGAACGTCAGTTCACATTTGTAGGTGGATCATCAGTGTTAGAGCTAAAATTAGCATGTTTAAAGTGATTTTCATGCTTCCAGGGGCTCGGGAAGTGAAATAAATACCATTTGGAGGCATTTAATGTTCGAGCAAAAACGGCTGATTTTCGACAAAAGAGATAACACCCCCCCATTACGTCATGCTTCAGAAATGTGGAAAATGGTCCGTTTTCAAATGTTTTATTTTTGAACGTCAGTTCACATTTGTAGGTGGATCATCAGTGTTAGAGCTAAAATTAGCATGTTTAAAGTGATTTTCATGCTTCCAGGGGCTCGGGAAGTTAATTAAATACCATTTGGAGGCATTTAATGTTCGAGCAAAAACGGCTGATTTTCGACAAAAGAGATAACACCCCCCCATTACGTCATGCTTCAGAAATGTGGAAAATGGTCCGTTTTCAAATGTTTTATTTTTGAACGTCAGTTCACATTTGTAGGTGGATCATCAGTGTTAGAGCTAAAATTAGCATGTTTAAAGTGATTTTCTTGCTTCCAGGGGCCCAAAACACAAGATTTATGGAATGGTTAAAAGTGCATGAAAATGCCCAATTTACTCACTCTGAGTTCTCAAAAAGGGTTTCTTCACCCCGGGAAGTGAAATAAATACCATTTGGAGGCATTTAATGTTCGAGCAAAAACGGCTGATTTTCGACAAAAGAGATAACACCCCCCCATTACGTCATGCTTCAGAAATGTGGAAAATGGTCCGTTTTCAAATGTTTTATTTTTGAACGTCAGTTCACATTTGTAGGTGGATCATCAGTGTTAGAGCTAAAATTAGCATGTTTAAAGTGATTTTCATGCTTCCAGGGGCTCGGGAAGTTAATTAAATACCATTTGGAGGCATTTAATGTTCGAGCAAAAACGGCTGATTTTCGACAAAAGAGATAACACCCCCCCATTACGTCATGCTTCAGAAATGTGGAAAATGGTCCGTTTTCAAATGTTTTATTTTTGAACGTCAGTTCACATTTGTAGGTGGATCATCAGTGTTAGAGCTAAAATTAGCATGTTTAAAGTGATTTTCATGCTTCCAGGGGCCCAAAACACAAGATTTATTGAATGGTTAAAAGTGCATGAAAATGGCCAATTTACTCACTCTGAGTTCTCAAAAAGGGTTTCTTCACCCGGGAAGTTAATTAAATACCATTTGGAGGCATTTAATGTTCGAGCAAAAACGGCTGATTTTCGACAAAAGAGATAACACCCCCCCTTTACGTCATGCTTCAGAAATGTGGAAAATGGTCCGTTTTCAAATGTTTTATTTTTGAACGTCAGTTCACATTTGTAGGTGGATCATCAGTGTTAGAGCTAAAATTAGCATGTTTAAAGTGATTTTCATGCTTCCAGGGTCTCGGGAAGTTAATTAAATACCATTTGGAGGCATTTAATGTTCGAGCAAAAACGGCTGATTTTCGACAAAAGAGATAACACCCCCCCATTACGTCATGCTTCAGAAATGTGGAAAATGGTCCGTTTTCAAATGTTTTATTTTTGAACGTCAGTTCACATTTGTAGGTGGATCATCAGTGTTAGAGCTAAAATTAGCATGTTTAAAGTGATTTTCATGCTTCCAGGGGCCCAAAACACAAGATTTATGGAATGGTTAAAAGTGCATGAAAATGGCCAATTTACTCACTCTGAGTTCTCAAAAAGGGTTTCTTCACCCCGGGAAGTTAATTAAATACCATTTGGAGGCATTTAATGTTCGAGCAAAAACGGCTGATTTTCGACAAAAGAGATAACACCCCCCCCATTACGTCATGCTTCAGAAATGTGGAAAATGGTCCGTTTTCAAATGTTTTATTTTTAACGTCAGTTCTCATTTGTAGGTGGATCATCAGTGTTAGAGCTAAAATTAGCATGTTTAAAGTGATTTTCATGCTTCCAGGGGCCCAAAACACAAGATTTATGGAATGGTTAAAAGTGCATGAAAATGGCCAATTTACTCACTCTGAGTTCTCAAAAAGGGTTTCTTCACCCCGGGAAGTTAATTAAATACCATTTGGAGGCATTTAATGTTCGAGCAAAAACGGCTGATTTTCGACAAAAGAGATAACACCCCCCCATTACGTCATGCTTCAGAAATGTGGAAAATGGTCCGTTTTCAAATGTTTTATTTTTGAACGTCAGTTCACATTTGTAGGTGGATCATCAGTGTTAGAGCTAAAATTAGCATGTTTAAAGTGATTTTCATGCTTCCAGGGGCCCAAAACACAAGATTAATGGAATGGTTAAAAGTGCATGAAAATGGCCAATTTACTCACTCTGAGTTCTCAAAAAGGGTTTCTTCACCCCGGGAAGTGAAATAAATACCATTTGGAGGCATTTAATGTTCGAGCAAAAACGGCTGATTTTCGACAAAAGAGATAACACCCCCCCATTACGTCATGCTTCAGAAATGTGGAAAATGGTCCGTTTTCAAATGTTTTATTTTTGAACGTCAGTTCACATTTGTAGGTGGATCATCAGTGTTAGAGCTAAAATTAGCATGTTTAAAGTGATTTTCATGCTTCCAGGGGCCCAAAACACAAGATTAATGGAATGGTTAAAAGTGCATGAAAATGGCCAATTTACTCACTCTGAGTTCTCAAAAAGGGTTTCTTCACCCCGGGAAGGTAATTAAATACCATTTGGAGGCATTTAATGTTCGAGCAAAAACGGCTGATTTTCGACAAAAGAGATAACACCCCCCCATTACGTCATGCTTCAGAAATGTGGAAAATGGTCCGTTTTCAAATGTTTTATTTTTGAACGTCAGTTCACATTTGTAGGTGGATCATCAGTGTTAGAGCTAAAATTAGCATGTTTAAAGTGATTTTCATGCTTCCAGGGGCTCGGGAAGTTAATTAAATACCATTTGGAGGCATTTAATGTTCAAGCAAAAACGGCTGATTTTCGACAAAAGAGATAACACCCCCCCATTACGTCATGCTTCAGAAATGTGGAAAATGGTCCGTTTTCAAATGTTTTATTTTTGAACGTCAGTTCACATTTGTAGGTGGATCATCAGTGTTAGAGCTAAAATTAGCATGTTTAAAGTGATTTTCATGCTTCCAGGGGCTCGGGAAGTTAATTAAATACCATTTGGAGGCATTTAATGTTCGAGCAAAAACGGCTGATTTTCGACAAAAGAGATAACACCCCCCCATTACGTCATGCTTCAGAAATGTGGAAAATGGTCCGTTTTCAAATGTTTTATTTTTGAACGTCAGTTCACATTTGTAGGTGGATCATCAGTGTTAGAGCTAAAATTAGCATGTTTAAAGTGATTTTCATGCTTCCAGGGGCCCAAAACACAAGATTAATGTAATGGTTAAAAGTTCATGAAAATGGCCAATTTACTCACTCTGAGTTCTCAAAAAGGGTTTCTTCACCCCGGGAAGTGAAATAAATACCATTTGGAGGCATTTAATGTTCGAGCAAAAACGGCTGATTTTCGACAAAAGAGATAACACCCCCCCATTACGTCATGCTTCAGAAATGTGGAAAATGGTCCGTTTTCAAATGTTTTATTTTTGAACGTCAGTTCACATTTGTAGGTGGATCATCAGTGTTAGAGCTAAAATTAGCATGTTTAAAGTGATTTTCATGCTTCCAGGAGCTCGGGAAGTTAATTAAATACCATTTGGAGGCATTTAATGTTCGAGCAAAAACGGCTGATTTTCGACAAAAGAGATAACACCCCCCCATTACGTCATGCTTCAGAAATGTGGAAAATGGTCCGTTTTCAAATGTTTTATTTTTGAACGTCAGTTCACATTTGTAGGTGGATCATCAGTGTTAGAGCTAAAATTAGCATGTTTAAAGTGATTTTCATGCTTCCAGGGGCCCAAAACACAAGATTAATGGAATGGTTAAAAGTGCATGAAAATGGCCAATTTACTCACTCTGAGTTCTCAAAAAGGGTTTCTTCACCCCGGAAAGTGAAATAAATACCATTTGGAGGCATTTAATGTTCGAGCAAAAACGGCTGATTTTCGACAAAAGAGATAACACCCCCCCCATTACGTCATGCTTCAGAAATGTGGAAAATGGTCCGTTTTCAAATGTTTTATTTTTGAACGTCAGTTCACATTTGTAGGTGGATCATCAGTGTTAGAGCTAAAATTAGCATGTTTAAAGTGATTTTCATGCTTCCAGGGGCTCAGGAAGTTAATTAAATACCATTTGGAGGCATTTAATGTTCGAGCAAAAACGGCTGATTTTCGACAAAAGAAATAACACCCCCCCATTACGTCATGCTTCAGAAATGTGGAAAATGGTCCGTTTTCAAATGTTTTATTTTTGAACGTCAGTTCACATTTGTAGGTGGATCATCAGTGTTAGAGCTAAAATTAGCATGTTTAAAGTGATTTTCATGCTTCCAGGGGCCCAAAACACAAGATTTATGGAATGGTTAAAAGTGCATGAAAATGGCCAATTTACTCACTCTGAGTTCTCAAAAAGGGTTTCTTCACCCCGGGAAGTTAATTAAATACCATTTGGAGGCATTTAATGTTCGAGCAAAAACGGCTAATTTTCGACAAAAGAGATAACACCCCCCCATTACGTCATGCTTCAGAAATGTGGAAAATGGTCCGTTTTCAAATGTTTTATTTTTGAACGTCAGTTCACATTTGTAGGTGGATCATCAGTGTTAGAGCTAAAATTAGCATGTTTAAAGTGATTTTCATGCTTCCAGGGGCTCGGGAAGTTAATTAAATACCATTTGGAGGCATTTAATGTTCTAGCAAAAACGGCTGATTTTCGACAAAAGAGATAACACCCCCCCATTACGTCATGCTTCAGAAATGTGGAAAATTGTCCGTTTTCAAATGTTTTATTTTTGAACGTCAGTTCACATTTGTAGGTGGATCATCAGTGTTAGAGCTAAAATTAGCATGTTTAAAGTGATTTTCATGCTTCCAGGGGCTCGGGAAGTGAAATAAATACCATTTGGAGGCATTTAATGTTCGAGCAAAAACGGCTGATTTTCGACAAAAGAGATAACACCCCCCCATTACGTCATGCTTCAGAAATGTGGAAAATGGTCCGTTTTCAAATGTTTTATTTTTGAACGTCAGTTCACATTTGTAGGTGGATCATCAGTGTTAGAGCTAAAATTAGCATGTTTAAAGTGATTTTCATGCTTCCAGGGGCTCGGGAAGTTAATTAAATACCATTTGGAGGCATTTAATGTTCGAGCAAAAACGGCTGATTTTCGACAAAAGAGATAACACCCCCCCCCATTACGTCATGCTTCAGAAATGTGGAAAATGGTCAGTTTTCAAATGTTTTATTTTTGAAGTCAGTTCACATTTGTAGGTGGATCATCAGTGTTAGAGCTAAAATTAGCATGTTTAAAGTGATTTTCATGCTTCCAGGGGCCCAAAACACAAGATTAATGGAATGGTTAAAAGTGCATGAAAATGGCCAATTTACTCACTCTGAGTTCTCAAAAAGGGTTTCTTCACCCCGGGAAGTGAAATAAATACCATTTGGAGGCATTTAATGTTCGAGCAAAAACGGCTGATTTTCGACAAAAGAGATAACACCCCCCCATTACGTCATGCTTCAGAAATGTGGAAAATGGTCCGTTTTCAAATGTTTTATTTTTGAATGTCAGTTCACATTTGTAGGTGGATCATCAGTGTTAGAGCTAAAATTAGCATGTTTAAAGTGATTTTCATGCTTCCAGGGGCTCGGGAAGTTAATTAAATACCATTTGGAGGCATTTAATGTTCGAGCAAAAACGGCTGATTTTCGACAAAAGAGATAACACCCCCCCATTACGTCATGCTTCAGAAATGTGGAAAATGGTCCGTTTTCAAATGTTTTATTTTTGAACGTCAGTTCACATTTGTAGGTGGATCATCAGTGTTAGAGCTAAAATTAGCATGTTTAAAGTGATTTTCATGCTTCCAGGGGCTCGGGAAGTTAATTAAATACCATTTGGAGGCATTTAATGTTCGAGCAAAAACGGCTGATTTTCGACAAAAGAGATAACACCCCCCCCATTACGTCATGCTTCAGAAATGTGGAAAATGGTCCGTTTTCAAATGTTTTATTTTTGAACGTCAGTTCACATTTGTAGGTGGATCATCAGTGTTAGAGCTAAAATTAGCATGTTTAAAGTGATTTTCATGCTTCCAGGGGCCCAAAACACAAGATTTATGGAATGGTTAAAAGTGCATGAAAATGGCCAATTTACTCACTCTGAGTTCTCAAAAAGGGTTTCTTCACCCCGGGAAGTTAATTAAATACCATTTGGAGGCATTTAATGTTCGAGCAAAAACGGCTGATTTTCGACAAAAGAGATAACACCCCCCCATTACGTCATGCTTCAGAAATGTGGAAAATGGTCCGTTTTCAAATGTTTTATTTTTGAACGTCAGTTCACATTTGTAGGTGGATCATCAGTGTTAGAGCTAAAATTAGCATGTTTAAAGTGATTTTCATGCTTCCAGGTGCTCGGGAAGTTAATTAAATACCATTTGGAGGCATTTAATGTTCGAGCAAAAACGGCTGATTTTCGACAAAAGAGATAACACCCCCCCATTACGTCATGCTTCAGAAATGTGGAAAATGGTCCATTTTCAAATGTTTTATTTTTGAACGTCAGTTCACATTTGTAGGTGGATCATCAGTGTTAGAGCTAAAATTAGCATGTTTAAAGTGATTTTCATGCTTCCAGGGGCTCGGGAAGTGAAATAAATACCATTTGGAGGCATTTAATGTTCGAGCAAAAACGGCTGATTTTCGACAAAAGAGATAACACCCCCCCCATTACGTCATGCTTCAGAAATGTGGAAAATGGTCCGTTTTCAAATGTTTTATTTTTGAACGTCAGTTCACATTTGTAGGTGGATCATCAGTGTTAGAGCTAAAATTAGCATGTTTAAAGTGATTTTCATGCTTCCAGGGGCTCAGGAAGTGAAATAAATACCATTTGGAGGCATTTAATGTTCGAGCAAAAACGGCTGATTTTCGACAAAAGAGATAACACCCCCCCATTACGTCATGCTTCAGAAATGTGGAATATGGTCCGTTTTCAAATGTTTTATTTTTGAACGTCAGTTCACATTTGTAGGTGGATCATCAGTGTTAGAGCTAAAATTAGCATGTTTAAAGTGATTTTCATGCTTCCAGGGGCCCAAAACACAAGATTTATGGAATGGTTAAAAGTGCATGAAAATGGCCAATTTACTCACTCTGAGTTCTCAAAAAGGGTTTCTTCACCCCGGGAAGTTAATTAAATACCATTTGGAGGCATTTAATGTTCGAGCAAAAACGGCTGATTTTCGACAAAAGAGATAACACCCCCCCATTACGTCATGCTTCAGAAATGTGGAAAATGGTCCGTTTTCAAATGTTTTATTTTTGAACGTCAGTTCACATTTGTAGGTGGATCATCAGTGTTAGAGCTAAAATTAGCATGTTTAAAGGGATTTTCATGCTTCCAGGGGTGCGGGAAGTTAATTAAATACCATTTGGAGGCATTTAATGTTCGAGCAAAAACGGCTGATTTTCGACAAAAGAGATAACACCCCCCATTACGTCATGCTTCAGAAATGTGGAAAATGGTCCGTTTTCAAATGTTTTATTTTTGAACGTCAGTTCACATTTGTAGGTGGATCATCAGTGTTAGAGCTAAAATTAGCATGTTTAAAGTGATTTTCATGCTTCCAGGGGCTCGGGAAGTTAATTAAATACCATTTGGAGGCATTTAATGTTCGAGCAAAAACGGCTGATTTTCGACAAAAGAGATAACACCCCCCCATTACGTCATGCTTCAGAAATGTGGAAAATGGTCCGTTTTCAAATGTTTTATTTTTGAACGTCAGTTCACATTTGTAGGTGGATCATCAGTGTTAGAGCTAAAATTAGCATGTTTAAAGTGATTTTCATGCTTCCAGGGGCTCGGGAAGTGAAATAAATACCATTTGGAGGCATTTAATGTTCGAGCAAAAACGGCTGATTTTCGACAAAAGAGATAACACCCCCCCATTACGTCATGCTTCAGAAATGTGGAAAATGGTCCGTTTTCAAATGTTTTATTTTTGAACGTCAGTTCACATTTGTAGGTGGATCATCAGTGTTAGAGCTAAAATTAGCATGTTTAAAGTGATTTTCATGCTTCCAGGGGCTCGGGAAGTTAATTAAATACCATTTGGAGGCATTTAATGTTCGAGCAAAAACGGCTGATTTTCGACAAAAGAGATAACACCCCCCCATTACGTCATGCTTCAGAAATGTGGAAAATGGTCCGTTTTCAAATGTTTTATTTTTGAACGTCAGTTCACATTTGTAGGTGGATCATCAGTGTTAGAGCTAAAATTAGCATGTTTAAAGTGATTTTCATGCTTCCAGGGGCCCAAAACACAAGATTTATGGAATGGTTAAAAGTGCATGAAAATGCCCAATTTACTCACTCTGAGTTCTCAAAAAGGGTTTCTTCACCCCGGCAAGTGAAATAAATACCATTTGGAGGCATTTATTGTTCGAGCAAAAACGGCTGATTTTCGACAAAAGAGATAACACCCCCCCATTACGTCATGCTTCAGAAATGTGGAAAATGGTCCGTTTTCAAATGTTTTATTTTTGAACGTCAGTTCACATTTGTAGGTGGATCATCAGTGTTAGAGCTAAAATTAGCATGTTTAAAGTGATTTTCATGCTTCCAGGGGCTCGGGAAGTTAATTAAATACCATTTGGAGGCATTTAATGTTCGAGCAAAAACGGCTGATTTTCGACAAAAGAGATAACACCCCCCCATTACGTCATGCTTCAGAAATGTGGAAAATGGTCCGTTTTCAAATGTTTTATTTTTGAACGTCAGTTCACATTTGTAGGTGGATCATCAGTGTTAGAGCTAAAATTAGCATGTTTAAAGTGATTTTCATGCTTCCAGGGGCCCAAAACACAAGATTTATGGAATGGTTAAAAGTGCATGAAAATGGCCAATTTACTCACTCTGAGTTCTCAAAAAGGGTTTCTTCACCCCGGGAAGCAAATTAAATACCATTTGGAGGCATTTAATGTTCGAGCAAAAACGGCTGATTTTCGACAAAAGAGATAACACCCCCCCATTACGTCATGCTTCAGAAATGTGGAAAATGGTCCGTTTTCAAATGTTTTATTTTTAACGTCAGTTCACATTTGTAGGTGGATCATCAGTGTTAGAGCTAAAATTAGCATGTTTAAAGTGATTTTCATGCTTCCAGGGGCTCGGGAAGTTAATTAAATACCATTTGGAGGCATTTAATGTTCGAGCAAAAACGGCTGATTTTCGACAAAAGAGATAACACCCCCCCATTACGTCATGCTTCAGAAATGTGGAAAATGGTCCGTTTTCAAATGTTTTATTTTTGAACGTCAGTTCACATTTGTAGGTGGATCATCAGTGTTAGAGCTAAAATTAGCATGTTTAAAGTGATTTTCATGCTTCCAGGGGCCCAAAACACAAGATTTATGGAATGGTTAAAAGTGCATGAAAATGGCCAATTTACTCACTCTGAGTTCTCAAAAAGGGTTTCTTCACCCCGGGAAGTTAATTAAATACCATTTGGAGGCATTTAATGTTCGAGCAAAAACGGCTAATTTTCGACAAAAGAGATAACACCCCCCCATTACGTCATGCTTCAGAAATGTGGAAAATGGTCCGTTTTCAAATGTTTTATTTTTGAACGTCAGTTCACATTTGTAGGTGGATCATCAGTGTTAGAGCTAAAATTAGCATGTTTAAAGTGATTTTCATGCTTCCAGGGGCTCGGGAAGTTAATTAAATACCATTTGGAGGCATTTAATGTTCTAGCAAAAACGGCTGATTTTCGACAAAAGAGATAACACCCCCCCATTACGTCATGCTTCAGAAATGTGGAAAATTGTCCGTTTTCAAATGTTTTATTTTTGAACGTCAGTTCACATTTGTAGGTGGATCATCAGTGTTAGAGCTAAAATTAGCATGTTTAAAGTGATTTTCATGCTTCCAGGGGCTCGGGAAGTGAAATAAATACCATTTGGAGGCATTTAATGTTCGAGCAAAAACGGCTGATTTTCGACAAAAGAGATAACACCCCCCCATTACGTCATGCTTCAGAAATGTGGAAAATGGTCCGTTTTCAAATGTTTTATTTTTGAACGTCAGTTCACATTTGTAGGTGGATCATCAGTGTTAGAGCTAAAATTAGCATGTTTAAAGTGATTTTCATGCTTCCAGGGGCTCGGGAAGTTAATTAAATACCATTTGGAGGCATTTAATGTTCGAGCAAAAACGGCTGATTTTCGACAAAAGAGATAACACCCCCCCCATTACGTCATGCTTCAGAAATGTGGAAAATGGTCAGTTTTCAAATGTTTTATTTTTGAAGTCAGTTCACATTTGTAGGTGGATCATCAGTGTTAGAGCTAAAATTAGCATGTTTAAAGTGATTTTCATGCTTCCAGGGGCCCAAAACACAAGATTAATGGAATGGTTAAAAGTGCATGAAAATGGCCAATTTACTCACTCTGAGTTCTCAAAAAGGGTTTCTTCACCCCGGGAAGTGAAATAAATACCATTTGGAGGCATTTAATGTTCGAGCAAAAACGGCTGATTTTCGACAAAAGAGATAACACCCCCCCATTACGTCATGCTTCAGAAATGTGGAAAATGGTCCGTTTTCAAATGTTTTATTTTTGAACGTCAGTTCACATTTGTAGGTGGATCATCAGTGTTAGAGCTAAAATTAGCATGTTTAAAGTGATTTTCATGCTTCCAGGTGCTCGGGAAGTTAATTAAATACCATTTGGAGGCATTTAATGTTCGAGCAAAAACGGCTGATTTTCGACAAAAGAGATAACACCCCCCCATTACGTCATGCTTCAGAAATGTGGAAAATGGTCCATTTTCAAATGTTTTATTTTTGAACGTCAGTTCACATTTGTAGGTGGATCATCAGTGTTAGAGCTAAAATTAGCATGTTTAAAGTGATTTTCATGCTTCCAGGGGCTCGGGAAGTGAAATAAATACCATTTGGAGGCATTTAATGTTCGAGCAAAAACGGCTGATTTTCGACAAAAGAGATAACACCCCCCCCATTACGTCATGCTTCAGAAATGTGGAAAATGGTCCGTTTTCAAATGTTTTATTTTTGAACGTCAGTTCACATTTGTAGGTGGATCATCAGTGTTAGAGCTAAAATTAGCATGTTTAAAGTGATTTTCATGCTTCCAGGGGTGCGGGAAGTTAATTAAATACCATTTGGAGGCATTTAATGTTCGAGCAAAAACGGCTGATTTTCGACAAAAGAGATAACACCCCCCATTACGTCATGCTTCAGAAATGTGGAAAATGGTCCGTTTTCAAATGTTTTATTTTTGAACGTCAGTTCACATTTGTAGGTGGATCATCAGTGTTAGAGCTAAAATTAGCATGTTTAAAGTGATTTTCATGCTTCCAGGGGCTCGGGAAGTTAATTAAATACCATTTGGAGGCATTTAATGTTCGAGCAAAAACGGCTGATTTTCGACAAAAGAGATAACACCCCCCCATTACGTCATGCTTCAGAAATGTGGAAAATGGTCCGTTTTCAAATGTTTTATTTTTGAACGTCAGTTCACATTTGTAGGTGGATCATCAGTGTTAGAGCTAAAATTAGCATGTTTAAAGTGATTTTCATGCTTCCAGGGGCTCGGGAAGTGAAATAAATACCATTTGGAGGCATTTAATGTTCGAGCAAAAACGGCTGATTTTCGACAAAAGAGATAACACCCCCCCATTACGTCATGCTTCAGAAATGTGGAAAATGGTCCGTTTTCAAATGTTTTATTTTTGAACGTCAGTTCACATTTGTAGGTGGATCATCAGTGTTAGAGCTAAAATTAGCATGTTTAAAGTGATTTTCATGCTTCCAGGGGCTCGGGAAGTTAATTAAATACCATTTGGAGGCATTTAATGTTCGAGCAAAAACGGCTGATTTTCGACAAAAGAGATAACACCCCCCCATTACGTCATGCTTCAGAAATGTGGAAAATGGTCCGTTTTCAAATGTTTTATTTTTGAACGTCAGTTCACATTTGTAGGTGGATCATCAGTGTTAGAGCTAAAATTAGCATGTTTAAAGTGATTTTCATGCTTCCAGGGGCCCAAAACACAAGATTTATGGAATGGTTAAAAGTGCATGAAAATGCCCAATTTACTCACTCTGAGTTCTCAAAAAGGGTTTCTTCACCCCGGCAAGTGAAATAAATACCATTTGGAGGCATTTAATGTTCGAGCAAAAACGGCTGATTTTCGACAAAAGAGATAACACCCCCCCATTACGTCATGCTTCAGAAATGTGGAAAATGGTCCGTTTTCAAATGTTTTATTTTTGAACGTCAGTTCACATTTGTAGGTGGATCATCAGTGTTAGAGCTAAAATTAGCATGTTTAAAGTGATTTTCATGCTTCCAGGGGCTCGGGAAGTTAATTAAATACCATTTGGAGGCATTTAATGTTCGAGCAAAAACGGCTGATTTTCGACAAAAGAGATAACACCCCCCCATTACGTCATGCTTCAGAAATGTGGAAAATGGTCCGTTTTCAAATGTTTTATTTTTGAACGTCAGTTCACATTTGTAGGTGGATCATCAGTGTTAGAGCTAAAATTAGCATGTTTAAAGTGATTTTCATGCTTCCAGGGGCCCAAAACACAAGATTTATGGAATGGTTAAAAGTGCATGAAAATGGCCAATTTACTCACTCTGAGTTCTCAAAAAGGGTTTCTTCACCCCGGGAAGCAAATTAAATACCATTTGGAGGCATTTAATGTTCGAGCAAAAACGGCTGATTTTCGACAAAAGAGATAACACCCCCCCATTACGTCATGCTTCAGAAATGTGGAAAATGGTCCGTTTTCAAATGTTTTATTTTTAACGTCAGTTCACATTTGTAGGTGGATCATCAGTGTTAGAGCTAAAATTAGCATGTTTAAAGTGATTTTCATGCTTCCAGGGGCTCGGGAAGTTAATTAAATACCATTTGGAGGCATTTAATGTTCGAGCAAAAACGGCTGATTTTCGACAAAAGAGATAACACCCCCCCATTACGTCATGCTTCAGAAATGTGGAAAATGGTCCGTTTTCAAATGTTTTATTTTTGAACGTCAGTTCACATTTGTAGGTGGATCATCAGTGTTAGAGCTAAAATTAGCATGTTTAAAGTGATTTTCATGCTTCCAGGGGCCCAAAACACAAGATTTATGGAATGGTTAAAAGTGCATGAAAATGGCCAATTTACTCACTCTGAGTTCTCAAAAAGGGTTTCTTCACCCCGGGAAGTTAATTAAATACCATTTGGAGGCATTTAATGTTCGAGCAAAAACGGCTAATTTTCGACAAAAGAGATAACACCCCCCCATTACGTCATGCTTCAGAAATGTGGAAAATGGTCCGTTTTCAAATGTTTTATTTTTGAACGTCAGTTCACATTTGTAGGTGGATCATCAGTGTTAGAGCTAAAATTAGCATGTTTAAAGTGATTTTCATGCTTCCAGGGGCTCGGGAAGTTAATTAAATACCATTTGGAGGCATTTAATGTTCTAGCAAAAACGGCTGATTTTCGACAAAAGAGATAACACCCCCCCATTACGTCATGCTTCAGAAATGTGGAAAATTGTCCGTTTTCAAATGTTTTATTTTTGAACGTCAGTTCACATTTGTAGGTGGATCATCAGTGTTAGAGCTAAAATTAGCATGTTTAAAGTGATTTTCATGCTTCCAGGGGCTCGGGAAGTGAAATAAATACCATTTGGAGGCATTTAATGTTCGAGCAAAAACGGCTGATTTTCGACAAAAGAGATAACACCCCCCCATTACGTCATGCTTCAGAAATGTGGAAAATGGTCCGTTTTCAAATGTTTTATTTTTGAACGTCAGTTCACATTTGTAGGTGGATCATCAGTGTTAGAGCTAAAATTAGCATGTTTAAAGTGATTTTCATGCTTCCAGGGGCTCGGGAAGTTAATTAAATACCATTTGGAGGCATTTAATGTTCGAGCAAAAACGGCTGATTTTCGACAAAAGAGATAACACCCCCCCCATTACGTCATGCTTCAGAAATGTGGAAAATGGTCAGTTTTCAAATGTTTTATTTTTGAAGTCAGTTCACATTTGTAGGTGGATCATCAGTGTTAGAGCTAAAATTAGCATGTTTAAAGTGATTTTCATGCTTCCAGGGGCCCAAAACACAAGATTAATGGAATGGTTAAAAGTGCATGAAAATGGCCAATTTACTCACTCTGAGTTCTCAAAAAGGGTTTCTTCACCCCGGGAAGTGAAATAAATACCATTTGGAGGCATTTAATGTTCGAGCAAAAACGGCTGATTTTCGACAAAAGAGATAACACCCCCCCATTACGTCATGCTTCAGAAATGTGGAAAATGGTCCGTTTTCAAATGTTTTATTTTTGAACGTCAGTTCACATTTGTAGGTGGATCATCAGTGTTAGAGCTAAAATTAGCATGTTTAAAGTGATTTTCATGCTTCCAGGTGCTCGGGAAGTTAATTAAATACCATTTGGAGGCATTTAATGTTCGAGCAAAAACGGCTGATTTTCGACAAAAGAGATAACACCCCCCCATTACGTCATGCTTCAGAAATGTGGAAAATGGTCCATTTTCAAATGTTTTATTTTTGAACGTCAGTTCACATTTGTAGGTGGATCATCAGTGTTAGAGCTAAAATTAGCATGTTTAAAGTGATTTTCATGCTTCCAGGGGCTCGGGAAGTGAAATAAATACCATTTGGAGGCATTTAATGTTCGAGCAAAAACGGCTGATTTTCGACAAAAGAGATAACACCCCCCCCATTACGTCATGCTTCAGAAATGTGGAAAATGGTCCGTTTTCAAATGTTTTATTTTTGAACGTCAGTTCACATTTGTAGGTGGATCATCAGTGTTAGAGCTAAAATTAGCATGTTTAAAGTGATTTTCATGCTTCCAGGGGCTCAGGAAGTGAAATAAATACCATTTGGAGGCATTTAATGTTCGAGCAAAAACGGCTGATTTTCGACAAAAGAGATAACACCCCCCCATTACGTCATGCTTCAGAAATGTGGAAAATGGTCCGTTTTCAAATGTTTTATTTTTGAACGTCAGTTCACATTTGTAGGTGGATCATCAGTGTTAGAGCTAAAATTAGCATGTTTAAAGTGATTTTCATGCTTCCAGGGGCCCAAAACACAAGATTTATGGAATGGTTAAAAGTGCATGAAAATGGCCAATTTACTCACTCTGAGTTCTCAAAAAGGGTTTCTTCACCCCGGGAAGTTAATTAAATACCATTTGGAGGCATTTAATGTTCGAGCAAAAACGGCTGATTTTCGACAAAAGAGATAACACCCCCCCATTACGTCATGCTTCAGAAATGTGGAAAATGGTCCGTTTTCAAATGTTTTATTTTTGAACGTCAGTTCACATTTGTAGGTGGATCATCAGTGTTTGAGCTAAAATTAGCATGTTTAAAGTGATTTTCATGCTTCCAGGGGTGCGGGAAGTTAATTAAATACCATTTGGAGGCATTTAATGTTCGAGCAAAAACGGCTGATTTTCGACAAAAGAGATAACACCCCCCATTACGTCATGCTTCAGAAATGTGGAAAATGGTCCGTTTTCAAATGTTTTATTTTTGAACGTCAGTTCACATTTGTAGGTGGATCATCAGTGTTAGAGCTAAAATTAGCATGTTTAAAGTGATTTTCATGCTTCCAGGGGCTCGGGAAGTTAATTAAATACCATTTGGAGGCATTTAATGTTCGAGCAAAAACGGCTGATTTTCGACAAAAGAGATAACACCCCCCCATTACGTCATGCTTCAGAAATGTGGAAAATGGTCCGTTTTCAAATGTTTTATTTTTGAACGTCAGTTCACATTTGTAGGTGGATCATCAGTGTTAGAGCTAAAATTAGCATGTTTAAAGTGATTTTCATGCTTCCAGGGGCTCGGGAAGTGAAATAAATACCATTTGGAGGCATTTAATGTTCGAGCAAAAACGGCTGATTTTCGACAAAAGAGATAACACCCCCCCATTACGTCATGCTTCAGAAATGTGGAAAATGGTCCGTTTTCAAATGTTTTATTTTTGAACGTCAGTTCACATTTGTAGGTGGATCATCAGTGTTAGAGCTAAAATTAGCATGTTTAAAGTGATTTTCATGCTTCCAGGGGCTCGGGAAGTTAATTAAATACCATTTGGAGGCATTTAATGTTCGAGCAAAAACGGCTGATTTTAGACAAAAGAGATAACACCCCCCCATTACGTCATGCTTCAGAAATGTGGAAAATGGTCCGTTTTCAAATGTTTTATTTTTGAACGTCAGTTCACATTTGTAGGTGGATCATCAGTGTTAGAGCTAAAATTAGCATGTTTAAAGTGATTTTCATGCTTCCAGGGGCCCAAAACACAAGATTTATGGAATGGTTAAAAGTGCATGAAAATGCCCAATTTACTCACTCTGAGTTCTCAAAAAGGGTTTCTTCACCCCGGGAAGTGAAATAAATACCATTTGGAGGCATTTAATGTTCGAGCAAAAACGGCTGATTTTCGACAAAAGAGATAACACCCCCCCCATTACGTCATGCTTCAGAAATGTGGAAAATGGTCCGTTTTCAAATGTTTTATTTTTGAACGTCAGTTCACATTTGTAGGTGGATCATCAGTGTTAGAGCTAAAATTAGCATGTTTAAAGTGATTTTCATGCTTCCAGGGGCTCGGGAAGTTAATTAAATACCATTTGGAGGCATTTAATGTTCGAGCAAAAACGGCTGATTTTCGACAAAAGAGATAACACCCCCCCATTACGTCATGCTTCAGAAATGTGGAAAATGGTCCGTTTTCAAATGTTTTATTTTTGAACGTCAGTTCACATTTGTAGGTGGATCATCAGTGTTAGAGCTAAAATTAGCATGTTTAAAGTGATTTTCATGCTTCCAGGGGCCCAAAACACAAGATTTATGGAATGGTTAAAAGTGCATGAAAATGGCCAATTTACTCACTCTGAGTTCTCAAAAAGGGTTTCTTCACCCCGGGAAGTTAATTAAATACCATTTGGAGGCATTTAATGTTCGAGCAAAAACGGCTGATTTTCGACAAAAGAGATAACACCCCCCCATTACGTCATGCTTCAGAAATGTGGAAAATGGTCCGTTTTCAAATGTTTCATTTTTAACGTCAGTTCACATTTGTAGGTGGATCATCAGTGTTAGAGCTAAAATTAGCATGTTTAAAGTGATTTTCATGCTTCCAGGGGCCCAAAACACAAGATTTATGGAATGGTTAAAAGTGCATGAAAATGGCCAATTTACTCACTCTGAGTTCTCAAAAAGGGTTTCTTCACCCCGGGAAGTTAATTAAATACCATTTGGAGGCATTTAATGTTCGAGCAAAAACGGCTGATTTTCGACAAAAGAGATAACACCCCCCCATTACGTCATGCTTCAGAAATGTGGAAAATGGTCCGTTTTCAAATGTTTTATTTTTGAACGTCAGTTCACATTTGTAGGTGGATCATCAGTGTTAGAGCTAAAATTAGCATGTTTAAAGTGATTTTCATGCTTCCAGGGGCCCAAAACACAAGATTAATGGAATGGTTAAAAGTGCATGAAAATGGCCAATTTACTCACTCTGAGTTCTCAAAAAGGGTTTCTTCACCCCGGGAAGTGAAATAAATACCATTTGGAGGCATTTAATGTTCGAGCAAAAACGGCTGATTTTCGACAAAAGAGATAACACCCCCCCATTACGTCATGCTTCAGAAATGTGGAAAATGGTCCGTTTTCAAATGTTTTATTTTTGAACGTCAGTTCACATTTGTAGGTGGATCATCAGTGTTAGAGCTAAAATTAGCATGTTTAAAGTGATTTTCATGCTTCCAGGGGCCCAAAACACAAGATTAATGGAATGGTTAAAAGTGCATGAAAATGGCCAATTTACTCACTCTGAGTTCTCAAAAAGGGTTTCTTCACCCCGGGAAGTTAATTAAATACCATTTGGAGGCATTTAATGTTCGAGCAAAAACGGCTGATTTTCGACAAAAGAGATAACACCCCCCCATTACGTCATGCTTCAGAAATGTGGAAAATGGTCCGTTTTCAAATGTTTTATTTTTGAACGTCAGTTCACATTTGTAGGTGGATCATCAGTGTTAGAGCTAAAACTAGCATGTTTAAAGTGATTTTCATGCTTCCAGGGGCTCGGGAAGTTAATTAAATACCATTTGGAGGCATTTAATGTTCGAGCAAAAACGGCTGATTTTCGACAAAAGAGATAACACCCCCCCATTACGTCATGCTTCAGAATTGTGGAAAATGGTCAGTTTTCAAATGTTTTATTTTTGAACGTCTGTTCACATTTGTAGGTGGATCATCAGTGTTAGAGCTAAAATTAGCATGTTTAAAGTGATTTTCATGCTTCCAGGGGCTCGGGAAGTTAATTAAATACCATTTGGAGGCATTTAATGTTCGAGCAAAAACGGCTGATTTTCGACAAAAGAGATAACACCCCCCCATTACGTCATGCTTCAGAAATGTGGAAAATGGTCCGTTTTCAAATGTTTTATTTTTGAACGTCAGTTCACATTTGTAGGTGGATCATCAGTGTTAGAGCTAAAATTAGCATGTTTAAAGTGATTTTCATGCTTCCAGGGGCTCAGGAAGTGAAATAAATACCATTTGGAGGCATTTAATGTTCGAGCAAAAACGGCTGATTTTCGACAAAAGAGATAACACCCCCCCATTACGTCATGCTTCAGAAATGTGGAAAATGGTCCGTTTTCAAATGTTTTATTTTTGAACGTCAGTTCACATTTGTAGGTGGATCATCAGTGTTAGAGCTAAAATTAGCATGTTTAAAGTGATTTTCATGCTTCCAGGGGCCCAAAACACAAGATTTATGGAATGGTTAAAAGTGCATGAAAATGGCCAATTTACTCACTCTGAGTTCTCAAAAAGGGTTTCTTCACCCCGGGAAGTTAATTAAATACCATTTGGAGGCATTTAATGTTCGAGCAAAAACGGCTGATTTTCGACAAAAGAGATAACACCCCCCCATTACGTCATGCTTCAGAAATGTGGAAAATGGTCCGTTTTCAAATGTTTTATTTTTGAACGTCAGTTCACATTTGTAGGTGGATCATCAGTGTTAGAGCTAAAATTAGCATGTTTAAAGTGATTTTCATGCTTCCAGGGGTGCGGGAAGTTAATTAAATACCATTTGGAGGCATTTAATGTTCGAGCAAAAACGGCTGATTTTCGACAAAAGAGATAACACCCCCCATTACGTCATGCTTCAGAAATGTGGAAAATGGTCCGTTTTCAAATGTTTTATTTTTGAACGTCAGTTCACATTTGTAGGTGGATCATCAGTGTTAGAGCTAAAATTAGCATGTTTAAAGTGATTTTCATGCTTCCAGGGGCTCGGGAAGTTAATTAAATACCATTTGGAGGCATTTAATGTTCGAGCAAAAACGGCTGATTTTCGACAAAAGAGATAACACCCCCCCATTACGTCATGCTTCAGAAATGTGGAAAATGGTCCGTTTTCAAATGTTTTATTTTTGAACGTCAGTTCACATTTGTAGGTGGATCATCAGTGTTAGAGCTAAAATTAGCATGTTTAAAGTGATTTTCATGCTTCCAGGGGCTCGGGAAGTGAAATAAATACCATTTGGAGGCATTTAATGTTCGAGCAAAAACGGCTGATTTTCGACAAAAGAGATAACACCCCCCCATTACGTCATGCTTCAGAAATGTGGAAAATGGTCCGTTTTCAAATGTTTTATTTTTGAACGTCAGTTCACATTTGTAGGTGGATCATCAGTGTTAGAGCTAAAATTAGCATGTTTAAAGTGATTTTCATGCTTCCAGGGGCTCGGGAAGTTAATTAAATACCATTTGGAGGCATTTAATGTTCGAGCAAAAACGGCTGATTTTCGACAAAGGAGATAACACCCCCCCATTACGTCATGCTTCAGAAATGTGGAAAATGGTCCGTTTTCAAATGTTTTATTTTTGAACGTCAGTTCACATTTGTAGGTGGATCATCAGTGTTAGAGCTAAAATTAGCATGTTTAAAGTGATTTTCATGCTTCCAGGGGCCCAAAACACAAGATTTATGGAATGGTTAAAAGTGCATGAAAATGCCCAATTTACTCACTCTGAGTTCTCAAAAAGGGTTTCTTCACCCCGGGAAGTGAAATAAATACCATTTGGAGGCATTTAATGTTCGAGCAAAAACGGCTGATTTTCGACAAAAGAGATAACACCCCCCCATTACGTCATGCTTCAGAAATGTGGAAAATGGTCCGTTTTCAAATGTTTTATTTTTGAACGTCAGTTCACATTTGTAGGTGGATCATCAGTGTTAGAGCTAAAATTAGCATGTTTAAAGTGATTTTCATGCTTCCAGGGGCTCGGGAAGTTAATTAAATACCATTTGGAGGCATTTAATGTTCGAGCAAAAACGGCTGATTTTCGACAAAAGAGATAACACCCCCCCATTACGTCATGCTTCAGAAATGTGGAAAATGGTCCGTTTTCAAATGTTTTATTTTTGAACGTCAGTTCACATTTGTAGGTGGATCATCAGTGTTAGAGCTAAAATTAGCATGTTTAAAGTGATTTTCATGCTTCCAGGGGCCCAAAACACAAGATTTATGGAATGGTTAAAAGTGCATGAAAATGGCCAATTTACTCACTCTGAGTTCTCAAAAAGGGTTTCTTCACCCCGGGAAGTTAATTAAATACCATTTGGAGGCATTTAATGTTCGAGCAAAAACGGCTGATTTTCGACAAAAGAGATAACACCCCCCCATTACGTCATGCTTCAGAAATGTGGAAAATGGTCCGTTTTCAAATGTTTCATTTTTAACATCAGTTCACATTTGTAGGTGGATCATCAGTGTTAGAGCTAAAATTAGCATGTTTAAAGTGATTTTCATGCTTCCAGGGGCCCAAAACACAAGATTTATGGAATGGTTAAAAGTGCATGAAAATGGCCAATTTACTCACTCTGAGTTCTCAAAAAGGGTTTCTTCACCCCGGGAAGTTAATTAAATACCATTTGGAGGCATTTAATGTTCGAGCAAAAACGGCTGATTTTCGACAAAAGAGATAACACCCCCCCATTACGTCATGCTTCAGAAATGTGGAAAATGGTCCGTTTTCAAATGTTTTATTTTTGAACGTCAGTTCACATTTGTAGGTGGATCATCAGTGTTAGAGCTAAAATTAGCATGTTTAAAGTGATTTTCATGCTTCCAGGGGCCCAAAACACAAGATTAATGGAATGGTTAAAAGTGCATGAAAATGGCCAATTTACTCACTCTGAGTTCTCAAAAAGGGTTTCTTCACCCCGGGAAGTGAAATAAATACCATTTGGAGGCATTTAATGTTCGAGCAAAAACGGCTGATTTTCGACAAAAGAGATAACACCCCCCCATTACGTCATGCTTCAGAAATGTGGAAAATGGTCCGTTTTCAAATGTTTTATTTTTGAACGTCAGTTCACATTTGTAGGTGGATCATCAGTGTTAGAGCTAAAATTAGCATGTTTAAAGTGATTTTCATGCTTCCAGGGGCCCAAAACACAAGATTAATGGAATGGTTAAAAGTGCATGAAAATGGCCAATTTACTCACTCTGAGTTCTCAAAAAGGGTTTCTTCACCCCGGGAAGTTAATTAAATACCATTTGGAGGCATTTAATGTTCGAGCAAAAACGGCTGATTTTCGACAAAAGAGATAACACCCCCCCATTACGTCATGCTTCAGAAATGTGGAAAATGGTCCGTTTTCAAATGTTTTATTTTTGAACGTCAGTTCACATTTGTAGGTGGATCATCAGTGTTAGAGCTAAAACTAGCATGTTTAAAGTGATTTTCATGCTTCCAGGGGCTCGGGAAGTTAATTAAATACCATTTGGAGGCATTTAATGTTCGAGCAAAAACGGCTGATTTTCGACAAAAGAGATAACACCCCCCCATTACGTCATGCTTCAGAATTGTGGAAAATGGTCAGTTTTCAAATGTTTTATTTTTGAACGTCTGTTCACATTTGTAGGTGGATCATCAGTGTTAGAGCTAAAATTAGCATGTTTAAAGTGATTTTCATGCTTCCAGGGGCCCAAAACACAAGATTAATGCAATGGTTAAAAGTGCATGAAAATGGCCAATTTACTCACTCTGAGTTCTCAAAAAGGGTTTCTTCACCCCGGGAAGTGAAATAAATACCATTTGGAGGCATTTAATGTTCGAGCAAAAACGGCTGATTTTCGACAAAAGAGATAACACCCCCCCATTACGTCATGCTTCAGAAATGTGGAAAATGGTCCGTTTTCAAATGTTTTATTTTTGAACGTCAGTTCACATTTGTAGGTGGATCATCAGTGTTAGAGCTAAAATTAGCATGTTTAAAGTGATTTTCATGCTTCCAGGGGCCCAAAACACAAGATTTATTGAATGGTTAAAAGTGCATGAAAATGGCCAATTTACTCACTCTGAGTTCTCAAAAAGGGTTTCTTCACCCGGGAAGTTAATTAAATACCATTTGGAGGCATTTAATGTTCGAGCAAAAACGGCTGATTTTCGACAAAAGAGATAACACCCCCCCTTTACGTCATGCTTCAGAAATGTGGAAAATGGTCCGTTTTCAAATGTTTTATTTTTGAACGTCAGTTCACATTTGTAGGTGGATCATCAGTGTTAGAGCTAAAATTAGCATGTTTAAAGTGATTTTCATGCTTCCAGGGTCTCGGGAAGTTAATTAAATACCATTTGGAGGCATTTAATGTTCGAGCAAAAACGGCTGATTTTCGACAAAAGAGATAACATCCCCCCATTACGTCATGCTTCAGAAATGTGGAAAATGGTCCGTTTTCAAATGTTTTATTTTTGAACGTCAGTTCACATTTGTAGGTGGATCATCAGTGTTAGAGCTAAAATTAGCATGTTTAAAGTGATTTTCATGCTTCCAGGGGCCCAAAACACAAGATTTATGGAATGGTTAAAAGTGCATGAAAATGGCCAATTTACTCACTCTGAGTTCTCAAAAAGGGTTTCTTCACCCCGGGAAGTTAATTAAATACCATTTGGAGGCATTTAATGTTCGAGCAAAAACGGCTGATTTTCGACAAAAGAGATAACACCCCCCCATTACGTCATGCTTCAGAAATGTGGAAAATGGTCCGTTTTCAAATGTTTTATTTTTGAACGTCAGTTCACATTTGTAGGTGGATCATCAGTGTTAGAGCTAAAATTAGCATGTTTAAAGTGATTTTCATGCTTCCAGGGGCTCGGGAAGTTAATTAAATACCATTTGGAGGCATTTAATGTTCGAGCAAAAACGGCTGATTTTCGACAAAAGAGATAACACCCCCCCATTACGTCATGCTTCAGAAATGTGGAAAATGGTCTGTTTTCAAATGTTTTATTTTTGAACGTCAGTTCACATTTGTAGGTGGATCATCAGTGTTAGAGCTAAAATTAGCATGTTTAAAGTGATTTTCATGCTTCCAGGGGCTCGGGAAGTGAAATAAATACCATTTGGAGGCATTTAATGTTCGAGCAAAAACGGCTGATTTTCGACAAAAGAGATAACACCCCCCCATTACGTCATGCTTCAGAAATGTGGAAAATGGTCCGTTTTCAAATGTTTTATTTTTGAACGTCAGTTCACATTTGTAGGTGGATCATCAGTGTTAGAGCTAAAATTAGCATGTTTAAAGTGATTTTCATGCTTCCAGGGGCTCGGGAAGTTAATTAAATACCATTTGGAGGCATTTAATGTTCGAGCAAAAACGGCTGATTTTCGACAAAAGAGATAACACCCCCCCATTACGTCATGCTTCAGAAATGTGGAAAATGGTCCGTTTTCAAATGTTTTATTTTTGAACGTCAGTTCACATTTGTAGGTTGATCATCAGTGTTAGAGCTAAAATTAGCATGTTTAAAGTGATTTTCATGCTTCCAGGGGCCCAAAACACAAGATTTATGGAATGGTTAAAAGTGCATGAAAATGCCCAATTTACTCACTCTGAGTTCTCAAAAAGGGTTTCTTCACCCCGGGAAGTGAAATAAATACCATTTGGAGGCATTTAATGTTCGAGCAAAAACGGCTGATTTTCGACAAAAGAGATAACACCCCCCCATTACGTCATGCTTCAGAAATGTGGAAAATGGTCCGTTTTCAAATGTTTTATTTTTGAACGTCAGTTCACATTTGTAGGTGGATCATCAGTGTTAGAGCTAAAATTAGCATGTTTAAAGTGATTTTCATGCTTCCAGGGGCTCGGGAAGTTAATTAAATACCATTTGGAGGCATTTAATGTTCGAGCAAAAACGGCTCATTTTCGACAAAAGAGATAACACCCCCCCATTACGTCATGCTTCAGAAATGTGGAAAATGGTCCGTTTTCAAATGTTTTATTTTTGAACGTCAGTTCACATTTGTTGGTGGATCATCAGTGTTAGAGCTAAAATTAGCATGTTTAAAGTGATTTTCATGCTTCCAGGGGCCCAAAACACAAGATTTATGGAATGGTTAAAAGTGCATGAAAATGGCCAATTTACTCACTCTGAGTTCTCAAAAAGGGTTTCTTCACCCCGGGAAGTTAATTAAATACCATTTGGAGGCATTTAATGTTCGAGCAAAAACGGCTGATTTTCAACAAAAGAGATAACACCCCCCCCATTACGTCATGCTTCAGAAATGTGGAAAATGGTCCGTTTTCAAATGTTTTATTTTTAACGTCAGTTCTCATTTGTAGGTGGATCATCAGTGTTAGAGCTAAAATTAGCATGTTTAAAGTGATTTTCATGCTTCCAGGGGCCCAAAACACAAGATTTATGGAATGGTTAAAAGTGCATGAAAATGGCCAATTTACTCACTCTGAGTTCTCAAAAAGGGTTTCTTCACCCCGGGAAGTTAATTAAATACCATTTGGAGGCATTTAATGTTCGAGCAAAAACGGCTGATTTTCGACAAAAGAGATAACACCCCCCCATTACGTCATGCTTCAGAAATGTGGAAAATGGTCCGTTTTCAAATGTTTTATTTTTGAACGTCAGTTCACATTTGTAGGTGGATCATCAGTGTTAGAGCTAAAATTAGCATGTTTAAAGTGATTTTCATGCTTCCAGGGGCCCAAAACACAAGATTAATGGAATGGTTAAAAGTGCATGAAAATGGCCAATTTACTCACTCTGAGTTCTCAAAAAGGGTTTCTTCACCCCGGGAAGTGAAATAAATACCATTTGGAGGCATTTAATGTTCGAGCAAAAACGGCTGATTTTCGACAAAAGAGATAACACCCCCCCATTACGTCATGCTTCAGAAATGTGGAAAATGGTCCGTTTTCAAATGTTTTATTTTTGAACGTCAGTTCACATTTGTAGGTGGATCATCAGTGTTAGAGCTAAAATTAGCATGTTTAAAGTGATTTTCATGCTTCCAGGGGCCCAAAACACAAGATTAATGGAATGGTTAAAAGTGCATGAAAATGGCCAATTTACTCACTCTGAGTTCTCAAAAAGGGTTTCTTCACCCCGGGAAGTGAAATAAATACCATTTGGAGGCATTTAATGTTCGAGCAAAAACGGCTGATTTTCGACAAAAGAGATAACACCCCCCCATTACGTCATGCTTCAGAAATGTGGAAAATGGTCCGTTTTCAAATGTTTTATTTTTGAACGTCAGTTCACATTTGTAGGTGGATCATCAGTGTTAGAGCTAAAATTAGCATGTTTAAAGTGATTTTCATGCTTCCAGGGGCCCAAAACACAAGATTAATGGAATGGTTAAAAGTGCATGAAAATGGCCAATTTACTCACTCTGAGTTCTCAAAAAGGGTTTCTTCACCCCGGGAAGGTAATTAAATACCATTTGGAGGCATTTAATGTTCGAGCAAAAACGGCTGATTTTCGACAAAAGAGATAACACCCCCCCATTACGTCATGCTTCAGAAATGTGGAAAATGGTCCGTTTTCAAATGTTTTATTTTTGAACGTCAGTTCACATTTGTAGGTGGATCATCAGTGTTAGAGCTAAAATTAGCATGTTTAAAGTGATTTTCATGCTTCCAGGGGCTCGGGAAGTTAATTAAATACCATTTGGAGGCATTTAATGTTCAAGCAAAAACGGCTGATTTTCGACAAAAGAGATAACACCCCCCCATTACGTCATGCTTCAGAAATGTGGAAAATGGTCCGTTTTCAAATGTTTTATTTTTGAACGTCAGTTCACATTTGTAGGTGGATCATCAGTGTTAGAGCTAAAATTAGCATGTTTAAAGTGATTTTCATGCTTCCAGGGGCTCGGGAAGTTAATTAAATACCATTTGGAGGCATTTAATGTTCGAGCAAAAACGGCTGATTTTCGACAAAAGAGATAACACCCCCCCATTACGTCATGCTTCAGAAATGTGGAAAATGGTCCGTTTTCAAATGTTTTATTTTTGAACGTCAGTTCACATTTGTAGGTGGATCATCAGTGTTAGAGCTAAAATTAGCATGTTTAAAGTGATTTTCATGCTTCCAGGGGCCCAAAACACAAGATTAATGTAATGGTTAAAAGTTCATGAAAATGGCCAATTTACTCACTCTGAGTTCTCAAAAAGGGTTTCTTCACCCCGGGAAGTGAAATAAATACCATTTGGAGGCATTTAATGTTCGAGCAAAAACGGCTGATTTTCGACAAAAGAGATAACACCCCCCCATTACGTCATGCTTCAGAAATGTGGAAATGGTCCGTTTTCAAATGTTTTATTTTTGAACGTCAGTTCACATTTGTAGGTGGATCATCAGTGTTAGAGCTAAAATTAGCATGTTTAAAGTGATTTTCATGCTTCCAGGGGCCCAAAACACAAGATTTATTGAATGGTTAAAAGTGCATGAAAATGGCCAATTTACTCACTCTGAGTTCTCAAAAAGGGTTTCTTCACCCGGGAAGTTAATTAAATACCATTTGGAGGCATTTAATGTTCGAGCAAAAACGGCTGATTTTCGACAAAAGAGATAACACCCCCCCTTTACGTCATGCTTCAGAAATGTGGAAAATGGTCCGTTTTCAAATGTTTTATTTTTGAACGTCAGTTCACATTTGTAGGTGGATCATCAGTGTTAGAGCTAAAATTAGCATGTTTAAAGTGATTTTCATGCTTCCAGGGGCCCAAAACACAAGATTAATGGAATGGTTAAAAGTGCATGAAAATGGCCAATTTACTCACTCTGAGTTCTCAAAAAGGGTTTCTTCACCCCGGGAAGTGAAATAAATACCATTTGGAGGCATTTAATGTTCGAGCAAAAACGGCTGATTTTCGACACAAGAGATAACACCCCCCCATTACGTCATGCTTCAGAAATGTGGAAAATGGTCCGTTTTCAAATGTTTTATTTTTGAACGTCAGTTCACATTTGTAGGTGGATCATCAGTGTTAGAGCTAAAATTAGCATGTTTAAAGTGATTTTCATGCTTCCAGGGGCTCGGGAAGTTAATTAAATACCATTTGGAGGCATTTAATGTTCGAGCAAAAACGGCTGATTTTCGACAAAAGAGATACCACCCCCCCCATTACGTCATGCTTCAGAAATGTGGAAAATGGTCCGTTTTCAAATGTTTTATTTTTGAACGTCAGTTCACATTTGTAGGTGGATCATCAGTGTTAGAGCTAAAATTAGCATGTTTAAAGTGATTTTCATGCTTCCAGGGGCTCGGGAAGTTAATTAAATACCATTTGGAGGCAATTAATGTTCGAGCAAAAATGGCTGATTTTCGACAAAAGAGATAACACCCCCCCATTACGTCATGCTTCAGAAATGTGGAAAATGGTCAGTTTTCAAATGTTTTATTTTTGAACGTCTGTTCACATTTGTAGGTGGATCAACAGTGTTAGAGCTAAAATTAGCATGTTTAAAGTGATTTTCATGCTTCCAGGGGCTCGGGAAGTTAATTAAATACCATTTGGAGGCATTTAATGTTTGAGCAAAAACGGCTGATTTTCGACAAAAGAGATAACACCCCCCCATTACGTCATGCTTCAGAAATGTGGAAAATGGTCCGTTTTCAAATGTTTTATTTTTGAACGTCAGTTCACATTTGTAGGTGGATCATCAGTGTTAGAGCTAAAATTAGCATGTTTAAAGTGATTTTCATGCTTCCAGGGGCCCAAAACACAAGATTAATGGAATGGTTAAAAGTGCATGAAAATGGCCAATTTACTCACTCTGAGTTCTCAAAAAGGGTTTCTTCACCCCGGGAAGTGAAATAAATACCATTTGGAGGCATTTAATGTTCGAGCAAAAACGGCTGATTTTCGACAAAAGAGATAACACCCCCCCATTACGTCATGCTTCAGAAATGTGGAAAATGGTCCGTTTTCAAATGTTTTATTTTTGAACGTCAGTTCACATTTGTAGGTGGATCATCAGTGTTAGAGCTAAAATTAGCATGTTTAAAGTGATTTTCATGCTTCCAGGGGCCCAAAACACAAGATTTATTGAATGGTTAAAAGTGCATGAAAATGGCCAATTTACTCACTCTGAGTTCTCAAAAAGGGTTTCTTCACCCGGGAAGTTAATTAAATACCATTTGGAGGCATTTAATGTTCGAGCAAGAACGGCTGATTTTCGACAAAAGAGATAACACCCCCCCTTTACGTCATGCTTCAGAAATGTGGAAAATGGTCCGTTTTCAAATGTTTTATTTTTGAACGTCAGTTCACATTTGTAGGTGGATCATCAGTGTTAGAGCTAAAATTAGCATGTTTAAAGTGATTTTCATGCTTCCAGGGTCTCGGGAAGTTAATTAAATACCATTTGGAGGCATTTAATGTTCGAGCAAAAACGGCTGATTTTCGACAAAAGAGATAACACCCCCCCATTACGTCATGCTTCAGAAATGTGGAAAATGGTCCGTTTTCAAATGTTTTATTTTTGAACGTCAGTTCACATTTGTAGGTGGATCATCAGTGTTAGAGCTAAAATTAGCATGTTTAAAGTGATTTTCATGCTTCCAGGGGCCCAAAACACAAGATTTATGGAATGGTTAAAAGTGCATGAAAATGGCCAATTTACTCACTCTGAGTTCTCAAAAAGGGTTTCTTCACCCCGGGAAGTTAATTAAATACCATTTGGAGGCATTTAATGTTCGAGCAAAAACGGCTGATTTTCGACAAAAGAGATAACACCCCCCCATTACGTCATGCTTCAGAAATGTGGAAAATGGTCCGTTTTCAAATGTTTTATTTTTGAACGTCAGTTCACATTTGTAGGTGGATCATCAGTGTTAGAGCTAAAATTAGCATGTTTAAAGTGATTTTCATGCTTCCAGGGGCCCAAAACACAAGATTTATTGAATGGTTAAAAGTGCATGAAAATGGC
This sequence comes from Lissotriton vulgaris, assembly GCF_964263255.1. Taxonomy (NCBI): domain Eukaryota; kingdom Metazoa; phylum Chordata; class Amphibia; order Caudata; family Salamandridae; genus Lissotriton; species Lissotriton vulgaris. The sequence goes on along the minus strand of NW_028251345.1, from coordinate 31,044 downwards.
CAATTTACTCACTCTGAGTTCTCAAAAAGGGTTTCTTCACCCGGGAAGTTAATTAAATACCATTTGGAGGCATTTAATGTTCGAGCAAGAACGGCTGATTTTCGACAAAAGAGATAACACCCCCCCTTTACGTCATGCTTCAGAAATGTGGAAAATGGTCCGTTTTCAAATGTTTTATTTTTGAACGTCAGTTCACATTTGTAGGTGGATCATCAGTGTTAGAGCTAAAATTAGCATGTTTAAAGTGATTTTCATGCTTCCAGGGTCTCGGGAAGTTAATTAAATACCATTTGGAGGCATTTAATGTTCGAGCAAAAACGGCTGATTTTCGACAAAAGAGATAACACCCCCCCATTACGTCATGCTTCAGAAATGTGGAAAATGGTCCGTTTTCAAATGTTTTATTTTTGAACGTCAGTTCACATTTGTAGGTGGATCATCAGTGTTAGAGCTAAAATTAGCATGTTTAAAGTGATTTTCATGCTTCCAGGGGCCCAAAACACAAGATTTATGGAATGGTTAAAAGTGCATGAAAATGGCCAATTTACTCACTCTGAGTTCTCAAAAAGGGTTTCTTCACCCCGGGAAGTTAATTAAATACCATTTGGAGGCATTTAATGTTCGAGCAAAAACGGCTGATTTTCGACAAAAGAGATAACACCCCCCCATTACGTCATGCTTCAGAAATGTGGAAAATGGTCCGTTTTCAAATGTTTTATTTTTGAACGTCAGTTCACATTTGTAGGTGGATCATCAGTGTTAGAGCTAAAATTAGCATGTTTAAAGTGATTTTCATGCTTCCAGGGGCTCGGGAAGTTAATTAAATACCATTTGGAGGCATTTAATGTTCGAGCAAAAACGGCTGATTTTCGACAAAAGAGATAACACCCCCCCATTACGTCATGCTTCAGAAATGTGGAAAATGGTCCGTTTTCAAATGTTTTATTTTTGAACGTCAGTTCACATTTGTAGGTGGATCATCAGTGTTAGAGCTAAAATTAGCATGTTTAAAGTGATTTTCATGCTTCCAGGGGCTCGGGAAGTGAAATAAATACCATTTGGAGGCATTTAATGTTCGAGCAAAAACGGCTGATTTTCGACAAAAGAGATAACACCCCCCCATTACGTCATGCTTCAGAAATGTGGAAAATGGTCCGTTTTCAAATGTTTTATTTTTGAACGTCAGTTCACATTTGTAGGTGGATCATCAGTGTTAGAGCTAAAATTAGCATGTTTAAAGTGATTTTCATGCTTCCAGGGGCTCGGGAAGTTAATTAAATACCATTTGGAGGCATTTAATGTTCGAGCAAAAACGGCTGATTTTCGACAAAAGAGATAACACCCCCCCATTACGTCATGCTTCAGAAATGTGGAAAATGGTCCGTTTTCAAATGTTTTATTTTTGAACGTCAGTTCACATTTGTAGGTGGATCATCAGTGTTAGAGCTAAAATTAGCATGTTTAAAGTGATTTTCTTGCTTCCAGGGGCCCAAAACACAAGATTTATGGAATGGTTAAAAGTGCATGAAAATGCCCAATTTACTCACTCTGAGTTCTCAAAAAGGGTTTCTTCACCCCGGGAAGTGAAATAAATACCATTTGGAGGCATTTAATGTTCGAGCAAAAACGGCTGATTTTCGACAAAAGAGATAACACCCCCCCATTACGTCATGCTTCAGAAATGTGGAAAATGGTCCGTTTTCAAATGTTTTATTTTTGAACGTCAGTTCACATTTGTAGGTGGATCATCAGTGTTAGAGCTAAAATTAGCATGTTTAAAGTGATTTTCATGCTTCCAGGGGCTCGGGAAGTTAATTAAATACCATTTGGAGGCATTTAATGTTCGAGCAAAAACGGCTGATTTTCGACAAAAGAGATAACACCCCCCCATTACGTCATGCTTCAGAAATGTGGAAAATGGTCCGTTTTCAAATGTTTTATTTTTAACGTCAGTTCTCATTTGTAGGTGGATCATCAGTGTTAGAGCTAAAATTAGCATGTTTAAAGTGATTTTCATGCTTCCAGGGGCCCAAAACACAAGATTTATGGAATGGTTAAAAGTGCATGAAAATGGCCAATTTACTCACTCTGAGTTCTCAAAAAGGGTTTCTTCACCCCGGGAAGTTAATTAAATACCATTTGGAGGCATTTAATGTTCGAGCAAAAACGGCTGATTTTCGACAAAAGAGATAACACCCCCCCATTACGTCATGCTTCAGAAATGTGGAAAATGGTCCGTTTTCAAATGTTTTATTTTTGAACGTCAGTTCACATTTGTAGGTGGATCATCAGTGTTAGAGCTAAAATTAGCATGTTTAAAGTGATTTTCATGCTTCCAGGGGCCCAAAACACAAGATTAATGGAATGGTTAAAAGTGCATGAAAATGGCCAATTTACTCACTCTGAGTTCTCAAAAAGGGTTTCTTCACCCCGGGAAGTGAAATAAATACCATTTGGAGGCATTTAATGTTCGAGCAAAAACGGCTGATTTTCGACAAAAGAGATAACACCCCCCCATTACGTCATGCTTCAGAAATGTGGAAAATGGTCCGTTTTCAAATGTTTTATTTTTGAACGTCAGTTCACATTTGTAGGTGGATCATCAGTGTTAGAGCTAAAATTAGCATGTTTAAAGTGATTTTCATGGGGGGCGTGGCTTGCGCGCCGGACGGAGGAGACGCTCTTCCCGTGAGCTCCGTGTCGGACTTTTTTTGAAGATGCCGTGAGAGCGTTATAACCTGGTCTTTTGCTATCGGAAGCGGCTCCGTGGACAGCGGAAGGCAACGCGACCCAGATGCAGCCATCGGAGGTGGTTTTCGTGCAGGGAGGACTCTGAATGCACAGCGGTAATCATTCCTTCAGACGCAGCGCGGGCGGCCGCCATTTTGTGCGCTGCGCCCGTATTGCCGTTTTTTGACCTCTGCTGCATCTCCCTTCCTCCTGCTGGCATTATTCCTCAACTTTGCCCATATTATGCACTACATGTCGTCTTTTCTGCTGTTCCTGGCCTTTTTGGTTACCTTTTAATTATGCTCTTGCATAACTCTCTGCTCTCTGACAGGAAAAGGTGCCGCCATTTTTCTCATGCCATATTTGAAGTGCTATGTATGTTTTTCCCGCATACTTGACTTTTACCTCAGCGTTACTACACGCTTCTTGTTCCTTTGTTATCCAATTACCATCGGTATGTTTCCACTGCCTCCATGCGTTGATCGTGCTGCCTGGTGAATGGCTTGGCGTTACATTTCTTTGACTCTACACTCCATGTCGCCATGAAGGTTTGCCATACTGTCAACTATTCAAATCAGTGAATGCCTATTGTTTGTCCTCGTGTGGCTGTTTTTTCAACTGCGCACTGATCAATAGTGCCTTTCAGTGTCCTCTTTTTTGCCACAAGGTGTGCACCTATTACATTTGGGCGTCCACATTATATTTTATTGTCGACAGCGGCTTTGGTCACAACTTCTTTCCATCAGCCTGCATTATGGCGAATCTCTCTACCTCGCCGAAACTGTCGCAAACAGGAACAAAACCTAAAAGGCCAAAGAATGATCCTCCCTCCCCTATTAACACTTCGAACAACCCTGTTCTTGACTCAATTCTTGAGGAGGTGCGAGGTCTTCAACCTTTTATGTCTGCTACCAACGCTAAGCTTCAACAAATCGAGGAACGATGGGTTGTCATGGAAAATAAGGTTTTGAACTTAGAGCAACGTGTCAGCGATGTCCAAGACCTCTCAACCAAGATTCCACTTTTGGAACAAGAAATTCATAAGCTCAAATTGCACACTGAGGATTTGGAAAATAGAAATAGACGCAACAACCTACGCGTTTATGGTGTTCCGGAAAATTTGGAGGGGTCCGACATGGTCTCTTTTATTCGAAAACTTCTTCAGGAACTTTTGGAACTCTCCCCATCGACTCATCCTCTCAACATCCAGAGAGCACATCGTCTTGGCCGTATCAACTCCAACGCAACCAAACCACGTGGAATCATCATGCTATTCTTGGAGTTCACCGAACTCATGCATGTTCTAAAAGCTGCCAGGGCCAAACGTCACCTTCAGTGGTCTGGCCACAACATCTTCATTTCTCAAGACCTCTCTTCTGCCACCAACGCTCGTCGTAAGGAATTCCTGAATCTTCGTCCCACGATGCGCCAACTCAATATTCAATATGGAATTCTTCATCCCTGTTTCTGCAAGATCACACATAATGGGCGTACCAAGTCGTATGATGATCCTCAGAAACTTCGAGACTATTTGATGAGTATCACTCCTTCTACCATGGAAACTGCCAGCTAATGCCTTTTCGTTTTTCAATGTTTCTCCTTTTCTAAAATCACTCCTTCCAGTCATATATCCGCTCTTATTGTGTATCCCCTTTCTTCCTTGCTAGTACCCTCTCTCTCACATCTTTGTATATGTCCTTTCTCATATGTCCGTATCTGGTTTGCTTACGGGTCATGTCCTCTCCCTGGTGTACCCACGTCTCGCATGTTTTGGTTACTGTTTTCTTCTCAGATCAAGCCTATGTGTCTTGGTCTGTTTCTTCATTATCTTTCCATCTTTCTGTCTCTCTCCTTTTTTTTTCTCTTCACTCTTTCTTCTTGCTTCCTTCTTCTCAGGCTTCCTCTGCTGTTTTCTTTAAGTTTATATATCTTTTTCCCATGCTACCTAACTTTTCTTTCCCCTCTTGAAATGAGCGTTCCCTTGCCCAGAAGTTTTACCGTTATTTTTTGTCTCCTTCTATGTAGTGATCTCCTTGCTGTGTGTTGCACCCCCTCTTCGCCCATTCCTCCCTTCATTCGACATGTGTAATTATGTCTCTTGGAATGTTCGTGGTCTTGGTCATCCTGTCAAGCGTCAGAAGGTATTGTCTCACTTAACCAAATTTCATTCACAGGTTGTCTTTCTTCAAGAAACTCATTGTTCAGACATTGATTCCCTTAAATTGAAAAGACAATGGGTGGGTCAAGTTGTATTCTCTCCTGCTGTTAACAAAAAAGGGGGGGTTGCTATATTATTTCATAAGTCTTTGAATGCTCAAATTATCTCCTCTCAAAATGATGATGAAGGTCGTTGGGCAATGGCAAAGGTTATTATTCAAAACAAGACGATGGTCTTATTAAATATTTATGGCCCTGTTCGTCCAGATCCCAAATTTTGGAAAGACATTAAATTGCTTATTTCATCCATTGACTGCCCTAATTTCATCGTTGCTGGTGACTTTAACCAATGGCTAGATCCTTTTTCAGACCGATTATCTTCCAGTAAATTTCAACCTGATAAAACCCATAAGGCCTTTCAATCTGCCATTGCCTCTCGACCTTTACATGACTCTTGGAAAGTGTGTAATCCTGATTTACTTGAATATACTTTTTTTTCTAATGTTCACCACACACGCTCAAGGATTGATTATATTATGGTTAGTAAGTCTCTCCTTCCCTCCCTTCAAAAATCTGTTATTGGCTCTATCTTTATTTCTGACCATGCACCGGTCTACACTACCCTGGATTTATCCATTACTCCTTCCACTTTCAGTCGATGGAAATTTAACTCTTTTCTTTTATCAGATGCCACTTTCATGAAAAAATGTACTGAGTTTTTTAATGAATATTTTTCCCTTAATAATCCCGTCGACACTTCCATTCCTAATACCTGGGATGCTTTTAAGGCTTCCTTTCGTGCTTTTACGATTTCCTATGTTTCTGCCAAAAAGAAGCTTAACAAGCAAAAGTATGCAGACCAACTTAAACATATTAAAACCCTTGAACATACATATTTCTCCTCCAAATCCCCTTCTGCCCTTCAGGACCTGATTCTGGCCAAAACTGACCTAAATAAAATTATCACCAATGAAGCTTGTCATACACTTCTTAAAATAAAATCTAAATACCATGGGGGTCAGAACAAAGCAGGCAAAATGTTGGCCAACTACTTGAAAATCAAATCGGAACGTAAAGCTATCGGCCCAATTTTTAATGACTCACTCAATAAGCTGGTTACCTCTGACGAAGATATTGCTGAAGTTTTCCACAATTACTACCAAGCTTTATATACAGATGACACTCGTCCTACAGATGCCAACCTAACAACTTTTTTTGATGGTCTTCCCTCTCCTCCAGCCCTTCCTGATGAATTTTCGCACTTAGAACGTGAAATTACCCTCCAAGAGATTACCTCAGCCATTCATTCCCTTAAAAAATCAAAAGCCCCCGGTCCTGATGGCCTTCCGATTGAATTTTATTCCGCCTTTCATTCTTTTTTTGCTCCCAAACTCCTTCAATTATTTAACTCCTTTATCTCTGATACTAAGGCCTCTGGTTCCTTTTTAGACGCCCTCATTGTCATCATCCCGAAACCTGATAAGGACCATACCCAATGTAAAAATTTCCGCCCCATTTCCTTAATTAATTATGATTGTAAAATTTTTGCTAAAATTCTTTCCTCCCGCCTTGATTCTATTATACCTCGCTTAATCAACACAGATCAGGTGGGATTTGTCAAGGGCAGACTTGCTGCTGATAACGCACGTCTTTTTTCCAATGTCCTCTCTTATAGTAAAAATGTCAAAGTCCCATTGGCGGCCCTATCCCTAGACGCTGAAAAAGCTTTTGATCGTATTAATTGGCAATACATGTTTCAAACCCTTACTTGGTTTGGCTTCGGTCCAAAGTTTATAGCATTGGTTAAACTCCTTTATTCTTCCCCTCGTGCTAGTATTTTTGTTAATAACCAATTTTCCAGATTTTTCTCTTTAACAAGAGGCACAAGACAAGGATGTCCCCTTTCCCCTTTATTATTTATCCTTTGCCTTGAACCCTTTTTGCAACGTATTCGTTCCAACCCTCATATAACTGGTTTAAAATTCTCTTCTATTGAAGCTAAACTCTCAGCGTATGCTGACGATGTCCTCATATACATGTCTAACCCTGAATCTTCCCTTCCACCCTTTTTAGATGAAGTTCAGTTATATTCCTCTATATCGGGATATAAGCTCAACCTCTCCAAAACTGAAGTTCTTCCCCTTAATTCTTTGTGTTTTCAATATATGTTCAGTAACACTGATTTTGCATGGTGCCCATCTAAAATCAAATACCTCGGTATATGGTTCTCTTCCTCTCTAAAAGATACCCTTAAATTTACATTTGATTCGTTACTTAACAAAATTCAATCACTTTTACAGATTTGGTCTCCCTTATTTCTCTCTTGGTGGGGCAGATTGGACACCATCAAAATGATGATTACCCCTCATGTTTTATATACAGTATCTATGCTCCCTTTCAAAATTCCTAAATCCTATATTTCCCGTATCAACTCATTGTGTACAAAATTTTTGTGGACCAATAAACATCCCCGCATAGGACTACATAAGTTAATGCGTCCTAAAACTGAGGGTGGTGTTCGGTTCCCTGATTTTTGCTCTTACCACTCTGCCTTCCTTATCAAACAATCCTTCTCATTGGCTTATGATTTCCTTGACACTCCTGTCCCTAAATGGGTGCTCTTGGAACGCTCCTTTCTGAAGGATTTCTCATTTCAACATGTTCCTTTCATGACAAATTGCACCTTTATATCCAAATACCCTATTTTGAAATATTGCCAATCTACATTGCAAAGTGTTTTTTCCTCCTCCCTTTCCCCTCTTCAATGTTTTTTATCATCTGTAGTTTGGTACAACAAATTTCTCAGATATAAAGGTAAATCATTCTATTTTAAACACTGGAAAGAAAAGGATATAATGTTTGTACATCAATTTTTTCTTGATTCTACTCTCCTCTCGTTTGTAGATCTACAAACTAAGTTTAACTTACCTTCTTCTTTTCTTGCTGAATACTCTATTATAAACTCTGCTATTCAGTCTCATCTATCCTCATTATCCTCTTCTTCCGACTCCTTTTCTTCTTTCACTCCTCTCACTCCACTTTACCCTCTCTTCTCTTCCCAACAACCCAAAGCTGCTCTTGTGTATTCGCTCTTATTATCTAACTGCTCTGTCCGAACTAAGTCTACAGTGGAGACTGCTTGGGAAAATGATTTGGATGTCTCCTTTGACACTGCGTTATGGGATCGTTTATGGTCTCGCCTCTTTAAAGTTTCTGTTGCTGCACGCATTACCCAATCCTTACTTTTTATTTATCACAGAGTTGTTATTACCCCGGTTACTATTCATAAATTTTCTCCAACATCTTCTCCTTTGTGTTGGTCCTGTTCCACAGTACCTGGTACTCTACAACACCAACTTTACTATTGTTCCCCAGTTTTGTCTTTTTGGACTAATGTTTGGAATATATGCATGAAAATGTTATCTTTTTCTTCACAATTGTCCTTTATACACATATTTTTAGGTTCCTTAGCTGATGATATTGATATTATTACACCTTCTTCTGCTAAACTGTTAGATCTTTTTATTGCTCTTGCATTTAAAGTTGTGTTATCGTGTTGGAAAGATAATTCGAAACTCTCGGTCCACACTTGGTGGAACTATATTTGTGACGAACATAGAATTTCTATTGCCTCTTCTACTTCTGTTCCTTTGAAAATTAAATCTGACTTATTATGGCTCCCCTTTACTTCATACCTCTCTTCCAATCCTCCCCCCCTACTGCGTGCCTCTCATCCCTCATGATCCCTCCTTCTCCCTTTCTCTTTCTTCTTTCATCTCTCTCCTCTCTCCTCTTTTTCTGTCTTCTGCTTTCTCCCTTTTCCTCTTTCCTTTCTGATCCTCTCTTCTCTCCTTTCTATCTGTTCATACCTTTTTCTTTTTTCTTCCTCTCTTTATAAATTACTGTAGATTGATGTCTTCCATTGTTATTACACTCATATGTAATTTTTCCTAATTTTTCATGACATATTTCTTGTATCACCCTTTATTGCTTAATAAAAATTTCTTAAACAAAAAAAAAAAGTGATTTTCATGCTTCCAGGGGCCCAAAACACAAGATTAATGGAATGGTTAAAAGTGCATGAAAATGGCCAATTTACTCACTCTGAGTTCTCAAAAAGGGTTTCTTCACCCCGGGAAGGTAATTAAATACCATTTGGAGGCATTTAATGTTCGAGCAAAAACGGCTGATTTTCGACAAAAGAGATAACACCCCCCCATTACGTCATGCTTCAGAAATGTGGAAAATGGTCCGTTTTCAAATGTTTTATTTTTGAACGTCAGTTCACATTTGTAGGTGGATCATCAGTGTTAGAGCTAAAATTAGCATGTTTAAAGTGATTTTCATGCTTCCAGGGGCTCGGGAAGTTAATTAAATACCATTTGGAGGCATTTAATGTTCAAGCAAAAACGGCTGATTTTCGACAAAAGAGATAACACCCCCCCATTACGTCATGCTTCAGAAATGTGGAAAATGGTCCGTTTTCAAATGTTTTATTTTTGAACGTCAGTTCACATTTGTAGGTGGATCATCAGTGTTAGAGCTAAAATTAGCATGTTTAAAGTGATTTTCATGCTTCCAGGGGCTCGGGAAGTTAATTAAATACCATTTGGAGGCATTTAATGTTCGAGCAAAAACGGCTGATTTTCGACAAAAGAGATAACACCCCCCCATTACGTCATGCTTCAGAAATGTGGAAAATGGTCCGTTTTCAAATGTTTTATTTTTGAACGTCAGTTCACATTTGTAGGTGGATCATCAGTGTTAGAGCTAAAATTAGCATGTTTAAAGTGATTTTCATGCTTCCAGGGGCCCAAAACACAAGATTAATGTAATGGTTAAAAGTTCATGAAAATGGCCAATTTACTCACTCTGAGTTCTCAAAAAGGGTTTCTTCACCCCGGGAAGTGAAATAAATACCATTTGGAGGCATTTAATGTTCGAGCAAAAACGGCTGATTTTCGACAAAAGAGATAACACCCCCCCATTACGTCATGCTTCAGAAATGTGGAAAATGGTCCGTTTTCAAATGTTTTATTTTTGAACGTCAGTTCACATTTGTAGGTGGATCATCAGTGTTAGAGCTAAAATTAGCATGTTTAAAGTGATTTTCATGCTTCCAGGAGCTCGGGAAGTTAATTAAATACCATTTGGAGGCATTTAATGTTCGAGCAAAAACGGCTGATTTTCGACAAAAGAGATAACACCCCCCCATTACGTCATGCTTCAGAAATGTGGAAAATGGTCCGTTTTCAAATGTTTTATTTTTGAACGTCAGTTCACATTTGTAGGTGGATCATCAGTGTTAGAGCTAAAATTAGCATGTTTAAAGTGATTTTCATGCTTCCAGGGGCCCAAAACACAAGATTAATGGAATGGTTAAAAGTGCATGAAAATGGCCAATTTACTCACTCTGAGTTCTCAAAAAGGGTTTCTTCACCCCGGAAAGTGAAATAAATACCATTTGGAGGCATTTAATGTTCGAGCAAAAACGGCTGATTTTCGACAAAAGAGATAACACCCCCCCCATTACGTCATGCTTCAGAAATGTGGAAAATGGTCCGTTTTCAAATGTTTTATTTTTGAACGTCAGTTCACATTTGTAGGTGGATCATCAGTGTTAGAGCTAAAATTAGCATGTTTAAAGTGATTTTCATGCTTCCAGGGGCTCAGGAAGTTAATTAAATACCATTTGGAGGCATTTAATGTTCGAGCAAAAACGGCTGATTTTCGACAAAAGAGATAACACCCCCCCATTACGTCATGCTTCAGAAATGTGGAAAATGGTCCGTTTTCAAATGTTTTATTTTTGAACGTCAGTTCACATTTGTAGGTGGATCATCAGTGTTAGAGCTAAAATTAGCATGTTTAAAGTGATTTTCATGCTTCCAGGGGCCCAAAACACAAGATTTATGGAATGGTTAAAAGTGCATGAAAATGGCCAATTTACTCACTCTGAGTTCTCAAAAAGGGTTTCTTCACCCCGGGAAGTTAATTAAATACCATTTGGAGGCATTTAATGTTCGAGCAAAAACGGCTAATTTTCGACAAAAGAGATAACACCCCCCCATTACGTCATGCTTCAGAAATGTGGAAAATGGTCCGTTTTCAAATGTTTTATTTTTGAACGTCAGTTCACATTTGTAGGTGGATCATCAGTGTTAGAGCTAAAATTAGCATGTTTAAAGTGATTTTCATGCTTCCAGGGGCTCGGGAAGTTAATTAAATACCATTTGGAGGCATTTAATGTTCTAGCAAAAACGGCTGATTTTCGACAAAAGAGATAACACCCCCCCATTACGTCATGCTTCAGAAATGTGGAAAATTGTCCGTTTTCAAATGTTTTATTTTTGAACGTCAGTTCACATTTGTAGGTGGATCATCAGTGTTAGAGCTAAAATTAGCATGTTTAAAGTGATTTTCATGCTTCCAGGGGCTCGGGAAGTGAAATAAATACCATTTGGAGGCATTTAATGTTCGAGCAAAAACGGCTGATTTTCGACAAAAGAGATAACACCCCCCCATTACGTCATGCTTCAGAAATGTGGAAAATGGTCCGTTTTCAAATGTTTTATTTTTGAACGTCAGTTCACATTTGTAGGTGGATCATCAGTGTTAGAGCTAAAATTAGCATGTTTAAAGTGATTTTCATGCTTCCAGGGGCCCAAAACACAAGATTAATGGAATGGTTAAAAGTGCATGAAAATGGCCAATTTACTCACTCTGAGTTCTCAAAAAGGGTTTCTTCACCCCGGGAAGTGAAATAAATACCATTTGGAGGCATTTAATGTTCGAGCAAAAACGGCTGATTTTCGACAAAAGAGATAACACCCCCCCATTACGTCATGCTTCAGAAATGTGGAAAATGGTCCGTTTTCAAATGTTTTATTTTTGAACGTCAGTTCACATTTGTAGGTGGATCATCAGTGTTAGAGCTAAAATTAGCATGTTTAAAGTGATTTTCATGCTTCCAGGGGCTCGGGAAGTTAATTAAATACCATTTGGAGGCATTTAATGTTCGAGCAAAAACGGCTGATTTTCGACAAAAGAGATACCACCCCCCCATTACGTCATGCTTCAGAAATGTGGAAAATGGTCCGTTTTCAAATGTTTTATTTTTGAACGTCAGTTCACATTTGTAGGTGGATCATCAGTGTTAGAGCTAAAATTAGCATGTTTAAAGTGATTTTCATGCTTCCAGGGGCTCGGGAAGTTAATTAAATACCATTTGGAGGCAATTAATGTTCGAGCAAAAATGGCTGATTTTCGACAAAAGAGATAACACCCCCCCATTACGTCATGCTTCAGAAATGTGGAAAATGGTCAGTTTTCAAATGTTTTATTTTTGAACGTCTGTTCACATTTGTAGGTGGATCATCAGTGTTAGAGCTAAAATTAGCATGTTTAAAGTGATTTTCATGCTTCCAGGGGCTCGGGAAGTTAATTAAATACCATTTGGAGGCATTTAATGTTTGAGCAAAAACGGCTGATTTTCGACAAAAGAGATAACACCCCCCCATTACGTCATGCTTCAGAAATGTGGAAAATGGTCCGTTTTCAAATGTTTTATTTTTGAACGTCAGTTCACATTTGTAGGTGGATCATCAGTGTTAGAGCTAAAATTAGCATGTTTAAAGTGATTTTCATGCTTCCAGGGGCCCAAAACACAAGATTAATGGAATGGTTAAAAGTGCATGAAAATGGCCAATTTACTCACTCTGAGTTCTCAAAAAGGGTTTCTTCACCCCGGGAAGTGAAATAAATACCATTTGGAGGCATTTAATGTTCGAGCAAAAACGGCTGATTTTCGACAAAAGAGATAACACCCCCCCATTACGTCATGCTTCAGAAATGTGGAAAATGGTCCGTTTTCAAATGTTTTATTTTTGAACGTCAGTTCACATTTGTAGGTGGATCATCAGTGTTAGAGCTAAAATTAGCATGTTTAAAGTGATTTTCATGCTTCCAGGGGCCCAAAACACAAGATTTATTGAATGGTTAAAAGTGCATGAAAATGGCCAATTTACTCACTCTGAGTTCTCAAAAAGGGTTTCTTCACCCGGGAAGTTAATTAAATACCATTTGGAGGCATTTAATGTTCGAGCAAAAACGGCTGATTTTCGACAAAAGAGATAACACCCCCCCTTTACGTCATGCTTCAGAAATGTGGAAAATGGTCCGTTTTCAAATGTTTTATTTTTGAACGTCAGTTCACATTTGTAGGTGGATCATCAGTGTTAGAGCTAAAATTAGCATGTTTAAAGTGATTTTCATGCTTCCAGGGGCCCAAAACACAAGATTAATGGAATGGTTAAAAGTGCATGAAAATGGCCAATTTACTCACTCTGAGTTCTCAAAAAGGGTTTCTTCACCCCGGGAAGTGAAATAAATACCATTTGGAGGCATTTAATGTTCGAGCAAAAACGGCTGATTTTCGACACAAGAGATAACACCCCCCCATTACGTCATGCTTCAGAAATGTGGAAAATGGTCCGTTTTCAAATGTTTTATTTTTGAACGTCAGTTCACATTTGTAGGTGGATCATCAGTGTTAGAGCTAAAATTAGCATGTTTAAAGTGATTTTCATGCTTCCAGGGGCTCGGGAAGTTAATTAAATACCATTTGGAGGCATTTAATGTTCGAGCAAAAACGGCTGATTTTCGACAAAAGAGATACCACCCCCCCCATTACGTCATGCTTCAGAAATGTGGAAAATGGTCCGTTTTCAAATGTTTTATTTTTGAACGTCAGTTCACATTTGTAGGTGGATCATCAGTGTTAGAGCTAAAATTAGCATGTTTAAAGTGATTTTCATGCTTCCAGGGGCTCGGGAAGTTAATTAAATACCATTTGGAGGCAATTAATGTTCGAGCAAAAATGGCTGATTTTCGACAAAAGAGATAACACCCCCCCATTACGTCATGCTTCAGAAATGTGGAAAATGGTCAGTTTTCAAATGTTTTATTTTTGAACGTCTGTTCACATTTGTAGGTGGATCAACAGTGTTAGAGCTAAAATTAGCATGTTTAAAGTGATTTTCATGCTTCCAGGGGCTCGGGAAGTTAATTAAATACCATTTGGAGGCATTTAATGTTTGAGCAAAAACGGCTGATTTTCGACAAAAGAGATAACACCCCCCCATTACGTCATGCTTCAGAAATGTGGAAAATGGTCCGTTTTCAAATGTTTTATTTTTGAACGTCAGTTCACATTTGTAGGTGGATCATCAGTGTTAGAGCTAAAATTAGCATGTTTAAAGTGATTTTCATGCTTCCAGGGGCCCAAAACACAAGATTAATGGAATGGTTAAAAGTGCATGAAAATGGCCAATTTACTCACTCTGAGTTCTCAAAAAGGGTTTCTTCACCCCGGGAAGTGAAATAAATACCATTTGGAGGCATTTAATGTTCGAGCAAAAACGGCTGATTTTCGACAAAAGAGATAACACCCCCCCATTACGTCATGCTTCAGAAATGTGGAAAATGGTCCGTTTTCAAATGTTTTATTTTTGAACGTCAGTTCACATTTGTAGGTGGATCATCAGTGTTAGAGCTAAAATTAGCATGTTTAAAGTGATTTTCATGCTTCCAGGGGCCCAAAACACAAGATTTATTGAATGGTTAAAAGTGCATGAAAATGGCCAATTTACTCACTCTGAGTTCTCAAAAAGGGTTTCTTCACCCCGGGAAGTTAATTAAATACCATTTGGAGGCATTTAATGTTCGAGCAAAAACGGCTGATTTTCGACAAAAGAGATAACACCCCCCCATTACGTCATGCTTCAGAAATGTGGAAAATGGTCCGTTTTCAAATGTTTTATTTTTGAACGTCAGTTCACATTTGTAGGTGGATCATCAGTGTTAGAGCTAAAATTAGCATGTTTAAAGTGATTTTCATGCTTCCAGGGGCTCGGGAAGTTAATTAAATACCATTTGGAGGCATTTAATGTTCGAGCAAAAACGGCTGATTTTCGACAAAAGAGATAACACCCCCCCATTACGTCATGCTTCAGAAATGTGGAAAATGGTCCGTTTTCAAATGTTTTATTTTTGAACGTCAGTTCACATTTGTAGGTGGATCATCAGTGTTAGAGCTAAAATTAGCATGTTTAAAGTGATTTTCATGCTTCCAGGGGCTCGGGAAGTGAAATAAATACCATTTGGAGGCATTTAATGTTCGAGCAAAAACGGCTGATTTTCGACAAAAGAGATAACACCCCCCCATTACGTCATGCTTCAGAAATGTGGAAAATGGTCCGTTTTCAAATGTTTTATTTTTGAACGTCAGTTCACATTTGTAGGTGGATCATCAGTGTTAGAGCTAAAATTAGCATGTTTAAAGTGATTTTCATGCTTCCAGGGGCTCGGGAAGTTAATTAAATACCATTTGGAGGCATTTAATGTTCGAGCAAAAACGGCTGATTTTCGACAAAAGAGATAACACCCCCCCATTACGTCATGCTTCAGAAATGTGGAAAAGGGTCCGTTTTCAAATGTTTTATTTTTGAACGTCAGTTCACATTTGTAGGTGGATCATCAGTGTTAGAGCTAAAATTAGCATGTTTAAAGTGATTTTCTTGCTTCCAGGGGCCCAAAACACAAGATTTATGGAATGGTTAAAAGTGCATGAAAATGCCCAATTTACTCACTCTGAGTTCTCAAAAAGGGTTTCTTCACCCCGGGAAGTGAAATAAATACCATTTGGAGGCATTTAATGTTCGAGCAAAAACGGCTGATTTTCGACAAAAGAGATAACACCCCCCCATTACGTCATGCTTCAGAAATGTGGAAAATGGTCAGTTTTCAAATGTTTTATTTTTGAACGTCAGTTCACATTTGTAGGTGGATCATCAGTGTTAGAGCTAAAATTAGCATGTTTAAAGTGATTTTCATGCTTCCAGGGGCTCGGGAAGTTAATTAAATACCATTTGGAGGCATTTAATGTTCGAGCAAAAACGGCTGATTTTCGACAAAAGAGATAACACCCCCCCCTTACGTCATGCTTCAGAAATGTGGAAAATGGTCCGTTTTCAAATGTTTTATTTTTGAACGTCAGTTCACATTTGTAGGTGGATCATCAGTGTTAGAGCTAAAATTAGCATGTTTAAAGTGATTTTCATGCTTCCAGGGGCCCAAAACACAAGATTTATGGAATGGTTAAAAGTGCATGAAAATGGCCAATTTACTCACTCTGAGTTCTCAAAAAGGGTTTCTTCACCCCGGGAAGTTAATTAAATACCATTTGGAGGCATTTAATGTTCGAGCAAAAACGGCTGATTTTCGACAAAAGAGATAACACCCCCCCCATTACGTCATGCTTCAGAAATGTGGAAAATGGTCCGTTTTCAAATGTTTTATTTTTAACGTCAGTTCTCATTTGTAGGTGGATCATCAGTGTTAGAGCTAAAATTAGCATGTTTAAAGTGATTTTCATGCTTCCAGGGGCCCAAAACACAAGATTTATGGAATGGTTAAAAGTGCATGAAAATGGCCAATTTACTCACTCTGAGTTCTCAAAAAGGGTTTCTTCACCCCGGGAAGTTAATTAAATACCATTTGGAGGCATTTAATGTTCGAGCAAAAACGGCTGATTTTCGACAAAAGAGATAACACCCCCCCATTACGTCATGCTTCAGAAATGTGGAAAATGGTCCGTTTTCAAATGTTTTATTTTTGAACGTCAGTTCACATTTGTAGGTGGATCATCAGTGTTAGAGCTAAAATTAGCATGTTTAAAGTGATTTTCATGCTTCCAGGGGCCCAAAACACAAGATTAATGGAATGGTTAAAAGTGCATGAAAATGGCCAATTTACTCACTCTGAGTTCTCAAAAAGGGTTTCTTCACCCCGGGAAGTGAAATAAATACCATTTGGAGGCATTTAATGTTCGAGCAAAAACGGCTGATTTTCGACAAAAGAGATAACACCCCCCCATTACGTCATGCTTCAGAAATGTGGAAAATGGTCCGTTTTCAAATGTTTTATTTTTGAACGTCAGTTCACATTTGTAGGTGGATCATCAGTGTTAGAGCTAAAATTAGCATGTTTAAAGTGATTTTCATGCTTCCAGGGGCCCAAAACACAAGATTAATGGAATGGTTAAAAGTGCATGAAAATGGCCAATTTACTCACTCTGAGTTCTCAAAAAGGGTTTCTTCACCCCGGGAAGGTAATTAAATACCATTTGGAGGCATTTAATGTTCGAGCAAAAACGGCTGATTTTCGACAAAAGAGATAACACCCCCCCATTACGTCATGCTTCAGAAATGTGGAAAATGGTCCGTTTTCAAATGTTTTATTTTTGAACGTCAGTTCACATTTGTAGGTGGATCATCAGTGTTAGAGCTAAAATTAGCATGTTTAAAGTGATTTTCATGCTTCCAGGGGCTCGGGAAGTTAATTAAATACCATTTGGAGGCATTTAATGTTCAAGCAAAAACGGCTGATTTTCGACAAAAGAGATAACACCCCCCCATTACGTCATGCTTCAGAAATGTGGAAAATGGTCCGTTTTCAAATGTTTTATTTTTGAACGTCAGTTCACATTTGTAGGTGGATCATCAGTGTTAGAGCTAAAATTAGCATGTTTAAAGTGATTTTCATGCTTCCAGGGGCTCGGGAAGTTAATTAAATACCATTTGGAGGCATTTAATGTTCGAGCAAAAACGGCTGATTTTCGACAAAAGAGATAACACCCCCCCATTACGTCATGCTTCAGAAATGTGGAAAATGGTCCGTTTTCAAATGTTTTATTTTTGAACGTCAGTTCACATTTGTAGGTGGATCATCAGTGTTAGAGCTAAAATTAGCATGTTTAAAGTGATTTTCATGCTTCCAGGGGCCCAAAACACAAGATTAATGTAATGGTTAAAAGTTCATGAAAATGGCCAATTTACTCACTCTGAGTTCTCAAAAAGGGTTTCTTCACCCCGGGAAGTGAAATAAATACCATTTGGAGGCATTTAATGTTCGAGCAAAAACGGCTGATTTTCGACAAAAGAGATAACACCCCCCCATTACGTCATGCTTCAGAAATGTGGAAAATGGTCCGTTTTCAAATGTTTTATTTTTGAACGTCAGTTCACATTTGTAGGTGGATCATCAGTGTTAGAGCTAAAATTAGCATGTTTAAAGTGATTTTCATGCTTCCAGGAGCTCGGGAAGTTAATTAAATACCATTTGGAGGCATTTAATGTTCGAGCAAAAACGGCTGATTTTCGACAAAAGAGATAACACCCCCCCATTACGTCATGCTTCAGAAATGTGGAAAATGGTCCGTTTTCAAATGTTTTATTTTTGAACGTCAGTTCACATTTGTAGGTGGATCATCAGTGTTAGAGCTAAAATTAGCATGTTTAAAGTGATTTTCATGCTTCCAGGGGCCCAAAACACAAGATTAATGGAATGGTTAAAAGTGCATGAAAATGGCCAATTTACTCACTCTGAGTTCTCAAAAAGGGTTTCTTCACCCCGGAAAGTGAAATAAATACCATTTGGAGGCATTTAATGTTCGAGCAAAAACGGCTGATTTTCGACAAAAGAGATAACACCCCCCCCCATTACGTCATGCTTCAGAAATGTGGAAAATGGTCCGTTTTCAAATGTTTTATTTTTGAACGTCAGTTCACATTTGTAGGTGGATCATCAGTGTTAGAGCTAAAATTAGCATGTTTAAAGTGATTTTCATGCTTCCAGGGGCTCAGGAAGTTAATTAAATACCATTTGGAGGCATTTAATGTTCGAGCAAAAACGGCTGATTTTCGACAAAAGAGATAACACCCCCCCATTACGTCATGCTTCAGAAATGTGGAAAATGGTCCGTTTTCAAATGTTTTATTTTTGAACGTCAGTTCACATTTGTAGGTGGATCATCAGTGTTAGAGCTAAAATTAGCATGTTTAAAGTGATTTTCATGCTTCCAGGGGCCCAAAACACAAGATTTATGGAATGGTTAAAAGTGCATGAAAATGGCCAATTTACTCACTCTGAGTTCTCAAAAAGGGTTTCTTCACCCCGGGAAGTTAATTAAATACCATTTGGAGGCATTTAATGTTCGAGCAAAAACGGCTAATTTTCGACAAAAGAGATAACACCCCCCCATTACGTCATGCTTCAGAAATGTGGAAAATGGTCCGTTTTCAAATGTTTTATTTTTGAACGTCAGTTCACATTTGTAGGTGGATCATCAGTGTTAGAGCTAAAATTAGCATGTTTAAAGTGATTTTCATGCTTCCAGGGGCTCGGGAAGTTAATTAAATACCATTTGGAGGCATTTAATGTTCTAGCAAAAACGGCTGATTTTCGACAAAAGAGATAACACCCCCCCATTACGTCATGCTTCAGAAATGTGGAAAATTGTCCGTTTTCAAATGTTTTATTTTTGAACGTCAGTTCACATTTGTAGGTGGATCATCAGTGTTAGAGCTAAAATTAGCATGTTTAAAGTGATTTTCATGCTTCCAGGGGCTCGGGAAGTGAAATAAATACCATTTGGAGGCATTTAATGTTCGAGCAAAAACGGCTGATTTTCGACAAAAGAGATAACACCCCCCCATTACGTCATGCTTCAGAAATGTGGAAAATGGTCCGTTTTCAAATGTTTTATTTTTGAACGTCAGTTCACATTTGTAGGTGGATCATCAGTGTTAGAGCTAAAATTAGCATGTTTAAAGTGATTTTCATGCTTCCAGGGGCTCGGGAAGTTAATTAAATACCATTTGGAGGCATTTAATGTTCGAGCAAAAACGGCTGATTTTCGACAAAAGAGATAACACCCCCCCATTACGTCATGCTTCAGAAATGTGGAAAATGGTCCGTTTTCAAATGTTTTATTTTTGAACGTCAGTTCACATTTGTAGGTGGATCATCAGTGTTAGAGCTAAAATTAGCATGTTTAAAGTGATGTTCATGCTTCCAGGGGCCCAAAACACAAGATTTATGGAATGGTTAAAAGTGCATGAAAATGGCCAATTTACTCACTCTGAGTTCTCAAAAAGGGTTTCTTCACCCCGGGAAGTTAATTAAATACCATTTGGAGGCATTTAATGTTCGAGCAAAAACGGCTGATTTTCGACAAAAGAGATAACACCCCCCCATTACGTCATGCTTCAGAAATGTGGAAAATGGTCCGTTTTCAAATGTTTTATTTTTGAACGTCAGTTCACATTTGTAGGTGGATCATCAGTGTTAGAGCTAAAATTAGCATGTTTAAAGTGATTTTCATGCTTCCAGGGGTGCGGGAAGTTAATTAAATACCATTTGGAGGCATTTAATGTTCGAGCAAAAACGGCTGATTTTCGACAAAAGAGATAACACCCCCCATTACGTCATGCTTCAGAAATGTGGAAAATGGTCCGTTTTCAAATGTTTTATTTTTGAACGTCAGTTCACATTTGTAGGTGGATCATCAGTGTTAGAGCTAAAATTAGCATGTTTAAAGTGATTTTCATGCTTCCAGGGGCTCGGGAAGTTAATTAAATACCATTTGGAGGCATTTAATGTTCGAGCAAAAACGGCTGATTTTCGACAAAAGAGATAACACCCCCCCATTACGTCATGCTTCAGAAATGTGGAAAATGGTCCGTTTTCAAATGTTTTATTTTTGAACGTCAGTTCACATTTGTAGGTGGATCATCAGTGTTAGAGCTAAAATTAGCATGTTTAAAGTGATTTTCATGCTTCCAGGGGCTCGGGAAGTGAAATAAATACCATTTGGAGGCATTTAATGTTCGAGCAAAAACGGCTGATTTTCGACAAAAGAGATAACACCCCCCCATTACGTCATGCTTCAGAAATGTGGAAAATGGTCCGTTTTCAAATGTTTTATTTTTGAACGTCAGTTCACATTTGTAGGTGGATCATCAGTGTTAGAGCTAAAATTAGCATGTTTAAAGTGATTTTCATGCTTCCAGGGGCTCGGGAAGTTAATTAAATACCATTTGGAGGCATTTAATGTTCGAGCAAAAACGGCTGATTTTCGACAAAAGAGATAACACCCCCCCATTACGTCATGCTTCAGAAATGTGGAAAATGGTCCGTTTTCAAATGTTTTATTTTTGAACGTCAGTTCACATTTGTAGGTGGATCATCAGTGTTAGAGCTAAAATTAGCATGTTTAAAGTGATTTTCATGCTTCCAGGGGCCCAAAACACAAGATTTATGGAATGGTTAAAAGTGCATGAAAATGCCCAATTTACTCACTCTGAGTTCTCAAAAAGGGTTTCTTCACCCCGGCAAGTGAAATAAATACCATTTGGAGGCATTTAATGTTCGAGCAAAAACGGCTGATTTTCGACAAAAGAGATAACACCCCCCCATTACGTCATGCTTCAGAAATGTGGAAAATGGTCCGTTTTCAAATGTTTTATTTTTGAACGTCAGTTCACATTTGTAGGTGGATCATCAGTGTTAGAGCTAAAATTAGCATGTTTAAAGTGATTTTCATGCTTCCAGGGGCTCGGGAAGTTAATTAAATACCATTTGGAGGCATTTAATGTTCGAGCAAAAACGGCTGATTTTCGACAAAAGAGATAACACCCCCCCATTACGTCATGCTTCAGAAATGTGGAAAATGGTCCGTTTTCAAATGTTTTATTTTTGAACGTCAGTTCACATTTGTAGGTGGATCATCAGTGTTAGAGCTAAAATTAGCATGTTTAAAGTGATTTTCATGCTTCCAGGGGCCCAAAACACAAGATTTATGGAATGGTTAAAAGTGCATGAAAATGGCCAATTTACTCACTCTGAGTTCTCAAAAAGGGTTTCTTCACCCCGGGAAGTTAATTAAATACCATTTGGAGGCATTTAATGTTCGAGCAAAAACGGCTGATTTTCGACAAAAGAGATAACACCCCCCCATTACGTCATGCTTCAGAAATGTGGAAAATGGTCCGTTTTCAAATGTTTTATTTTTAACGTCAGTTCACATTTGTAGGTGGATCATCAGTGTTAGAGCTAAAATTAGCATGTTTAAAGTGATTTTCATGCTTCCAGGGGGCCAAAACACAAGATTTATGGAATGGTTAAAAGTGCATGAAAATGGCCAATTTACTCACTCTGAGTTCTCAAAAAGGGTTTCTTCACCCCGGGAAGTTAATTAAATACCATTTGGAGGCATTTAATGTTCGAGCAAAAACGGCTGATTTTCGACAAAAGAGATAACACCCCCCCATTACGTCATGCTTCAGAAATGTGGAAAATGGTCCGTTTTCAAATGTTTTATTTTTGAACGTCAGTTCACATTTGTAGGTGGATCATCAGTGTTAGAGCTAAAATTAGCATGTTTAAAGTGATTTTCATGCTTCCAGGGGCCCAAAACACAAGATTAATGGAATGGTTAAAAGTGCATGAAAATGGCCAATTTACTCACTCTGAGTTCTCAAAAAGGGTTTCTTCACCCCGGGAAGTGAAATAAATACCATTTGGAGGCATTTAATGTTCGAGCAAAAACGGCTGATTTTCGACAAAAGAGATAACACCCCCCCATTACGTCATGCTTCAGAAATGTGGAAAATGGTCCGTTTTCAAATGTTTTATTTTTGAACGTCAGTTCACATTTGTAGGTGGATCATCAGTGTTAGAGCTAAAATTAGCATGTTTAAAGTGATTTTCATGCTTCCAGGGGCCCAAAACACAAGATTAATGGAATGGTTAAAAGTGCATGAAAATGGCCAATTTACTCACTCTGAGTTCTCAAAAAGGGTTTCTTCACCCCGGGAAGTTAATTAAATACCATTTGGAGGCATTTAATGTTCGAGCAAAAACGGCTGATTTTCGACAAAAGAGATAACACCCCCCCATTACGTCATGCTTCAGAAATGTGGAAAATGGTCCGTTTTCAAATGTTTTATTTTTGAACGTCAGTTCACATTTGTAGGTGGATCATCAGTGTTAGAGCTAAAACTAGCATGTTTAAAGTGATTTTCATGCTTCCAGGGGCTCGGGAAGTTAATTAAATACCATTTGGAGGCATTTAATGTTCGAGCAAAAACGGCTGATTTTCGACAAAAGAGATAACACCCCCCCATTACGTCATGCTTCAGAAATGTGGAAAATGGTCCGTTTTCAAATGTTTTATTTTTGAACGTCAGTTCACATTTGTAGGTGGATCATCAGTGTTAGAGCTAAAATTAGCATGTTTAAAGTGATTTTCATGCTTCCAGGGGCTCGGGAAGTTAATTAAATACCATTTGGAGGCATTTAATGTTCGAGCAAAAACGGCTGATTTTCGACAAAAGAGATAACACCCCCCCATTACGTCATGCTTCAGAAATGTGGAAAATGGTCCGTTTTCAAATGTTTTATTTTTGAACGTCAGTTCACATTTGTAGGTGGATCATCAGTGTTAGAGCTAAAATTAGCATGTTTAAAGTGATTTTCATGCTTCCAGGGGCCCAAAACACAAGATTAATGGAATGGTTAAAAGTTCATGAAAATGGCCAATTTACTCACTCTGAGTTCTCAAAAAGGGTTTCTTCACCCCGGGAAGTGAAATAAATACCATTTGGAGGCATTTAATGTTCGAGCAAAAACGGCTGATTTTCGACAAAAGAGATAACACCCCCCCATTACGTCATGCTTCAGAAATGTGGAAAATGGTCCGTTTTCAAATGTTTTATTTTTGAACGTCAGTTCACATTTGTAGGTGGATCATCAGTGTTAGAGCTAAAATTAGCATGTTTAAAGTGATTTTCATGCTTCCAGGGGCTCGGGAAGTGAAATAAATACCATTTGGAGGCATTTAATGTTCGAGCAAAAATGGCTGATTTTCGACAAAAGAGATAACACCCCCCCATTACGTCATGCTTCAGAAATGTGGAAAATGGTCTGTTTTCAAATGTTTTATTTTTGAACGTCAGTTCACATTTGTAGGTGGATCATCAGTGTTAGAGCTAAAATTAGCATGTTTAAAGTGATTTTTATGCTTCCAGGGGCCCAAAACACAAGATTTATGGAATGGTTAAAAGTGCATGAAAATGGCCAATTTACTCACTCTGAGTTCTCAAAAAGGGTTTCTTCACCCCGGGAAGTTAATTAAATACCATTTGGAGGCATTTAATGTTCGAGCAAAAACGGCTGATTTTCGACAAAAGAGATAACACCCCCCCATTACGTCATGCTTCAGAAATGTGGAAAATGGTCCGTTTTCAAATGTTTTATTTTTGAACGTCAGTTCACATTTGTAGGTGGATCATCAGTGTTAGAGCTAAAATTAGCATGTTTAAAGTGATTTTCATGCTTCCAGGGGTGCGGGAAGTTAATTAAATACCATTTGGAGGCATTTAATGTTCGAGCAAAAACGGCTGATTTTCGACAAAAGAGATAACACCCCCCATTACGTCATGCTTCAGAAATGTGGAAAATGGTCAGTTTTCAAATGTTTTATTTTTGAACGTCAGTTCACATTTGTAGGTGGATCATCAGTGTTAGAGCTAAAATTAGCATGTTTAAAGTGATTTTCATGCTTCCAGGGGCTCGGGAAGTTAATTAAATACCATTTGGAGGCATTTAATGTTCGAGCAAAAACGGCTGATTTTCGACAAAAGAGATAACACCCCCCCATTACGTCATGCTTCAGAAATGTGGAAAATGGTCCGTTTTCAAATGTTTTATTTTTGAACGTCAGTTCACATTTGTAGGTGGATCATCAGTGTTAGAGCTAAAATTAGCATGTTTAAAGTGATTTTCATGCTTCCAGGGGCTCGGGAAGTGAAATAAATACCATTTGGAGGCATTTAATGTTCGAGCAAAAACGGCTGATTTTCGACAAAAGAGATAACACCCCCCCATTACGTCATGCTTCAGAAATGTGGAAAATGGTCCATTTTCAAATGTTTTATTTTTGAACGTCAGTTCACATTTGTAGGTGGATCATCAGTGTTAGAGCTGAAATTAGCATGTTTAAAGTGATTTTCATGCTTCCAGGGGCCCAAAACACAAGATTTATGGAATGGTTAAAAGTGCATGAAAATGGCCAATTTACTCACTCTGAGTTCTCAAAAAGGGTTTCTTCACCCCGGGAAGTTAATTAAATACCATTTGGAGGCATTTAATGTTCGAGCAAAAACGGCTGATTTTCGACAAAAGAGATAACACCCCCCCATTACGTCATGCTTCAGAAATGTGGAAAATGGTCCGTTTTCAAATGTTTTATTTTTGAACGTCAGTTCACATTTGTAGGTGGATCATCAGTGTTAGAGCTAAAATTAGCATGTTTAAAGTGATTTTCATGCTTCCAGGGGCTCGGGAAGTTAATTAAATACCATTTGGAGGCATTTAATGTTCGAGCAAAAACGGCTGATTTTCGACAAAAGAGATAACACCCCCCCATTACGTCAT
Organism: Lissotriton vulgaris; assembly: GCF_964263255.1. Lineage (NCBI taxonomy): Eukaryota > Metazoa > Chordata > Amphibia > Caudata > Salamandridae > Lissotriton > Lissotriton vulgaris. Next base: position 5,820 of record NW_028251345.1, on the reverse strand, counting down.
GCTTCAGAAATGTGGAAAATGGTCCGTTTTCAAATGTTTTATTTTTGAACGTCAGTTCACATTTGTAGGTGGATCATCAGTGTTAGAGCTAAAATTAGCATGTTTAAAGTGATTTTCATGCTTCCAGGGGCCCAAAACACAAGATTTATGGAATGGTTAAAAGTGCATGAAAATGCCCAATTTACTCACTCTGAGTTCTCAAAAAGGGTTTCTTCACCCCGGGAAGTGAAATAAATACCATTTGGAGGCATTTAATGTTCGAGCAAAAACGGCTGATTTTCGACAAAAGAGATAACACCCCCCCATTACGTCATGCTTCAGAAATGTGGAAAATGGTCCGTTTTCAAATGTTTTATTTTTGAACGTCAGTTCACATTTGTAGGTGGATCATCAGTGTTAGAGCTAAAATTAGCATGTTTAAAGTGATTTTCATGCTTCCAGGGGCTCGGGAAGTTAATTAAATACCATTTGGAGGCATTTAATGTTCGAGCAAAAACGGCTGATTTTCGACAAAAGAGATAACACCCCCCCATTACGTCATGCTTCAGAAATGTGGAAAATGGTCCGTTTTCAAATGTTTTATTTTTGAACGTCAGTTCACATTTGTAGGTGGATCATCAGTGTTAGAGCTAAAATTAGCATGTTTAAAGTGATTTTCATGCTTCCAGGGGCCCAAAACACAAGATTTATGGAATGGTTAAAAGTGCATGAAAATGGCCAATTTACTCACTCTGAGTTCTCAAAAAGGGTTTCTTCACCCCGGGAAGTTAATTAAATACCATTTGGAGGCATTTAATGTTCGAGCAAAAACGGCTGATTTTCGACAAAAGAGATAACACCCCCCCATTACGTCATGCTTCAGAAATGTGGAAAATGGTCCGTTTTCAAATGTTTTATTTTTAACGTCAGTTCACATTTGTAGGTGGATCCTCAGTGGTAGAGCTAAAATTAGCATGTTTAAAGTGATTTTCATGCTTCCAGGGGCCCAAAACACAAGATTTATGGAATGGTTAAAAGTGCATGAAAATGGCCAATTTACTCACTCTGAGTTCTCAAAAAGGGTTTCTTCACCCCGGGAAGTTAATTAAATACCATTTGGAGGCATTTAATGTTCGAGCAAAAACGGCTGATTTTCGACAAAAGAGATAACACCCCCCCCATTACGTCATGCTTCAGAAATGTGGAAAATGGTCCGTTTTCAAATGTTTTATTTTTGAACGTCAGTTCACATTTGTAGGTGGATCATCAGTGTTAGAGCTAAAATTAGCATGTTTAAAGTGATTTTCATGCTTCCAGGGGCCCAAAACACAAGATTTATGGAATGGTTAAAAGTGCATGAAAATGGCCAATTTACTCACTCTGAGTTCTCAAAAAGAGTTTCTTCACCCCGGGAAGTTAATTAAATACCATTTGGAGGCATTTAATGTTCGAGCAAAAACGGCTGATTTTCGACAAAAGAGATAACACCCCCCATTACGTCATGCTTCAGAAATGTGGAAAATGGTCCGTTTTCAAATGTTTTATTTTTGAACGTCAGTTCACATTTGTAGGTGGATCATCAGTGTTAGAGCTAAAATTAGCATGTTTAAAGTGATTTTCATGCTTCCAGGGTTGCGGGAAGTTAATTAAATACCATTTGGAGGCATTTAATGTTCGAGCAAAAACGGCTGATTTTCGAGAAAAGAGATAACACCCCCCATTACGTCATGCTTCAGAAATGTGGAAAATGGTCCGTTTTCAAATGTTTTATTTTTGAACGTCAGTTCACATTTGTAGGTGGATCATCAGTGTTAGAGCTAAAATTAGCATGTTTAAAGTGATTTTCATGCTTCCAGGGGCTCGGGAAGTTAATTAAATACCATTTGGAGGCATTTAATGTTCGAGCAAAAACGGCTGATTTTCGACAAAAGAGATAACACCCCCCCATTACGTCATGCTTCAGAAATGTGGAAAATGGTCCGTTTTCAAATGTTTTATTTTTGAACGTCAGTTCACATTTGTAGGTGGATCATCAGTGTTAGAGCTAAAATTAGCATGTTTAAAGTGATTTTCATGCTTCCAGGGGCTCGGGAAGTGAAATAAATACCATTTGGAGGCATTTAATGTTCGAGCAAAAACGGCTGATTTTCGACAAAAGAGATAACACCCCCCATTACGTCATGCTTCAGAAATGTGGAAAATGGTCCGTTTTCAAATGTTTTATTTTTGAACGTCAGTTCACATTTGTAGGTGGATCATCAGTGTTAGAGCTAAAATTAGCATGTTTAAAGTGATTTTCATGCTTCCAGGGGCCCAAAACACAAGATTAATGGAATGGTTAAAAGTTCATGAAAATGGCCAATTTACTCACTCTGAGTTCTCAAAAAGGGTTTCTTCACCCCGGGAAGTGAAATAAATACCATTTGGAGGCATTTAATGTTCGAGCAAAAACGGCTGATTTTCGACAAAAGAGATAACACCCCCCCATTACGTCATGCTTCAGAAATGTGGAAAATGGTCCGTTTTCAAATGTTTTATTTTTGAACGTCAGTTCACATTTGTAGGTGGATCATCAGTGTTAGAGCTAAAATTAGCATGTTTAAAGTGATTTTCATGCTTCCAGGGGCTCGGGAAGTGAAATAAATACCATTTGGAGGCATTTAATGTTCGAGCAAAAACGGCTGATTTTCGACAAAAGAGATAACACCCCCCCATTACGTCATGCTTCAGAAATGTGGAAAATGGTCTGTTTTCAAATGTTTTATTTTTGAACGTCAGTTCACATTTGTAGGTGGATCATCAGTGTTAGAGCTAAAATTAGCATGTTTAAAGTGATTTTTATGCTTCCAGGGGCCCAAAACACAAGATTTATGGAATGGTTAAAAGTGCATGAAAATGGCCAATTTACTCACTCTGAGTTCTCAAAAAGGGTTTCTTCACCCCGGGAAGTTAATTAAATACCATTTGGAGGCATTTAATGTTCGAGCAAAAACGGCTGATTTTCGACAAAAGAGATAACACCCCCCCATTACGTCATGCTTCAGAAATGTGGAAAATGGTCCGTTTTCAAATGTTTTATTTTTGAACGTCAGTTCACATTTGTAGGTGGATCATCAGTGTTAGAGCTAAAATTAGCATGTTTAAAGTGATTTTCATGCTTCCAGGGGTGCGGGAAGTTAATTAAATACCATTTGGAGGCATTTAATGTTCGAGCAAAAACGGCTGATTTTCGACAAAAGAGATAACACCCCCCATTACGTCATGCTTCAGAAATGTGGAAAATGGTCAGTTTTCAAATGTTTTATTTTTGAACGTCAGTTCACATTTGTAGGTGGATCATCAGTGTTAGAGCTAAAATTAGCATGTTTAAAGTGATTTTCATGCTTCCAGGGGCTCGGGAAGTTAATTAAATACCATTTGGAGGCATTTAATGTTCGAGCAAAAACGGCTGATTTTCGACAAAAGAGATAACACCCCCCCATTACGTCATGCTTCAGAAATGTGGAAAATGGTCCGTTTTCAAATGTTTTATTTTTGAACGTCAGTTCACATTTGTAGGTGGATCATCAGTGTTAGAGCTAAAATTAGCATGTTTAAAGTGATTTTCATGCTTCCAGGGGCTCGGGAAGTGAAATAAATACCATTTGGAGGCATTTAATGTTCGAGCAAAAACGGCTGATTTTCGACAAAAGAGATAACACCCCCCCATTACGTCATGCTTCAGAAATGTGGAAAATGGTCCATTTTCAAATGTTTTATTTTTGAACGTCAGTTCACATTTGTAGGTGGATCATCAGTGTTAGAGCTGAAATTAGCATGTTTAAAGTGATTTTCATGCTTCCAGGGGCCCAAAACACAAGATTTATGGAATGGTTAAAAGTGCATGAAAATGGCCAATTTACTCACTCTGAGTTCTCAAAAAGGGTTTCTTCACCCCGGGAAGTTAATTAAATACCATTTGGAGGCATTTAATGTTCGAGCAAAAACGGCTGATTTTCGACAAAAGAGATAACACCCCCCCATTACGTCATGCTTCAGAAATGTGGAAAATGGTCCGTTTTCAAATGTTTTATTTTTGAACGTCAGTTCACATTTGTAGGTGGATCATCAGTGTTAGAGCTAAAATTAGCATGTTTAAAGTGATTTTCATGCTTCCAGGGGCTCGGGAAGTTAATTAAATACCATTTGGAGGCATTTAATGTTCGAGCAAAAACGGCTGATTTTCGACAAAAGAGATAACACCCCCCCATTACGTCATGCTTCAGAAATGTGGAAAATGGTCCGTTTTCAAATGTTTTATTTTTGAACGTCAGTTCACATTTGTAGGTGGATCATCAGTGTTAGAGCTAAAATTAGCATGTTTAAAGTGATTTTCATGCTTCCAGGGGCCCAAAACACAAGATTTATGGAATGGTTAAAAGTGCATGAAAATGCCCAATTTACTCACTCTGAGTTCTCAAAAAGGGTTTCTTCACCCCGGGAAGTGAAATAAATACCATTTGGAGGCATTTAATGTTCGAGCAAAAACGGCTGATTTTCGACAAAAGAGATAACACCCCCCCATTACGTCATGCTTCAGAAATGTGGAAAATGGTCCGTTTTCAAATGTTTTATTTTTGAACGTCAGTTCACATTTGTAGGTGGATCATCAGTGTTAGAGCTAAAATTAGCATGTTTAAAGTGATTTTCATGCTTCCAGGGGCTCGGGAAGTTAATTAAATACCATTTGGAGGCATTTAATGTTCGAGCAAAAACGGCTGATTTTCGACAAAAGAGATAACACCCCCCCATTACGTCATGCTTCAGAAATGTGGAAAATGGTCCGTTTTCAAATGTTTTATTTTTGAACGTCAGTTCACATTTGTAGGTGGATCATCAGTGTTAGAGCTAAAATTAGCATGTTTAAAGTGATTTTCATGCTTCCAGGGGCCCAAAACACAAGATTTATGGAATGGTTAAAAGTGCATGAAAATGGCCAATTTACTCACTCTGAGTTCTCAAAAAGGGTTTCTTCACCCCGGGAAGTTAATTAAATACCATTTGGAGGCATTTAATGTTCGAGCAAAAACGGCTGATTTTCGACAAAAGAGATAACACCCCCCCATTACGTCATGCTTCAGAAATGTGGAAAATGGTCCGTTTTCAAATGTTTTATTTTTAACGTCAGTTCACATTTGTAGGTGGATCCTCAGTGGTAGAGCTAAAATTAGCATGTTTAAAGTGATTTTCATGCTTCCAGGGGCCCAAAACACAAGATTTATGGAATGGTTAAAAGTGCATGAAAATGGCCAATTTACTCACTCTGAGTTCTCAAAAAGGGTTTCTTCACCCCGGGAAGTTAATTAAATACCATTTGGAGGCATTTAATGTTCGAGCAAAAACGGCTGATTTTCGACAAAAGAGATAACACCCCCCCCATTACGTCATGCTTCAGAAATGTGGAAAATGGTCCGTTTTCAAATGTTTTATTTTTGAACGTCAGTTCACATTTGTAGGTGGATCATCAGTGTTAGAGCTAAAATTAGCATGTTTAAAGTGATTTTCATGCTTCCAGGGGCCCAAAACACAAGATTTATGGAATGGTTAAAAGTGCATGAAAATGGCCAATTTACTCACTCTGAGTTCTCAAAAAGAGTTTCTTCACCCCGGGAAGTTAATTAAATACCATTTGGAGGCATTTAATGTTCGAGCAAAAACGGCTGATTTTCGACAAAAGAGATAACACCCCCCATTACGTCATGCTTCAGAAATGTGGAAAATGGTCCGTTTTCAAATGTTTTATTTTTGAACGTCAGTTCACATTTGTAGGTGGATCATCAGTGTTAGAGCTAAAATTAGCAT